>NC_081315.1:27070555-27709444 GCF_026419965.1 Kogia breviceps
TTAAAGCCATTCTGCGCTCGGTGGTTGCCAGCAGTTTTTCGTATCTGCAGACCAGGCCCGACAAACTCAATTGTTTTCATTCATTTCAACTTTTGCTACAAAGCGTTTGGAATGGAATAAGTCAGCCAGCGCATCTTTCCCTCCATTTCATAAAAAAAAAAAACCAGAGTACTATTTCTGTAGAGAGAGCATTTCAGGGAATAGACCCCATTTCCAGCAGTAAAACTGCTTGACAAATAGGGTAAGAGATACGCAACAGTGTTCAATAAGATTTCAAAGGAGACAGGAATGTGGAACAAAAGAAAAGGCAGGGGCTCTGACTCAATAAAGCACTTTTCCAGGATCTTTGATCTTAAAAAGTGAAGCTTTGGAACATCACTGTAACAGTGTCCTGGAATATTTCCAGTAATTTTTTTTTTTTTTTTTTTTTTTCAGGAAATGGAACCTCTGAAACGTGACTCTTACCGTACATGAATCTCATCATCTTTTCTCCATCCCATCTCCCGGTCTC
This sequence comes from Kogia breviceps, assembly GCF_026419965.1. Classification (NCBI taxonomy): domain Eukaryota; kingdom Metazoa; phylum Chordata; class Mammalia; order Artiodactyla; family Physeteridae; genus Kogia; species Kogia breviceps. The sequence goes on from NC_081315.1 coordinate 27,071,067, forward strand.
ATACTATTTCAGATACCCACTCATGCTATCCCTCAGAGGATACTATTAGAAAGGATGTATACACGTGTGTGGAAGGATGAAATAGTTCAACAGAAAAACTCCAAATCAATTCTAAAACAACCACAAAAGCAAGAGTTTTTAATCTGAGCTGCTGAAGTCTGAGGGCATTGGATGATGGGGTGCAAGAGGGGGAAAAAGAAGAAGGGATAAAAAAGGACAGGGCTTCTGAAGAATGGTGTTTCAAGCCACTCTCAAGCTTGATAATTGACTTTGGTTACCACCTAAAGCCAGGAATATCTATGAAACCCTTTGCATGATACCAGAAGTGAGTAGATACATCGTGACATGATGAATGAAGCTTAAGCTCCAGAGCCCCTCACTTGCATGGGGCCCTTCCAAGGACAACTCTATCCCTCATTTTATATTTGTAATTCTCAGTTCTGTTTCTTAAAGAGGCCCTCCCAAACTGTTTAAGATTGGGGGCCCCCCAGATTGGGGTTCATTTCTGCACCACACATTTGTGGAAGTATCCTTCATCATTTCTACAAATACAAGCAAAAGCAAAGAGAAACACAAATAACTCAAGTATTTTAAAACACGTCGAGCTGGTTATCCAGCAGCTATGCTTGAAATCCTTCAAAGGCTTCCCCTGATACTCTGAATTAAACCCAAACTCCCTCGTGTGGTTTGCAAAGCCCTCCATGATCTTCTCCAAATCCAAGTCCTCCCTTTCTCGGACCTTCTGTGTGACCTTCTCCTGCCACACCACCCTGCTGGCCGCTCCTCTGCCTTGCCAGCCTCTTACTATCTCAATCCCTTGCCCGTTGTTTCTGTTTCCTCCCCCTTTTCACAGTCCTGCCTTCCTCCTGTTTGGGGGATTTTCTGGCCCTCCCTGGTGACTCTAAATGAACAATCATGTTCTATACCTCCTCATTCCCACCCCTGGGGTGCTCTATTACAACCCACGTTCTTTTCTCTTCTAGCCTTTTACACAAGTTAAATTACATGTTGTTGTTTTCGGAGGTTTGCCTGTTTAATAACTGTCTGTCCTGCAGGCTCCACCCAGACGACAGTGGCATGTGTTTTGTCCACCACTAAGGATCCAGCTCCTAGTTCAGTGCCTGGCATATAGCACCATTAAAATGTGAGCCAAGGCTGACGACTGAGTCACAAAATACAGTGAATGTTCCCATTAATTGAACTTCAGACTTTAAAGCACAGAGACTAATTATTAGTATTATTATAAAAACTTGATGGAAATATTTCCATGTCTCTTTAAATTGACTACTTGAATACAGCATAACATTTTTCTGGTAACTCAGGGCCACAGTAATGAACAGTAAATTGTGTGCCTTAGAGAATGGAACGCTGTCCTGGGAGATTAATGCTACTACAGGGTTATTTGTGATCATGTTCATTGCCTGAGGCCACCGAAATGTGTGAGGGTTTTTCCCCACCGAGCGGTTCTCTAATTCTCTACAGACCAGCTGGGTGTCCTGCAATTCAACTCAATTCTGACACCATCTACCTGCAGTTCACGTCAGATCCCAAGGTTAAGGGCTCTGTCCACAAACTGCCCCCTTGCCCACACTCCGACTTCAGATGCCAATCGCAGGTCCGGGTTGTCACCTGTGCTTCTGACTGACCAACTGTGAATGGGAGGTTCCCACAGTCCACTAGTTCAATAATTTGCTGGAATGGCTCACAGAACTCTGGAAAGCAGTTTCCTTTGTGAAAGGATTTCAATCTAAAATGGAACCGAAGCATGTGAAATGGAGAATCTCACGCATGCGCCCTAACGAAACGAAGCTTAAGAGATGAGACTGATACGCTGTAAACGTCTTAAAACCAAGACTTGTCTCCTGTCCAATGAACTTCCGCCAAGAATTTCTCCCCATCCTCTTAGCCAATGAAATCACTCCTTGGTCTCTGGCTGGACTTCCTCCTCTTTGCACTCCTTGCCTATAAATACAGCCTGCCCCAGATCCTCAAAGGACCCTCCTGGAGCTTGCTACAGCATTTGTTTCCGAATCGCAATTCCTCTGCTATTCCCGAATAAAGTCAGTTTCAGGTAATTTGACTTTGTATTTAGGTTGACCACCTACTAGATTACTGGTTTATCATAAAGGATACAACTCAGAAACAGTCAGATGGATCAGACAAAGAGGGCAATGTGTGGAGGAAGGGGTACAGAGCTTCCATGCCCTCCCCAGTCTCCCCATCCGCCCAGCAGTTCCCCGTGTTCATCAACCCAGAAGCTCTTGAAACCCGGTACGACAGGGATTATCAAGGAGGCTTTATTACATAGGCGTGACTGATTGAATCATCGGCCATTGGTGATTAATTCAACCTCCAGTCCCTTCCCTCCCTGGAAGTGGGGTGAGGGGGTGGGTGAAAGTTCCAACTCTCTAGTCACAAGGTTGTTTCCCCTGGCAACTAGCTCCATCCTATGGTAATCTAGGTGCTTTCCAAAAATCCCCTCATTAACATAAACTCAGATGTGGTTGAAAGGGGCTTATGAAAAACAAAAGACATTCTTTTCATCTTATCTCTCTGGAGCTATATCAGGATCTGAGGACAAAAGACCAAATATTAAACAGAAAACGCTCCCGTGCTCTTATCCTTTAAGAAATCATAAAGGTTTTAGGAGCTGTGTGCCAAGAAGACCAAATGTGTGTGTGTGTGTGTGTGTGTGTGTGTGTGTGTGTGTGTGTGTGTATTAATATATATATGTTTCTTATTTTTTATTGAAGTATAGTTGATTTATAATATTGTGTTAGTTTCCAGTGCACAGCAAAGTGATTCAGTTGTATTTTTTTGCAGATTATTTTCTATTATAGATTATTACAAGATATTAAATATTGTTCCCTGTACTATACAGTAGGTCCTTGTTGCTTATCTATTTTAAATACAGCAGTGTGTATCTGTTAATCCCATATTCCTGATTTCTCCCTCCCACCTCCTCCCTTTCTCCTTTGGTAACCATAAGTTTGTTTTCTATGTCTGTGAGTCTGTTTCTGTTTTGTAAATAAATGCATTTGTATTATTTTTTAGATTCCATATATAAGTGACAAATCTTATAATATTTGTGTTTCTCTGTCTGACTTATTTCATTTAGTATGATAATCTCTAGGTTCATCCATGTTGCTGCAAATGGCAATATTACATCCTTTTTTATGGCTGAGTAATATTTTATATATATATATATATATATATATATATATATATATATATATATATACCACATTTTCTTTACCTATTCATCTGTTGATGGACTCTTGGAAAACAGTATGGCAGTTACATAAAAAACTAAAAATAGAGCTAATATATGATCCAGCAATCCCACTGCTGGGCAAATACCCAGAAAAGATGAAGACTCTAATTCAAAAAGATACATCTCAATGTTCATAACAGCACTACATTTCTTACTATAAATCACAATATTCCCCTCACCCCCGTACCCATTTGAATTCTTTGCATTTCCATTCTAAAAGGGGTGAGAGAATGCACATTTAAATATAAATGGCAATGTTACATGGAAAAACATATTGGGATCGATTCTTTGAAGAGAAAAAGAAAATCAAAGAAAAATATTATGTGCCAAAAGTATGAATTGTGAGTTGATAACTCAGAAAACATACCTGAAAGTAATGTCAAGGATCAAAGCTGAAAAAAAAAATCTCTGCTTAAGGAAACTTATTATATGTGAGATAATAATCTAATATTGACCAATAACCAAATTAATGATATTTTCCTCCATGAAGACTCCTTTCTGAGTTAGAAAGGAGAATGGGGTTAATTGGAGAGCAGATTGAAAATGGGGATATGAAGTCTATGACTGTTTTTTAAGGATGACTCACCATGAGCTCTTATAGATGACTGACTGAAGAGTGAGAAAACCAATCCATTAAACCATAGGCATTTGAGCCCAGTAGCTCTCTGGGGAACTTGCCTTCACTATTTGAACTATTTTATTGCATAAACTAACCTTACAAATCTCACAATGTGAAATAATCGTAACGTGGTTCTCCAGTCTTTCTAGAATACATTAACATCACTCTCTGAAGTGAAACTACAAAAAGCACATTCATGTATTTTTAAATGTTTGGATTGCACCTTGTCTCATTTCAAAAATGACTGAAGTAGCTTATAAGAAATACATGGACACAATAGGGAAGTTAAAAACAAAAGGAAACTAATTCTAAGCAGAAAATAATTACATCTAAGCTAATATCAAAAATGAGTGATGACATTTAGGTTCAACTCTGAACTTTTGGCTACTTTCTAGAAGCCAAAGTAAACAAAGGTCAGTGATGAATTATGCATTTCTTTTTTGAACAAAAGAAATATTTATTTAGGAGTTAAGCAACCTCTAAGAAGTATTATTGCAGAAATCCTTTTACAAATTACTTTGGACAACATAATAAACAATCCACAGACAACTCCTGTCCAGATGTTGTTTATACATTCACCAAAATATACCTACATATCAGTAAATTATATTCATGTACATTATAAGTAAATTTCCGAGTTACAGCACACATATATACATATACATTCACATACAGTGCAATGGACTAAATGTTTCTGTCCCCTCAAAATTCATATGTTGAAATCCTAACACCCGATATGATGGTTTTAGGAGAGGCAGCCTTTGGGAGCTGATTCATGAGGGTGGAGCCCTCATGAATGAGATTTGTGTCCTTATAAAAGAGACCACAGAGAGCTCTCTTGCCCTCTTTCCACCACATGAGGATGCAAGAGGACCTTTACCAAAGCCCAACCATACTGGCATCCTGATCTCAAACTTCCATCCTCCAGAATTATGAGAAATAAATTTCTGTGTTTACAAGCCACCCAGTCTATGGCATTTTGTTATAGCAGCCCAACTTGACTAAGACATACATATACAGGTATATATACACATGAAGTAACACAGAGAAAGTATTTCTCTAAGGAAGTAAAGTACTGGGGCTGTATAGGTTGTGGGCACTGATGGCCACAACAATTCCTCCCATCCCTGTATGCTAGCACTTGGCAGTGTGACTTTCCACTCCCTCATCAAGAGGTGGAGTAAATTTCTCCTCCCCTTGAATCTGGGCTGGCCCTGTGACCAGCTCAGACCAATAGAAGTGATGTGTGTGACTTCCTCGCCTGGGCTTCCAGAGGCCTTGCAGCTTCTGCTCTCATGTTCTAGTTACAGGACTGCCCCCACATGCAGAAGCACAGGCTGGCCTTCATGAGGATAAGAAGCCAGCTGGAGAAGAGGCCCAGCTGACGGTCAGCGCTAGTTGCCAGACACGTGAGTGAGGCCAGTGGAGCTCACCCTGCTCTAGTCAAGACATCAGATAAGTGCAGCCTCAGGAGTGACCCCAGGAGAGTCCAGAAGAACTGCCCAACTGTGAGCAACCAAAACTGGTAACCACCAGGATGGTGAGGTTAATACATGGTGGTTTTAGCCACTGAGCTTTGGGGTGGATTGTTATACAGCAAAGGCTGATATAAGAGTCAAGGTATATAATCTCCTTAACACCAGAGCAAAATGGAAAAGTCAAGGGAATTACGGTTGTTCACACTGCACTTCCCTAAGTCCTTTCAGGAATTCTGAGAAAAGGGAGATGGAGCCTAGACTTAGAACAGTTCCATTTTTACCTCTTGGGTAGAATAGGCTTTAAGCTTGCTTTCTCTAAAATAAGTGTTCTTATTCTGACTTTTAAAAGGAGCACGTTATAGTTCAAGTAGAGGATTCCTGGCAACAGCCCAGTGCACACATAGTTCTTGCCTATGAGGCAGGAAACTTGTTGGCCTAGACTAACACAGGTTAGTCCTGTGTTCAAATTTTCTCATCAAACTGTGTATTATTAGGGTAAATCTTCTGATTTGAGGTTGGAACAATATGGATGCTATGTCTATATATTTGGGGACCATGTTTTCACAAAAGCATATTATCCTTTTGATGCACACATATCTAAAAGCATGGACATTAAAGTACATGGTCATCACTGCTATAAAGGATAAGAGTCATGCAGGGTGTGCCACAAGTAGAAATGGAGAGACCAAAAACTAGGTCTATTCTAATAGTCCATGTCAGAGATGGTGACTTGGATTCAAGTTTTGACAACAGAATTGGGGAAAAGGATGAATTCAAGATTTGTTTTGGATGTAGAACTGACAGGACTCATGAGATAACTATAAGAAAGAGAGGAAACAAGAGTACATACAAGTAACTCATGTCAAAAGTATATAGTTGGATAGATGGGTCCAGAATATAGATGAAAATTTTTTCTTTTTTTAAATTGAAGTACAGTTAATTTACAATGTTGTGTTAGTTTCAAGTGTACAGCAAAGTGAGTAAGTTATACATATATGTATTCTTTCCCAGATTCTTTTCCATTATAGGTTATTACAAGATATTGAGTATAGTTCCCTGTACTGTACAGTAGCTCCTTGTTGTTTACTTATTTTATATATAGTAGTATGTATATGTTGATCCCACACTTCTAATTTATCTCTCCCCTTCCCCCACTATCCCCTTTGGTAACCATAAGTTTGTTTTCTATGTCTGTGAGCCTATATCTGTTTTGTAGTTAAGTTCATTTGCATCACTTTTTTAGATTCCACATAAGTGACATCATATGATATTTGTCTTTGTCTGACTTACTTCACTTAATATGATCATCTCTAGGTCCATCCATGTTGCTGCAAATTGCATTATTTCATGCTTTTTTATGGCCGAGTAATATTCCATTCTATATACCACATCTTCTTTATCCATTCATCTATCAATGGACATTTAGATTGCTTCCATGTCTTGGCTATTGTAAATAGTGCTGCAGTGAACATTGGGGTGCATGTATCTTTCCAAATTAGAGTTTTCTCCTGATACATACCCTGGACTGGGATTTCAGAATCATATGGTAGTTCTATTTTTATTTTTTTATGGCATCTCCACAATGTTCTCCATAGTGGCTGTACCAATTTACATTCCCTTTTCTCCACACCCTCTCCAGCATTTATTATTTGTAGACTTTTTAACGTTGGCCATTTTGACTGGTGTGAAGTGATACCTCATTGTACTTTTGATTTCCATTTCTCTAATAATTAGCGATATTGAGCATCTTTTCATGCAGCTGTTGGCCATCTGTGTGTCTTCTTTGCAGAAAGAAGACCTATCCATTTAGGTCTTCTGCCCATTTTCTGATTAGGTTGTTTGCTTGTTTGTTTGATATTAAGCTGTATGAGCTGTTTGTATATTTTGGAAATTAATCCCTAATTAGAGACTGTGGATGGCGTAGAAAACAGGGCCAAGACCTGAGCCTAGGGAGGCCCTACCTTTAGAGGTCAGGAAGAGACAGAAGAACTTATAAAGGAAACTAAGAAAGAGGTAGAGGAAAACTAGGGTGTAAAGTCACAGACACCAAAAAATGAGAGTATTTTAAGAAAACACAGGCAGATACCTGGCTATACACAGTTGAAAGATCAAATAAAATGAGAACTTATTAATCTCACTGGATTTGACAACATAGAGGCTACTGATGATCTTAACAAAAGCAGTGTCAGTGAAGTTTTCTGGATTGAACCAAATTGGAAAGGACTGTAGAACAAATGGAAGGTGAGAAGGTAGAGGTACCATGTAGAAATAACTTTCTAAATGGCTTGTTGTAAAGGGGGACAGAGAAATGAGATGATAACTAGAAGAGACTGACATCTCAAGAGGGGGCTTGAGGTTTGTTTGTTTGATTGATACTATAGGTTAAGATATACAAAGTTTGTTTGCTCCTGGGAGTGAGGCAGTAGAGATGGAAATATTGATCATGCAGAAGAGAAGAAAAGTAAACAAAGGACAAAAGTCCTTGACAGAGGATGGGGTCCAGAGCTCATGGGTAAATTCGACTATTGATAGGATAATGACACCTTATCAGTTTCATCATGAGGGGACAGAGAAGATGTTGGTGGGTGTACATTCTGGTGGGTCTAGGGGCTTGGTGGTAAGAAGGTTAGGGCTTTCCTGGTTGACTGATTTTCTTTTCTCAAACATACGTAAGTCTAGTTCATCAGCTGAAAGTGTCATTTGCAGCTAAAAGGTCTACATAAGAGGAAGGGGTCTGAAATAGTCACCTTTAAAATTAGCATGCACCTAGTAGACAAAAGTAGTGGGATTACTTTGTAGTTCAGCTGGTATGAGACCGTTAGTTTGGCAGGGAGACAATCAGCGCAGTTGGGAAATTTGCTGGCAGCAGACTCACACTAAAAAATTGCTAAAATCAAAAGTAAATGTTTCTGGTCTGGCAGTTTTCCTCCAAAGAGTAACTCAAGGATCCAGACTCCTCCTACCTTGTGATGCTGCTATATGACCTATGACCTCCAAGGTTACTGAGGAAGAGAGAGTGAATGAGTAGCTAGCATCCTCATGTTTTACCATCTCTGCCTGAAAGGGATGTACATCCTTGTGCTGACACTCCATTGGTGAGAACTAGTCAAATGTTCCTACCTAGAAACAAGGAGGCTGGAAAATATAATCCTGGGCAGCTGCTTCCAGAATGAGTGGTACATGTGGAAGAGAAGCATGAATCTTTGGTGTTTAAATAGCTGTCTCTATCACATCTATGAACAAGGAGATACAAAACATCAGGCAGATTTAAAGTACATCAGGTGAAAAAATGGAGAGTGATACAAACTGCTTTTTAAATAGAATAATCAGTGAAGGCCTCTGTGGAGGTAAAAGTTAAGTAAAGGCACGAAGTGAAAAGAGGGAGGTATTTGAGTTATGAGGGAATTGTGTTTAAAATGGAGGAAACAGCAAGTGCAAAGGCCCTGAGGCAGGCACACATCTGATGTGCTTAAGGTGGGGAGTGGTAAAATTTTTGTGTAAAGGGTCATATAGTTAATATGTAGGCTTTGATGGGCCATTAGATCTCTGTTACAACTACTCAACTCTATCATTGTAGCATAGAAGCAGCCGTAGACACTATATGAACAATTGTGTATAGCTATTATCCAATAAACCTTCATTTACAAAAACAGGTAATGGACTCTGGTTTAATGAAAAGCAAGAAGGGCAAATTTCTTCCCAGAACTTTGAATAGTGGGCAAGAAGTTAGCAGAGGATAGAGAAGTCAGGGAGGAAACCAAGTGTTAGATCAGATAGAGCTTTATAGGCTACACTGTAAGGGTTTTGGATTAATTCCAAGGGCTTGGGAAAACTGTGGGAAAACTTTAAATAGGCATGTAAAATGATCTGATTTACTCTGGAAAAAGATGACTTTGGATACTGTAAGAAATAAACTCTATGGAAGTGAGAGCAGGAGTAGGGAGACCAGTTAGTATAAACAAGAGATGACGGTGGCTTCAACCCACATGTTATCAATGAAAACGGGGAGGAGTTGCCAGGTTGGGGATGTGCCTTGAAGGGAGGACCTACTGGATTTGCTGATAGACAGATGCCCTGCAGAGGAGGTTCTTGAGCTAACGTGCTAAGAAGATAAAAGATGATGTAAAGTTTGAGATTTCAGAGGCGTTGCAGTTTCTGGAGGGGACATGGTCCAAAGCATGTGCACAGAAGTAAGTGTCTATGGTGAAAGCACACACACACACACACACACACACACACACACACACACACACACAATACATATATATATATGGTGAAGATGAGGAATGATCCTGGAAACCATGCTCGATGAGAAAATAAAAAATAGTGTGTATTGGGCTTCCCTGGTGGCGCAGTGGTTGAGAATCCGCCTGCCGATGCAGGGGTCACGGGTTCGTGCCCTGGTCCGGGAAGATCCCACATGCCGCGGAGCAACTAAGCCCGTGAGCCATGGCCGCTAGGCCTGCGCGTCCGGAGCCTGTGCTCCGCAACGGGAGAGGCCACAGCAGTGAGAGGCCCGCATACCGCAAAAAAAAAAAAAAAAAAAAAAAAAAAAAAAAAAAAAAATAGTGTGTATTGATAATCTTGTGTCCTTTGAGTCAGCAGTGACCATGACAACACAAAGAGCCAGCTGTGTCATGTACTGACACAACCCTGTAATCAGAGAGGAACCTCTCCACAGATCTGCCCAGTGACCACAAGCAAAAAACAAGCAAATCAAAAGAACCTTCATTAAATAATATGAAATAGGCAAACCTTGGTTCCTGTTTCCTCACAGTTCCTACCAGGAAGCACAATCTTGGCTGGAAGGGCGTCTTGACGTGATCTCACCTTCGGATGGACATCCATCCAACACCACCTGAAAAATAAAATTGAAAAGCAATTGAAATCTTTATGATGAACTTTCACAAAATGCCACTGAGATAGTTCATCCTTAAACTACTGCAACAAGCCACAAACCCAGGTACAACAAGTGTCCCACAGTCTCCCTTCTGTCTCCAAAACTTCCCAGAACTTTCTCTGAAAGCTGGCTTGCACAAGTGTCAGACAGGACTGAAGGGCAGCAGCCAGGGGGAGGCAGAGATGTTGAGAAACTTTGTCTGGAAGGCTCCTCATATGTGCCCCTTAGTCCACAGACATTTCCTGGCTGCGGGTCCTTCTGTCAAATAAATAGTGTTTGTGGTCACCTGCAGGAATGGCGGAGATGTCATCAGACTAGGTGATGGGCAGGAAGGGAGCAATAAGAAAGGCGATTCTAGCTGCGTCACACAGGGAGATCAGCTCAGTGCTCTGTGACCACCTAGAGGGGTGGGATAGGGAGGCGGGAGGGAGACACAAGAGGGAGGGGATATGGGGATATATGGATACGTATATGGATACGTATAGCTGACTCACTTTGTGATACAGTGGAAACTAGTACACCATTGTAAAGCAATTATACTCCAATAAAGATGTTAAAAAAAAAAAAAAAAGGCGATTCTAGGGGAATTCCCTGGTGGTCCAGTGGTTAGGACTCCACACTTTCACTGCCGAGGGCACAGGTTCGATCCCTGGTTGGGAAACTAAGATCCTGCAAGCTGTGCGGCGAGGCCAGAAAAAAAATTTTTTAAGGTCATTCTAGAGACCTGGACCCTGAAGAAGGACATCCTTGGCAGGTGGCAATATGGTCAACAGTATTTACCATACATGACTGGGTAAGGGGTCAGAAAATATCCTGAGTTCTTTCTTTCCCTCCCTTCCTTCTTTTCTCCCTTCCTTTTCTTTCTCTTCCCCTACTCTTTTTTTTCTTTCCTCCCTCTTTTTCTCCAATGAATATTTTATCTACCTATCAATCTACCCATTCATCTATCTATCTATCCATTTCTCTATCTCTCTATGTATCTGTATTAGTCAGGGTTCTCTCAAGAAACAGATAAATAGGATAGATAGAAAGATGATTGATAGATAGGTGATAGATAGATAGATAGGTAACTGTTTGATACATACATACATACATATAAGAGGAGATTTAAAAGGAATTGGCTCATGAAATTATGGAGGCTAAGAAGTCCCACAATCTGCCATCTGCAAGCCAGAGAACGAGGAACGCTGGTGGTGCAATTCAGTCTGAGTCTAGAGGCCCAAGAATCAGGGGGCGGGGGAGGAGGGCAGGGGACGGAGGGGTGCTGGTGGTGTAAGTCCCAGTCTGGGTCTGAAGGCCCAAGAACCAAGAGGTGGGAGAAGATGGATGTCCCAGCTCAAGCAAAAAGAGCAAATTTGCCTTTTCCTCCAATTTTCTTCTATTTAGGATGGCAGTGGATTTGATGATGCCTACCCACACTGGTGAGGACAATCTTCATTCAGTCTGCAAATTCAAATGCTCATCTCTTCTGGAAAAATCGTCACAGACACACTCAGAAACAATGTTTTAGCAGTTATCTGGGCATCCCTTATCCCAGTCAAGTTGACACATAAAATCAACCATCATCCTATCTACCTATCTATCTGAAAGAAAAAAATGCAAATAGATATGTATTACTAAATGTCAAATACTGCAGTGAATTGGATCCTGCCCAAAGGACCCTTAAAACTGTTTTCCCAAGAGCTCCATCAATGGTACTTTAAGTGTGGTTGGGGGACCAGCAGTATCAGCATCCATCTGAGAGCTTTTTAGAGATGCAAGTTCTCAGGCCCCACCCCAGACCTACTGAATCAATAAATGGTGTTGGGAAAACTGGACAACCACATGCAAAAGAATAAAGCTTGACCACTATCTTACACCATGCACAAAAATTAACTCAAAATGGATTAAAGACTTGAACATATGACCTGAATCCCTTGAAACTCCTAGAAGAAAATCTACATAGTAAACTCCTTGATATGTCTTGGTGATAATTTGTTTCGAAGTTTAGTTGATTTACAATATTGTGTTAGTTTCAGGTGTAGCGCAAAGTGATTCAGTTATATATATTTTTTCAGATTATTTTCCATTATAGGTTATTATAAGATATTGAATATAGGTCCATGTGTTGGTAATAATTTTTTAAATATGACACCAAAAGCAAAAGCAACAAAAACAAAAATAAATGTGACTACATCATTCTAAAAAGCTTCTGTACATTAAAGGAAACTATCAACAGAATGAAAAGCAATCTACTGAAAGGGAGAAAATATTTACAAATGATATATCTGATAAGGGGCTAATATCCAAAATATATAAAGAACTCATACAACTCAACATCAAAAAGCAAACAATCCTGGGCTTCCCTGGTGGCGCAGTGGTTGAGAATCCGCCTGCCGATGCAGGAGACACGGGTTCGTGCCCTGGTCCGGGAAGATCCCACATGCCGCGGAGCAACTAAGCCCGTGAGCCATGGCCGCTGAGCCTGTGCGTCCGGAGCCTGTGCTCCGCAACGGGAGAGGCCACAACAGTGAGAGGCCCGCATAACGAAAAAAAAAAAAAAAGCAAACAATCCAATTAAAAAGTGAACAGAGGATCTGAATAGACATTTTTCCAAAGATGGCCAATGGGTATATGAAAAGATGCTCAACATCATTAACCATCAGAGAAATGCGAATCAAAACCACAATGAGATATTGTCTCACACCTATTAGAATGGCTATTATCAAAAAATAAGAAATAAGTGTTGGAGAGGGCGTGGAGAAAAGGGAACACATGTGCACTTTTGGTGGGAATATAAATTGATGCAGACACAATGGAAACCAGTATGCAGGTTCCTCAAAACATTAAAAATAGAACCATCATATGATCCAGCAATTCAACTTCAGGGTATTTATCCAAAGAAAACAAAAATATTAACTCAAAAAGATATATGCATTCCCATTTTCAATGTAGCACTATTTACAATAGCCAAGATGTGGAAACAACCTAAGTGTCCATCCGTGAATGAATGGATAAAGAAATCGTGTATATTCATACAATGGAATATTATTCAGTCATAGAAAAGAATGAAATGTTGCCACTTGCATCAATACGGATGGACCTCGAGGGCATTATGCTAAGTGAAATAAGTCAGACAGAGAAAGACAAATACAGTATGATCTCTTATTTGTGAAACTCAAAAAACAAAAAAACAATAACAAAAACCCATGCTCGTAGATACTGAGAACAGATTGGTGGTTGCCGGGGGGGTTGGGAGGTGGGAGACAAGGGTAAAGGGGGTCAAAAGTACAAAGAAAAAATAAATAGAAATTAATTATTTTAAAATTTCAAAAACATGATCTTTATATCCATATTTCTGAAATTTCATGATAATATGCCCAGAATAGTTCTTTTTTCCAGTCATTCTATTAGGTATTCAGTGGCATTTTGCATCAAAAAACTTATGTCCTTCGATTCTGAAATTTTCTGTATAAATCTTTGATAATGTTTCCCCTCATTTTTTTGTTCTTTTTTTCCAGAATGCCTATTATTATTATTTTTTAACATCTTTATTGGAGTATAATTGCTTTACAATTGTGTGTTAGTTTCTGTTTTATAACAAAGTGAATCAGCTATATGTATACTTATATCCCCATATCCCCTCCCTCTTGTGTCTCCCTCCCATCTTCCCTATCCCACCCTTCTAGGTGGTCACAAAGCACTGAGTTGATCTCCCTGTGCTATGCAGCTGCTTCCCACTAGATATTTATTTTACATTTGGTAGTGAATATATGTCCATGCCACTCTCACTTCGTCCCAGCTAATCCTTCCCCCTCCCCATGTCCTCAAGTCCATTCTCTATGTCTGCATCTTTATTCCTGTCCTGCCCCTAGGTTCTTCAGAACCCTTTTTTTTTTTTTTTTTTAGATGGAATGCCTATTATTTAAATGTCAGATTTCCATTACCTTCTAACTTCCTTATCTTTCTATCCCACTTTTCACTTCTGGTTTTGTTCTACTTTCTAGAATGTATCCTTTAAATCTTCTATTGAATTGTGTTTTTCTACCTTATTTTTATTTTCCATGAGTTAGTTCCCTAATAAATGTTTCTTAGGACACTCTTATTTTTATTTTATGTATATAAAATGATTATCTTTCTGAGGATATTAATCTCTCATATATATATATGTATATATATATATATATATATATATATATATATATATATACACACACACACATATATATATCTCTTTGTGAGCCCTCCATTGAATTTTTTCCCCTCACTTATTTTTCTGTTCATTTCTTTGGGTTCCTGTCTTAAAATCACCTTTCCTCTTGGTTAGCTCTTTATACTTAAAGGTCAACCACCAAATCCTTACTGGACACTCCATGTGCGTGGTTTGTCCAATGATGGGCGTTGCTGTAGGATGCCTGGCAGATGCCTAGGTCCTCCAGTGCCTATGACTCTTTCCCTGCCAGTGTCCTGGGTGCAAAGCAGGGAATGAAGGCAGGGGAGTCTGATGGTCAAAATCTAGACTGTCATTTAATCCTGTTTCCGAATGGCCTCAATCCCTTCTTTGGCTGTCAACAAGCACATTTTTATCTGTCACAGTTTCACGTCCTGATTTGTCCTTAGCAAAACTTGGTCACTATCAGTGTGGATACCATGGAGTTAGGGCAGGCCTGGGAGCCTTATCTTGGGGTAAAAGGAAAAGCATGCCAGAGGGCATCCTGCGTTCATTCCAACACTCTTTGGGGGAAGAAGAGGTGCCAGAATATAGAGGCAACAGCAGAAGAGGGTGACATGCAGGTGGCATATGGTGAGAAGGTGCCGCTTTGCCAACTTTTAGGCTCATCCTCATCCACTCACTTCTAAAAGCCAAGACACTTGAACTTTACTTTTCTCTACCCACTGCTATCTTACTCTGTCTCTTGGGGCAGTGAAGTGGCAGGGAAGGTGAGCCTAACTCAAGGAGTTTACTCCACAGGACTGTGCCCATCTGGTGGCCTCCTGTGAACAGAAATGTTTGCTGGATGCACCATACAGTTTATCACGTACATACAGCTTAGAAATTCTGCTTGTGATCTTCACATTTCATTTACCCAGATAATGTCATCAAAAATGTCATAATGGATATAAAATCATGTATGTGAAACTTTTGAAAATTGTAAAGCACTATAAAATTTAAAGAATCTTTCATTCAATAAAAAAAGAAACTTCAAAACACACACACACACATATATATATATATCATAACAGCTAACACTATGGTGTAAATGCACTGCAATTTTAAAAAGTGTAATAAACCTTGTGTATTCCAACCATAAAAAGGAATTTTCCCACCCTTCCTCCTATTTCTCTTGGAACATCAGCAAATTGAGTTGCAAGGGAAATATAATGAAAAGATTTTAAGTTATCCTGCAGACATGAAGACATGGGAAGTTGGCTATAAAATTACATTTGGGTATTTTTGCTTATTCCCTGTTCAAACTCTGTCCAACATTTCTCTATGAAATAGGAAACTTTCTTCCCCTTTCTTGCCTCTGCACTCTGCAAGACTCAAGCTAGCTGACCTTTTATTAACTCTCCTCTTCACTCCCCACCCCACCCCCTAAAATACTTAGCAGCACTAGAGACTCATTCTTCATTGCCTGAACTTAAAAAAAAAAAAAAAATGAGCCCATAATAAAGAGCTTCCTACCACTGCCAAGTTACACTGTGATCAATCACCAAAAACAGTACATATTCCAAAAGAATAAGTATCAACAGTTTTAAAGAAAACCAAGATGCATGACCAAATAAATATAATGGATAGCTAGATGTACAGAATCAGACGTGTAGCATGAAAGGCAGATGATGTCTTAGGAGTATCGATTAAACTCCAAATTCAAGTTCGTATGGCATTTTATAGGAAACATCACAAGCTGTTTTCCTTTTTTTTTTTTCACTTCTTCCTCCCCTCCTATTCTTCTCTGTATTGAAGGGTGAGAAGTAAGAAGAATAGTAATGATGATGTGGATTAAAACCAAAATCACATGCACTGTAGAAGCTAGTGTGTGTTCCTCACCTAGAATATCCCAGTACTTCTAACTCCTTAGACTTCGAACATGAAACGTATAATCTATATGTCAGTCTCTCTGTTCTGCATCTTGAGTGTAATGTATGGCCCTACAGTCTAAAGGGGATGTTACATGCGTGATACTACCGCACTCAAAGCAAGTCTTGTTTAAAAGATATGTGATGGGGTCAAGCTTGAATTATCCAAAGGGACTCAAGAGCATGAACCAAGTTCATAAATGTTTAAGGGAGCCTAGCCTTGAGCTTTCCCATAGAACAAGGGGAAGGGAAAGAGGAATCAAACAAATTCCAGCTAGATAAGCGGTCTGGGGGAAGGACAAGAATAGCGGGAGAGGGAAGAGGGTAGAAGAAAGGAGATCATAAAGCCAGGAAAGGGAAAGTTTCATTAAACTCAAGTCAGAAAGGAAACTGTACAAACAGTTAATAAAGAGAGATCAAAACAAAGGGAGTATGTTCCCAGGATCCTGGGCGAGTCAGCTGATTGTATACATGGTAATGTGAACAAAACAGATAGAGAAAACAGTGGATTGAGCATTCAAGAGCGTTCAGGCAGGAGCTTTCTGTTTCAGCATCACTGAAATCGTAAGAGATGCTCCATCGCTGAATCTTCAATTAAAAAAACCAAAGACTCCATCCTGGACCCTGGCAGTTGGGTTCTAAGCATTCTTCATAGAAGAACTAAACACTTTTTAAGGAAATTTAGCTAATGAGATTAAAGGACAATGTATTCCAGATTATGTTGTCATTCTTGACCCATTCTGAACTTGTTCTTATTTCTCCTCTGGGTCAAGCAGCTCACTCTCAGCATTTATCAGTAGGATATGAGCACATGCAAAGGTTCAAGGCCAGAATCTGCAGAAAAACCCAAAATGCCCCATTAAGAAATTCTCATGGGAATTCTTTGCAAACTGCATGAACAGGCATTTAGCAAATGTATGTAGAAAAGAAGATCCACTACATAAGCCACTCTTCTCTCTGCAGGAAATGATGGTCCAATATCAACAATGTTTCCTGCAGGCTGATCCCTTAGTCACAGGAGTCCAGCTGTTCTTGTTAACAACAAAGGCATGATTTATCTCTCAAGGATGTAAAGGAATGAAAGGCATAACCGAGAAAGTTATGTCTTAAACAGATGGGATGGGTCCCATGGGACAATGACTTTCCCACCATTTAAATCTTCTCCTTTATACATTCTGGTACCAAGCCATATCTCAGGATTGTTCTGGTGTTAAATCCCTCAACACTATCATGATATTTTACTTTTTTAAGGCTAGTGCTTCCTGTAGCTAACAATTCATTAATTAAATTGCTTTAATTTACAAAGTAAATTTTTTTTTTTGCCAAAGCAAGATTTTTGCCAGATCAACTTGTTTGATTGTATATTTGTTTTCTTGGATGTATATTAATTTGCATGGGTTAAGCCATATTTCTAAACGGGCTGGATAATTTTTCTGAAGCACAGTTCCCAGTCTTGCCTTTCCTTGCCTGTCCATTTCCAAAAAGAAAAGCTTCCACTGAGACATGATTTCTTGAGGAGGCAGATGAATGCAGGAAACAGGAACTAGGATTCACCCAACTCAAAAATCCACACCCAAAGATCCAGCTGATAGAAAGGCCAATGTTTTTATCTCTTCTTTTATAAACCATTGTCAGATGCCTTTTCCCTAACTTACTATAATGCCTCTTTCCAGAATTCAAACAACCAAAAAGTTCAGATAACTGGAATTTTTTTCCATATTTTACTTCAGTAAAAAAGAGACAAAACAAATAAACAAGTGGATATCAGAGACTTGGAGGTTTTCTGTTGTTGTGCTGTTGTTTTTCTACCTAGCGTAGTTTATAGGAACTGTACACATTAGACCAATCACCTACATCTTATATCCTTATAATAATAATGGCATGTATGTTCAATCATATAATTATATTGAAGCTCTTCATGACAGGAACCATTGAAAAAAGAACAAATTGATTTAATGCTATGTGTACATACTTTATTTGAAAATTTTTTAAACTGGAGATCAATATAACTCTCAATTAACTATAACAAGGATACTTCCTGGTATATACATACTTTATAAGTGGAAAAAGTACTCTAAATTCAGTAACACACACACAAAAAATAGTTTTAACATGAAAGTAAATTCTGTACAGAAAACAGAATTTCAATGACCCTATCAGTAAAAGAAGCTAGTCACAGAAGACCACATTTATATGAAATGTGCAGAACATGCAAATCTATAGAGACAAAAAGTAGATTAGCAGTTGTCCAGGGCTGGAGGATGGGGGATAGGAAGGGCAGGGGCAAGTGACGGCTATGGATACGGGATTTCTTTTTGGGGTGATGAGAATATTCAGAACTTGGATTGTGGTGATGGCTGTCCAATTCTGTGAATATCATTTAAAAATCACTGAATTGCTCACTTTAAAAAAGCAAAAGCCATGGCATGTGGATTATATCTCCATAAAACATTTTTTTAAATACCCTCTCAGAGGTGGTTTCCCAGAGCTGCCCAACACACAAGTGGGTCAATAAAATCCAACCGAGAGAGCAGCCAACCTTTGGGTGGATCTCCTTTCCCTCACCCTCTCCTCCTCTTTCTTTGTCGGTGATATTTGACTAATCTGTTTCCTTCCCTGCTTTCATCCCGTTGGCTTGGATTGTACTTTGCCATCTGTTCACTAACTTGGCTTTGAATTTCCGGCCCTCCTTAAAATAACATGAAGTACTCCTTTGAAAATGTCCACTGATCGAAGCCCTGCCTCCTGGATCTCATGCGAAGTCTGACACCTGAGCACATTTTGCAATTCCTGACCAGCACTCCTGAACTCTGCCAAGTTTCCACTGTTTTCTAACCTAAACCTCAGTCTTCTCCCAGAGATGTTAAGTTAGAACCGAGGTAGAGGTTCTGATTGCTGCCAGGCCAGGCTCCTCAAGAAGACTTTGCTGGATCTTGCGGCAGTCACGTGAATTTAAATGAAATGTGAAATGTACAGAGACTCACACTGGAGAGCACGCAGCCTTTTTAAACCATTAAACTGACCTAGATTCTAGTGGGCTTTCCATTTGGACTGGACCATCTTGTCCCCACTCAGGATGTGGGTTACCGGACAGCAATCCTATCTGGCCCCCAGCATCAGGGATGCTCCTGTCCAGCCATCATATTCAAGTAGGTCGTGGAAGCACCTCTCCAAATAGTCATTATTTACTTAATGTCCATGTTTGGAATGGCTTAGAAAAAGAAAAAGCCCTAAGAGCTTATCTGATCTCGTGGAAAGACAGAAATCATACATGTGGTTTCCTTGGGTTGTTCAGCTTTTCCCAATCTTGCCCACCCCACATCCAGAGCTCCTTTCACCTTCATCTGCAGATTCTCTTCAGGAAGTGGTGCCTAAAGGCACAGCTGAACCACTGAGTTGTCCTGTGGTCTGATTCCCTGAAGCCTTAGATTTTGATTTGAAGAAACTGCTTGAAAGCACTATATCGTTTTTTTCTCACCACTGGCAAATGGCAAAGTTTTCACATCCTGAGAGCAATGCTTTTAAGTGAGAAATATAAGAATCAATTTGTCCATTATTCCATTATTCTATCCAAACACTTAATAATTAAGAGACAGACTACAATGCTTCAATTAACTACCTGCAAGGGGTTTTATTTGTTTTTTTAAAGTTGATTTTGAAGTTGATAAGCTCCCTAGAGTGTAAGAAAAATTCTTTTAGGCATCCACCTGGAAGTTGTCACAATTTGAATGAATGGTTTATTCAAAATGAAATTTAAATTCTCTATAGCAATTTTAGTTTCATGTAACTTTAAATCTTAGAAATAATTTAGTACAACTCCTTCACCTTACAGATAACATAAGTGAAACCCAGTGAAAAGAACTGACTTGCCCAAGTTCATAAATATATGACGAAACTAGGACTAGGAGAAAAAACAAATCCTAAGGCTCTTGAAACTGGACCTTCTTTGATTCTATGATCAAGCAATAATTTATGATGATGTAAGCCTTATGAAATTGACACTTGACTCAAAAACTAGAGGGAGGGCAAGGAAGGGATTCAGAAGGGATGGGGAAGAACGAGAGGATCAAACAGCATCTTATTTCTGGCTCCATGCAATGACTGAAACAGAGAATATTGGGAAGACTATTACTTATCTCCCTAAATCAAAAATAGCAAAGACCTGCTGGCAGCTGAAGAAGCTGAAAAACACTGCCCCACGCTCAATCCCGGGACACAGAAAGCACACAGCTTACTATGTCAGGACACAAAAGGACTCAAAACAAATCATGACTCAGGCCAGCCTTAACAGTTGTAATCATCTCTTATCTTTGTTTGAATACTACTCTCTTCCACCAAAATAATTAGAGCAATTATATGCTCTTGTATTTCATAAACAAATGCAAATTCATCCTCAAAGGATCATCTAATATAAAGGAAATAAAGAATTGCAAGGAAGAAATAAAACATAGTACATTTCATTAGACCTATCTCTTGATTTTCCTTAGATTTAATCTAATTTCTCTTGTAGGCCTATTAGAAAATCACTTTCTTCTTTTGGTAGAAATTGCCTGTAACTATGTTCTGGAAATAAGCTATTTCTGGCATTGCTGATCTGTAATTCTGCAGAGCACTTTCATGGGGGCAGAGGGCGACCCAGTGAATTACAGAGACTCGAAGGACAAAAGCAGAGCACTATGTCTGAACAAGCTCTTTGCCTGAACAGTTACTGGTCTCCTTGGAGGTGTAGCTCGGAATCGAAAGAGAACCTTTAGGGAGGTTCAACACAAGACAGGTGGTTTTGGAGCAGGAGGACAGCGCCTTCTGGCGATTAGTACAGAGCCTGGGTTACATTTTGGTTCCCTGATTCCTAGCTTGGTGAGAGGGGGTAAGTTATTGAACTTCTCTATGAAATGAGACCAGCCGTACTAATGCCATAGGGTTCTTGTGAACATTCAGTGAAGGAAATACACGACTGTACCTAGCCCAGAGCCTACACGAATTATATCCTCTGTAACAGAGTTCTCGTCTCTTTCCTTAGCTAAGGGAATGGGGGCCTGGCAGTACTGCTGGAGAGAAATGTCGTACCACAAACCCACTCCACCCGGCCTCCGCTTCAAGGATTTTGGAAAGATTGGGCCCAAACGGTAGCTCAGGAAATTGGTGAGGGAGCCTGTCTATCCAACATCAGAACCACAGTTCTTAATGCTATAGACCAGTGTGGACCCTGGCCCAGCAGCATCAGTACCATCCCAGAACTGGATCTCTGGGGGTGGCTCCAGGAATCTGTGATTATGCCAGCTCTCCAGGTGATTCTTCTGCATGCTCCAGTTTAAAAAGCACTGCTCTAAAGAAAGTGTTACCAGCAAACCTGAAAAAAAAAACAGGAAGACACGGACCAGGGAATCAATGATTTTCAGGGCCCAAGTCAAAGAGATTTTAAGGAAAGATGGAAGAGCCAACTGATAGGAAGCTTCCGGGGAAAACTTTTAGAGATCATATGACAATGATCAATTTTACAAATGCTTTCATTCACTTAGCAAACACAAATCCACATGGTGCTTATTAATATTCTAAGTAGAAATGAGCCACTGAATTTATTACAGATCGGCTGGGTGGGCTGATCCCCAATACAAGAAGGGATCGGCTGTAAAATTTTTAAATAAAAAGAGCCCAAGTGTTTATTTTTGGTGACAACAAGAGGGAGATGGGAAGATAGCATCTTACTCAACAGCCAGTCCTGGGAGAAAAAGAACCATGGAATAGAAGCAATCCAATTCTCTAGGGCTTTCAGAATGAAAAAAATATAAGAGTGAGACGTGGGACTGCAATCCAGCAGCTGAGACATAACCCATCAGGCCAACTGGCAGAAGGCCCAGCAGCAAGGCACCGTCTTAGGAACTAAACATCTGCCTGTTTTCACATCTCCACAATATGCTAAACTGTGAGCAAAAAGTTGCAGCATTCCGCAAAGATCAGGGAAACACAACAGTTAGAAAATTCAGTTGCATGTGTAAATATTTACCTAGCTACTTCCTGGGGTCTACAAACCTGTTTCATTTTATTGGCAGCGAACTCCATCATTCTAGCAAGCCACTATATTTTACTAGCAGGATGGGGAGGTGAGGGAGAGGCATCACTTAAAGTAACTGGGAAAATACATTACAGATTTTTAGTAGTAATCCCACCAATGCCTCTGAAATCAGAGGCGAGTGAGGAGGGGCATTCTGAAGTGAGGTGTCCATGCCAGAGAAGCTAACATTCTAATGCTCCATCAGCCTCCCAGATCCTGCAACTTTCCCTACTCAACATGAAGGCGTCTTGACGCATTTTCAGGTTGAACCCTTCCCCAGAATCCAATCCAATACTATCGTTAATCAGAAGAAGTTGAAGGGGCTCTAGTTGAGCATCTCAAGTAGACATGCCTGCCAGGCAACCTATTCCCAGACCTGCCCTGGCGTAGAGTTCCAGTAGTATTCATTTGCCTTCACCCAGCTCTTGTGGACAGCTCTCTCCTTGTCTGTTATTGTGTACCTACTATGCATCCACCTGAGAGCTAAACACAGAAATCCAGACACTTTCTTCAGGAGGCTAGCACTCTACTTCCTCTAGGAAAATATTCTCAACTTCCTTCCCAGGTTAAGAGGGACAACCTGTGCTCTGGCCTAAGTGGAAATGAAAAACTCAATAGTTTAATAGTCGGGTGATAAGGATGAAGAGATCTCTAGAAAGTGCAGCAAAATGAATTTTAAAAAGAAAGAAAAGAAAATACAAGGGGAAAAGATAAGAAAAGTGGTACACCCATTCTGAAAATCTAATACTGGAATACTAGGTTTTCTGAGAGGACAAAGAAAAAAATGGAAGGAGAAAATCATCAATTGAAAAACTCAAAGAGAATTTCCTAGAATTGAAGAACATGGGTCTGAGTGTCTAGCATGGGGGGTAAAAATAGAGCCCCACAGACACCTCACTGAGGAACTTTAGAACCCTGAGTGTAAAGAGAAGAGCAAACACAGTTCCAGAGAAAGAAAAAAAAAATTCCTCCATATATGGAGGAATCAGAAAGTAACATAGCCTCAAATGACATAAAAGTGAAAACTAGAAATTAATGGAGGAATGCCTTCAAAATTCTGAAGGAAAATTATTTCCAGCCTAAATTTCTATTAGCAGCCAAGCCATCATTCAAGTGTCAGGACAGAATACAAATATTAAAGATAATCAAGGACTCAAAAAAAGTTTTTTAAGTGGTGAAGGCCTTGGGGTTCAAATATTGATAAGTACAATTAATTACAAGTAAGCAAATTTCAAACAAGACAACTCCAGGGAATACAGAATGTTATGCAAAGAAGGAAAAAAAAATAGCACATGCGTAAAACTCATCTATGAATAAAATACAGAGGTAATCACAACATAAACCTTTCTGTTGATCTAACCAAAAGTATAATATAACTATATTGGGAGGTCAGGGGGTTAGGAAAAAAATATGTGAGTGGGGTGTGTGTGTGTGTGTGTGTGTGTGTTATGAAGGAAGGGGAAGGAAGAGGGCTAAAATCTTCATCTTCCAACATGAAAAGTCAACAGATAATGTCTAAAACTGGAGGGAAAAATCAAGGAGCAGAAACAGTAGCATATTATTCATGAATATGGAGGAAAATACCAAAACCAAAAATCAGCTAAGGGTTATCAGTGTTTGCTTCTGGGAAGGGAACAAGGAAATCATTTTTCATTACTAATTTTGTAGGCCTTTTTGACTCTTAAAATTATGAGTGATAATAATGTTGATTAAAATAAATGTGGGAATAAGCAACAAGGTCCTACTGCATAGCACAGGGAACTATATTCATTATCCTATAATAAACAATAATGGAAAGGAATATGAAAAAGAATATATATATGTATAACTGAATCACTCTGCTGTACAGCAGAAATTAACACCACACTGTAAATCAACTATACTTCAAAAAAATTAATTTTTAAAAATAAACAAAAATAAATAAATGTAAAAGAGGCTGAGGCCCAGCACAGCTAAGGAAAGTAGTAGGATAGTATCTGAAGTTACATAACCTTGACTTGCATCCTACTTCTGCCCCCTGACTAATTATGTGACCTTGGGCATTTTAACCCTTATAAACCTCAGTTCCCTCAACTTAACATGGGGGTTATAAAAATATTTACATCAGAGTGCAGCTGCAAGGCTCAAGTGATATAGGGCTAGGAAAGGATTAGCAGTGCCTGGCACGTTATAAGCCCTCTTCTTTTCCTTTAACACATATTTAGAGTGTATGCTCTGCATCAAGCACAGTAGACACTGGGGATGTATCAGTGAATGTACCAGATCCCTACCCTCATGGAGCTTACTAGAATGGGAGAGGTAGATGCAAAACAATAAAATAATACTAAATTAAAAATTCAGTGCATTAAAAGGAACAAGTGACACGTGCTATGGAATGAAATAGAGCAAGGGAAGGGATATCCAGACTGCTGGGAAGGGGAAGTAATATAGTGCTTGCCATTTTAAATAAGTTGGTCAAGAAAGACCTCTCAGAAAGGTGACTTTTGAGCAAAGACTGGAAGGAGTGGGGAGGCTAACCATTCATATGTTTGGGGAAAAGCATTTGAGGCCAGAGGAAGAGACAGCTCCAAGTGTGCACAAGTGCATGGCCAGTTAGGGAAAGAGCCAGGAAGCCTGTGTAGGTGGAGCAGTGAGGGGAGAGTAGCAGGAGATGAGGTCAAAGGGGAAACAGGGCCAGAGAGATCATGCGGAACCTTGATGCTTAAGCAGGACCTTGGCTTTTCTTAGAGTGAAATGAGGGGCCATTGCAGCTACTCCAGCAGGGTGACATGATCTGATTCTCCCTGTGAAAGGATAGCTCTAGCTACTGTGTTAGGAAGAGACAAAGCACAGCGGGCCCTTTACAGGAAGTGGGAAACCAGGAGGAGGTGCCTGCAGTGTTCCAGAAAGAGAAGA
Organism: Kogia breviceps; assembly: GCF_026419965.1. NCBI lineage: Eukaryota > Metazoa > Chordata > Mammalia > Artiodactyla > Physeteridae > Kogia > Kogia breviceps. Next base: position 27,096,345 of record NC_081315.1, read on the forward strand.
TGCTGGTGACTCAGACCAGCAGGGTTGGAGAGAAGTGACTGGATTTTCTATGAATAGATTTTGCTGTTATCATTTACCCAAGATGATACACAGGTTAATGGCAGAAGTATAAAGCTATAGCTACAGCTTCCCAGTCTTTTTCTGAATAAAGAGAAACTATAAGTGGAAAATCTAAATTGAAATACTTTATTATTTTGTCCTTATGTAGGTTAATAAAATTTGTAAAAGCCGCATTTCCTCTCAGTCATAAAATCTGTTATTCTGTAGGCCTTGACATTTGTATACAATGGATGGATCAGTGATTTTTTTAAAGGGGCAATAACAATGGCACACATGACACCCATGTCCATTTCTTTTACTTTGCATAATACCTTATACAGTAAATATAATTTAGGTATCACTTTAGGTAAAGATTTATTCATTCATCGAATACTGATAAATAAGCCATGGACTATACCCTCGGCTTGCTTAACAGTGTAGTGAGGGAGAATAGATGAACATAAATAATTTAAACACACAGAAGAAGGAGGTCAGTCTCAGAAAATGAGTTCAGGTTAATTGCTCTAGGGAGTTCCAGAACGGCAGGCAGCCATTCCTTTCAGCTGGGGGAGGGTCAGGAGGTGGTATGTGAAAGGCTCCATTGAGGAAGTGACACCCGTGGGACTGTTTGCATTTGGACTGCAGGATGGGACAGAGGGCTGGATATTCCTGGAAGTGAAAAAATTTTTTTCACCTAGTAGGCCATTCAATGTATATAAGAGGAATGATAATTTTTGAAGAGTCACTGGAGCATAGGGCCTGGGAAGAGGATTAATGGAAATATGAGAAATAGGGTAAAGAAAATCATATTAAGGAGAATCTTAATATTGCCAGATAAAAGACTCTGGATAAAGATGATCATAAGAAGAAAAGAAATAAATGCTAATGGGAATCCAGTCATCAGAGAAGGGTTCTAATGCACTCAGCCAAGACACTGACCACTGGTCTGGCTGTGAGTTTCCCAACTGTCAGTTTTACTGTCCAAGATTAGAAGGTGGGCAGGAACTTTGGGGTTAAATTTAAACTGCCAGCTAAAAAATTATTTCCTATTTTCTTTTATATTTAAGATTTTTTTAAGTCTTTGGACATTTATTTCTCTATGTTGCTTTGTTTTCTTTCCAACGTCAAGGAAGAAATGGTAGCAATCCTTTTTCCTTCCCCTTCTGTATCCCTCCTTCCCCAGCTTTAGCAAAAGAACACTATCAGTGGATCAAATGGCCAGCCATGTGCTTTGGGCTCATTTTTATTGCAAGTCACTGGGGTCAGGATCAAGACCAAGCCGGGACCCTCATAAATCATAACAAAGATGCTAGACACAGTGAAATACACCTGTAGCCAGTCTTTGCATCTCAGTGAACTTGACTTCTGCAATTTGGTTAAACAGTTTTGTTGTGTTCCACCAATCTCTTGCTTTGTTGTGTTCCACCAATCTCTTGCATGCCCTAATTAAATAGGAATGTAGCCCCACTTAGCAGGCTCTGAGATTTTCTGTAACCCAGATTATCTGGAGAGCTCTCAATTTTATGATGGAATTTTGCAGTCTTTTGTGAAGTCCTGCAATCCCCATTTCTGCCAATAATAACAATAGTTAACATTTATTGAAAACATACTTTGTGCCTGGCCTGTGCAAACTCATTTAATCCTCACAACTCTGTGAGGTAGGTACAATTGTTTTGTCCATTTACAAATGAAGAAACAAATGCACAGAGAAGTTAGGTAATTCGCCATGGATTCTAGAGCCAGAAAGTGAATGAATGAACGAACATTTCTCTCCTTCTTCTCCACCAAGAGTCCACAGTCTCTGCTGGCAGCTTTCACCTGATTCTTCTCTTTTCCACCAGGGTGCTCTCCTGAATGTGGGAATGAAGTCCTCAGACTATATCTCAGTTTCTTTCTACAAAGAAACCTAGATTTGTCTCCTAACCTGGGCACTTGCCAAATCATCTAGTCCTCTGCAGCTTTCAGACTCCTTTAGTTTAAAAAAAAAAAAAAGTTCTGACTGAACCTTACCCTCTACCACCATTATTCTGTTATCTTATCACAACTTTCACTATTTTATCTTGAGTGGGTTTTTTTTCCACTGCATTTCATCATTTTCAAATGTCAGATTAATTTGTCACCATGTGTACCCTTCTGAAGAACTTAAAATCATGGTTCATCAAGACCATGCTGGAAACCAACAACCAATGCAGACAAAAACTGAGAATTTAAATGTCATTACAGAACAGGAAAGAAAAATAGGACTGCTCTCCAGCTGCATATACATCTGTGTATATTTTTGGATGTTGACTTTGAAATGCTAAAACACTCCCACATTGAAATGATCCATCATTTTGTTGTTTATGCATCTGAGTACACAAGCATATGCTTGTGAATGTCTGTAGAACCTGGTTTATAGTGCCAGGCTAATTCAACCAACATGCTCAGAGGCCTTTAATTTTATAGAAATTTACAAAAACAGGTATATTGCCCTTGTACAGAACTATATTGTGATAATTTTAATTGGATCTCTCATCTAAGAAGGTTTGGTCCAAATAACCCATATTCTCCTATATATGTAAAGAATAATTTTTTAAGTTTGCTCTGCATTTTTTTTTGTACTTCATTTTTGTAGAAAAAGGGAACTAAAGAACATTAAGCTCTGTTTATACGTCTCTAAATTATCTTCTAACTTTTGTCACTGTACATACATAAGTACATTTTTATGTCATTGTATCATGCATACATTGTTTTGTATTGTTTCTTCCTCACTTTATTAATATTCCTTTGTGCCTAAATAGACCCTGCACACAAAATATGCCTTTTATGTGTCATAGAATAATTACGTGGTAGTGCTCCTTTGTGATGCTACTGTTGTTAGTCTTTTTTTTTTTTTACTTTTGGCTTTTGGCTTGGTGTCCTATTTTCTCCTATTTTAAACTGAGTTATTTTTTTTTTTTTTTTTTTTGTGGTATGCGGGCCTCTCACTGCTGTGGCCTCTCCCGTTGCGGAGCACAGGCTCCAGACGCGCAGGCCTAGCGGCCATGGCTCACGGGCTTAGTTGCTCCGCGGCATGTGGGATCTTCCCGGACCAGGGCACGAACCCGTGACCCCTGCATCGGCAGGCGGATTCTCAACCACTGCGCCACCAGGGAAGCCCAAACTGAGTTATTTTTAATATTGTCATGTAATTTACATTTTTCTCTTTAGGGATACCTCCATAGAGCACTAGCTTCAACTAAATTTTAGCTTCATCTAAACCCTTTGTCTAGCCAAATTTTAATTTAAAACACACACACAGGAGAAGTAACAAAGGAAAACCCCTAAACCCTAACCTCCCCCACCCTCTTTTCTTCTAGAACTCCCTAGAGCCTGGTCTGAATATCACCATATCACCTCCTGGGTAGAGGACCAGAAGTAGAACCACAACATCAAAACAAAGGAAAGGTGTTAAAACTTTTTAAAAAAATTATACCATACTACTCTCCAAAAGGACTAAAGCAATTTACAATGCTGGCGGTTCTTTACAATTGTGCTTTCCCCAAAGCCCACCAACCACCGTTGGTTTTTTTGCTATAAGTACTGATTTATGATATTTAAATAGGTATATAATGGTACCCCAATACTGTTTTAAAATCCATACCCTCCATTTTGAGCAAAACATTTTGTCACGCACGTGCTGATTTTCTCCCTTTTCTTGTGAGTACATATACTGTCTTCTCATCTCCATATTGAATCGGCCTTTAGTAATGGTGTGACACATATAAATTCATGTAGCACCTCTACAACTTTTGTCTCATATTTTTCTTATATTTTTTTTCTAAAAGATTTTACCTATTATTTTGTTATTCTGTTGTTTTCTTTGAAATTTTGTCCTATTACTGTTATAGAGAACATTTTTAGTCTTAGGTATTTAAATCCCCTTGTCTGAGGTCTAGGCTTGGGGATGCAGGCAGAGGCTGAGAGTGCTCATCACAGCCAACAGGGCTGCCCTCGGGGCAGTTCTCAGCAGGCAGACAGCCACACACACAACCCATGATGACAGAAGAGTCTGAGAGAACCACTGAATCTGGCCGATCAGAGTACACACTGGAAGGGCTGGGTTCACTGAGGTCAGATTGCTATGGAAGAGTCAGAGGTGGATGAAACTGAGAGTCATCTGGGCCAGTCCTAGATGAATTGCGCTGCCACTAGTTCTTACCTCTATGTGGCTGTTGTGTGGTTTGTGAGGGGGGAAAAAAAAAAAAAAAGCTTGGAATAGGTCAGAAAAAAGGCAGAACCAAATCAGAACCTTCCATCTCGTCTATCATGATATTCTGTTTCTTCAATAGCTGGGAATTTATTTTGCAATTATAAATTTCCTCTCTTGTTCCAAAAGTAGTAGAAAGAGTTTACATAGGAATACACACAATATAATAATGTCAAATAGAAATAGAATTTGGAAATTAGGCCAACGGGAAATAGATCAGGTAAATCAAGATCAGGTTAAAAAAAAAAAAAACTAAAGGGAGTTCGGATAAGTAACTTGTGTCCTTCCTGCTTTTTAGTGCCTTGCTTTTTTAAATTGAAGTATAGTTGATTTACAATATTGTGTTAGTTTCTGGTGTATAGCAAAGTGGTTCAGTTATATATACATTCTTTTTCATAGTCTTTTCCATTATGGTTTATCACAGGACATTGAATATAGTTCCCTGTGCTATACAGGAGGACCTTGTTGTTTATCCATTTAGTGCCTTACTCTTCAATAAATCTGGAGTTTCTTATTGTAATCTGTGGTGCTTTTGTTAACAATTCAGCTCTTCTCTATACCAGTGGTCAGTTGTCCCTGATATATTTAGTAATTAGTGATGCCATTCTCTATTCTAGTATTTCTGATCTGCCATCTTTCTTCTTTTAAAATAGTCTGTGTCGGGCTTCCCTGGTGGCTCAGTGGTTGAGAGTCCGCCTGCCGATGCAGGGGACGCGGGTTCGTGCCCCGGTCCGGGAGGATCCCACATGCCGCGGAATGGCTGGTCCCGTGAGCCATGGCCGCTGAGCCTGCGCATCCGGAGCCTGTGCTCCACAACCGGGAGAGGCCACAACAGTGAGAGGCCCGCGTACCACAAAAAAGTTAAAAAAAAATTAAAATAGTCTGTGAATTCCTCTGAAATTTCAATCTAATTATGTTTTCTCTTTTTAATCCGATGACATAAAGGTTTCTTTTAATAATAACCTTTATTTTTTAGAACAGTTTTAGACATACAGAAAATTACAGCGATAGTACAGAGTTCCCGCATACCTATTTCCCTATTATAATACATTACATCAGTAGGGTACATTTGTTATAATTAATGAACCAATATCAATTCATTATTATCAACCAAAGTCCATACTTGTTTTTTCATACTTTATTTAAATCTAAGTTTTAACTAATGTCCTTTTTCTGTTCCAGGATCTCATCCAGGATACCAGATTACATTTGTTATCATGGCTCCTTAGACTCTGACTTTAACTGTTTCTCAGGCTTACTGTGTTTTTGATAACCTTAATACTTTTGAGAAGTATTGGTCAGTTATTTTGTAGAATAGTCCCTTACTATGAACTGGACTATATCTTCCTGAAATTCACGTGTTGAAGCTCTAACCCTCAATTGTGACTGTATTTGGAGATAGGACCTGTAAGGAGGTGATAAAAGTTAAATGAGGTCATAAGGTTCCTAATCTAAAAGGGCTGGCACCCTTATATAAAGAGGAAGAGACATCAGATCTCTCTCTTCACTGTGTAAGGATACAGCATGAAGGCACCATCTGCAAACCAAGAAGAGAGCCCTCCCAGAACTTGACCATGCTGGCACCCCAATCTCAGACTGCCAACCTCCAGAACTGTAAGAAAATAAATTTCTGTTGTTTCAGCCACCCAGTCTATGGTATTTTGTTATGGCAGCCCAAGCTGACTAATACATCCCTCAAGTGTGATCTGTCTGATGTTTTTTTCTCATATTACATTCATGTTTTGCATTTGGGGGAACCAAACCACAGAAGTAAAGTGCCATTTTCACTACATCATATCAAGAGTACATCACTATCGAATAACATCACTGGTGATACTGACCTTGATCACCTGGATAAAGCAGTGTTTGTCATGTTTCTCTACAGTGAAGTTATCATTTTCTCCCCTTTCCATACTGTACCTTTGAGGAGGAAGTCACTATGCATAGCCCACACTTAAGGAGTAAGGAGTGAGATTCTGCCTCTTTGAGGGTAAAATATCTACATAAATTATTTGGAATTCTTCTGTATGAAAGATTTGTCTCTTTATCCCCATGTACATATTTATTCAAGTATTTATTTATATCAACATGAGGAGGGGAGAAAGGAAGGCTGCAGGGGCTAGAGTAGGAGAAATGCACTTCCCCCAGGTGGGATAAGGCTCTAGTAAATCTTTTCCTCGTTATGGAGTATATATATTTTTATATATAAAAATAAGTAATAGCTAAATAGTAATTAATGTGCAATACTTTTGGAGCTTTCTTATATTCTGAAAATTTGCTAAATTCATTTGTGACTTCTAATAGTGTCAGTTACTTCCATAATTTCTTTGGCTTTTCTAATTTATATATATGTATTTTCATAAGAAAATTATTCCTAAAATATTTTTCTCTTTCTTTTTATGTCTAATTTTGTTTTCATCTCAAAGAGCTACTGCCAGCATTTCAAGTGTTATGCTAAATAGCAATGGTGACAAGAGCATATCCTCATCTTACTCCTGGGTCAAGGAAACAGCTTTAGTATTTCTGAAGTGAATGTAATATTTATTCATTCTAAGTATATACTATTAAAAAAACTATTTTAATTACTTTAAATAAATTGTAAATAAATAAATTTAAAATTTTAACATTTTAGTTACCTATTATGTGACTTAAGAAAAGATGGTAAATTTTATTGAATACCTTCCTGGAATCAATTGAACTTACATTGTGGGCTTTTGTTTTCTTTCCTGTTAATCTGATAAGTGGTATCTTTGTGACAGACTCCTCACTTTGTTGCAGTACCCCTATTTGATTAGAGCATATTTTTCATCTGCTGTACGACTATCTTTAATATTTGCCTATGTTTACTTTTTTAACATTTTAATAGTGTTCTTATATTCAAAGTCAAAACTATATTTGCCCTATTAAATAAATCAGGTAACATGTTTAGAAAAGTGTATCTTCCTAAGAATGTATTTTTGGAAATTTTGGAAATTTGGAATTTCACAGTTTCATAACACTTGGGAACAAATATCAATTTTAAATCACATAGTAACCTTTTCTATTTCTTCCTCTCTTAACAGTTTGTGTTCCTTACTTCTTGTGCTTATCTGAGTTATATCATTTTTATAATTAATCATTTAAATTGGTCATCAACGTTCTTAGTATAAAATGGGAATAATAATACAGAAATTATTTAAAACATGCTCTCAATGATTTTTGCATTCTGGATTTTGACTAATATTTACTCTCTTTCCTTATCAAGTAGAACAAGTTGGTAAAATAAATCATGTCAGTAGTTTACTCAATTTATTCATTATTTTGAAGAACTAACTTTGATCTTAATGTTTTATTAATCTTTCATTTTATCTATTTCAGTCCTTAGTTTTATTTCAGCATCTTTTGCAATTACATGGAGTTTTATAGAAGATCATATTTTATGGGTAGCTTACACCATTTCTGTAGGAAGAAAGCCAAATAGTTCCAATATGCTTCGTATAGCTTTGTCTTTTTATCCTGTAAGGGTCAATAAGTTCATCATATTATGTGAAAATGAATTTACCCAGGGTGGAGAAAAAGATACTACAAATCAATAAACAGTTGTCAGACTAGATATTCTATCACTGACCTATTTATCATACAAGTTCTGGAACAGAAAAAAAGCTTTCAAATATACAGGGAAATGCCAAGAACATTTAAAAAGGCACAGTCAGGCTTCCCTGGTGGTGCAGTAGTTAAGAATCCGCCTGCCAATGCAGGGGACATGGGTTCAAGCCCTGGTCTGGGAAGATACCACATGCAGTGAAGCAACTAAGCCCGTGCACCACAACTACTGAGCCTGCGTGCCACAACTACTGAAGCCCGTACGCCTAGAGCCCGTGCTCCACTACAAGAGAAGCCACCGCAATGAGAAGCCCGCGCACCGCAGCAAAGAGTAGCCCCCGCTCGCCGCAACTAGAGAAAGCCCGCGTGCAGCAATGAAGATCCAACGCAGCCAAAAATAAAATAAATAAATAATTTTTTTTAAAAAAATAAAAGGCATGGTTGCATTGGTTCTCTGCCTTTTATATAGTCATACTTTCAAAAGACTCATAATAAGATCCAATAACTAGGTTGACACACACTGACTCCTATCAGTCTACACACCACCACCAGGGCAAGAACTTCCCTCAGATCCTTGCTTCCAGGTGTGACTCACCTCACTCAAGCTCAGCCAACCTTTCATACTTTAAAGAACTTCTTTTCCTCAAGGTGCTTTCAAATTCTAGTGAGGTCTCCAGATACACATTGCTAAATACCTGTGGCCCTTTACACACTTTCATCACTGGCTCATAAACAACTCTTCTTTTATCTTCAAACAGCCTCCACGAGTTTCAAAGTTTATTTCTAAAAAAAAGTTTTGTTTGACTCTACAATTCTAGAGGATTTCGTATTTTTGTCTAAAAGCCAATAAGCTTCGGCTTTGAGGAATTTCTTTTTGTACCTGAAGTTACCTTCAGTGTATATTTTTGCTGATCATAGAGCTGACAGGTCCTGTCAAAAATAACAAGTTGTCAATCTGACTAATCTTTGTCCTTAAGACATGAGGCTAATCACAGCAGGGTCTGTGAAGCTTCTTGACTCTACCAAGTGCAGTCAAAGATAAGAGGTAGAATAAAAAACCAAAAAACTCACACAATAACATTTTACACATCACAGCATTCTGACAGAGTGGTTTCCATTTTTTCATCCTTTTTTGATTTATTGCTGTTAGGTAGGGTAAATTTTACGTTGCTGTTTTTGTTTTAAAGTAAAACCCTGGACTGCACTGCAGTACAACAATGGAAGAAAACAATAACAGGGAGGGATGTTTTAAAATAAATGTTAGGACTGCAAAACATATAGCTTCACCCTAGGCCAGAAGCACCCTAAGGCCAAGTCATGTTTTGTTTATCTTTGTAATCTGTCTCCCTTAGGACTGTCCTGGATGGGGCTCTCCATCCCTACCAAGGACTGGCTTCCACTGGTCCACACAGGGGACCCATACAAATTTTAAAAAGATATCTCTTACTCATGTAAAAGTCTTTAAGTCAGTATAGTGTTTATTTCCTAGTTATAACAACTGCAACAGGTGTAAAGTCATTCTTTATAAAATTCACAAATCAAACTACTGAACATAAAATACAAAATTCAAAATTGTAATCCCAGTAATAAAAAATGTTAACTAATTATAATATAGTAATTTGTTTAAAATAATTACATATCATTCTTCCATGGCAAATAAATTTATTACAGCAATTCCAATATTCATTTGTAACTGTGCCTCATTCTATAGAATGGCTGCTGGACTAGACTACATTTTTTGTAATACTTGTAGATGTTAATAAATCATGTTTAATAAATTTTCAGTTTGAGAATAAATTCTCCACTGGCACTGACATTGACAGAGTTAAATGTAAACTGACAGCCAGGTAAGTATTTGGAACTATGTGCAGTAAATTAATGATGATGTCCCATCAATATGTTTTTGTTAGTGTGTTCATCAGTAAATTTCAGTTGTAAATTTTTATGTACTTGTACTAATTCATTTCTACAGATTTCAAAGTGTATATGTCATCTAGAACAGAGGTCAGATAACAGTGGCTCCAGGGCCAAATCTGACCCACCGTCTGTTTCTGTACAGCCCATAAGAACGGCTTTTGCATTTTTAAATGATTGGAAAAAATGTTATTAGTATCGCATCATACCTTAAAATTTTATGAAATTAAAATATCATCCACCAATAAAATTTTATTGGAACACAGTCCTCATTTGCTTACGAATTGTCTATGGCAACTTTTACTCTACAGCATCAGAGTTGAGTAATTGAACAGAGATCAAAAGGCCCACAATGCCTAATATATTTACTGTCTAACCCTTCTGCAAACCCCTGATCTGAAACTAGAAGATGACTGAGATAGTCTTTTTTTTTTTTTTTTTTTTTTTTTTTTGCGGTACGCGGGCCTCTCACTGTTGTGGCCTCTCCCGTTGCGGAGCACAGGCTCTGGACGCACAGGCTCAGCAGCCATGGCTCACGGGCCCAGCCGCTCCACCGCATGTGGGATCTTCCCGGACGGGGGCATGAACCCGTGTCCCCTGCATCAGCAGGCGGACTCTCAACCTCTGCGCCACCAGGGAAGCCCAGAGATAGTCTTTTGATACTGAAAACTTTTAAAAATGAAATATATACGTCATTATTATGTATCGCTAGTAATGGTTATGACATCATTATTACAAATTATTATTGTGTATTATTATGATCTAGATTTACTGTATTCATATTGCATTTTATTCTTTATTGATCATACTGTTAGTATATCTATGTATTTATGTATCTTTAATTACATCATCAGCAATTTCTTTTTTTCTTTTTTTTTTTTTTTTCCCTGGTACGCGGGCCTCTCACTGCCATGGCCTCTCCCGTTGCGGAGCACAGGCTCCAGACGCGCAGGCTCTGCGGCCATGGCTCACAGGCCCAGCCGCTCCGCGGCATGTGGGATCTTCCCGGACCAGGGCATGAGCCCGTGTCCCCTGCATCGGCAGGCAGACTCTCAACCACTGCGCCACCAGGGAAGCCCCATCAGCAATTTCTAAAAGTGCACAACACACTGCCTATAATTTAGTTTTTAGTGACATAATGCTATCAGTTTTCTTCCCCATCACATACTTGACAAAGGTTTTTAAGTTTTTTAATCTTTAGTAAATGTGTTTTAAATACAATTCAATGTTTGAAGTCAGAAAGTAGTCAGTTCTCGAAAGAGAAAACTTAACGGTGTCAAAAAATGTTTTTCAACTGCATTGTTAACTATCAAGTATAAAGAATGTACAAATCAAGAAATAAAGGCACTTTTGTGCAATCTGTTATGTTTTCTATGTACACGTATATCCCTGAACGCTCAAACTGTTTTTACCTTTATTATTGTTTTTTCAAGTGGTTTAGTCCACAAGAAATGTACATAATTCTTCTTTAGTTATTTAATCTACATAGGAAATTCCAATCCAAGAGTTCACATATGGAAATATATGCATTTCTATAATCCACACACCTAACAATAACTTCTCTTTACTCTACTTGGTCTACATTGGGGATTTTATCTATAATAATTATATTATGTTTTACATTTCTTTTTTTTTCTTTTTCTCCAAGCTATTCTGTTATAATTTTACAATTTTGGTTTTTTCACTCCATCGCCTAAGAAGTATGTTATGTTGCCAAAGTTTGTATTCTGTGCAAATGTCTTCCATAATGTAAAACTCTGCTACAGTTTCTGCAAAATTCAGCAAATTACCATTATCTCACTCACGAAGTTTCCTGAATAATCTTCTTAATGCTAAAGCATAGCTTTGCTAAAAACTGAATCATGTATATTAAGAGGCCTTCATACGCCAATATTTTTCTCTTTTCCAAATCATCTCTGGTAGCATTGATAGTTATAAAATTTTTCTATATAAGATTTCAATTTTGAAAACTTACATTACTGTTGATATGCATTTCATTTATTTTCATGCTTAGTAAGAATATGTAATAAAAGCTGTCAGTCACTGAATACTTTCTCATTCATTAGTGGATTTTTTTCTATCCCCAAGTACGTATAATATAGACAAAAAATAGAATCTTCTGAGGTAAAATAACCATAATCTAATCAGTTTAAACATTTGGGAGAATTTGTACATAATCATATTTGAAATATTCTTGCCTAGCAGTTTCTTTTGGAATGTTATACTTTCTTACAAAAATTGGATAATTTTCTACAAGAGTGGCATGTCCTTTTGTTGCATATTCAAATTAGATGGCCATGAACCTGGATGGCATATAGAATGTTCAGTTTAAAGGATTCTTTAGTGTTTTTCCCCATTCAAGTTGTTCTTAAAATTCTTCATTTAGAGTTGACATTGAGGTGGAAGGTAAATTTACATACTGCTCCATTAATGATATATCTATGCTGCATTCTGCTGAATATTCTAGTTCTGAAACTCTTTTCTTTTTTGTTCTGTCATTCCACCTATTTCTCCAAAAAATGTATTTAACCAGCCAAAGTTTCTCTTTACTTTTTTTTCTAACAACTTTCCAATTATATCTTTTCTGATACCAATAATTTAAATTTTTTTTTTCAATATCTGCAGGAAAATAGCACCTTTTTCAAAATGTTTATAACATTTAAAAATAATATGTCTCCAAATCTTAAGTAATTTTTGTAACAACAGTTCAGTAGTAACAACAACAACAAAAAGGCCAATACTATAACAAAATTAGCAAATTGTTACATGGTAAACTCTACTTTGTGTCCATTTGTGTCTATGTAAAACAACTTTGTAGATTATTAATGGAAATTGAATCATTATTTTAAAATGTGTGTCATAATGTAAGAGTTTGTAGATTAATTGGCAATTTGGCAGTACAATTCTGGTCCGGGGAAACAAACAGCAGATAGTATAAACTGTAGCATATGATACCCAATTAAGCCAGTGTACTAAAACCAATTGGGGACTTTTTAAAGATATTTACCAAGATATTTAACAAGAAGCTTCTTGTTTATAGGCCCAGGTTACTGGATCAAAGAGGTTTTTTATTATTAAACTCATTTGGTCTTTTGTAAGGTAAAGCAGAATGATACATATTTTCTCTGTCGTATATAGTAAGCTACTATACATCCATCAGGTGGAAATTTGTCATACTATGCTGGTTTTGATAGGGAAAAACGCCTATCAAAGCCAGAAATTTGTCATAATTAATATGCAGGCCATTCCTCTTTAGACTCAACAATTAGGATAAAACCACTTTATATTTTCAATATAATAAGGATGCCTATATGTGAATACAATCCCGTTTGCTATGGCACCCTTGTATTCATTGAATGAATGGCACCTGGTGCCTAATCTATGTCTACTTTTTATTTTTTCTCTTTCCCATCCCTACCATCTTTCTCATTTTTTTTCCCATTGTGAAAGTCACTTTTTTTTTTTTTTTTCCAGTAAGCGGGCCTCTCACCGCTGCGGCCTCTCCCGTTGCGGAGCACAGGCTCTGGACGCGCAGGCTTAGTGGCCATGGCTCACGGGCCCAGCCGCTCCGCGGCATGTGGGATCTTCCCGGACCGGGGCACGAACCCACGGTCCCCTGCATCGGCAGGTGGACCCCCAACCACTGCGCCACCAGGGAAGCCCTGAAAGTCACTTTTAAATGTTATGACATAGAACTTGGATCCCCAAATCTTCTTCATTTAACTTAAATCATTATTGAAAGGTGAGATTGTTCTGAGCGATGTCAAGCATTTTGTGCCTCTCAACGAGATGGTCATCCAAGCCCAAAGAAAGAGTAACTTTTTAAAATATGGAAGGGTTAGAAATGTAGTAATTCTGTATTTGGATGGGCTGTCCATATAAATAGCTAGAATGCAACTACATGGTGTTTAAGAAATGACTGATTTTGAATCTGAAACAATAGTCATTCAGCAAGAGAAAGAAAAACGATAATGCAATGTCTTTAAAAGCATAAATATAATGCATTTTTTAAAAAGTATTAAAACGTATGGTTACCAGGGCAAAGGTGAGAGGGATAAATTGGGAGATTGGGATTGACATATACACAGTACTATATATAAAATAGATAACTAATAAGGGCCTACTGTATAGCACAGGGAACTCTACTCAATACTCTGTAATGGCCTATATGGGAAAAGAATCTTAAAAAGAGTGGATATATGTATATGTATAACTGATTCACTTTACTGTACACCTGAAACTAACACAACATTGTAAATCAACTAGACTCCAATAAAAATTTTTTTAAATAAAATAAAAAGCATCACCAAGGTAAGGTGAATTGTTTCTGTACGGGCAAATGACACCTATCAGGATTCTTTTAGAGAGAAATTATGGTTCCTGGTGAATATGTCATTAGTGGCCTTTTAAGAGGACTGTGAAAAAGTTTTACATTTGCATTATTGTTTTGCTTTCAATAAACCATCATAAATTGGGGGGGGGATGTATTAAGCTCATGCAGAATTCAGCATTGGATACCCATCCTGGTGGGAGAGATAAGCAGCACACAGATTAATTCTATACTGCTAGGATACGACATATACTATGAAATGGGTACAGAGAAAGTGCTTTGAGGAAATAAAAGAGGAAGAATGGTGAAATTTTCATTAATTGATATTGACCAAACATGGATTGAGGATCTGATGGGCAAGAACTATTCTTAGTACTAGAGCAAACAAAACAGCAAAAACGATCACCTTCACAGAGCTTCCCTCTACGGAGAGAAGCAGACCACAGACAGCTAAAAATGAAAACATCTCTCACGCAGTGCAAAGTGCTCTGGAGAACAGTAATGGCAGGGAACTGGAGTTGTATTGGAGAAGTACAATTTTAGATCGGGTAGTGGGGAAGGCCTCCACAGGAAGGCCACATTTCACGGAAGCCCTGTAGGAGGCCAGGAGGTAAATAAAGATTCATGTGACTCTTGTGAATCTCATGCAGGTTGAGCCAAGTGCCTGTGTGAGAGTATGAATGGTGGCATGGAGGAATGACACATTCAGAGACTACAGCCACTGCAGTGGCTGAAGTGAGGAGGAAGCCAAGTTGTAGGAGCCACAGAGAGAGAGAAACTGAGCGGCCAGATCACGTAGGGCCTGTAGACTATTGTGAGGGTGCTGTCTCCCAGGAAAAAGGAAAACAATTAGAGGCAACTATCTCCAAACTCTGGATTGAAGATGATAGTGGCTCAGACCAGAGTGGCAGCAGTGGAGATGGTCTGCAGTGCGCATTCATGAATACACAAAGCTCTTAACAAACATTTTCCAAGTGCCTGCCAGATGCCAAGTACTGTACTCTTGAGCCAGGCCTGAATCCCTTGCATGGATACTCTGGATGGACTTCCTTGACCAATGACACAAACTCTATTGAAACTGAGAGCGGCCCCTTCCAAAGTATCCCTCATTGATGCTCTCAGGTCAAACTGACCTCCAGGATCCTGATTCTGGCCCAGCCCAGACTACCCCTGGCTGTAACCCTTGGATGTGGTGACTTGAACTCTCTCATCCCTACCGGTAGCCATCTGCTTCATAGTCAGGGCTACTGTCCATAAAAGGCACAGGTGGAAACTTTCACAGCACATTTGGAGGATAGCACCCAACTGGCCTAGACACCCAAGATCACAGTGTATATGAAGAGCAGCGCTGAGAGATGAGACTGGAAAGGTAGACTTGGTCCCAGGGTGCCACCATATGACATTTGGGGTTCATCCTCTAGGGCAAAGCCAATGGACACACACAAAGTCTTTTACTGCATGCTTTTTATAAGTGCAGTAAATTGGATTATTGTTCAGCAAATGTTTACTCTCTCCTCTCCTTCCAGGGGAGAATATATGATCCTGCCCTCCCTAACATGGGGCTTAGGCATGTGCCTTGCTTTGATCAATAGACTGTGGGCAGAAGAAACAGAGTGCTAGTCCTGGTTGAGGATTGAGGAGGCAGGGCGAGATTCTGCCAGGCTTTTTGCAATCATGTGCTTTGCCACAAGAAGAGTTTCCCTGACTAGCTGATAGTCCTAGAATAAGAGAGACATCAAGCAGCCCTACATCCAATGCAGAAATCCAAACCAGAGCCTCAGATAACTCACAACCAACCAGAGGGGCCCCACAGCTAATCCCAGCCAACCTAGTAAGAAGTACAGTAAGTCCCCTACATACGAACAAGTACCATTCCGAGAGCACATTCATAAGTCCAATGTGTACATAAGTCCAACAAAGTTAGCCTAGGCACCCAACTAACACAACTGGCTATATAGGACTGTACTGTAATAGGTTTATAATACTTCTCTCACAAATAATACATAAAAACAAACAAAAACTAAACATTTTTAATCTTACAGTGTAGTACCCTGAAAAGTACATTACAGTACCAACCACATCACCACTGTTTTTACACTTGCTTCCGGACATCCTGGGCTTGAAATAAAGATACTGTACTACTGTACTCTACACAGTACTGTAAAGTACACAAAAGCACAACCATTTGTAGAGGATTGAATTCAGGTTCACATCTTTGAAAGTTCGCAACTTGAAGGTTCATATGTAGGGGACTTACTGTAAATGTTTATTATTGGAAGCCACGGAGATTGTGGGATTATTCGCGTCACAGTCTTATCGCAGCAAAAAATAATTCAATATAATCAGAAAAACTTTTGAGCATACATTCCCAACATACGTATACTTATTTATTTGGATGTATATACATGTACAACTACAAAATACACACAAAATATAAATTAAAATTTTGAAAGGTATGATCTGAAAACTAAATAGGAATAAAGTCCTAATAGTTTCTTTCCATTTCCCAGTGGATGGTCTTAAGCATTCCCTGGGATGAGTAGTCCAAATTTGGAGACTACTGTGCTCTAGGCCACAAGATTTTGTTGTTTAAACAAACTAAAACTTTATTTAACACTTACTGTACTCCAGGAACTAGGGATGGATGCAGAAAAAAAAAAAAGAAGAAGACAAGGTCAGGTCACTAGTCTTGAAGAAAGTTTAAAAGCAGGAAAGAGCATAAAAGGTTTAAGAGAGATTACTTTGAGCATTGACATATATACACTACCAAATGTAAAATGGATGGCTAGTGGGAAGCAGCTGCATAGCACAGGGAGGTCAGCTCGGTGCTTTGTGACCACCTAGAGGGGTGGGATAGGGAGGGTGGGAGGGAGGGAGATGCAAGAGGGAAGGGATATGGGGATATATGTATATGTATAGCTGATTCACTTTGTTATAAAGCAGAAACTAACACAACATTGTAAAGCAATTATACTCCAATAAAGATATTTTTTTAAAAAAAGAGACAGAGATTACTTTGGAAATAGAAAGTAGAATAGATCAGAGAGAAAAGGAGAGAGATTTTAGTGGGTAGAGTTATAAAGTTAGGGAAATTGGCCAAGAAGGAGGCATTGGGTGATGACAAGAATGGAGAGAAGAAAAAAAGACTAGAAAAAAGTTTGGAAATAGTCTGAAATGATCCTCAACTTTATAATGATTTACCTAACAAACAAACTTTAGCTAATTTCTGTACATACCCCTGAAATAATAATCTATAGTTATAAACTATGATTTGTAAAGTAATCTCACACACTTCAGTCATATTCATTTTAATCCTCACAATAACCCTATGAGATGGATATTAATATCCTCATTTGGTAACTGGAGACCAGTAAGGAGACCACTAAAGCTCAACTACTTCCTTCCTCACACCTAAAAGGATACAAAAAAAATATGGAAAAATTTTTCTCTTTGGGCCTGGTGTTAATTTTTGCAGTCAAATGTGGGAAGATCTTGCTTCACTTTGAAAGATGACAGCAGTTTTATATGTTAAACTTGTCTGATGAGATGAAACTGTGGTCTTAGGGAAAATGAGTTAGGAGGTCATGTGGTTTGGTGAGTAATACAGACAACGCTGTAGATGTTCTGTCATGTGTGTTGTGAAACTTTCATCAGTGTAAGGAAACACTCTGGTGGGTGTATCCGATGGGAACAGACTCTTAATAAGAATGAATGATGTATACCTACAACTGCTTTATGAGATGTGGAATGCTTATCTACATTTTACAACGAGTAACAAAAAGACTTGTACTCAGATATAATAGTAAAATATCAGAATGAATTGAAAATCAGGAAAACAGAATTTGATGCCTTTGATGGGAACAAGGTAATAAATAAGAAATGGGTTTAGAGAAGTATTGTGTTCACGGTCAAGTGCCACGTAATTATGAGAAGTGCGAACTTGAGTTGTTCACTTATACCTTAATCTCAAGGGGTGGCTGGGAGGCTCAAATAAGGTAACAAATGGGAAAGTGCTTTGAAAACTTATTTATTCATCCAAGAAACAGTTATTGCATAGGATATACACATGTGAACAATACAAGCATCACCTCTGCCGTCATGGAGCTTACAGTCTTAAAACAAGTATTTATTGGGTGACTTTTATGTGCCCAGCACTGAGATGGGCACTAGGGATAAATGGTGAGCAAATTCTTGTTGTCTAGGTTCTTAGAGTGTACGGGAGAAGTTAACAAATACAAAATACACAAGCCACACAAGTAAGTGTAAAACTGAAATGGGAAAAAGTGCCAGGAAGGAGGGAGGTGCCCTCTGCTATTACAGGAATTTCACCTCAAAAGAGAGATCACTTGAACTTAATTCTGAATGATGATTAAAAGAAAAGGAAATTAAGGGCAAAGATCAGACGGTGTACTTTCCAGAGGGAACTGCACAGGAAAAGGGAGGGAGCTGGGTCTATTTTACGAATGTGAAGAAAGCCACTGTGAGTGGATTGCAAAATGAGAGAGATTTCTGAGCAAGATGAAACTGGGAAGGCTCTGTAGTCCATGGCTGTATAGGCTGTTTTAAAGAGTTTCTCACTTTATCCCAGAAGCCCAGGAACTCAATCACAGTGGGGGTTTTTTTTGGTATTTTTTTTGCGGTACGTGGGCCTCTCACTGTTGTGGCCTCTCCCGTTGCGGAGCACAGGCTCCGGACGCGCAGGCTCTGCGGCCATGGCTCACGGGCCCAGCCGCTCCGCAGCACGTGGGATCTTCCCGGACCGGGGCACAAATCCGTGTCCCCTGAATCGTCAGACTCCCAACCACTGCGCCACCAGAGAAGCCCAATCACAGTGTTTTAAGTGGTGGTAATAGGGTGTTGAATAATATGCTCTTATTTGCCTTTTGTAGAGATCACAAGGCTACAATGTGGATATCCAATATTCTGAATCAAGAGTGACAGAAAAAGGCTTCCCTGGTGGCGCAGTGGTTGAGAGCCCGCCTGCCGATGCAGGGGACACGGGTTCGTGCCCCGGTCGGGGAAGATCCCACATGCCACGGAGCGGCTGGGCCCGTGAGCCATGGCCGCTGAGCCTGCGCATCCGGAGCCTGTGCTCTGCAACGGGAGAGAAAAAAAAAAAAAAAGAGTGACAGAAAAGATAGAAGAGTCCAGAGGCTAATGAGGAGTTTGAACAAGATACAATGGGGTATTACTCAGCCATAAGAAGAGGATGAAATAATGCCGTTTGCAGCAAATGGATGGACCTAGAAATTATCATATTAAGTAGAGTAAGTCACACAAAGATAAACATCATATGATATCACTTATATGTGGAATCTTAAAAAACTGATACAAATGAACTTATTTACAAAACAGAAATAGACTCACAGACATAGAAAACAATTTTATGTTACCAAAGGGGATAGCCAGGGTGGGGGAGGGGGATAAATTAGGAGTTTGGGATTAACATATACACACTGCTATACATAAAACAGGTAAACAACACGGACCTACTGTACAGCACAGGGAACTATACTCAATATCTTGTAATAGCCTAGAATGGAAAAGAATCTGCAAATATATGTATAACTGAATCTCTTTGCTGTACACTTGAAGCTAACACAACATTGTAAATTAACTATACTTCAATTTTTTAAAAAAGAGGTAATGGTACTCTGGACTAGTGGTAGTGGTGGAGGAAAGAAAAGATATACAGGCATTAAAATGACAGGATTTTCAGGAACTCCCTGGCAGTCCAGTGGTTAGGACTCTGAGCTTCCAGTGCCAAGGGCCTGGGCCCATTCCCTGGTTGCGGGAACTAAGATCCTGCAAGCTGTAGGGCGTGGCCAAAAAAAAAAAAAGACAGGATTTTCATGATACTGTGGATATGAAATCTGTGAGAGATGGAAGTAAGAATGACAGGATTTGGGGCTTATGAGACTGGATGCACAATGGTGCTATTCAATGAAATAGGATTCTTCACTATTATTCCTACATACAAGTCCTTTTATTATCCATTGTAAAATTTAGATAAGGATCCCACAGCTCATAAAACAATTATAGGTACACATCATTATCTTAGTCCATTAAAGTTGCTATGACAAAAATACCATAGACTGGGTAGCTTAAACAACAAATATTTATTTCTCACAGTTCTGAAAGCTGGAAGTCCAAGATCAAGGCATTGACAGATTCAATATCTGGGGAGGGCCTGCTTCTTGGTCATAGACAGCTGTCTTCTTGTGTTGCCACAAAGCAGAAGGGGTAAAAGAGATCTCTGGGGTCTCTTTTATAAGGGCACTAATCTCACTCACAAGGGCTCCACCCTCACAACCTAATTATTTCCCAAATGCTCCCACCTCCTAATAGCATCACATTAGGAGTTAGGATCACAACGTAGGAATTTTGTGGGCATACAAACATTCAGTCCATAACAATTATTTATCCTTACTAAATGAAAATGTGTCTGTCCCCCCTCTCCAGACACACTCATCAGTGTTCTTTGCACAAGTGAAGACTTTGTGAGACAGATGGCAAAATATCTACGATATTGTCCATATAACTCACCAGACCACACGGCTCCTCTCACTCTAACTCTTTCTTCCTAGGGTCACAGATTTAGCTGGTTGCTTATCAGACAAGGTTAATATACAGACCTGCTAGAATCTTTCAAAAAAAAAAAAAAGGAAGATCTTCACACATCTCACTGTGAAATTTAACCCCAAGCACAGAGAGAAAAATGTTTCCAGATCCTCCACCTCACTTCTACCTGTGAGATAGGATATTTTTAAATAAATCATTTACATGAGGGACTTCCCTGGTGGTCCAGTGGTTAAGACTCCATGCTTCTACTGCAGGGGGCACAGGTTCAATCCCTGGTTGGGAAACTAAGATCCCACATGCCTCACAGCACAGCCAAAAACAACAACAAAAAATAATTTATGTGATTCTTCTGAAAACTGTGTGTAATTAATTATCATTTCTACCTTTAAGATAGCGAATTTAGAAGCAATAAATTTGATAACTAGTCAACTACATGATCAATTTTTAAGAAACATCTTGACTGATGTGTACTAGATTGAAAAATCCACTCTAGTGAGAAGTTACATATGCCTGAGACTTGCCATTTAAATGTGAAATTATTTTTTAAAGAAGGCAGAAGCAGAGAAATATTACCTTACAAAGAGAAAAAGAGATCAGAGCGAGAGAAGCTATCTTTCCCCACCAAAGACCTCAAGATTTTGGTCACTAATACTGGCAATCAAGTTGACCCAGAATAAAATAAGAGCTGCCTTTTTTCTAATGGTTTCTATTTACCAGGCACTATACGCACATAACCTGGTTTAAACTCACAAAACCCCTTAGATTGGTATTATTGCCATTTTACTAATGTCAAAGCAGGGGCTCCTCAGCAAGTGTAAGGAGCTGTCTGAGAACTAGCCCTATGTAGTTTCCACCACCCCACACTGACCTTCTGTATGGAATCCACCAAAACGTCTCACGGGGAACCCAACCATCAAACAGTGTGCTGTGTTGCACTGTAATTCGGAGAGCCCTTTGCCCCACATGTTACAAAGCAATGCTTCACGAGGGAAGTGATCTTGGAGGTGGATTTTGCCATGGAGCTGGTCACTAAAAATAAACATTTGTTGATCAAGCTACTGGAATATTAAATGGAACAAGTCTTAGGGAAAGACTCCTTTTGACTGTTTCAAAGTTGAAAGTATATCCTTTTACTAAACCCCACAGACTTCCTATATTTTTCATGCATAGTCAACAAAAAAGACAAGAGATGAGTGTAGAGCTAGTCTGAGGAAAACGAAGGTCAAACTTCACATCACACTTAAACAAGTCATGGGTTCCTCTCCAAGCTCTGAGGTCAAAAAGATTCTATATAAAAAGGAGGTACTTTCACTATCCCCAGAAGGTGACCCCCGAGCAGCCCAGGGCTTATGCTGTTAACTGAACACCTGGTGGAGGGGCGGACCTCAGTTGCTCCTCTGAACTCCTCTCCCTACGTGACAGGCGAGGACCTGTGTGGGACACGCCCACACTTGAACTTTCTTGGGCTTTTGTCCATGTTTCACAAGCCTCAAAATTTAATGGCAATTCCATCATGAGAACATGAATGACACATGATGAAGTTATAGATTCTCCAACATTCTTGAGCAAGACGTGCTAAGCCTTATGTTACAGTTGGCCCACGTGGACTTGACCAAAGGCGCACCTCAAGTTCAGGGGAGCTAAAGAAGGACCGCCTTGTAGCCTCCTAGTTTCCTCGTGGTGATGCATGAAGTTTTAAAATACTTGTACTCTTTGCTTTTTTTTTAGGCTCTTCAGGCTTTGTCCACCTGAAGCATAAATAATTGGGTTTTTTTTTAATCAATGAGAGAAAAATAACCTGATTATTTTTCCTTGAATGAAAGAAACCATGAAGGGAGCAGATTTTTCACTCTACAACTGTGCATGCTATATTGGCAAAATACAAAGGATATAGTCTGTGTCTTAAATCAAATAAAGCACAGCCTGCAGATACCATATGACAAGGCCAAGCCTCCTTTGGGCTTCCCTCCTAGCACTCCTTTACATGAGGGCTCCTCTCCACCCACACCAACCTTCTTTCTGTTCCTCAGATAAACCGAGCTTTGTTCCTGTTGGGGTCACTGTACTTTGCTGCTCTCTCTGCCTAGAACACCCTGCTCCCAGATCAGAGGCACAGTTTGCTTTGACTTGTCATTCATGACTCAGCTGAAAAGTCACCTCCTCAGAGATGCTTTCCCAGGTCACTCTCCTAAATGGCGCTTTTCCTCCACAACTATCCATCCCTCTCTCCTGCAGCTGTGTTTTCTTCATGGCACTTTTCCCTCTCTGAAATATCTTGCTCATTTGTTTGCTTAGTTGTTTTCTGTCTGTGTTCCCTGTCTAATATAAGCACCCCAAGAGCAGGGACCTCGTCTGTCTTGTTCAGTAACATATCTCCAGAGAACTGAACATTTGCCTAATGCAGAGTTCTCAATAAATACTTGCTGTTTGAATGAATTAATAAATAAATAACGATAAGAATGAATGCATGAATGAATGAATGAGTGAATGAATGCTTTCTAGGAAAGTTAGAGCAAAGCCCCGCATTCTAAACCTATCCAGGAGTTATGGTAAATCAGCAGTCTTCTACAGCAGAAATGAATGAGTCTGGGAACAAGGTTCTAGCCTTGACATTCAACCTTATGTTTAGCCAAACTCCAGCTAATGAAAAAGTGAGAAAATTCTTTATATTGCCGCTTCTAGGTTTCCCTCTTTGTGCCAAGAGATGGTATTCCTGAATAGAAGCCAACAAATAGAAATCCATAATATAGTAACAACATACTTTCTCCCTTCATAATTAAAGGGATTTCGACATAAGAAAGCACTTCTTAGTTTTCTCAATGTAATGTATTCCAAAGAATATTTTTGCAGTTCACCAGGTATAAAAATTGAATGTATACAGTTTACATTCTTTGGTTCTACTTAATCTTGATTAATTTCTGAAAATTTCTATTGCATGTTTGCATGTTCTTTCTCTCTGTCGTCTCTCTCTCTCCCTCTCCCTCTTTCTCCTTCGCCTCTCTCTCTCTCTCCCTCTCTCTCTCTGGAAATATATGCCTCACATAAAAATACAAATAGGGATTTGTAGGCTGCAGAATGGGCACATCTTGAGTCATGGCCCCAGCCAGAAGGACAAAGAAAACAAGCATGTTATATAACAAAGTGTTTGAACTAGAAAGATGCCTCCTTCTTTAAAGAAAAGCCACTCATAATGGCTACCTGACTTTTTATTTTATGGAGGCAAAAATATTTTTATTTTATTGAATACCACATATAGAAATTCAATAATCCAAAACATCTGCCATCCAATTTAAAGCTAAATGCCATTTTTGTTGAAACTCAGTACCATTCAAATCGTTGTGTTCATATATATAAGACATTTTTCTACTTTATGAAGAGGAAAATTTAAATATTTATGATTTATCTAAAATGCCTATTCACATACACTAAAAATAATCATCTAAAAACTGAAATTCCCCTTTACTTAGAATTTAAAACATTCAGGAATTAATGACCAGCATTTAACAAATAGTAATAACGGTGATAAAATAAATAAAAGAGAAATAGTTTCTACTGACGTAAATGTCTTCACATTTAGGGAAATTTGACAAATTGCCTCATGGAAAAAAGTTTAGCCAATAAATGGATTTAAAAAAACATTATATTATGGGCAAGGAAGTCAACATTTTCATTAGCTAGCATTTTCCTCTACCAAATGGATTTCTCCAGCTTCAACATGCCTTATGCCCCCATTTACAGGCTAAATCCTTAAGCTGATTCTAAGCTAATATTCAGATAAATGTGGTAATTTGGTGACTCAGATTGATCTTCCAATACCCTTAATCTTTGGCAGGCAAACTGACCCTCTCAACCTCATCTCAAATGTACATGACTAGTTTCTGTTGCTTTAAAAATTGTACTGCATGGGCAGAAGACCTAAATAGACATTTCTCCAAAGAAGACATACAGATGGCCAATAGTCACATGAAAAGATGCTCAACATCGCTAATGATTAGAGAAATGCAAATCAAAACTGTAATGAGGTATCACCTCACACCTGTCAGAATAGCTATTATCAAAAAGTCTACAAAAAGTAAATGCTGGAGAGGGTGTGGAGAAAAGGGAACCCTCCTACACTGTTGGTGGGAATGTAAATAAGTGCAGCCACTAAGGAAAACAGTATGGAGGTTCCTTCATAGAAGGAATAGTTACCATATGATCCAGCAATCCCACTCCTGGGCATATATCTGGAAAAGCTGAAAACTTTAATAATGTGAAAAGATACATGCACCCCAATATTCAAAGCAGCACTATTTACAGTAGCCAAGATATGAAAGCAACCATCAACAGATGAACGGATAAAGAAGATGTGGAGATATATACAATGAAATATTACTCAGTCATAAAAAAAGAATGAAATAATGCCATTTGCAGCAACAGGGATGGACCTAGAGATTACCGTATCATACTAAGTGAAGTATGTCAGAGAAAGACAAATTTATATGATATCACTTATATGTGGAATCTAAAAACCAAAAATACAAATCAACTTATTTACAAAACTGAAATAGACTCAGAGACATAGAAAACAAACTTACGGTTATCAAAGGGGAAAGTGGGGGAGGGATAAATTAGGAGTATGGGATTAACAGATACACACCACTATATATAAAATAGATCAACAAGGATTTACTGTATAGCACAGGGGACTATATTCAGTAACTTGTAATCTGTAATGGAAAAGAATCTGAAAAAGAATATATATGTGTACATATATGTATGGATATATATGTGTGTGTGTGTGTGTGTGTGTGTATATACACACACATATGCCGAATCACTTTGTCGTACACCTGAAACTAACACAATATTGTAAATCAACTATACCTTGATCTTTAAAAATTGTATTGCAAAAATGACATGATGACCCTTACCCTCAGCAGTGAGACCCTATGTGCCTATTTTTCCTCAAAGGTGCAACCAACACATACACATTTAAGATTGAGTTGATCATTGTCATATTAGTCTAACAACACAGAAAACGGGGCCAACTTTGGCAATAATGAGATCTTCACCCCCATGTAAGTCCATAATGTCTTTTCTTTCACACAGAACAGAAGAGGATTCATTTGATAAGTGCTTGTCTGGGATATTACATAGAGTAAGACACTAAAAAGGAAAACCAGAGAGTCAAAAATCTTGGAACTGTTTTTGGCTCTAGTCTAGGGAGATTTTCTAAGATAGTTAACTTCTACGGTTGCCTAGCCTCTAAAGAGAGCAAACAAAATATTTCTCTGAAAAAGAATCAACTTTCTTGGGTAATTTCAATTTCATTGAGGTTAATATTAATCTAGACATTCCTAGCTAACACTTTAACAGAAATACATTAACATATTTCAAGCGACTGATTTTTTTTTGCCAATAAAACTCTGTTAGCTCTTTGTTAGTGTCATGACTCAGCGTTTACTACAGGTTTACCTTTCTGAAGAAGGACAGGACACGTTGTAAAAAGAGCTGTACAACTAAACTGCCATAAATAAATGTCCGAGTAAAAAGTTTTTACATTATTATATATGTCTAAAATTATTTTTAAAGGGAGAGCTCAGGCTCTAAAGTTAAAACACAGATAGCTCACAGGGCTGATATCCAAATTCTTTTCAATACTTTATGAAAGTGTGTTCTTTGGCATTTAATCCAAGTTCACTTAATTTAGTGTTAAGAAATGAAAAGAGTAACTGACAGCTGTTTTTCCTCACTAACAGGTCAACTTTATTAGCAGTCATCACAACAATGCCCATTATTTAGATCACCACTCGTGTTATGGTTTTACATGGCACACTGGCTTGGAAGAGGTGGATATGAATGTGTGTGTGCGTGTGTCTGCGTGTGTGTGTGTGTTGGGCATTTGCTCTGTCTTGAGTTGAGTTAACTGAGCAACAGGACAGGAGCCTCTGTATCCCTGGCTGAATATTCCTGTGGCGAAGATTTCCACTAGACATAGAGGAATGAGTTTGGCTTCCTGCCACATGTTTACCTGAATGTGCGTCTGTGTTTAAATACAAAACCTACCCTGCCTTTCAGGTAAGCACTCTGCTAAGCTTTATCACTTTTACTAAAATATTAGGACAATTAGGAGGATGGGAAGGCACACATAAATGTGACAGTCTATATTTTTACTGAAGTCAAGAATTTGGTCACTCAATTCCAATGAGTATCTGATATTTTGCGTTGCTCACACAATGATGAACATGCTATGCAGGGTCCTCCTGCTCACAAGATTTATTTAAAAAATGATGCTAAAAGAGAACATGCCTTTTCCCAAATATATTTTCATAATAAGGGTGCTCCTTCCTCATACCTTCAAAACCTCTTTTGGTTGGAAATCCAGTAATAGAATGCAGCTATATGCCAAAAAGAACATGAAAATATCTAAAGCTGTCCAAAGAAGGAGTGGACTGCCTCAAAGGCCGTGCTCATAAGGTGCACAGCCATCTGATTTGGGTTGTGTGTCAGTAACTGGTTGGACTGGATGACTTTAAGATCCCATTCAACCCTTTCTAAAAATTTTTAACTACCTTCTAAACACAGAGTAGGCAACATTGAAGTAGACAGCATAGAATTTCAATTATCCCAATCGAAAGAAACAAAGCACTAGTGACTCATCTCATATTCTACTCTCTACTTTCTCTTCATTCTATATTCTTACATTGGTCACTTTCCCATTCATTAATTCAATTACTCAGCAAAATTTTTACCACTGTGCTGAACCCTAAAGAATTCTTCAAATGAGCATTATGTCTGAGAAAAGGCCCATTTCCTAGGTTTCAAAATATATCTCTTTAAGAGAAACTAGGAAGAAGTCTATACTTATATTTACTAGTTAATAAGTTTATGAAGTAAGGGTGTTTACTCAGAAGGGGGAAAGTTTCAGTCCTCTTTCAGAGAACAGTCTAACCAAGTTTGCTTTTTACTTTATTATTGTAAAATATAATACAAATAAAGAAAAGTGCATAAAACAAAAAATTGCAGCTTAAAAAATTATTATACAGAAAATACCTATGTATCTACCATACAGGTCAAAAAATAGTATTCCCAATCAATTCCATCACTCACCTAAATAAAACATTTTCCTGATTTTTATGGTAACCGTAAGGAAAGACATTTTTTTTTTTTTTTTGGTATGCAGGCCTCACACTGTTGTGGCCTCTCCCGTTGCGGAGAGCAGGCTCTGGAAGCACAGGCTCAGTAGCCATGGCTCATGGGCCCAGCCGCTCCGCAGCATGTGGGATCTTCCCGGACCGGGGCATGAACCCGCATCCCCCTGCATTGGCAGGCGGATTCTCAACCACTGCGCCACCAGGGAAGCCCAGGAAAGACATTTTAACAATAATTTTTTAAATAGTGTGAACCAGATTACTGTTTCCTAACAATCTGAAAGAGCTTCTCATTTTCTTGAGGTGAAATTCATATAACATAAAATTAATCATTTTAAAGTGGCATTTAGTAAATTCACAATGTTGTGCAACCACCAATTCCATCTAATTCTAAAAAATTATCACCCCAAAATAAAACCCTGTACCCATTAAGCAGATGCTCCCCAATCCTTCCTCTCCCATTCCTTGGCATCCACCAATCTGCTTTCTGTCTCTATGGATTTACCTATTCTAGATATTTCACATATCAATAAATGGAGTCATACAATATGTGACGTTTTGCATCTGGCTTCTTTCACTTCACATAATGTCTTCAAAGTTCATCTGCATTGTAGCCCAGATCGGTGCTTAATTCCTTTTGATGGCTGAATACCATTCCATTGTGTGTCTATATCATAATTCGTCTACCTATTCACCCATTGATGAATATTCGGAGAGTTTTCATCTTTTGGCTATAGTGAATAGCGCTTCTGTGAACATTCACATATAAATATTTGTTTGAGTAACTTTTTACTTCTTTGGGATATACAGCTAGGAGTGGAATTGTTGGGTCATAGCGTAATTCTATGTTGAATTTTTCTAGAAACTGCCAGACTATTTCCCACAGCAGTTGAAGCATTTTACATTCTCACCAGCAATGTTAAGAGGGTTTCAACTTCTCCACATCCTTGCCAACACTTGCTATTTTTCATTTTGCTTTTGGTTTTTGTTTTTAATTATAGCTATCCAAGTGGATGTGAGGCAATATCTCATTGTGGACTTTCCATTGTTTTTACATAAAGCTTGAACACAGTGAAATCCATCAACTAATTTCCTTAACAAACAATTATTGCTGTTGTATTGCAAGGAGTCTCCCCACCTCCAAGCATATGGCATTTTGTACCATTAACAACAACAATAATAAAAATGAGACTGGCTGATATTTACATAGTTCTGGTTGCTTTTCATGTTTTATTTTATTAAGACTCAACCCTCACAACAACGCCATGAGGTAGGTATTATTGTTCGCTCCAGTTTACAGATGAGGAAACTGGGGCACTAAGATCACAAGTGACTTGTCCAAGCTCTACAACCAGTAAATCCTGAAGCTGTGATTCAAACCCAGCTGGTCTGACACTGGAGTTCATTTTATTCTTTTGTTGCCAGCTGTACCCCAAAGTAGTTGAAGCCCAGAGGCCTTCTAGATAGATATAAACCTGGTTAATGTAACTTAATTACAATACAGAGTTCAAACTCAGGCACTCATGCTGTATTTAAAATGTAAATGTGTGATAATGCTTTTAGTGCTTTGTTTTAAAAGAACTGTTGTTATATGTGCCCCTGAATGCACTTCCACTCTCAGTAAGGGCCCAGCACCCTTCATCCCTGCTGGGTGGGTAATGGGAGGGTCCAATGGTCAGGCCCTAGGAAGCCAAGGTAGTAGTACAGGTATTCCTGCTACCTGTAATACTGCCCCCTCCAAGACCTGTAGGAGGCGCCATTCCACGCCCACCATCCAGCAAGGATTCAGCTCTGACACTCTGAACGTCTCCATGAACCTCCTCCATGAACAGAGGCAAAATCTGAGCAGGGTTGAAAGAAACCATAACCTTCAGCTTTCCTCTTTGGACCCTCTCCATTTTCCCTCAGGCCTCTGAGCACTGCTAAAGCAGCAGTAAAATTTCGTGTCTCTGTGTAAAGAGACAAAGAGCCAGTTTCTCCTCTACCTCTGGACCTTGAAACTCAGTTCCTGATTCAGCTCCAAACTGATAGGAAAAAATTCCTCTCCTTGACCTCACAGCATGTGTTGGAATTTTAGATAAAAAGAACATTCCTTTCAAACACCTCCTCATTCTCCCCAAACCAAAGCAATCAGTCTTCAACTGGTAAAGAAAAACTAGTTGTTGTTGCTGTTTTTTAATTTTAAGAGATACTTAGTAACAAATATCATGAACCACTGCTAAGGATGTGATCAAGAAATACCACAATATGACAAAGAGTGACTCAGAAGGTTATATAATGTTCTCGAATCCCCTAGGGGGTCCAGAGAGTCCTGCAACTTTTGCCCTCCTCCCGCTTGTCATTCTGGCCTGAATGACCAGCATCTGGGCGGTGTCCGTGGTGTGTCGCCATCTGTCCGGCAAGGGAGAGTAGGCCTGCCCTTCCAGCCCACCACCACCCAGAAAAGAAGGAAAGGACCATCCAGTGAACACCTGATAAGTGCCAGGCACTGTACCGGGCACTTTACAGACACAGAAGTAGCAACGGATGCAAGGAGGGCCGGGGAGTCAGGGAGACCAAGGTGTGACACGCAACTTCACCTCTCATCACCTGAGCAACTCCAGGCATGGTACTTAACCACTCTGTACCTCACTTTGCTCATCTGTAAAACCTACTGGCTCATATCTCATAAAGACCATGGTGAGGATTGCATTACATAACATTGTCAACGGCTTTGCACATAGACTGGAACAGAGGGGTGGCTCAGTGAGTATTTGCTATCAATAGCAGCACTGCCGTTTATCATTGTTGCATTATTTCACATTCTCTTCCTAAGCAAAGTCAGAGAAAGCTCAGAATGGGAAGAACTCTAAGATCTAAGTCAGCTCTTCCCAGTTAGTCCCAAGAGACACTTCGGAGTGTAAGGTGTTCCTTTCACCTGGATGCCCTTGCCACCAGGAAGCATCAGAGCAGGCACCGGGATCTAGTGCATTGCTCTTAACCTTAGTACCGCCTGCTCCATCGCTGCAAAAGCCCAAGTCCTCACAGTGCTTTCTAAACGGGCTTGTCAAGGAAGGATTCAACCCCAAATGCAAATTTGTGCCACTCACAGCAACAAAAAATGCCATTTCAATTGTTGTCACAGGTCAGGGGTGGTACTAAAATGAAAGACCACGGACTCACTGCTGGAATAACCACCTCCCTCCTGCCAAGGGTTTACATTGCTACTGAATGGATGAAAAGTTGTTTAAAATGTCTCATGCCAGATGGGTCTATTGAAAACTTTTGCCCATTTTTAGAACAAAATTGGAATTGGCCTTTTATGGCAATTCAAAAGCAGGCAGATAGTATCTGTAATTATTTGCTTCTTTGCATTTATGGAATTGCTGCTTCCCAAAGCAGGTGGCCTGAAGCAAATCATGCCAGCTGCTTCCAGAATAATCCATGTTTGTACAATCACTCCCCACACACACACTCCAAAAAGTCCAACAGGAACTAAACAGAAACAGGCCTATGTGAAAAACAAGTCACTGATGCATGCACCTCGGCCCACGGTTGGCCAGATGTCTGTCCTCCCTTTTCGCCCTTGGACACTTTTTTAGCTCTTGTCTTACTTGACTTTCTGAATACTTTCTGAAGCACTTACACTGCTGTGTAATGGAAACTTTACAGCTTTCTGGAACTGCCTCATCCCCGTCCTAGTGACATCCTGCTCCCCAGGTTCTCTTGTCCCCTTTCTGCTTCTCTGTCTCTGTCTCCTTCCTGGGTGCATCTTCCCTGTCACCCCCTGCACCCCGACTCATACTATGGTGTTTCCTGGATGACCACGTCAGTGGCCCTCTCTTCTCACTATATGGTACATATAACCACATGGACATATAGCCTACTACTGGGAGGAATGGAATCTAAATAACGCATTTCAGATGGAGAGCACTCTAAAAACTTAAATCTTCCTTTTTTTTTTTCAAATAAAGTACAAGCACACACACATACACGCACACACACACATATGTTTTGGGGTTTTTTTTTGTGGTACACGGGCCTCTCACCGTTGTGGCCTCTCCCGTTGCGGAGCACAGGCTCCGGACGCGCAGGCTCAGCGGCCGTGGCTCACGGGCCCAGCCGCTCCGCGGCATGTGGGATCTTCCCAGACCGGGGCACGAACCCGCGTCCCCTGCATCGGCAGGCAGATTCTCAACCACTGCGCCACCAGGGAAGCCCGAGCACATATATTTTTGAAGGCATTTATATATTCCTCAAATAAAGCAGCTTAAGGTAAAACCTCTAGATCATGTCCTGACTTCTTGTTTCAGCTCTTAGACTGTGAACAAGTGTCCTTTCCATGGTCTATTTAAGGCCACATTTTTCATATTTTCATGCTCTTTGTTGTTAGTGATTTCACTGTTTAAAATGGCCACCTAGAATGAAAACTGGTGCAGCCACTATGGAAAACAGTATGCAGGTTCCTTCAAAAACTAAAAATAGAGTTACCATAGGATCCAGCAATCCCACTCCTGGGCATACATCCCAAAAAGATGAAAACACTAATTCAAAAATACACATGCACCCCAATGTTCATAGCAACACTATTCACAATAGCCAAGAATAGTGGAAGCAACCTAAGTGTCCATCAGTAGATGAATGGATAAAGAAGATGTGATATATGTATACACACACACACACACACACACACACACACACACACACACACACACAAAATGGAATATTACTCAGCCATAAAGAAAACAAAACATTGCCATCTGCAGCAACATGGCAGGCCCTAGAGATTATCATACTAAGTGAAGTAAGTCAGACAGAGAAAGACAAATATCATATGATATCACTTACCTGTGGAATCTACAAAAATAATACAAATCAACTTATTTACAAAACAGAAACAGATTCACAGACTTAGAAAACGATCTTATGGTTACCAAAGGGGAAAAGAGGGAGGGATAAATTAGGAGTATGAGATTAACAGATACACACCACTATATATAAAAGAGATAGGCAACAAGGACCTACTGTATAACACAGGGAACTATATTCAGTATCTTGTAATAACCTGGAAAAGAATCGGAAGCTGTGCACCTGAAACTAATACAATATTGTAAATCAACTGTAGTTAAATTAAAATAATAAATTAGCTAATTTAATTAAATGGCCACCTAGTGTAGTGCTGAATTGTCATCTAGTGTTCTTAAGTGCAAGAAGGCTGTGATGTGCCTTAAGGGAAAAATACACGTGTTAGATAAGTTTCATCGAGGCATGAGTTACAGTGCTGTTGTCTGTGAGTTCAATGGTAATGAATCAATGATATACATTAAATAAGGTGTTTTTAAACAGAAGCACATATAAAACAAGATTACATGTTAATCAACTGACAAAAATGCTGCCACCAGAGGCTCAGAGGAACCTAACCTTGTATTTCCCCCAGGAGTGATGCTGTGGTATTTGCTAATTTACTGTTTGCAGCAACATTATAGACCATAAGCACCATGAATAATGAGAACTGACTGAATATACAATTCACTCATGCTTTCCACAAATATTACATTAAATGCATCATGAGCTAGATGTAACACAGTGTCTAGGATGAAGAAAAATGGGTAATAAATATCTGTTGAATAAACTTAATGCTGCCTTAAATAGAAATAACAGATGTCATAATACACCTGTTTTTAATCCAACATTTAGGTACATTTTCTGAAAAACCTCAAGCGTGATGGCTTTATAAACTTCCTTTGCCTGGGCTACATTTGCTTGCAATAGCAATTAACCTCCGTTTCTCACAGGCCAATCCACGCTTTGATACCAGAGATTCTTACAAAGGAGAACATCCAAAACAACTTCACAATTATGTCTTGGCCTAAAGGTAATTGCTGATTCTCCTTAAGGAGAGCTTTCCATTCATTAAAAAAAAATTTTTAAGAGCATTAAGCTTTTTACCAACCCAATCCATTCTCCTCCTGCAAGGGGATACAATTACAACATACCTTTCATTCACTGATAGAGATATACTGATTCTACAACATTTCCACAGCAGCATTTCTGAAAGAGCAGCCAGGAAAGAAGTTGTTTAAAGAGAGAAGGAAATATCCATAAACTCAATCTAACCATGAAGAAACATGAGAAAAATTCAAACTGAGGCACATCCTACAAAATACCAGTACTCTTGAAAAGTTTCAAGGTCACAAAAGACAAAAGACAGAGGAACTGCCACAGATTTGAGGACACTAAGGCGGAATGACAACTAAATGTAATGTATGATCCTGGGTTGGGTCCTAAAACAGAAAAGGACGTTAATGGAAAGCTGAAGAAATTTGAATAAAGTCTTTAGCTTAGTTAAGAATATTGTATCAATGTCATGTCTTAGTTTTGCCAGTTATATCTCAGTTATGGTTGGTGTTTTTTGTTTTTTTTTTTTTTTTTTTTTTTTTTTTTGTGGTATGCGGGCCTCTCACTGCTGTGGCCTCTCCCGTTGCGGAGCACAGGCTCCGGACGCGCAGGCCCAGCGGCCATGGCTCACGGGCCCAGTCGCTCCGCGGCATGTGGGATCCTCCCGGACCAGGGCACAAACCCGTGACCCCTGCATCGGCAGGCGGACTCTCAACCACTGCGCCACCAGGGAAGCCCTGGTTGGTTTTAACATTACGGGAAGCTGGGTGAAAACTACGGGAATTCTCAGTAATCACTCTGCAATTCTTCCCTAGGTCTAAAATTAAATTTGAAAAAAAAACGTTTTGAAGAGAGGGAGAGAGTAAGAGAGGAAGGAGATGGCTCATCCTATATTCCAAGTATAAATGTTGAACTGAAGCCAGGATGGGGCGGAGGGAAGGGTAGACAAATAGCTACTTTGGGTAACTGGGCGAATTCCTTGCAGCCCATAGGGGCCCATCATTTTCTGAAAGAATTGACCAGAAGTAGTTCCTTACTAGTACTACATTGGAAGCAACTTTCCCCAGAGCCCTTAATTTCCTGTCTTCTAGAAGATTTCTCCAGGCACCCTGAGTACTGAGACACCTTCCAGCTGGAATGGTCTAGACAGAAGAGGGACCTGGAAAGCTGGAGCTCTGCAAACACAAAGCACATTTGGGAAACTGTATTTCACCTGAAAACTTAGTATACGGGGCTCTTCATGGCCTGGCAGTGTTTCCTCTGGGCATGAACTCTATGTAGAAAGGACAAGTGTCTTCAAATGTCCCTCTGGAAAAACAAAGGCCCTAAAGACCCAGTATCGTGCCATGACATGACCTTGACAATTCTAGTTCATAATCATTACAAGCTATAATTTCCCTCAAGTTCTTTTGAAAGTCTGTTGCTGTTTAAACTCTTGTCTTGGTGTAAGTACTAGAAATCACAATGGGCATGATCCAAACAGAGGGCAGGGAGCTACATATTCCCTCCCTGAAAATACATCAAAGCTAGGATGTGTTAATCTGAAATACTGGGAAATTTAATTTTCGTGAGTTCCATGAGCCAGTCCTTCCTGACAGCCACCTAGTGGGCGGGAGGCATTGAGCCCTGACTCTTAATAATCTGAACGTCCACTGGGCATCCTTACAACTTTGGAACAGTATTCATGCTCATAACCTCCATCTAGCCAGAAAACGAGGAAATATGAAAGCTCAGAGCTATACACCAAGGTCAGTGTATCAGATGCAAGAAATCCAAACTACTGGACTCACAGTGTCATATTTACTAATCTCAGAAAAATTCAAAGGCCCTAAATCTTCAGTCCGCTTGGAAGAAACGCTTAAATTCTGGACTGAGGCGCTTCAAGATGGCGGAAGACTACGACGTGGAAAGCACCTTCCTCCCCACAAATACATTAGAAATACATCTACATGTGGAACAACTACTACAGAACACCCACCGAACGCTGGCAGAAGACCTCAGACCTCCCAAAAGGCAAGAAACTCCCCACGTACCTGGGTAGGGCAAAAGAAAAAACAGCGACAAAGAATAGGGACGGGACTTGCGCCAGTGGGAGGGAGCCGTGAAGGAGGAAAGGTTTCCACACACTAGAAGCCCCTTCGCGAGCGGAGACTGGGGTTGGGGGGGGAATGGGGAAGCTTCGGAGCCGCGGAGGAGAGCGCAGTAACAGGGTGCGGAGGGCAAAGCGGAGAGATTCCCGCACAGAGGATCAGTGCCGACCGGTACTCACCAGCCTGAGAGGCTTGTCTGCTCACTCGCCGGGACGGGCGGGGGCTGGGAGCTAAGGCTCAGGCTTCGGTCGGATCCCAGGGAGAACAATGGCGGCGTGAACACAGCCTGAAGGGGCCTAGTGCGCCGCGGCTAGCCGGGAAAGTCTGGAGCTGCCGAAGAGGCAAGAGACTTTTTCTTGCCTCTTTGTTTCCTAGCACGCGAGGAGAGGGGATTAAGAGCGCCGCTTAAAAGAGCTCCAGAGACAGGCGTGAGCCGCGCCTAACAGCACGGACCCCAGAGGTGGGCATGAAACGCTAAGGCTGCTGCTTCAGCCACCAAGAAGCCTGTGTGCGAGCACAGGTCACTCTCCACACCTCCCCTCCCGGGAGCCTGTGCAGCTCGCCACCGCCAGCGTCCCGGGTTCCAGGGACAACTTACCAGGGAGAACGCGCGGCGCGCCTCAGGCTGCTGCAACGTCACGCCTGCGTCACGCCTGCGTCACGCCGGCCTCTGCCGCTGCAGGCCCGCCCGCATCCAACCCCTCCCTCCCCGCGGCCTGATGAGCCACAGCCGCCTAATCAGCTGCTCCTTTAACCCCATCCTGTCTGAGCGAAGAACAGACGCCCTCAGGCGACCTACACACAGAGGCGGGGCCAAATCCAACGCTGAGCCCCAGGAGCCGAGGGAACAAAGAAGAGAAAGGGAAATCTCTCCAGTAGCCTCAGGAGCAGCGAATTAAAGCTCCACAATCAACTTGATGTACCCTGCATCTGTGGAATACCTGAATAGACAACGAATCATCCCAAATTGAGGAGGTGGACTTTGGGAGCAAAGATATATATATATTTTTTCCCCTTTTTCTCTGTTTGTGAGTATGTGTATGCTTCTTTGTGTGATTTTGTCTGTATAGCTATGCTTTTACCATTTGTCCTAGGGTTCTGAACGTCCGTTTTTGTTTTTTTAGTATAGTTTTTAGCACTTGTTATCATTGGTGGATTTGTTTTTCAGTTTGGTTGCTCTCTTCTTTCTTTCCTTTTTTTTATTACTTAAAATTTTTTTAATAATTATTTTCTATTTTAATAAATTTATTTTATTTTACTTTACTTTATTTTATCTTCTTTCTTTCTCTCTTTCTTTTTCTCCTCTCTTTTATTCTGAGCCGTGTAGATGACAGGCTCTTGGTGTTCCAGCCAGGCATCAGGGCTGTGCCTCTGAGGTGGGAGAGCCAAGTTCAGGACACTGGTCCACAAGAGGCCTCCCAGCTCCACATAATATGAAAAGGCGAAAATCTCCCAGAGATATCCATCTCAATGGCAAGACCCAGCTCCACTCAACAACCAGCAAGCTAGTGCTAGACACCCTATGCCAAACAACTAGCAAGACAGGAACACAACCCCATCCATTAGCAGAGAGGCTGCCTAAGTTCATAATAAAGCTACAGATACCCCAAAACACATCACCAGATGTGGACCTGCCCACCAGAAAGACAAGATCCAGCCTCATCCACCAGAACACAGGCACTAGTCCCCGCCAACAGGAAGCCTACACAACCCATTGAACCAACATCAGCCACTGTGTACAGACACCAAAAACAACGGGAACTACTAACCTGCAGCCTGCAAAAAGGAAATCCCTAACACAGTAAGTTAAGCACAATGAGAAGACAGAGAAACACACAGCAGATGAAGGAGCAAGGCAAAAAACCACCAGACCTAACAACTGAAGAGGAAATAGGCAGTGTACCTGAAAAAGAATTCAGAATAATGATAGTAAAGATGATCCAAATCTTGGAAATAGAATGGAAAAAATACAAGAAACGTTTAACAAGGAACTAGAAGAACTAAAGAGCAAACATACATGATGAACAGCACAATAAATGAAATTTAAAATTCTCTAGAAGGGATCAATAGCAGAATAACTGAGGCAGAAGAACGGATAAGTGACCTGGAAGATAAAATAGTGGAAATAACTACTGCAGAGCAGAACAAAGAAAAAGAATGAAAAGAACTGACAACAGTCTCAGAGACCTCTGGGACAATATTAAAAGCACCAACATTCGAATGATAGGGGTCCCAGAAGAAGAAGAGGAAAAGAAAGGGACTGAGAAAATATTTGGAGAGGTTATAGTTGAAAACGTCCCTAAAATGGGAAAGGAAATAGTTAATCAAGTCCAGGAAACACAGAGAGTCCCATACAGGATAAATCCAAGGAGAAACATGACAAGACACATATTAATCAAGCTATCAAAAATTAAATACAAAGAAAAACTATTAAAAGCAGCAAGGGAAAAACAACAAATGACACACAAGGCAATCCCCATAAGGTTAACATCTGATCTTTCAGCAGAAACTCTGCAAGCCAGAAGGGAGTGGCAGGACATATTTAAAGTGATGAAGGAGAAAAACCTACAACCAAGATTACTCTACCCAGCAAGGATCTCATTCAGATTCGACGGAGGAATTAAAACCTTTTCACACAAGCAAAAGCTAAGAGAATTCAGCACCACCAAACCAGCTTTACAACAAATGCTAAAGGAACTTCTCTAGGCAGGAAACACTAGAGAAGGAAAAGACCTACAGTAACAAACACAAAACAATTAAGAAAATGGTCATAGGGACATACATATCGATAATTACCTTAAATGTAAATGGATTAAATGCTCCAACCAAAAGACACAGACTGGCTGAATGGATACAAAAGCAAGACCCGTATATATGCTGTCTACAAGAGACCCATGTCAGACCTAGGGACACAAACAGACTGAAAGTGAGGGGATGGAAAAAGATATTCTATGCAAATGGAAATCAAAAGAAAGCTGGAGTAGCAATTCTCATATCAGATGAAATAGACTTTAAAATAAAGACTATTACAAGAGACAAAGAAGGACACTACATAATGATCAAGGGATCAACCCCAAAAGAAGATATAACAATGGTAAATATTTATGCCCCCAACATAGGAGCACCTCAATACATAAGGCAAATGCTAACAGCCATAAAAGGGGAAATTGACAGTAACATAATCATAGTAGGGGATGTTAACACCCCACTTTCACCAATGGACAGATCATCCAAAATGAAAATAAACAAGGACACACAAGCTTTAAATGATACATTAAACAAGATGGACTTAATTGATATTTATAGCACATTCCACCCAAAAACAACAGAATACACTTTCTTCTCAAGTGCTCATGGAACATTCTCCAGGATAGATCATATCTTGGGTCACAAATCAAGCCTTGGTAAATTTAAGAAAATTGAAATCATATCAAGTATCCTTTTCAACCATGCTATGAGACTAGATATCAATTGCAGGAAAAAAATCTGTAAAATATACAAATACATGGAGGCCAAACAATATACTACTTAATAACCAAGAGATCACTGAGGAAATCAAAAAATACCTAGAAACAAATGACAATGAAAGCACAATGACCCAAAACCTACGGGATGCAGCAAAAACAGTTCTAACAGGGAAGGTTATAACAATACAATCCTACCTTAAGAAACAAGAAACATCTCAAAAAAACAACCTAACCTTACACCTAAAGCAATTAGAGAAAGAAAAACAAAAAAACCCCCAAAGTTAACAGAAGGAAAGAAATCATAAAGATCAGATCAGAAATAAATGAAAAAGAAATGAAGTAAACAATAGCAAAGATTAATAAAACTAAAAGCTGGTTCTTTGAGAAGATAAACAAAATTGATAAACCATTAGCCAGACTCATCAAGAAAAAAAGGGAAAAGACTCAAATCAATGGTATTAGGAATGAAAAAGGAGAAGTAACAATGGACACTGAAGAAATACAAAGGATCAAGAGAGATTACTACAAGCAACTATATGCCAATAAACTGGACAACCTGGAAGAAATGGACAAATTCTTAGAAATGCACAACCTTCTGAGACTGAACCAGGAAGAAATAGAAAATATAAACAGACCAATCACAAGCACTGAAATTGAAACTGTGATTAAAAATCTTCCAACAAACAAAAGCCCAGGACCAGATGGCTTCACAGGCAAATTCTATCAAACACTTAGAGAAGAGCTAACACCTATCCTTCTCAAACTCTTCCAAAAGATAGCAGAGGGAGGAACACTCCCAAACTCATTCTACAAGGCCACCATCATACTGATACCAAAACCAGACAAAGATGTCACAAAAAAAGAAAACTACAGGCCAATCCCACTGATGAACATAGATGCAAAAATCCTCAACAAAATACTAGCAAACAGAATCTAGCAGCACATTAAAAGGATCACACACCATGATCAAGTGGGGTTTATCCCAGGAATGCAAGGATTCTTCAATATACACAAATCAATCAATGCAATACACCAGATTAACAAAAGAAGGATAAAAACCATATGATCATCTCAATAGATGCAGAAAAAGCTTTCGACAAAGTTCAACCCCCTTTTATGATAAAACCCTCCAGAAAGTAGGCATAGAGGGAACTTACCTCAACATATTAAAGGCCATATATGACAAACCCACAGCCAACATCATCCACAATGGTGAAAAACTGAAACCATTTCCACTAAGATCAGGAACAAGACAAGGTTGCCCACTCTCACCACTCTTATTCAACATACTTTTGGAAGTTTTAGCCACAGCAATCAGAGAAGAAAGAGAAATAAAAGGAATCCTAATCGGAAAAGAAGAAGCAAAGCTGTCACTGTTTGCAGATGACATGATACTATCTGTAGAGAATCCTAAAGATGCTACCAGAAAACTACTAATCAATAAATTTGGTAAAGTAGCAGGATACAAAATTAATGCACAGAAATCTCTTGCATTCCTATACACTAATGATGAAAAATCTGAAAGTGAAATTAAGAAAACAGTCCCATTTACCATTTCAACAAAAAGAATAAAATACCTAGGAATAAACCTACCTAAGGAGACAAAAGACCTGTATGAAGAAAACTATAAGACACTGAGGAAAGAAATTAAAGATGATACAAACAGATGGAGAGATATACCCTGTTCTTGGATTGGAAGAATCAACATTGTGAAAATAACTATAGTAGCCAAAGCAATCTACAGATTCAATGCAATCCCTTTCAAACTACCACTGGCATTTTTCAGAGAACTAGAACGAAAACTTTCACAATTTATATGCAAACACAAAAGACCCCGAAGAGCCAAAGCAATCTTGAGAAAACAAAGAGGGAGTTGAAGGAATCAGGCTCCCTTACTTCAGACTATACTACAAAGCTATAGTAATCAAGACAGTATGGTACTGGCACAAAAAAAGAAATATAGATCAATAGAACAGGATAAACCCACACACATATGGTCACCTTATCTTTGATTAAGGAGGCAAGAATATACAATGGAGAAAAGACAGCCTCTTCAATAAGTGGTGCTGGGAAAACTGGACAGCTACATGCAAAAGAATGAAATTAGAACACTCCCTAACACCATACACAAAATTAAACTCAAAATGGATTAAAGACCTAAATGTAAGGCCAGACACTATCAAACTCTTAAGAGGAAAACATAGGCAGAACACTCTATGACATAAATCACAGCAAGATCCTTTTTGACCCACCTCCTCTAGAAATGGAAATAAAAACAATAAACAAATGGGACCTAATGAAACTTAAAAGCTTTTGCCCAGCAAAGGAAACCATAAACAAGACAAAAAAACAATGCTCAGAATGGGAGAAAATATTTGCAAATGAAGCAACTGACAAAGGATTAATCTCCAAAATATACAAGCAGCTCATGCAGCTCAATATCAAAAAAACAAACAACCCAATCCAAAAATGGGCAGAAGACCTAAATAGACATTTCTCCAAAGACGGTATACAGATTGCCAACAAACACATGAAAGAACGCTCAACATCATTAATCATTAGAGAAATGCAAAGCAAAACTACAATGAGATATCATCTCTCACCAGCCAGAATGGCCATCATCAAAAAATCTACAAACAATAAATGCTGGAGAGGGTGTGGAGAAAACGGAACCCTCTTGCACTGTTGGTGGGAATGTAAATTGATACAGCCACTATGGAGAACAGTATGGAGGTTCCTTAAAAAAGTAAAAATAGAACTACCATATGACCCAGCAATCCCGCTACTGGGCATATACCCTGAGAAAACCATAATTCAAAAAGAGTCATGCACCACGATGTTCATTGCAGCTCTATTTACAATAGCCAGGACATGGAAGCAACCTAACTGTCCATCGACAGATGAATGGATAAAGAAGATGTGGCACATATATACAATGGAGTATTACTCAGCCATAAAAAGAAACGAAATTGAGTTATTTGTAGTGAGGGAGAAGGACCTAGAGTCTATCATACAGAGTGAAGTAAGTCAGAAAGAGAAAAACAAATACCATATGCTAGCACATATATATATATGGAATCCAAAAAAAAAAATTGGTCATGAAGAACTAGGGGCAAGACGTGAATAAAGACGCAGACCTACTAGAGAATGGACTTGAGGACAAGGGAAGGGGGAAGGGTAAGCTGGGACAAAGTGAGAGAGTGGCATGGACATATATACATTACCAAACGTAAAATAGATAGCTAGTGGGAAGCAGCCGCATAGCACAGGGAGATCAGCTCAGTGCTTTGTGACCAGCTAGAGGGGTGGGATAGGGAGGGTGGGAGGGAGACGTAAGAGGGAAGAGATATGGGGATATATGTATATGTATAGCTGATTCACTTTATTATAAAGCAGAAACTGACACACCATTGTAAAGCAATTATACTCCAGTAAATATGTTAAAAAATAATAATAATAATAAAATTAAAATTAAAAAATAAAGGTTGCAGACTTCCAAAAAAACAAAAAATACTTAAATTCTGGGCTAGAACGAGGCCTAGGTGACTCAAGTGTGGTGTCAATGATGATGATATAGAGCAGTAACACAGTCACAGTAAAAAGAATAATAACAAGAAATGCCAACTTTTATTGAGTATTTACTATCGTTCCAGGCAGTATATTACACACTTGGTGTGTATTATCTCTTATAATCGTCTCCACAACCTTCTGAGATCAATTTGATTATTGTCTGCTGTTTGAATGATAAAGGAACTCAGGCTTTTT
This sequence comes from Kogia breviceps, assembly GCF_026419965.1. Classification (NCBI taxonomy): domain Eukaryota; kingdom Metazoa; phylum Chordata; class Mammalia; order Artiodactyla; family Physeteridae; genus Kogia; species Kogia breviceps. Next base: position 27,139,352 of record NC_081315.1, read on the forward strand.
GAGGTTAAGTAATTTGACAATGATCCAAGGGCTAGGAAATGGAGGAAACGGACAAAACTTCCCTGACCCCAGAGACTACCAGCTTAACCACTACATTGCACTGAACAGTGTGTAATTTGCTAAATTTCAGGGTATGCTGTCACCGTAATTTCTGTACCAACATGACCTCTAAGAGATGCTTTGGGGCAGAGTGAAGTGCTCAGAAACCAGCTCTGGTCCCTTCCCACTCCCTCCTGCCTCCCTGCATAAACAGCTTCCTCAGGTACCAAGTCATCACTCCTGAAGCAGCCCTGACAGTCCCAGAGGCTTTGACTCACCAAAGAGTTTCATCATATCCAATGTTCAAATGTGACTGCCCGCTCCCTGCTCCTCAGGGTAAGCTCTCCTCTAGCTTTTAGACGGAAGAGCCAGGAATAAGGCCTGTTTTCTTGTCCTACCTCTGCCACTAACTACCTCCTTGGTCTTCATTAAGTCTCTGTTTCTGTGGTTTTACATGTGTGTGTGTGTGTGTGTGTGTGTGTGTGTGTGTGTGTTCATGTTCACGTGGAGATATTTCAAGACAAAAAAATTTTATCCAGGCATGAAAATATTCAGTATTACTAAGCCAAATCGACTGAATAATGAAAAATCCTGGAAGTTTAGAGTCACTCCGGGCATCTAAAAGTCATCTCACTGCTGAACTTCACCATCTATATTACAAATACTACACAGCCCCTTCTTTGGTGGAATCACTTTCAGAGCTGCAGGCAGGCTAGCAGTACAGCATGGTTTCCTTTTGGTAAATGTCCCCTGGATCTCCATGTCATTCTGTTGAATCCATCCTTCAAAAAGCTCTATATCCCCTGCCATAGATGTTGGACATGTCACTCAGGCTGACCAATCTGAAAAATTTATCTTCCTCACATGGCAGCCCAACCAGGGTTCATCTAAGTCCTTTCTGAGGGATTAACACAAATGGCTCTTCTGCACTTTGATCCCAAGCTGTAAGAATACTTGTGGCCACCAGGGATATGTTGCCATAGAGTCTAGGGATAAAACAGAGTAGTGATAAGCAATACTGAGAAACAAGAAGAGACAGACAACAGAGACAGTGACAGAAACAGTAACAGACAGACAGACAGCTGATGAGATGGTTTGAACTCCGGGATCCCACTGTGTCTGAAACCAGACCTACCACTTGAAGTTCCCACTTAAGTAAACCAAAATATCCCCTTGTATATTTGGTTTGTATGGGATTTTCTGTCACTTGCAATGTATAGCCCTAACCATTGCAGCGGACATTAAGACGTCATTGATACCAAAGTCTCCTTCTTAGTTCTTTTCATCTGTTTTTAACTGTTGAGAAAATGGAAAAGTATGATACAGTACCCTTTCTCTTAAAAAAATAGACACAATCATTATTTTTCAAGGACTAGCTGTGCTAAATGAAACTGGAGATACAGAAAAATTATCATAGTATGTTATATAAGTTAAAATAATAAGCTAAAGTCACTATTCAGAAATAGTGACTGATATTATGCATAAATTAAATGTGCATATTAAAACCACATTTAATCTCTAAAGCCCTGTGTGTGTACCTATGAATGACTTCCAACACCTTTCCCCTAAACTCCAGACTCATTTGTCCATCTGCCAACTGGATGTCTCCCCTCTGATGTCACTAGGCATCCAATATCCAACAGACAACTCTGGATTCCCCCTGCAAAACCTGGTCCTCTTTAGAGTTTTCCTTTTCAGTAAAAAACAATCTTTAATTCACCCAGTGGCTAAGGTGCAAATCTTCAAGTTATTCTTGATTCTTTTCCTTCTTTTACCTCACATCTAGTCAACCAACAAATTCTGTTGGTTCTGCTTCAAAATGTATCCTGAATCCAACTACTTCTAACTCCATCACCATGACCGTGACCCAGCCCACAAGGCCCTTCCTGTGGGTTGCTGCCAGTCTCTCAACTGGGATTCCTGCCTCTGCTCCCAGCCCCTTCTAGTCTACTGTTTACACAAAAGCCAGAGGTACAATTTTTTAAATATAAATCTGATCATGTCACGTCTCTGCTTAGAATCCACCCCCCCCCCATGGCTTCCCATTACACTCAGAAGAAAAGCCAAAGTGTTTATCATGATCTGCATGATTTGGCCCCTCACAACCTCTGATGTCATCTTTCATAACTGCTTCCCTCATTAGTTCTGCTTGAGACGCACTGGCCTCTTCGCTATCCCTACAATAGAGCCAGCATGCATTCACCTCAGTGCCTTTGCACGTACTATTTCTTCTGTCTAGAATGCTCTACCCCTCAGCTCTCCCCATGGCTTGTTTCCTCTCTCCATTCAAGTCTTTACTCAAATGTCACCTAATCCAAGAAGCCTTCCCTAGCTGGTCTATCTAAGATAGTCATCCCCTCAGTTTCTCTCTAGCACTTACCCTGCTTTATTTTTCTTTGTAGGTCTTATGCTATGACATTATGTTATTTTTTTCATTTCCTACTTGTTTATCAACTGATTGCCTTCTCTAGAGTATAAGCTCCATGAAGTCAGGTACTTTGTTTTATTTACTGCAGTATATCTAGCATCTTGACCAATGCCAAACACAAAGCAGGTGCTAAATATTTGTTGATTAATGAAAGGAGAAATATTTGTAACTTATAAGACAGGCAAAAAGTTAATATCACTAACATAGAGTGTCCCAATTGATAAGAATATTATTTCATTCCCACAGAAAAAAAATGGGCAGACCCAATGCCCAGATCTTGGTGTTTAAATATTATTTTCCCATAAAAGGAGCCAGAACTTCTTGGAGAAATGGCTGATTCCAAGACTGGAGCACAAAAGAATACAGGATGAGCCTGTATCATCTTGTAGGACCAGAAAGTAAGAATGTTCAAAAAACAAAGGATGGGGGCACATGAGCCAACCTGAAAGAGTTCCCAGTGGCAAAGCTAGAAGAATTTGAGCAACAAAATTATTAACATGGTATTAAATTATAATCCAAAGTATAAAATAAGTGTACATGATTCCAGGCTGATATAAATATATATCTATATATTCATAAATGAATGAATGGAGGGAAAGAAACAAATCTTCCTTACAGAAAAATTCCAAATAATATATATAGATACTCTCTCTGTTATAGGCCGAATTGTGTCTCCCCAAAATCCATATGTTGAAGGCATAACCTCCAATACCTTAGAATGTAACTGTATTTGGCGACAGGGCCTTCAAAGAGATAATTAATACAAAATGAGGTCATATGGTGGGCCTTAATCCAATAGGACCAGTGTCCTTGTAGGAAGATACGTAGAAGGAGACTTGATTTTAGTTGGTATGATGGTTAATTTTACGTGTCAACTTGACTGGACAAAGGGATGTCCAGAAAGCTAGAAAAACATTACTTTGGGGTGTGCCTGTGGGAATTTTTCCAGAAGTGATTATCATTTGAAGCAGTAAGACCGAGTGAAGATCACCCCTCACCCCTGGCAGGTGGTGAGGGGTGATCATCCAATCCATTGAGGGCTTGGATAGAACAAAAAGGTGGAGGAAGGACCCCTTTGCTCTCTCTGCTTACGCTGGGACATCCATATTCTCCTGCCCTTGGACATCAGCCTCTCAATTTCCAGGTCTTTGCACTCAGACTGGATTACAGCACTGGCTTTCCTGGTTCTCCAGCTTGCAGACAGCAGATTATGAGACTTCTCACCCTCCATAACCACGTGACCCAATTCCCATAATAATCTCCTCTTAGCTGTATCTATCTCTATCTCTATATCTCTTATTTGTTCTGTTTCTCTGGAGAACCCTAACTGATACATTTGAGTAAAAACAAACTGAATCTTGTATGTATAACTGACTCACCTTGCTGTACAGCAGAAACTTAACACAACAATGTAAATCAACTATATCCACTTTTAAAAAATTAATTAAAAAAAAAAAACTGGATCTCACAACTTTCCAAGATGCTCTTCCCCAGTTATAATCCTCAAATTTGGCTCAAATAAAATTTTCCAATTCTTTCTTTAAAAAAAAATACTGGAAATTGATGTATGAAGACTCAATTGGATTTGTGCTGTGCAATATGGTAACTTCTAGCCTTGTATGGCTATTTCATTTTAAATTTAAATGACTTTAAATGAAATAAAATTTAAATTTTATTTCCTCAGCCACATTAGCCACATTTTAAGTACTCAACAGCCACATATGGCTGGTGGCTACCATATCAGAGAGCGTGGAAGTATATTTCCACTACCATAGAAAGTTCTATCGAACAGGGAGATGGTTCAGTTACCAAGCAAAAATTTAAAGGATAAACTATAAAGTTTACTCCACTTTAAAACAAATCAAAAAGTGAAATCTTGAACTGTCATCTGTAAAATTCCAGCCACCTTTGCTCAGAAAAAAAAAAGCAAGGATAGGTCAGGACAACATGATACCCATTAATAAAAGCAGCTTACATTCTTTCTTCCCAGCAAAGAGCAGTACAGCTCAACCTCAAATGGAACGTGACATTCATGGGCTAAAAGGGAAAGATGGGTAACAGAGAGCAGCTGAAGCTTAACAGAATAGGCCCCATACTCTGCATGCTTCATTCCAAAGCCGTTCTCATTACCCTTAACTTTTATCAGTCCATCTCATGACCTGATGAGGAAACTAATACCAGTGAGAAAAAAAGTCTAGGTATGTGGAGCACCACATTATGTTCAGCTCTCTCTGAAATACTCAACTCTTGACTATTTAATCCAAGTAATAACCAACAGAAAAAAAAAAAAAAGACTGTATTAGTCAGGGTTCTCCAGAGAAACAGAACAAATAGGAGATAGATAGATAGATAGGGAACTAGAAGTATATATATGAAATTTAAATTTTATATTCTAATATGTATTAATCATTGATTGATTATTAGACAGAGGGGATTTCTTTTGAGGAGTTGGTGCATGTGATGGTGTGGACTAGCATGTCTGAATCCACAAGGTGGGCCAGAAGGTTAGAACCCCAGGGAGAGTTGATATTGTAGTTTCGAGTCTGCAAGCAGTCTGAAGGCAAAATTCCTTCCTCTGTGGCAAGCCTCAGGCTCTACTCTTAAGACCTTCAACTGATTTGATGAGGCCCACCCACATTATGGAGAAATCTACTTGACTCAAAGGCTATTTATTTAAATGTCCTATGTAAAAAAATACCTTCACAGAAATATCTAGACTTGTGTTTGACCAAACAACTGGACATCGTAGCCTAGCCAAGTTGACATAGAAAATTAACCAGTACGGGGGCACAGAGGTTATATAAAATCTTTAGCTCTGGGTGTCTATCATTTGAGGCTTCCCTACCAGCTCCCTTTCTTGCTTCTTTTCTCCAACTCAACAGCAACACCAGTGGAAACTGTAACGATAGTGATGCTGTAATCAAGGAAGACTCAGCTCTGGGGGCCACCTGTCACCTGTCCAGTTCAGTTTGTGGACAATTGCAAAGTCGCCATGAGCTTTCAGGTGATTTTCAGTACTCTTATATAGACTGTAAGAGTACTATTTCATAAATTTATTTTCAGAGCTTTTCAGCACTGAGACTGCTCTAGGACAAGGGGAGAATGGAAAGTGTTGGCTTTTCTCTTTTCCCCAAACTCTCCCTTGCCAAAGCACACCCAAGACACTGAAAATTGAAATTAGACTTTGCTGATTATATGATCACTTGGGAAATCTGGAAAATAAATGTTTGTCAACTACTCTGAGCATCTCAAAAAACAAGCATTGATGAAAGGAAAAAAGCGTTTTCATTAAAAGAGCCTTTCCAGCCTGCTAAACTTGAATTTTTCCCTGGCTTTGGTATATGAAAGAGAAGGGAATTTGCTCATCTTCTAGAAAAAAAAAATAATTCTTTCAGACCATGGAATTCATGGTCTATGAAAGATATAAGTTTATACTCCCACTACAAAGTTCCTTCTGCCTTTATTCCTAATTTTTTATTCAGAACTGATGAATATATAGACTACAGTGATATTATCTGAGAAGAGGAAATTATGTTATAAATCTATAGAAATCCTTCCTCCTCACGATGATATTAAATATTGAGGGAGCAGGTTTCTGGACTGATTTCCTTTACCACTTATTTCGAAGTCTAACCATAAACTTTGTGAATCACAGGTTCTAGTATCCAACTTGCAATCCAAGTGCAGTTTTTTGGCCATGCCTTGGCATAATCCTTGGGGTGTTTGCTTTTTTTTTTTCTAAGCGTTTTGGTCAGAGATAGAGCCTCACTTGGAATATTACAAACCACATTCCTTGCATCTGCTTATTCCACAAGACACCACTAAAATCCATGATTACCAGATTACCAGTTACCCTCAGTTGCTAATGAGAAAAGATTAGCAAAAGCACAATTATTTAAAATCATAAAAGCATCGGTTTGTTTCCACTCCATGCAGACTTTGAAAGATTCCATGGACCAAATGCCACCATAATTGGGTTTCATAGGAAGTATAAGAATTGTATATGATTAAAGGGACTTAGTTTCCAATACTCAATGTAAATTCACTGAAATGAAACTAGTAGTAAATTCGTTGAAAAATAATAGAATATGTCCATGCTACAACTTGGCCCTCTATCCACCTTTCTATATTCTAGACTTAACTCCTGCTACCTTCACCTACCCTCCCAAATTTATCCTTCCCTGTGAATTAATCCAACCCATTCCCATTTTTAGACCCATCAAAAGTCCTGTCTGCTACGTAGTTACCACTCAAATCCCATATCTTCCGTAAGCCTTCTAGATCATTTCCCTATCATGTCTCTAATTACTGAGAATTTAATCTCTCCTCCTCTGTACTCTCAGAATGCACTGTCTTTACCCAAATTAGAGCCTTTATCACATTTCAGATTGGGGTTCCTTGTATCTTTCTCATTATTTGTGAGCTCTGACTCAAAAAATTTACCGTGTGTCGGTTTTTTTCAACACCTAACGCCCCACGCCCAAATAAATGTTTAAGATGTCAGGGGATGAAAAAGGCAATAGCTCCAAAGAAGGACAGTTTCACAAGCCCAGGTTAAGTTGCTAAAACAACTTTGCTGAAGGCTCAGGGATTCCATAGCATAGCACAATGTCATTAGCCCATGGGACCCTAAAGACCAGGGAGAAAATGTCCTTAGAGAAATGACATAGAGAAGTAGAGAAGGACAGGGGGTCCAGTGAAGGGGATAATTTAGCAAGAACCAAGTGTTCTCACTGTCCCGGAATTGCCTCAAATTCCTTATTCTTGCAAGAAGAATCTCCTAATTCTGCCACTGAATCTTCCCCAGCCAAGTGCAGTGGTCAACTATGGCTCCCCACCTCCCCCATCACAGACGATAATAAAAGAATAAATTGAGTTTAAAGCTCTTCTGCACACACTTCCACATTCCATTCTTATGTACCTTGTGAGGGTAGTTTTTACTCATTTTATAGATGAAGAAAGAGAATCTCAGAGATGCAGTAATTTTCCCAAGGTTCCGTAAGTGGTTTATGGCAGAGCCGGCACTGTAAGTCAGGTCTCCTTTCTCCCTGTTTGAGAATCGGAGGTGCTGTCTACACTCCCACTTTTGTAGAAGTAAGATTTCCAAACCTTGACTACCACTGAACGTTCGGGGGTTGCAGAGCGGAGAGGAGCCAGCAGCTCCAGCTGTGGAAGCAGGAAAGGCTCAGGCAAGGCAAGAAGTGGGGAGGAGGGAAGCGGGTGAGCCCCGAGATTTGGGTTTATTCTATCAGGGAAGTTCAGATAGTCTGTTGGATCTTTTCCTCTAGAAGCAGAAACTTTGTTCTTTTAAGTTAAGATGAACCCTTTAAAGAGAATCAGTCATCAAAATTATCCAAGTCAAGGTAAAGGACTCTATTCCAGCTGGTGGGCTGGAATGAGAGAGCTCCTGGGACCCATCCAGGGGTCACTGCTCCAGAGAGGGAGGAAAAGGGACTGTCCACTTCTCAAGAAGAAAGAAAAGGTCGGGGTCCCTTGATCTCTCAAGAAATGCAACCTTGAGACATTCGATCGTGAGGGAGAGAGAGCAAGTATCTCCTTGACTAAAGTCCACGACAGCCAGCCACAGGCAGCGGACGCTTCTCGTGGACAAGAGCTGCTGACAAGGATGCCCAATTCAATGTTGTGTCATTTGATGGGAATTAGCCCAATACCATGGTTATCTGCTAGTGATAGGCTGGATAGGAAAGGTGTTCCACAATGCGAGGCAAGGGTATTTATCAAAACTTTTTGACTTTGGCATTTGGTATGAAGCCAACATTAACATATACATTAAGCCAACATAGAACAAATGTAAATGATACAGCTGATAACAAGAGAGAAAAAAAGCTAACCAAGATGATGGAAGGAGCTGAAAACTGAGACAGAAAAAAAGCAAGCCTCTATAAATATGCACATCTGCTCATCAAAAAAAGATTTTACTCTTTAACACAGATTGTAAGAGTACTATTTCATAAATTTATTTAAATATAATTCCATTTTGCTTCAGTAGGTTTAAAGTATGCAAAAAGTTTGGCTTTTTAAATAGAAATATTGAAATACAGTATAATCTACTGAGATGGTAGGACTGGGAACACTTTCTAAGTTTAGATAATTCTAATATTGTTTGGAATATGTATGTGTGAATATGTATAAGTGTGTGTGTAATATATATAATTACACCTATATTATACGCATTTTGTATATTATGTGTAATAAAATATAAAAGTATATATATACATACTTTTCTTTAAGAATACTGGCAAAGACTCAGAGACTGTAAGCAGGTTGTGAACTTTGGGTTCACTAGGCTAAACAGAATAATAATTTAGCTAAAGAAACAAATTTTGGGAAGAATAAATGACTATGCTGATAGGGAATTTTCTCCTGGTTGGTCCAAAAAGATAGCTAAAGGGAAAGATTGAAAGAGGGAACTTGCCCTCACCCACTCGCATACCCCCCCCCAGATGTCAGCCACTAGGAAGTGAAGCAGAAAAGAGCATCACCCTTCAACTCAGAAGAGGGGTCTTTGAAAAGCTAGAGGCTGTGCCTAATTCAAAGAGCTAAACAGAAAAACCTCTTCCTCCTTTCCTGATCAAGAAGAAACTTAATACCTGGTTACAGGGTTGCTGTATAGTGTGTGCACATGTGTGTTATACTGCAAAGTTAAATCAAGTTCTAAATGACTGTCAGACAAGTAGAACCTAGAAGCACAGTTTTGACTCTGAAAGAAAAATCCACATGGACTATATTTTATCTGAAGAAGTAAATCCATTATTATTTATGTATTATTACTTCTTGCCTAGTCCAAAGAGGGTGTGGGGATTTGATATAGCTTTTTGTTAAAGTCGGGCATAAAAACTGTTGGAATAGAAATTAAAACCAGAAAAGGAGAAAGAAACAAATATCCTAACCACAAAGGATAACACAGTTACTGTGATTGAACTCCACACCTGGCCCCAAGCTTCTTGGCAGTCAAGACCAAAAGGAAAACACAGTGATTTATACAATGCCAATGAAAGAAAGCATACAAATGCTTCAAGGGAGAAAACCTTTGTTTCTGGTAATAAACTTTCCAAAAGGCATTCATCAACTAGATTAAACAATAATTGATAACAGTTGAGGTCTCGTGGAAGGAGCCTGCATTTGTATTTCTGAAAGAGTGCAATTTTTTTATCTTGGCATAAATGTATAATTCATCTCTTCCTTATGAGAGGTTAATATGTCTGTGACTTATGCTACAATTGTATTATTGTAGAAAAGTGTATAAGAACGTGGACAATATGTTAAAGTCTTTCCTTCTCTTAGTTTTTTATCAGCAAACTTTACCATTTTAATCAAAGCCAGGTGCCAGTCCATGGTGACACCTGGTAGAACTGGTTTTCATCTTCAAATCTACTAAGGGATACAAGGAACCATCTCTAGCTTCATAAATAAGTGAGCATTCTCCAGAGAATAATAGTTCCAATGGGATTGTAAAATCGCTTAGATATTTTACTATAGTCCAAAGCTTTCTGGAGTGCAGTGGGTTTGTTTCCATTTTAATGTCAGAAGTAGAGGAACGGTTTTATTCTTCTTCCTTGGAATGATGGAGAAAAGTGTCTCCATCAAAGCCTAACACTGGCACATGGAAAAGCATTATAGAAAAGATTAAGAAGTGAAAAATAAAGGCTTATAGCAAGGGACAAAACAAGGGAGTGCAGGTATCAAGGGAAAGGATGCCAGCTATGAGGGACACAAGAAACATATGTAGGTAGATTTTCAAGGAAAAGGTAAATTTTAGACATGAAAGTTGCTGAAAATCCTGCTTTAAAAGCAGAACTCAAGAACCAATAGGAAGAAAAACTTCCAAAGACTGCAGATATTCTGGAGATCCAAGGGGTTACTTAGAGTTCAGGGGCATAATTCTAGAATATATAATAGATCAAGTGTATGTTGTGTAAGAACAGGAATAATTACATCCACATGGGGATTTAAAGCCTGTGACTATTGCTAACACAGCTAAAGTGGAAACAAAAGGGATAGACAGGATAGGTGATTCGGTACAGAAATAAGGAAAGAAGAGAAAAAAACGTGCGGAGCAGCAGCATAGAAAAGCAGATAGAAAGAGCCTGGATTTGGAGTTGGATGCACTTGGATGTGAATCCCCTTTTACCACTCACTGTTCTGTGATACGGGACAAGTTACAAAACTTCTCCAAGCTTCACGTTCCTCATTCATAAAATAAGGATAACAACAGAGTTATGAGGAGAGGTAAGCGGCATAATACGAAAAAATACGTAGCACAGTGCCTTCCACAAAGTCTACTGAGGCAGGGACTTCACTGGTGGTCCAGTGGTTAAGACTCTGTGCTCCCAATGCAGGGGGCCTGGGTTCAGTCCCTGGTCAGGCAACTAGATCCCTCATGCCGCGACTAAGACCTGGTACAGCCAAATAAATAAATTAAAAAAAAAAAAAAAGATTACTGAGGCATTTACAGGGACTGGGGGTCAGGGAGGACAGAGAAAGAGTTAGAAGAAGGAAAAAAGGAAGGAAGGGTGGGGGAGAGAGGAGGGATGGAGAAGAAAGAGAGGGAGGAGGGAAGCAAAAGGGAAAGGAAGGAAGGGAGGGAGGGAAGGAAAGGAAAGAGAGAAAGGGAAAGAAAGAAACAAAGAAAGACAAGGGGACAGGAGGAAGGAAGCAAAGAAAGAAAGGAATCTCTACTTAGGGAGCTCGAAAAGAAATATAGATAGCCAAATAAAATAGCAAAGAAAGCCCCTGCTGTTATATACTATTGGACGTAGTATAATGGAGTAGCCGTGCCCCTCAGTAATTATTGAATTCAACTCCAATTTTATAGATAGTTAAACTGAGGCCCAAAGTGGTTCTAACTCAAGATCACACTGCGTGCTTGCAATAGACCTCTTCTCTGGAAAAAAAAAATATATATATCTATTATAGTCATTTTAGAAAAGAAAATTCATGTCGCCTGGGCGATTACTTATAACCATAAACAAGGGATAAGCACAGCCCTGGCTGACCTAAATTTCCAAAATGTATTACCTGAATTTTTTACTTGCTTTTGGCCTAGTCACTTGAAGACTTTCTCCTAAATTTAATGAATAGTGTTTCAGATTCTATTTAAATATAAACCTAAAGAATCTCTTGAACATTTTATTCATTATAAGACTGCCAAGACTGAGCATGTTACTCTTTGGAGTAAATAAGTATCACCTCTTTGTTACTGTAACCACTGTCTCTGAAGACAATTTAGCCCAGACATGACAACTAATACCAGAATCATTAGTTCCTGGAAACCAGTGCTTCTTGATACATTTTCCCTTATTCTAGCCAAACCCCAGCAGCTATAATAACATAGGTCCTTTTCAATGCCTTATACCCTTGGTTGTTATTTTTAAATTGCAGCCAGGAAGTGTATTTCTCAAATGAAAAAAAAAAAAAAAACCTTCTTCTGTGAAAAAAAAAAGTATATGTTCCAGCCAATGAGGCCTATTGTTGAATACTTGCAGGGAATATAAGAATATGTTTCAGTTCTTTCTTTCATTGTTTCAAAGTTCAAACTAAAAAGTCACTAAAAAATACCTGGAATGGGGGCTTCCCTGGTGGCGCAGTGGTTGAGAATCCGCCTGCCGATGCAGGAGACACGGGTTCGTGCCCTGGTCCGGGAAGATCCCACATGCCGCGGAGCGCCTGGGCCCGTGAGCCATGGCTGCTGAGCCTGCGCGTCCGCAGCCTGTGCTCCGCAATGGGAGAGGCCACAACAGTGAGAGGCCCGCATACTGCAAAAAAAAAAAAAAAAAAAAAAAAAAAAATACCTGGAATGGGATTTTGGTTTATGTTTATTTTTGACATCAGTATATGCCCCCAGATCTACTTAGGGAAATGGCAGAGGTACTTGGATCTACTTTTTAACCAGATTTCTTGACTTTTCACTTGGTGACCACTATCAATCTCCTTTCAGTCCTCAAACACTAGCTATAAGATGTTTTTAGACCCTTTTAAATCTTTACAGAGTAGTGTCAGGCAGATTCTCCCATTTTCTTGAAAGAGTTTAGCATCTAAAAGAGGAGATAATACTTAAATAGTTTAAAAGATAATTACCAACACAAGAAAAGACATCATTCTGCCAATTACTAAATGAGTAACTTCGTCAATAAATGCTGAGTTAAGAGAGGTGATGGAAGATGCTCAAAGAAGACTTGTCATCATGTCATCATCATCATGATCAAACTCGCCATCACCACCATATATATATATATATATATATATATAACATGTGAAAAGTGTTTATCATGTGCACTGGCTAGTTTAAGTACTTTATATGTATTAACTCATTTAGTATTTACGACAACTTGTGAGACAGGTGATATTATCCTCATTTACAGCTGAGGAAATTGAAGCTCAGAAAAGTTAAGTGACTTGTCCAAGATCACACAATTACTAAGTACTATACCAAAGCTGAGACTTGAATCCACACATTCTGGCTTCAAAGTACAAACCCAAAGAAAGTAAGGTTTCATCTGGGTCTTGAAGGACTGATAAGATTTCACTAAATGGAGAGGAGATTGGTGGGGAAAGGGATGAGCAAAAGCAAAAAGGTGAGAAAACTCACAGTTTGCCTGAAGTGGAGAAATATAAGACTGGAAAGATTAGCTGTTGGTAACAACAACAAAACCTCTGAGAATTTTAAGCAAGAAACAGAAAAATCAAAGTGACATTTAAGAAAGACGACTGACAATTATGTGCAAGATGGATTCAAACAGCTAAAGGACTAGTTAGCAGACCTTCAGTATAAGTCAGGTTTGCAGCTATAAAGACTTGGACAAGCAGTAATGAGAAGGAAGACATGAATGAGAAACATTACAAAAAGAAGTGTCAGATCTCACTGAATGAACCTGAGGGGTCAGAAAAAAAATGAAGAACAAAAGATGACTCTGAACTCAACCTGGACAAATAGGAATATGGTGTCATATTGACAAACTGGAGAGTTGATTTTACAAAGACAATGATGAATGAAATTGACCATTTCTCTGAAGTCACTGGTTCTCCTACACAAATGATTTCTTCGTTGTCTCCGACACTCCATGTTTCTATTTCCCAAGGCTTAGTCTTTGACCCTCTTTTCTTCTCTCCCATCCTTTACCCTACAGACAGCTCATCCATTCTCATAGCTTCAGTGTTAACTTGTATGTTCATAATTCCTTAATTCCACATCTATATCCAGCCTCGGTCTGTCTCCCTACTTCAACATCTCCTCCAATGGGCTAAGGCTTCCACTTGGAGACACTTGAGACATCACATATTAATATGTTCTCCGATAAGTAAAGTAATGGCACAGCAGGCAACAAAGCCAAAAATGCAAGCCTTTACTGCCAAACCATACGGTCAGAGAATCTTGATCCTTGCTACACATTAGAATGAACGATGAAGCATTGAATAGTCACACATGTCCAGTCCATACCCCAGAATCTCTAGGAGAGAATCTGAACATATATCTTTGGAAAGGTCTTTCTATTGTGAAATGAGGGTTGGAAATTACTAACCCATGATGAGATTGATCAGCAGAGCTACAGCTCAAGGTCTGGAGAAAGGGAACGGAACAACCAGAAGTTGGAGTCAGGTTGTAGAACAGAGCTCAGTTTCTTGGGTGAAACAGTCCCAGCAAACGTGTGGAGTTGTTAGTATAGCAAAGATCAAAAATGAGCTGTCAGCTGAACATCAGGGGTTAGTGGGCAACGAAGTAATGAGAAATAGAGGAGGCATTATCGTCTGTGCCAACAGTTCTGCGAGTGTGGACCCAAGACCAACAGCTTCAGCTTCACCTGGAAACTTACACATGCAAAATTGTCAGCCACACGTGACCTACTGAACCCAAAACTCTCCACTGGGGCCCAGCAACATGTGTTTTAACAAGTTATCCAAGTGGCACAGATGTACACTAAAGTGTGAGAACCACTGGTCAAGAATCTCATAGAACAGACAGAAAGAAAGGACCTAAGGAGAGAAGATGTCTGGAGGCCTTAAATGTTTCCAGGATCTCATGGAAATCTCAGTTAACCATGCCCTATACTACAAAGCAAGTTTCATCTAGTGCAAAAGAATAGATATTACAGAGATAGTATTCTCTGAGAGCAGTGCAACAAAGTTAAAAATTAATAACAGGGCTTCCCTGGTGGCGCAGTGGTTGAGAATCCGCCTGCCGATGCAGGAGACACAGGTTCGTGCCCTGGTCCGGGAAGATCCCACATGCCGCGGAGCAACTAAGCCCGTGAGCCATGGCCGCTAGGCGTGCGCGTCCGGAGCCTGTGCTCCGCAACGGGAGAGGCCACAACAGTGAGAGGCCCGCATACCGCAAAAAAAAAAAAAAAAAAAATTAATAACACAAAGCCTGTAAAAAATACAATGAGAAACTAAAAACCATACTTCTAAATAATTAATTGAAGAAATACAAAGTATACTGGAAATTACAGAATACTTAGAACTGAATGTTGACAAAAATACTACATATAAAACTTGCACAATGTCAATAAAGTGATACTTAAAGTGGCAATTATAATCTTAAATACGTATGTTAGAAAAGATTGGGATTCAAAGTTAATGAATTGAGATTCCAAGGACAGATGAAATATACCATTTTCTAAGTTTACCAAGTGAACTTGAGAAGAAATACTGAACCGGAATAGACTTGCAAACATAATATCAAGGGTTCTCAAACTGAGAACCCCAGACCAGAAATAACATCACTTGGGAACTTGTTAGAAATGCAAATTCTCGGGCTCCACACATACCTACTGAATCAAAAACTTAGGGCGGGGCCTAGCAAACTGTGTTTTAACAAATTCTCCAGGTGATTCTGATGCAGCTAAAACTATAAAGCCCACACTACAAAGGAAGCTGCTAAAATCATTTCAGTTGTTTTTATCTCTGATTAACACCAGAGAGCTTGCTTATGATCATCATGAAGGTTTGGATAGGTTTTCATAGGTAAAATTATCGATAGTCATGATAATGTGGATTGCATAAAATATTTTGCTCCCACTTTGCATGAAGATGGTATAAAAGAGTGGTCCCCAACCCCCGGTCCGTGGCCTATTAGGAACCGGGCCGCACAGCAGGAGGTGAGCAGCGGGCAAGCGGGCGAAGCTTCATCTGTATTTAGAGCCGTTCCCCATCGCTCTTATTACCGCCTGAGCTCCGCCTCCTGTCAGATCAGCGGCGGCATTAGATTCTCAAAGGAGCGCGAACCCTACTGTGAACTGCGCATGCGAGGGATCTAGGCTGCGCGCTCCTTACGAGAATCTAACCCCTGATGATCTGAGGTGGAGCTGAGATGGTGATGCTATCGCTGGGGAGTGGCTGCAAATACAGCTTATCATTAGCAGAGAGGTTTGACTGCACAGAGACCATAATAAATCACTTGCTTGCAGACTCGTATCAAAACCCTATCAGTGAGTGGCAAGTGACAATCAAGCTGCATCTGGTGACAGGCTTTATAGTGGCAAGTGAGCTGATGTACTTCAATTGTACAGCTGCATCCGGTGGCAGGCTTTAAGTCAGAATCCGACACTTATTTTAGTCTGAGCGTGGCACGCCCATTATTTTATTTACCACTTCCGTCCGCGCCTCTTTCCCGCACTATGCACTTGTCTCAGTCACGGTTTTGGTAAGCCCACAAGCGAACCCTAGCCAAAATGAGTAAAAAACGAACGTCGCTGGAGAGCTTCTTTGAAAAGGGGGAAAGACCCAATGATGAGACAGAAGAAGACTCTTAAGACTGCCAACAGAAAGAAAGCTGCATTTAAAAGAAAATACCAAGAGTGCTACTTAAATTACAGGTTCATCGCAACAGGTGATTCACATTCTCCAAGCCCGCTTTGTATAATATGTGGCGACCGGCTATCCAACAAAGCCATGAAACCTTCAAAACTGCTTCACTGCATGGAGACCAAGCACCCTGCATTAAAACACAAGCCTTTGGAGTTTTTCAAAAGAAAAAAGAAAACGTGGACACGAAGAACAGAAGCAATTGTTAAAGGCCACCACTTCATCAAATGTCTCTGCACTGAGAGCATCACTCTTAGTGGCTAACCTCATGGCTAAAGCTAAGAAGCCCTTTACTGTTGGTGAAGAGTGGTTCCTTCCTGCTGCTAAGGACATTTGTCGTGAACTTTTAGGAGAGGTTGCAGTTCAAAAGGTGGCAGGTGTTCCTCTTTCGTCTAGCACCATAACTAGACAAATTGATGAAATAGCAGAGGATACTGAGGCACAATTGTTATAGAGGATTAATGAGTCCCCGTGGTACGCAATCCAGGTTGACGAGTCTACCAATGTTGACAACAAGGCGACAATGCTTGTTTTTGTGCGATATATTTTTCAGGAGGTTGTGCATGAGGATATGTTATGTGCACTTTTGTTGCCAACCAAAAGCACAGCTGCAGAACTATTCAAGTCTTTGAATGATCACACATCAGGAAAACTGAATTGGTTATTTTGTGTCGGTATATTACAGTCAGAGAGGCTGCCATGACCGGACGGCTTTCTGGTCTCACTACTCGGGTCAAAGAGGTCGCATCTGAATGTGTCTATGCACTATGTCATCCATAGAGAAATGCTGGCTAGCCAAAAAATGTCACCTGAACGCAACAACATTTTGCAGGATGTAATTAAAATTATCTACCATATTAAAGTACATGCCCTTAACTCATGTCTGCTCGTGCAGCTGTGTGAGGACATGGACACAGAGCACACACGTGTTCTCTCATACACAGAGTGAGATGGCTTTCTAAAGGTAGATCACTGGCCAGAGTTTTTGAGTCATGAGAGACGCTCCAGAGATTTCTTTTAGAAAAACAGTCACCACTGGCAGCACATTTCAGTGACACCGAAGGGGGTGCAAAACTTGCTTACTTGTGTGACATATTCAACCTGCTCAATGAACTCAATCTGTCACTTTGGGGGAGAACGACAACTGTGTTCAAGTCTGCAGATAAAGTGGCTACATTCAAAGCAAAACTGGAATCATGGGGGCGACGAGTGAACATTGGGATTTTTGACATGTTTCAAACATGAGCAGAGATTTTGAAGGAGACTGAGCCAGGGCCTTCTTTCTCCCAGCTGGTGCACGATCACCTATATCAGCTTTCCAGAGAGTTTGAGCATTGCTTCCCAACCACAAAAGACCCCCGAACTGGGAAGGAATGGACCCGCGACCCATTTGTGAATAAGCCAGGTGAATCGACTTTGTCTGTGCTAGAAGAGGATCAGCTGCTTGAGATCACAAATGATGGTGGCCTTAAAAGTATGTTTGAGACAACTTCAAATCTGCATACATTCTGGATTAAAGTCAAGGCGGAATATCCTGAGGTTGCCACAAAAGCACTGAAAAGCCTGCTTCCATTTCCAACATCCTATCTTTGTGAAGCAGGTTTTCTGCAGTGACAGCCACCAAAACGAGATTACAGAGTAGACTGGACATAGCAACACACCTCGGGGGTCATTGTCTCCCGTGACCCCTGGATGGGACCATCTAGTTGCAGGAAAACAAGCTCAGGTCTCCCACGGATTCTGCACTATGGTGAGTTGTATAATTACTTCATTCTGTATTACAATATAATAATAATAGAAATAATGTGCACAATAAATGTAATGCGCCTGAATCATCCTGAAACCACCCCCCCACCTCGGTCCATGGAAAAACTGTCTTCCACGAAGAGGACAGTCTTGGACTTTCCATAAGGCATCTGTTATTCAGTTCAATTTCTGTGGCATGCCATTCCCCTTCAACCACCACAAACAAATTTTCAACAGTATTTGTTCTTTGGAGCATTTTGTTTCCATAACTTCAGGTCACAGGAAGGTTGGATAGGAGAGAGGGACTTTTTGTTAATGAACCCCTCTCTTTTTCCAAAGGCTTGACCCTGATCCATTAGAATGCTTAATTTTCTTCTACAATAAATATACCCCAAGGTTATTTTCCCTGGAGAATTAGCTGGGTACAAATGAATCTTGAGTTTTCATGGCCGGACTTCAATTTATTTTTCTTTAACAATTCTCTGCCTGGCAGAATTCTCAAATTGAAGACTGACTCACACGGGCTGCCAGACTGGGCATTCTGATTAAAAGAATGAATCTCTTCAGATGACACTAGTTATTGGGAGAAACTAACCAAGGAAAAATGAGTCCTAAATATCTGTTCTAGAGAAAAGGCTTAGCTAGCCAAAATAAATTAAGCACACTTAGACAAGGCACATTCTAAACACTTCTAATGCACTATCCAGATGTTTCTATGAAAACATCTCCAAATTGGTTCCTTTTGGGAAACATAATTTTGAAACACTGATGAAACCTCTATTAGAAATGAAACCACTATTTTTCATCAGATCTAATGAATTGTTCTACTTTATTAAACAAAGAACTTATTATTCTGCATTTGTCATTTTCCCAGACAAAAGGTCTCATTTTCATAATAAAAAATAATAAATGTTTGAATTCAAGTTGTCCTCACCTCGAAGGAAGTCAAGAATTCTACTGATTTTAAAAACATCTTTGAAGATAGTCATTGGTAAGGTATAAGAACATTTAATAACTGACTCACATTTACTTAACTTTGGTTTCTTAAAGGAGCTTCACCTTCATTATCTCAAAACCTTCGAGATAAGGGCGAGCAGATACAATCGATACCATTTTGCAGATGGGGAAACTGAGGTTCAGAAATTTAAGGGACTTGTTCGAGGTCCCAAAATTCAGAATGCTAGAGGCAAAACCCAATTATATGACTTCAAACACCAACTCCACAGCCTTTCATGACATCACTTATGTCCCCTTTGTGTATCTGAGCAGAAGACAGTGAATCCATCTGTACAGTCCCTGTTTCCAATGGGTTATATATCAATCCCTTCTCAGCTGATTTAGTAATTGAATTCCATACTGGCCTTACTGAATGGACTGCTGCAAAGACCATAGCATTTATAATTTTTTAAAAAAATGTTTAAACCACATAACTTGGTTTAATAAGTTAATGGTTCAAACATAATAAGGAGTCTATAGATAAGTTCATGGTTCAAACATAAGTTCATAGTTCAAACCTAATAAGGAGTCTAAAGATTTAGAAGTTATTAAAAGAAATATTTCTAGTCAATACTTCATTCATACCACAATGTTAAACCATAAAAAAAAACTCTATCTAATATTAACTTCCCAACAGAGAAAAAAAGTGTATGTTTGTTAGAAAGGAGACTGAATAAGTCTAATAAAGTAATAAGTAATCATACAGAGCTCACAAAGCTTTCAGTTCAAGGTGATTAAAATAAGTTCAAGGTGACAGAAGAAACACATATGTTTACTTTTCATTCCTTCCCCAAACCCATTTGAAAATATAAAAAGATTTTTTTTAAAGAATAAACCCCTAACAGCGCTGGAAACAAAAAAATATATAATCAGCAGACCAGAAACTTTGAGGAAATAAAAAGCAGATGAGATCAGACTGATGGAAATCCAAACCAGAGAAAACTGAAACACAAAATTGGTGTATGAAAGAGACATTCATCTCTCAGGCCTCGTCACAGAGAAATTGTAAATTCTGAATCCACAAATGTGAGGGGCAGGGTGGATGATGAGGAGATTATCCAGGTAAGCAATTAAAGAAATATCCATAGAATATCTAAGCCAACTCTGTCCCTGAATCTCCCTGTCTATGGAAATCTTCTGGCTGGATATTTGCTTCCAGAAGATCTAACTGAGCAGGGCTATTAGCATAGGGCAAGAAACAGAAGCACAGCCAAGGCTGAGGTAACTCCAAACACCCACAATCAACACACACACACACACACACACACACACACACACACACACACACAGGAAAGGGGGCAACTTCTGCACCCAAACATTTCTTGCACTGGCAAGCCTGGGGTCTCAGCTTGCACAGCTGCTCCCAGCTAACTTAGTCTAAAAGAAAGCATGTCTGCTTACACAGAAATTTTAAAATTCTATATGAAACACTATGTTCCTAGAAAACATAAATATACAGAGTTCCAGAAGAAGTTGTAAACCCAAATTAGATAATAACTTTAGGACAATTAAATAAATATGTTTGCCCCCAAAAGGGCCCTGGGTCCAGACCATTTTATGGGTGAATTTGTCTCAATAAAACAAATAAACTCTATTTAATTTAAATTATTTCTATACATTTTTTAAAAAGCCTCCTAACTCATTCTGTAAGGCTAGCACAAACACATACACAAATACTAAATGCTACTAGCTGAGTTCTATGGGCCATACCTGTCTTGCCAATGATTATGTTTAGATAGCATTTTTCAATGCTGAATACATGTTATGAGACCCAACATCCATTCTCCTATTACTGCAGTCTCCACTTCTCTTTGTGAGCCTCATCTACTCAATTTTTTTAGACAAATTTGGCTCCTCTAGGCATCTGAGATTACAGGTCTTGCCATAAACCATAAACCAATTTCACTTGTGAATATAAATTTTTAAATTCTTACTAAAATATTAGCTAATCAAGTCTAGCATAGAGTAAAAGAACAAAGCATCATAATTAAACATGGCTTATATAAGGATTGGTTTATCATTAGGAAATTAATTCACAGAATTCAGTATGTTAACATATTAAAGAACCATTTGATAGATGGACACACACACACACACACATGCACACACATACTTTATATCCATTCCTGATTCTTTTGTAACTCTTAGTAAACTAAGAATAGAAGGAAACTATATGGAAACTATTAATTTGATAAAAATGTATCTGAAACATAAAGCAAATGATGTTCTTAAGGGTAAAAGATAAGAATTAAGAAAAAGACAAATCTTCACTATTATTCAAACTTATTTTGAAGTTCCTAGATAATGCAATAAGACAAGAAAGGAAATGAAGCAGAAATATTAGAAAGAAAATAGACAATGCTTTGAATAGTTATAGTTCAAGATAATCAATTAAAAATTATTAGAACTAATGAGAGAGTTTCCTGAAGGATCAAAATATAAGATAGATATACCAAAATAATTACATTGCCATAAATCAATAATACCATTAAATGAAATAAAAAAAACATTCTTATATTTATTCTTATTTTTAAGAATAACCAAACCAAAAGGCATAAGAAAATTATTAAATATTTCTGAAAAACTTTTTGAAAAATCTGAAGCAATATCAAAATAATTTATTCTTTTACACATAGGAATATTCTATTGGTAAATGTATCCATTTTGGCCAAATCGATAGCTACAAATTCAGTATGATTCTGACAAAAATCCAAACTATTTTCAATGACACTTTAAAAATTGATTTTAAAGTTTATTTTTAAAGGAAATGTGATCAGAAAAAGAGCTTAACATTGAAAAAGAATAATTATGAGAGACTTTTCCCTAGCAACTATTAAAACAAACTATAAAACCATATTAATTAAAACAGAGAATTCTTAACCACTAGACTGCCAGGGAAGTCCTCAAGATACTGTCTCATTCTAGTTGTAGTACTGCTGTGATAATGCTCTATTTTTTATTTCTGGTCTTATAGCCTGGTAACAGTATTTACAGATATCAATAAAGTGTGAGGAGTCTCAGTATCTGATAGCTGTCAATGAAGTGTTAGGAGGTCCAGTGTTTCCCAAGGATGGATGCCTCCACCATCTGGTATCAAACAACCACATTTATAACTTTGAATAAATTGAGGATGTTGAAGAGAGTAAAGGTGAAAGTCACTGGGTGTTATTTTTAAGAACAATTCAGTGAGAAATAAATATGAAAGCATTTTGTCAGGTTTTTTATTGAGAACCTACTATGCGGTTTTTAGAATAGCTCTAAGATATGTGGGAGTCTTTAGTAAGCTAAGCAATCTCAAAAGTTAACATTTTCTTTTTTGGGGAAATAGGATGTCCTTACAATGATTCATCTTATGATGCAGTGTCCAGAGAAACTCTGGTAAGAAAATAAGATTTGCCTATACCTGCCCTACTTTTCTTATAGGAATGCTATGAGGCTTTAAAAATGTTGGCTATAAATGCAATTTGAAAAAGTGAATTCAATGCAAACTATTAACCCCCTCAAAAAAAAATTCCAAGCCCTACCCTGGAAATATTCCATCCTAAGGTAGGCAGCATGATTGCTACGCACGGTCATCCTTTTAGCTTTTAAAATGTGTGTGTGTGAGGACCTTCAAGATGGCAGAGGAGTAAGACATGGAGATCACCTTCCTCTCCACAAATACATCAAAAATACATCTACATGTGGAACAATTCCTACAAAACACCTACGGAATGCTGGCAGAAGACCTCAGACTTCCCGAAAGGCAAGAAAATCCACACGTACCTGGGTAGGTTAAAAGAAAAAACAGAGACAAAAGAATAGGGACAGGACCTGCACCAGTGGGAGGGAGCTGTGAAGGAGGAAAGGTTTCCACACACTAGGAAGCCCCTTCACTGGTGGAGATGGGGGCATGGGATGGAGGGGAAGCTTTGGAGCCATGGAGGAGAGAGCAGCCACAGGGGTGCAGAGGGCAAAGCAGAGAGACTCCCGCACAGAGGATCAGTGCCAACCAGCACTCACCAGCCTGAGACGCTTGTCTGCTAACCCGCCGGGGCAGGTGGGTCTGGGAAATGGGGCTCGGGCTTCAGAGGTCAGAACCCAGGGAGAAGACTGGGGTTGGCTGCGTGAACACAGCCTGAAGGGGGCTAGTGAGCCACAGCTAGCCAAAAGGGAATCTGGGAAAAAGTCTGGAACTGCCTAAGAGTCGAGACCATTGTTTTGGGGTGAGCGAGGAGAGGGGATTCAGAGCACTGCCTGAATGAGCTCCAGAGATGGGTGCAAGTCATGGCTATCAGTGCAGACACCAGAGATGGGCATGAGACGCTAAGGCTGCTGCTGCAGCCACCAAGAATTCTGTGTGCAAGCACAGGTCACTATCCACACCTCCCCTCCCGGGAGCCTGTGCAGCCCGCCATGCCAGGGTCCCATGATCCAGGGACAACTTCCCCGGGAGAACACACAGTACACCTCAGGCTGTTGCAATATCACGCTGGCCTCTGCTGCCACAGGCTTGCCCTACAATCCGTACCCCTCCCTCCCCCCAGCCTGAGTGAGCCAGAGCCCCCTAATCAGCTGCTACTTTAACCCCCTCCTGTCGGGTGAAGGAGAGATGCCAGAGGGTGACCTACATTCAGAGGTGGGGCCAAATCCAAAGCTGAACCCCAGGAGCTGTGCGAACAAAGAAGAGAAAGGGAAATTTCTCCCAGCAGCCTCAGGAGCAGTGGATTAAATCTCCACAATCAACGTGATGTACCCTGCACCTATGGAATACCTGAATAGACAACATATCATCCCAAAATTGAGGCTGTGGACTTTGGGAGCAACTGTAAACTTAGGGTGTACTGTATGCAACTGACTACTTTCTGATTTATATGTTTATCTTAGTTTAGTTTTCAGCACTTGTTATCATTAGTGGATTTATTTATTGGTTTCATTGCTCTCTTTTTCTTAATTAATTTTTTATTTTAATAATATATTTTTTATTTTAATAAATTTATTTTATTTTTCTTTCTTTCTTTCTTTCTTTTTTTCCTTTTCTTCTGAGTTGTGTCGCTGACAGGGTCTTGGTGCTCTGACCAGGTGTCAGGCTTGAGCCTCTGAGGTAGGAGAGCTGAGTTCAGGACATTGGACAGCCAGAGACCTCCTGGCCCCATGTAATATCAATTGGCGAGAGCTCTCCCAGAGATATCCATCTCAAAGCTAACACCCAGCTCCAAACAACGACCAGCAATTTCCAGTGCTAGACACCCCATGCCAAAAAATAAGCAAGACAGGAACAAGGGGCTTCCCTGGTGACGCAGTGGTTAAGAATCCAACTGCCAATGCAGGGGACATGGGTTCAAGCCATGGTCTGGGAAGATCCCACATGCCACGGAGCAACTAAGCCCGTGTGCCACAACTACTGACCTGAGCTCTAGAGCCCGCAAGCCACAACTACTGAGAAAACGTGCCACAACTACTGAAGCCTGTGCCTAGAGCCCACGCTCCACAACAAGAGAAGCCACCACAGTGAGAAGCTGGTGCTCCACAACGAAGAGTAGACCTCGCTGGCTGCAACTAGACAAAGCCCATGCACAGCAACAAAGACTCAATGCAGCCAAAACTAAATAAATAAATAATTTTTTAAAAAAGAACAGGAGCACGACCCCACCCATTAGCAGAGAAGATGCCTAAAATCATAATAAGTTGATAGACACCCCGAAACACACCACCGGACACAGTCCTGCCCACCAGAAAGACAAGATCCAGCCTCATCCATCAGAACACAGGCACCAGTCCCCTCCACCAGGAAGCCTACACAACCCACTGAACCAACCTTACCCACTAGGAGGAGACACCAAAAACAACGGGAACTATGAACCTACACCCTGCAGAAAGGAGACCACAAACACAGTAAGTTAAGCAAAATGAGAAGACAGAGAAATACGCAGCAGATGAAGAAGCAAGGTAAAAAACCCACCAGAACAAACAAATGAGGAAGAAATAGGCAATCTACCAGAAAAAGAATTCAGAATAATGATAGTAAAGATGATCCCAAATCTTGGAAATACAATGAAGAAAATAAAAGAAACATTTAACAAGGAACTAGAAGAACTAAAGAGCAAACAAACAATGATGAACAACACAATAAATGAAATTTAAAATTCTCTAGAAGTAATCAATAGCAGAATAACTGAGGCAGAAGAACAGGTAAGTGACCTGGAAGATAAAATAGTGGAAATAACTACCACAGAGCAGAATAAACACAAAAGAATGAAAAGAATTGAGGACAGTATCAGAGACCTCTGGGACAACATTAAATGCACCAACATTCGAATTATAGGGGTCCCAGAAGAAGAGAAAAACAAAGGGACTGAGAAAATATTTGAAGAGATTATAGTTTAAAACTTCCCTAATATGGGAAAGGAAAGATTCAATCAAGTCCAGAAAGCACAGAGAGTCCTATATGGGATAAATCCAAGGAGAAACACACCAAAACACATATTAATCAAACTAGCAAAAATTAAACACAAAAAATATTAAAAGCAGCAAGGAAAAAGCAACAACTAACATACAAGGGAATCCCCAAAAGGTTAACAGCTGATCTTTCACCAGAAACTCTGCAAGCCAGAAGGGATAGCAGGACATATTTAAAGTGATGAAAGGGAAAAACCTACAACCAAGATTACTCTACCCAGCAAGGATCTCATTCGATTCAATGGAGAAATTAAAATCTTTACAGACAAGCAAAAGCTAAGAGAATTCAGCACCACCAAACCAGCTTTACAACAAATGCTAAAGGAACTTCCCTAGGCAGGAAACACCAGAGAAGGAAAAGATCTACAGTAACAAACACCAAACATTTAAGAAAATGGTCATAGGAACATACATATCAATAATTACCATAAATGTAAATGGATTAAATGCTCCAACCAAAAGACACAGACTGGCTAAATGAATACAAAAACAAGCCCCATATATATGTTGTCCAGAAGAGACCCACTTCAGACCTAGGGACACATACAGACTGAAAGTGAGGGAATGGAAAAAGATATTCCATGCAAATGGAAAGCAAAAGAAAGCTAGAGTAGCAATTCTCATATCACTTGAAATAGACTTTAAAATAAAGATTATTACAAGAAACAAAGAAGGACACTATATAATGATCAAGGGATCAATCCAAGAAGAAGATATAACAACTAAATATTTATGCACCCAACATAAGAGCATCTCAATACATAAGGCAAATGCGAACAACCATAAAGGGGGAAATCTACAGTAACAAAATAACAGTACGGGACTTTAACACCCCACTTTCACCAATGGACACATCAACCAAAATGAAAATAAATAAGGACACACAAGCTTTAAATGATACTTTAAACAAGATGGACTTAACTGACATTTATAGGACATTCCATCCAAAAACAACAGAACACACTTTCTTCTCAAGTGCTCATGGAACATTCTCCAGGATAAATCATCTCCTGGGTCAAAAATCAAGCCTTGGTAAATTTAAGAAAATTGAAATCATATCAAGTATCTTTTCCGAGCACAATGCTATGAGACTAGATATTAACTACAGGAAAAATATCAGTAAAAAATAAAAACACATGGAGGCTAAACAATACACTACTTAATAATCAAGAGATCATTGAATAAATTAAAGAAGAAATCAAAAAATACCTAGAAACAAATGAAAATGAAAACACAACGACCCAAAACCTATGGGATGCAGCAAAAGCACTTTTAAGAGGGAAGTTTAGTGCAATACAATCCTACCTCAAAAAACAAGAACATATCAAATAAACAACCTAACCTTACACCTAAAGCAATTAGAGAAAGAAGAACAAAAAAACTCCAAAGTTAGCAGAAGGAAAGAAATCATAAAGATCAGATCAGAAATAAATGAAAAAGAAATGAAGGAAACAATATCAAAGATCAATAAAACTAAAAGCTGGTTCTTTCAGAAGATAAACAAAATTGATAAGCCATTAGCCAGACTCATCAAGAAAAAAAGGGAAAAGACTCAAATCAATGGAATTAAAAATGAAAAAGGAGAAGTAACAATGGACACTGCAGAAATACAAAGCATCGTGAGAGATTACTACAAGCAGCTATCTGCCAATAAACTGGACAACCTGGAAGAACTGGACAAATTTTACAAAAAGCACAACCTTCTGATACTGAACCAGGAAGAAACAGAAAATATAAACAGACCAATCACAAGCACTGAAATTGAGACTGTGATTAAAAGTCTTCCAACAAACAAAAGCCCAGAAAAGATGGCTTCACAGGCAAATTCTATCAAACATTTAGAGAAGAGCTAACATCTATCCTTCTCAAACTCTTCCAAAATATAGCAGAGGGAGGAACACTCCCAAACTCATTCTATGAGGCCACTATCACCCTGATACCAAAACCAGACAAAGATGTCACAAAAAAGAAAACTACAGGCCAATATCACTGATGAACACAGATGCAAAAATCCTCAACAAAAAACTAGCAAACAGAATCGAGCAGCACATTAAAAGGATCATACACCATGATCAAGTGGGGTTTATCCCAGGAATGCAAGGATTCTTCAATATATACAAATCAATCAGTGTGATGCACCACATCAACAAATTGAAGGATAAAAACCATATGATTATCTCAATAGATGCAGAGAAAGCTTTCGACAACATTCAACACTAACTTATGATAAAAATTCTCCAGAAAGTAGCATAGAGGGAACTTACCTCAACACAAATAAGGCCATATATGACAAATCCACAGCCAACATCATTCTCAATGGTGAAAAACTGAAACCATTTCCACTAAGATCAGGAATAAGACAAGCGTGCCCACTCTCACTACTATTATTCAACATAGTTTTGGAAGTTTTCATCACAGCAATCAGAGAAGAAAAAGAAATAAAAGGAATCCAAATCGGACAAGAAGTAAAACTGTCACTGTCTGCAGATGGCATGCTAATATATATAGAGAATCCTAAAGATGCTACCAGAAAACTACTAGAGCTAATCAATGAAATTGGTAAAGTAGCAGGATACAAAATTAATGCACAGAAATCTCTTGCATTCCTATACCGTAATGATGAAAAATCTGAAAGAGAAATTAAGGAAACAATCCCATTTACCATTGTAACAAAAAGAATAAAATACCTAGGAATAAACCTACCTAAGGTGATAAAAGACCTGTATGCAGAAAACTATAAGACATTGATGAAAGAAACTAAAGATGATACAAAGAGAGGGAGAGAGATACCATGTTCTTGGATTGGAAAGATCAACATTGTGAAAATGACTCTACTACCCAAAGCAATCTACCAATTCAATGCAATCCCTATCAAACTACCACTGGCATTTTTCAGAGAACTAGAACAAAAAAGCTCACAATTTGTATGCAAACACAGAAGACCCCGAAGAGCCAAAGCAATCTTGGGAAAGAAAAACGGAGCTGGAGGAATCAGGCTCTCTGACTTCAGACTATACTACAAAGCTACAGTAATCAAGACAGTATGGTACTGGCACAAAAACAGAAATATAGATCAATGGAATAGGATAGAAAGCCCAGAGATAAACCGATGCTCATATGGTCACCTTATCTTTGATAAAGGAGGTGAGAATATACAACGGAGAAAAGACAGCTTCTTCAATAAGTGGTGCTCAGAAAACTGAACAGCTACATGTAAAAGAATGAAATTAGAACTCTTCCTAACACCATACACAAAAATAAACTCAAGATAGATTTAAGACCTATATGTAAGTTCAGACATTATGAAACTCTTAGAGGAAAACATAAGCAGAACACTCTATGACATAAATCACAGCAAGATCCTTTTTGACCCACCTCCTAGAGAAATGGAAATAAAAACAAAAATAAACAATTGGGACCTAATGAAACTTAAAAGCTTTTGCACAGCAAAGGAAACCATAAACAAGACAAAAAAGCAACCCTCAGAATGGGAGAAAATATTTGCAAATGAAGCAACTGACAAAGGATTAATCTCCAAAATATACAAGCAGCTCATGCAGCTCAATATCAAAAAAAACCCAACCCAATCCAAAAATGGGCAGAAGACCTAAATAGACATTTCTCCAAAGAAGATATACAGATTGCCATCAAATACATGAAAGGATGCTCAACATCACTAATCATTAGAGAAACGCAAATCAAAACTACAATGAGATATCACCTCACACTGGTCAGAATGGCCATCATCAAAAAATCTACAAACAATAAATGCTGGAGAGGTGTGGAGTAAAGGGAACCCTCTTGCACTGTTGGTAGGAATGTAAATTGATACAACCACTATGGAGAGCAGTATGGAGAGGTTCCTTAAAAAAGTAAAAATAGAACTACCATATGACCCAGCAATCCCACTACTGGGCATATACCCTGAGAAAACCATAATTCAAAAAGTGTCATGTACCAAAATGTTCATTGCAGCTCTATTTACAATAGCCAGGACATGGAAGCAACCTAAGTGTCCATCAACAGATGAATGGATAAAGAAGATGTGGCACATATATACAATTGAATATTACTCAGCCATAAAAAGAAACAAAATTGAGTTATCTGTAGTGAGGTGGATGGACCTAGAATCTGTCATATAGACTGAAATAAGTCAGAAAGAGAAAAACAAATACCATATGCTAACACATATATATGGAAGCTGAAAAAAAAATGGTTCTGAAGAACCTAGGGGCAGGACAGGAATAAAGACGCAGACATAGAGAATGCACTTGAGGACACGTGTAGGGCGAAGGGTAAGCTGGGACAAAGCGAGAGTGGCATGGACATATATACACTACCAAATGTAAAATAGATAGCTAGTGGGAAGCAGCCGCATAGCACAGGGAGATTAGCTTGGTGCTTTGTGACCACCTCGAGGGGTGGGATAGGGAGGGTGGGAGGGAGGGGATATGGGGATATATGAATACATATAGATGGTTCACTTTGTTACACAGCAGTAAGGAACACAACAATGTAAAGCAGTTATATCCAATAAAGATGGTAAAATAAATAAATAAATAAAATAAAATGAAATGAAATAAAATTTGGGGGACCAGGGACTGTATCTGTTATATTCTTTTCCATTATAAAGCCTAAATAAGAAAAACCAAAAAAGGGGGGGGCAATAAATAAGCATTTAAGTAATCTAGAAGACAGAAAATGGATACATTCTAACCCCTGCGGTAGTATAAGTGGACTCAGCTGGCCACATGTGGAAAGAGCTCACAGGTGAGATGAGTCAGAGGTTGCAATGGAAGAATGAGTGTGTTTCTGAAATGGACCTGGGAGGGCACTCTGGTTGGAGTGGGTGGTAAGTGCCAAGGCTAGACGGCGGGAGAGGGCGGAAATGGAGAGCCTTGCTTGAGAGTTGTCAAATATATTTGTCTGGCGAAATTCAGAGAACGTGTAGGCCCAAAAGTAGGGCCCAGGGTTTATCATATTAAGTGAAGTAAGTCAGACAGAGAAAGACAAATATCATATGATATCACTTACATGTGGGATATTAAAAAATGAACTTACTTACAAAACAGACTCACAGACATAGAAAACAAACTTATGGTGACCAAAGGGGAAAGAGGAAGTAAGGGAAGGAAGAGATACATTAGGAGTTTGGGATTAACATACACACACTACTATATGTAAAACAGATAACCAACAAGGACCTACTGTATAGCACAAGGAACTCTTCTCAATGCTTTGTAATAACCTATAAGGGGAAAGAATCTGAAAAAGAATATATAGATATAGATATAGATATAATGTATAACTGAATCAATCTGCTGTACACCTGAAAATAACACAACATTGTATATCAACTATACTTCAATTTTTAAGAAATGGTTTAAAATAAATAATAAATGTTACAAAAGAAAAAAGAAAAAAAGTTAGGGTCTGACCTGTAACAAATGATAAATACAGACTAGTAGGATTTCAATTTGCAATGCTATGAAGAGATAAGGTGTTTTTAGTTTCGTGTAGTTCAAGGTAGAAGACAGTGAAACTACTCACAGGGTCCTGGGATGGGAGTGTAGATGGAAGTGAACTCTATGTGGCTAAGGATGTAGAGCTGGCTCTGAATAAAGACAGGAAGAGTGGATGGGGTGGAGTCATTTATATGACTCTTCAGTTAGTTCCTACCAGGTATCAAAAAAATATTTTTTTAATGTTCTGGGGAAATATTCCCACAGCCCAGAAATGAAAAACAAAAGAGTATCTCCAAGGAATAAAGTAGGCAAGGGCTCAATATAAAAGAGCTTAAAATGCTGTTTTAAAAAGCAACGTCTGGGCTTCCCTGGTGGCGCAGTGGTGGAGAGTCCGCCTGCCGATGCAGGGGACACGGGTTCGTGCCCCGGTCCGGGAAGATCCCACATGCCGCAGAGCGGCTGGGCCCGTGAGCCATGGCCACTGAGCCTGCGCTTCCGGAGCCTGTGCTCTGCAACGGGAGAGGCCACAACAGGGAGACGCCCGCGTATCGCAAAAAAAAAAAAAAAAAAAAAAAAAAAGCAATGTCTAAAATGCAATATCCTCAAGGCATAATTTTTTTCTAAATCTCACACGGACAGAAATTACAAAACTATAGCATGAATAAACTTTCCCTGTAGGGACTACAGCAACATAGTATGACTTAAAATGGTGACTAATGACATCCCACATCCTTGAGACTCACCTAACACCAGCATTTCCGAATGCTACTTAACCACAGAACACTTTGCCAATGATATAATGTTGAGGAAACACCAACCCAGAGGATACTCTGCACACTTGACTAAAAGGGGACAGCAAAAAATAAGTGCATCAGGAACATATCAAAACTCAATTCATATGTTTGAGAAGAAATAAACATTTAATAAAATGTTGCAAATAAATTCTTCCAATAATAAGAAAAGGTTCTTAGAGTTGAGATAATCAAATATTTAGCAGTGAAGGTTATGATGTCTATAATTGACTTTAAAATACTTCCACAGAAATATATACATTTGTGAAGCACATGAAGCAAACTGTGAACATTTTTCCTTAAATCACTCAAACCCAAAGGGCAGTACATGAAGCAGCAAGTGGGAGCAAGGCCTGGAATGCAGGGGTTCCATGCCTGCAAAATCATGCTGCCGTTCCAAGACACAGAGTGCAAGCATCAGACGTATTGATGGGCTGAATTTTGTCCCCTCTAAAATTCATATGTTGAACTCCTAACCCTCAGCAACTGTATTTGGAGATAGGGCCTTTAAAGAAGTAATTAAGGCAAAATGAGATCATATGGTGGGCCCTAATCCAATAGGACCAGTGTCCTTGTAGGAAGATAAGTCTAAGACATACACATACTCACAGAAGGAAAGACCATGTGAAGACACAGCAAGAAAGCTGCCATCTGCAAGTCAAAGAGAGAGGCCTCAGAGGAAACCAAACCTACCAAGACCTTGATCTCAGACTTGCAGCTTCCTGAGCTGTGAGAAATAAATTTCCGTTGCTGAAGCCACCCAGTCTGCGGTATTTTGTTATTGCAGCCCTAGCAAACAAATACAGATGTCCGCCCAAAAATATTCAAATCAGAAAGCTGTCAACAAATGTCCTTGAGATGCTGTCTAATCCATCCACCCTCCTTTAGGCAAAGCCACCTCTAAGTCTTCCAGTTGAGGGATAACAAGAGTGCCTGGAAAGGAGACCTCATCCATGAGAGATGACTGAGCTGTTGGTAATGGCTCATTGAGAGAATTCTGAAATCTGAATTCTAAATTCTTTACAGCACAAAACCCATCACCCAGTTTTGGACATCTATGTCTAAGTAGTAGTCCTAAAGCCTTGATTGACAAATTAAGATGAAAAAAATTGGAAAGCTTTGTGACAGAATACACTCTGCATTAAAGATTACTTAAATGTCATCAATAAATATACATGAAAAGCCAGAAGTCTCAATTATTGTTTTTTTCTTGTAGTATTTTTTATGGTTTCATTCTTTACATTTAAACTATTGATTCATCCAGTATTTATTTAACAAATGAAATAGATGTAAAGCCTGTCCCGGACCAGTGTTTAGTCATTCCTCAGATAATCTTTTTCCCACTGACCAATGATTTGTAACAGATAATTTATTGATACCACTGAGACTTCTGGAGTCAGAATGCCTGGCTTCAACACTTACCAGTAATGGCTCTGGGTGATGCTGTAAAATCAAGTTAGCCATTGTGCCTAACTTACAGCGACTTAAATAAGATAACCTGAGAAATGGCTCCAGTAGCTGACACATAAGCACTCAACAAGTGTGAGCTACTAGGATTATATTAAACACTTACACATACACAGCAATTTCTGGATTCTATATTCTGTTCACTGGTAAATCTCCCACATCTATTTGATCCGGCCATTAACACTCTATAATCCAACTCACTGTCCCTTCTAATGGCTCCTTTTTCCTCATTTTGAAACCAAGCAGGAACCCGTGGGGCTCCTGGGCACAAAAGCCTTTCTGTGTCCATTTCTTTCTTTCTTTCTTTCTTTTTTCCTACTCTGTGCAGCTTGCGGGATCTTAGTTCCCTGACCAGGGATTGAACCCAGGCCCCCCAGTGAAAGCACTGAGCCCTAACCACTGGACCACCAGGGAATCCCCCCCCCCCATTTCTTGATTACAGGAAATAGGCTTCATTCAGCCTTCATGACCTTCCCTGCATTCCAAAGTACAGGTTCAAACAGTTGCTAATCAGGGAAGGGAGGAGATGCAGAGACAAGGGAGGAACAGTCAAGAAATAATAGTGCAGCCTTGGGGCAAGGCCCTGGTTCCCCCTCAAGGGATACACATAATATCTTTGAGCTGTTTTGCAGATACTGAAACCCCTACCAGGTACGAGAAGTAACGGTACGCTGCCCACAGGCACGTAGCCCCCAGACCAGTTGGAACCAGAAGGTTGATGATGCTGACTCCCACTTACCTCCCCACCAACCAATCAGAAGAATGTCCATGAGCTGATCATACCTTCCTTTTTGAACCATTACTATAAAACTCCTCACTACCCCCTCCAGGTAGGGACACACAGTTTTGAGGGCACTAGCCTGGTGTGCCCCCCTTTGCCTGGCAAAGCAATAAAGCTATCCTTTTCCACTTCACCCAAACTCTGTCTCGGAGATTTATTTCCATGTAGGGGTATAGAGGCCAGATTCGGCATCAATTTCAACAAATAAAGGTCCTATCTCAGGTGCCTTTCTAATCATAACTAGAGACTGAAACTGTTAACCTTGATGGGGTGTGGTGGCTGGGAACAAGCCCCAGCTGCATGTTACACTGAGAATCAAAATCCAACCAAGGGGGCCTTCCCTGGTGGCGCAGCGGTTGAGAATCCGCCTGCCGATGCCGGGGACGCGGGTTCGTGCCTCGTGCCTCGTGCCCCGGTCCGGGAAGATCCCACGTGCCGCGGAGCGGCTAGGCCCGTGAGCCATGGCCGCTGAGCCTGCGCGTCCGGAGCCCGTGCTCCGCAATGGGAGAGGCCACGGCAGTGAGAGGCCCGCGTACCACAAAAAAAAAAAAAAAAAAAATCCAACCAAGGCACCAAACACACGTCGGGGAAGGCAGGGTGTCCAGTTCTCCCACCTCCTTTTCTGAGGGTTGAAACGTTCTTTCAGCACTTGGCATATAAGTGAGGTTCTCAAAGACTAGGACCTGTCTTACAGCTCTGGTTTACAGCCTACAGACAGATGGTTCACCCTGTTACCCACCCGGGCCCTGAACTTGAGGTCACACTTTGGAGATGTGGAGCAGGCAGCACGGGGAAGGATTCTCACCTGAGCTCTGGTCCTGACCTGGCGGGTTCCTCTAGGCCGACGGTGGGTGGCGGACTTCAGAACCCACGAAATCTGCAGTCTGGCACGAGGGCAGGCAGGCGTGGTGGCAGAACATCCACTGGAGCCCTCACAGAAGGTGGGAGGAGCCGGCAATGGAAAGGAGATTCGAGAAATGGAGGGAAACCTGAGGAGATGGTGCGTGGGGAGGGGGCGAGGGAGTGCCGCTTCCCTGCTCAACCGCGCACGCGCGTCCCTCTGACTCCCGGAAGCCCGTGCAGGTCCGGACTTTGCGTCCTCTCGTTGGCTGCTTCTCCCGCCTGTGCCTGCTGGCCTTCTCCCTCTCTTCTCCCTCTCTCACTTACTGTTTCTTTCTTTTTTTTTTTTTTTTTTTTTTTGCTCCGGACGTGCAGGCTCAGCAGCCATGGCTCACGGGCCCAGCCGCTCCGCGGCATGTGGGATCCTCCCGGACCGGGGCACAAACCCGTGTCCCCTGCATCGGCAGGCGGACTCTCAACCACTGCGCCACCAGGGAAGCCCTCTTTTTTTTTTTAAATTTTTAATTTTTAATTTTATATTGGAGTATAATTGATTTACCATGTTGTGTTAGTGTCAGGTGTATAGCAAAGTGATTCAGTTGTACATATACATATATTTCTTCTTTTTAAAATTCTTTTCCCATTTAGGTTGTCACAGGATATTGAGTCGAGTTCCCGGTGTTATTCAGGAGGTCCTTGTTTATTATCTATTTCATATATAGTAGTGTGTACATGTTCAGCCCAAACTCCTAATTTATGCCTCCCCCCACCGTTCCCTTTTGGTAACCATAAATTTGTTTTCTTAGTCCATGACTCTGTTTCTGTTTTGTCAATAAGTTCATTTGTATCCTTTTTTTAGATTCCACATATAAGTGATATCAGATGGTATGTCTTTGTCTGATTTACTTCACTGAGTATGATAATCTCTATATCCATCCATGTTACTGCAAATGGCATTATTTCATTTTTTTATGGCTGATTAATATTCCATTGTATAGATGTACCACATCTTCTTTATCCATTCATCTGTTGATGGACATGTAGGTTGTTTTAACTTAGCATTCAGATAAAGCCATGGAAAACATATTCACCTTTTAAAAATGTAAATTAGAAATTAGCATCAATAAAAGGCTTTACCTGACATGCAAGCTTCCTTGTCATTGTTCACCTCCATATAAAAATAGAAATAGAATTATTTCCCAAGAAAATAATTTTCCTTTTCCAAAAGTTACCAAGAAGCCTTGAAAAAAAGGCTAATGTAGCACATGCTAACTATAGATGGTGTTGATTTTTCTTCCACCTATTATGAAAGTAAACTTAGCAAAAAGATTTATACTCACTACTTAGCAATGTTTCTGCATGTCTTTTTGCACTGTTTCTAATTACTAAGGTATTTTGAATGTGTGTAAAGCAGAAAAGTTTGCCTAAAGGCTCAGCTTGACAGCCTTAGAACAATATCCCCCTTATTGCAGATCTCCGTGACCCATTCCCACTCTTCATTCCCTTTGACCTCTCTTGACCATTCATTCATTCCTGAAACTCTCTTCTTTCTTTGTGTCACAGACACTGCCCTTCTTCTCTGGTTCTTTCTCGGATGATTCTCTCTGTTTGACAAGCTTCTCACTGAATGCTTTGTACAAAGCTCATCCTCGTTTCTTTGCCCTTTTCTTTTTCACATTCTGTCTCCAAATGAAATGCATCCAACTCTTGGCTTCAGTTACTGATCTCTACATGCTTTAATTTCAAGCCTGAAGCCCTCATATGCCCTTAGATTCAAGCTATTTAAAAACTGAATTCTTCTTCTTCCCACATAAACCCCTCTTGCCTCCCAAACCTGGCTTCCCTTTCTAGGCACCCTAATGGATTCACTGTCCATCTTTCTCACCTGGTCACTTTGCTTACATATTGTCTAGGGCTCCTTTTGTGCGATCACAGCAGAGTTCACTGGTTGTGATAGAGGCTGTAGGGTCCACAGAACCAAAAATACTTACTAGATATCCCTTTACAGAAAATGTTTCCCAGCCTCTTATCTAGCAAATAGGTCTATCCTTACACTTACTGTGTTGTTTTTAAGCTGTTGATTATCTTTTCCCCATTAGACCCAAGGCTTCTTTAGGATAGGGTCGTGTCTTATTCGTTATTGCTTTTTCAAATCTCTATTCCTAGCACAGAACCTGAAACACAGTTTTTACTAAATAAATATTGATGAACCATTCTGAGCTCACTCTAGGAAATTTTAGAGTCATTTTTTAGTCTCTTCTAACTTCATCCCATAGATCCAATCTGTTCCTCACACCCTCCAACCCTCCACAAAAAAAAAAATTCTGGGTTGCATTAGATTGTTTGCACAAATGATTTCAATAATTGTCTCTCTCTTTTCATGCCCTTGGCTAGTCTCCACCAATACTGACTCTGGGCTTGACCATGTTACTTGCTTTGGCCAACAGGATAATAGCAAACATGATGCCAGTACTTGAAAAGTACATGATCATTGGGGCTTGCCCTTTCTTACTGCACTTGAAACACTGATACCACCAGGCAAATGAGCCAGGATAACATGCTGGATGATGAAAGACACACGACACTGATAACTAACCCCTTACTCTAGCCAAGAGCCAAATATTTTAGTTAGCAAGGCCATAGAATGCTGGGTGGCTGCAGATACGTGAGGGCACTCTACTGCATGAATGAGCCTGGCTAAGACCAGCAAAAAATCCACCCAGAGGAGCCTAGCCCAAATTGCTGACCTACAAAATCATGAGCTAGTAAAAAGTTGTTGTTTTAAGCCAACGTGTTGTTTTTGGGGTGATTTGTTATACAGCATAAGCTAGCTGCTACATCAGTCTTCTTCAGTTTAAATGTCCCTAGGATTTGTGCCTTTAACATTATCCCCAAACCACCAAAGCAGTGTTCATCACCACTTTATTCTCTACCACATGCTTCATACTAAAATAATACACCAACCTAACCTGTCTTCTTGCCACTAGTTACTATTCAGATATGTGAAACACTTCTGCCAAATTAATCTTCCAAATCCTTTCTTTCACATATCCTGATCAATGATAAATAAAGACATCTTATTTCCTAAATATAAAGCCCATTTTATATCCTAAATATCCATTTTGATCCTAAAATCATAAGATAATCATAGAATCATAAAACATTTTTAAAAACCTATAATTAAGATGATCTTACAACTTCCCCTTACATATGAGTAAACTGTCTATCCTATGCCTATCTCCCCATTGTATTTTGGAAATACATAACTTGTCTGGTTTCGCACATTCACAGCAGGAGAGGAATTTTGTCTCAGGGCAATTCATACCTTAAGTCTCACCCATATCTGATTTAGATAACATTTAAGTGAAACTTTGGACCTTAGACTTTAGAATTGGTGCTGGAATGAGTTAAGACTTTGGGGGCTGTTGGAATGGAAGGAATGTATTTTGCATGTGAGAAGAACATGAATCTTGGGGTGGAATGATATGGGCTGAATGTCTGTGTCCCCCCCCATATTCATATGTTATAGCCTTAACCTCCTATGTAATGCTATTTGCAGATGGCGCTTTGGGAGGTAATTCAGATTAGATGAGGTCATGAGGGTGGGGCCCTGAGGATGGAATTAATGCCCTCATAAGAAGAGACACCAGGGCTTCCCTGGTGGCGCAGTGGCAGGGAATCCACCTGCCAATGCAGAGGACACAAGTTCAAGCCCTGGTCTAGGAAGATCTCACATGACGTGGAGCAGCTGAGCCCGTGTGCCACAACTACTGAAGCCCATGTGCCTAGAGCCCATGCTCTGCAACAAGAGAAGCCACCACAATGATAACCCGTGCATCGCAACAAAGAGTAGCCCCCGCTCGCTGCAGCTAGAGAAAGCTGTCATGCAGCAACGAAGACCCAATGCTGCCAAAAATAAATAAATAAATAAATAAATAAATATTTTTTAAAAAGAAGAGATACCAGAGTACTCTATCTATCTATCTCACTTTTCTTCCCTCTGCCATGTGAGGGCGCAGCAAGAAGGCAGTAATCTGTAAGCCAGGAAGAGGGCTCTCACCACATCTTGAACATAATGGTCCCCTGATTTCAGACTTCCAGGTCTCCAAAACTGTGACAAAATAAACTTCTGTTGTTTTAGCCACCCAGTTTGTGGGTATTTTATTGTGGCAGCCCAGCTGACAACATCAACATCCACAAGACAAGAATCACTTACATCTCTACCAGTCAAAATTAATTTTCATTTCTATGGACAAGAATCACTTGCATTTCTGTCAGTTTTCTACAATTAACAGAGTCATAAAATAGCTCAAAGATGAGGAAAGGCATAGATAACACAGAAGAGTGCACTAGACAGGACACCTACCAATCTTTTCTGCCAATGTCAAGGTCTATCATGTTTCCCTGACATATCTAAACAAAAATTATAAGATAATTGCCTTTCCCTCTCCTGATCTGAAGTTACTACACATGAGACCTGCTGTCACCTTGTATGGCCAGGCCATTCAAGATGGCTGTTCTCTTGCTCTCTGTACATCCCCTGCTCGACCCATCCCTGTTTCATTTACACTCTACTCACATAGCTGAACTTCCCTCTTAATCATAGAGCCTAATCAATAAATACCTACATACTTGCCCCCAGCCTGAGCTAGTGACTGTTCTAGTCTTTAGATCACAATGGCTCCCCTACAATTGTTTACCAAGGTACTTCCCTGGTGGTCCAGTGGTTAAGACTCTGCCTTCCAATGCAGGAGACGCAGGTTCAATCCCTGGTAGGGGAACTAAGATCCCACATGCCTCAGGGCAACTAAGCCCGTGTGCCACAACTACTGAGCCTGCATTCTAGAGCCCTCACCACAACTAGAGATAAGCCCTCGCCACGCAATAAGGAGCCCTCGTGCTGCAAGGAAGGATCCCGAATCCTGCAATGAAGATCCCATGTGCCTCAACTAAGACCGGACACAGCCAAATAAATAAATAAATAAATATTTTTAAAAATTTAAAAAGTTTATCAAAAGGAAGACCTCTGCCCATGAAGGTACTTAGCCTGAGGGTCTAAGAGGGCCATGCCCCTCTGCTGATTTACCTGGTAACCAATGAGTCAGTTCCCCCTATAAGTAGCAGTCTCCCTATTCCTCCCAGGAGTGAAGATTGCTGCCGTGTCCTGCCTGCTGTCTGCTGTCCACGGTGGGGTATCACTCCAGGGCCCTTTTGCTCAGACATGTAAGATTCCCATCTATTAAACTATTGATGTCTCTGTTGCTGACTCCAGGCTCTGTCTTCGGTCTCAAAGCTGGGCAAGTACAGGGCTTGCAGGCCGGCAGGGTGCAGCCCAATGCAACTCTTTTCACTGTCTCCTTCATTCAAGATCAGGCTTTTTGTTTGTTTGTCTTCTCTGATTGCAAGTGCAACCCACAGTTCCCAAGCCCACATCAGCCTAAGGAACATTCAAGAGTCAGAGTCATAATGACCTCATGATAGCACCCATTTTGCCTTGTCCTCACTAACAAACTCTGGAACCCTCAGGCCCCTTCCTTTTTTTTTTTTTTTTTTTTTTGCCTCACTGCGCAGCGTGCAGGATCTCAGTTCCCCAGCCAGGGATCGAACCCGCACCCCCTACAGTGGCAGCACAGAGTCTTAACCACTGGACTGCCAGGGAAGTCCCAGGCCCCTTCCATCT
Source organism: Kogia breviceps (assembly GCF_026419965.1). NCBI lineage: Eukaryota > Metazoa > Chordata > Mammalia > Artiodactyla > Physeteridae > Kogia > Kogia breviceps. The sequence goes on from NC_081315.1 coordinate 27,179,844, forward strand.
TGTTAAAGAACCCTGCTGCAGCATTGACATTAAACTCTGCTGTGGATGGTTGGTCTCCTCTGGGCCGATGCAAGGCATCAGATTCCCCTTCCAGCTTTTACTCTCTAGCTCCTCGGATGCCACTGGTCTCCTTGGCCTTAGCCCCACTGCTATGACACCTTCCTGAAATCAGCCAGGTTGTCACCTGATGCTGCTTATTCTGCCCTACCAGTCACCTCACAGACAAACAAGGAAGGAAGAAATGAAAGTGAAAAGATCTATCATTTACTGAGCTCCTGTTTATGTGCCAAGACTTTAGGTACTTTTTCACTCTTCTTCTCCTTTTTTTTTTTTTAACTCCTGTCATTTTTGTTTCTGCTTTGTTAGTTAAAAGTAAATTACATCTCCCCTCAAAGAATCTCCAAAAGATAAGACCGTTCTTCTATATGCCCCAAATAATGACATTTAATTAAATTACTAATTTCTTAATAACATCTAATACCTAGCCCAAATCTAAATTTTTCCAGTTCTCAAAAAAAAGAAATGTCCTTTATAATTGGCTTCTCCAAGCCAGGATCCAATCCAGGGTGGTGTAACTGGTTGCTGTGCTCCTTTAAGTCTCTTATAATCTAGAAAAATATTGATTGATTAATTAAATTTAATTAATTAAATTTTGATTGATTAATTCACTGAAGAGTAAAATGTCATACTTTCTGGATTTATCTATTTGCTTCTTCATGGTATTTGTTTAACTTGTGTGTTTATCTCCTATCTTTCCTGGAAACAAGAATAGCTAAAGTCTTGATTCAAGTTCAACATTTTGGGCCAGATGGAATATGTCATCAGAGGACACCTAATCCAGTCATTAGTGATGCTAAGATTGACTGATTTTTCAGCCCTCCTATGAGGCTGCCAGCAGTTTACAAAACACTGGGCTACATAATTATGCCTTCGGTATATTTTGATGAGATACCCTGCAGTCTTGACCACCAGGTGCAACATTGTTGCAGTGAGAAAACTTTTAGAATCTTCAGCCACCCCTCTACAACCTAGCATTTTGGAATACTTCCTTTTGGAAACAAACTGCCTATGGTGAATTTTAATTAAAAATGGACCTTCAAATCACAAGGCTTGCTTTTTCTCCTCCAGGTCAGTGATGTTCTCTGCCAACAGTGAGTCTCAGCCATGATACTGCCCAGTGCTGCAGTGACAGGATCAGGATCTGGTGTACACTGCCCCAATCTCTCCATCTTTCTTCTCACAACCGGCAGTCCAGTCTTTATTTATCTCTGTGGTTCTTCCCTGAACCCTGCATGTTTTATTGCCCCCAGGGAGCCTTAAAGTGAACACAACATTCCTAGCAAATACTGTGTGATTCAGATCCTTTATTGCAGTTCAGATATGAGGAGCTAAGGAATTAGCGATTGTGAAATGGATCTGCACATTTGAATCAAGAAACTTAAATTCATAAGAACATTTACCCCCAAGGACACATGAAAAGTTGGCTTTTAAGTGGTATCTTGAGTACTTCTTAATCTTCTGCAATTATTGTTCAGGAAATCAATAATGCTAATGTGATGCTGAGAAAAACCATTGTAAATACCATTACAGTAATGCTCCACTTAATGAGCTGCGTGAACTAGAAGTCAAGTGTGATTGAGAAAGTCTCCCTGAAACCCAGAAGACCTGCAGATTGCTTCCAACCCACCTTTCAGGGAAAAGAAATAAACTTCGGAAGCTGAGTTGAGAAACTTAGTCAAATATGTGAATTATATGTTCATTAAAAGTACAAAGCAGGGAATACAATAGTGAGGCGAGTATTAAAAGTCTTGGCTATAGGGAGAGGGGTTACTGGAGGTAGTTAATTTGAATGACCACTCGTTTAAATCCACTGGAGTCATTTTCCCGCAAGTAAAGCGGAGAAGATGAGGAAATAAATCTTCAACAGCTAGAGTTCCTGTTGTTCTCACCTAGAATGAGGCAACCCCAATGTCTTACAAAGGCAGATCTGTGCTGGTGAGGCACGTAAACGTATTTGTTTATATCTGAAGATCTTTCTCAGAAGAGACAGAAAACTGTTTTTATGAACTTATAGGGCCGATCAAAAGGTAATATTATAAGGAGGCAGATTTCAGCCTAATGTCAGGAAGACTATCTTTTATTGTGGTACAATATACTTAAAATAAACTTATACTTTTTTTCAGTGTATGGTTGTGACAGTAAGTGCATTTACATTTCTGTGCAACCCTCCCTACCATCTACCTCCAGAACTTTTTCATCACCCCCAACTGAAATTCTGAAACCCATTAAACGATAAACGCTCATTCCTCTCTCCCTCAAGTCCCTGGTAACCATCATTCTACTTCTGTCTCTAAGATATTGACTATTATTCTAACTACCTCATATAAGTGGACTCATACAATAGCTCTCCTTTTGGATCTGGCTTACTTTACTTAGCATAATGTCTTCAAGTTTCATCTATGCTGTAGCGTGTATCTGAATTTTTTTTCCTTTATAAGGCTGAATAACATTTCAGGTTACACATATATCCCACATTTTATTTCTCTATTCATCCAGAGATGGACATGTGGGTTGTTTCCATCTTTTGGCTATTGTAAATAACGCTGCTATGAATATGAGTATATGGATATCTGTTCAAGTCCCTGCATTCAGTTATTTTGGGTATATACTCAAAAATGGAATTGCTGGATCACACAGTAATTGTCTGTTTAATGTTTTGAGGAACTGCCAACTTGTTTTCCACAGCTGCCGCACTATTTTACATTCCCACCAGTGACCCACATGGGTTCCAATTTCTCCACATCCTTACCAACACTTGTTTTCTGCTTTTTGATAATAGCTGTCCTACTGAGTATGAAGAAAAGACTTTGAATAATTAGACCTGCACCACAGTGGGATGAGCTGTCCCAGGAGGTAGAGGCTGATAGATGTGCTCTACCAAAGACTGAATAGACTGCCACGTTCAGTTGTGCAGGTTGTACTGTCCAAGTGTGTCTGGTCATAGGGTGAATGGGGGCTAAAAACCAGCACATGTTTCACATGCCAAGGTTTGAACCCTGGTGTAGGACGTTTTCTTCCCTGAAAATATTGTCAGCTTGCCAAGCCTTGTGCCTAAAGGGGCACCTTTTTTTTAAATGCAAACAAAGGCACTTATAAAAGCTATTAATTATTCTGGCTGACTCTTCAACGTGAAGAAGCTCTAGATAGAACAGAATAATGCACAGGGTAATACCCAGTCCATTGGACTAGGTGACTATTAAGGTCCCTTTCAACAGTGGTATTCTGTGGATCTCTTTGATAGTATTACAAAATGCCCCTCAAATCCTCTGACATGCCTTGCATCGACAGGTGAAGTCTGTATCCCCTCACCTTGAATCTAGTATATGTGACTGCTTCACTAATAGAATTCGCAGAAGTGACACTATATCCGTTTCTAGGCCCAGACTTTAAGAAACTGGCAGCTACCATTTCCTGTCTCTTGGGACACTCCTTCTTGGAACCCAGCCACCATGCTGTGAGGAAACATAAACCACTTTGTAGGGAGACACACATAGAGAAAACCCAACGCTCATTACCAAGAAAGCAAACTATCTTGGAAGTGGAGCCTCCAGGCCCAGCAAAGATGACAAGCTGTTCCAGCCAAGTCCTGCCCGAATTGCAGATTGATGACTAAGGTATGTTGTTTTAAACCACTACCATTTTAGGGTGATTTTCTTTAGCTGCAGCTGATAATCAGAACAGTCTGTAATATAATGTGACCAGTGCTCCAAACTCACATTTCCACAATGTGCCTCGTACCAACAATGCATTGAAGGACTCCCGGGCAAGGCCTTCTCTAAGGAGCCCTTGATTATATTTTTCCGTAGAATGTTTTATTTTTATTCTTTTCTTGATATTGAACATTTACTCAGGTTATTAAATATTGTCTCATATTGTGATTTTATCAAGGTATAGTTAATTTACAATATTATATAAGTCAGAGGTGTACAACATAGTGATTCACAATTTTTAAAGATTATACTCCATTTCAAGTTATTATAAAATACTGGCTATATTCCCTGTGCTATAAAATATATCCTTGTAGCTTATTTATTTTATACATAGTAGTTTATACTTAATCCCCTACCTCTATCTTGTCCCTCCCCTCTTCCCTCTCCCCACTGGTAAGCACTAGTTTGTTCTCTATTTCCGTGTGTTTCCTTTTTGTTATATTCAGTATTTAAAAAAATTTTTTTAAATTCTACATATAAGTGATTACCTACAGTATTTGTCTTTCTCTGTCTGATTTATTTCACTAAGCATAATACCCTCCAAGTCCATCCATGTTGCAAATGGCAAATTTTTGTTCTTTTTTATGGCTGAGTAGTATTCCACTATATATACCACATCCTCTTTATCCATTCATCTATTGATGGACACTTGGGCTGCTTCCATATCTTGGTGACTGTAAGTAACACTGCTATGAACACTGGGGTGCATGTATCTTTTCAAATTAGTGTTTTCAGTTCTTCAGATATATACCCAGGAGTGGGACTGCTGGATCATATGGTAGTTCTATTTTTTCATTTTCTGAGGACCCTCCATACTGTTTTCCACAGTGGCTGCACCAATTTACATTCCCACCGACAGTGTACAAGGGTTTCCTTTTCCAAGGGGCCTTGATTTTTTTCTCAACTGTCACAGGCAATGGCCTTTGTCCCTCATCTCCTCTCCCACGACCCCATTTAGGATAAACTCTCTATGGTATAGACATGTTGAAACCCACCTTCTGCAGCATCTGCATCCTCCCTGTTTGGATTTCTTGAGGAATCATAGGTTTCTCCGAGCCACATACTGGATCTTTCCGCAATCTCTCCAGGGCCTCCTGCTTTGCCCTGAGCCAGTACTAGGTAGCCCTGGGGTGCTGGCTTCAAGGGACAAGATAGAAACAAAACGTCATTGATCCAGTAAACTGCTGTCCACGTTGGCTCTTTTACCTGCTATAAGCTTAAGAGGGAACCTACAAGACAGCAAAGGGGCAGGGAACGCAGAGCAGAAACCACGCTCTCGGATCCTGACTGCAGTCACTCCCTCCAGATCAAATCTGCCTGCACTTACTGGGAAAGGAAAGTTTTCTCTGCAAGGCCTTCCTCAGTTCTGAGTCTTGTCTGTGAAACTACCCTCCTCCTCGATCACCGTCCCCTCACCACCACTTTCATTTCAGGAAGGAAATAGTTAAAAAGACTCCTACCCTTCAGGGCCTGGGAGGGGGCGGCAGCCTAGTGCTTTATAGTGGCTGCATCCCTGGAGGGCTGGAAGGTTTGGACATTCTTGCCGCCCTAGAGTAGAGGAGAAGGTCTGGGAGCTTTGGGAGAAGGGGAGGACAGACGGGAGGCGTGTTCCTCCGGAGTTTTCCTTTTCTTGCGAGCCCTCGTGCGCGCGCACAGTCATCTCTTTGGTCTGGCGATTGCGGACGGGAGGTGGAGACGCTCCATCCCACCGGCTGGCCGGAGGCGGGCGGCTCGGGGAGGACCTCCCCAGAGAAGCCGTGCCCAGGAAGTTTTGCGAAGCGGAGGCAGCGGTGCAGCCGGGGCCGCTGCCGCGCCGGAGCCCGGGACACTCGCCACCCACCCTCGCCGCCTCGGCTTCCTCTCGCCCAGGCGCCGCGCGCGGACCGGGCAGCCGTCCGCGCCCGCCGAGCTCCACGGTCGGTGCAACTCTTTTCCTTTAGGGGTCCCGAGCTGGGTAGGGGAGACGCCGGCGGGTCCTTCGGTCGGGAGGAGAGGCGAGCCTGGAGCGTTGTAGCCCGGCGCCTGCACCTCCTGCACCGGGGCTGGCATCACCTGCCAGAGGGCGCGAGGCGGCGCGGGCGCCTTCCTGGGCGGGGTGCGCTCCGGGCACGTTGGGGGTTTGGGAAACTGATCCAAGGCGCCTCCGCCTCCCCAGGCGGGCGTCGGATTTTTAGTCAAAAAAAAAACCCCAGCAGTTCTCCCCGAGTCTCCCTTTCCCCGAGGCTTGCGAGAACTTTGTGGAACCTCACGCCCTTGTTGTTCGCTCAAGAGCCTCCTTGTGAAGTTTGCCCCGCAGCCTGCTTCTCCTCCCGCACGCCCGGGGCATGCCAAGGGCACTGGGTGCGAGGAACAGATGTGTCTGGAAAAACCCCAGGGCAACTAGTTTGGAAACCTGCCCGTGGAGGTCTGGGCGTTTTGTTCTGTGCCCTCCTTTCATGGACACTTGTTGCCCTTCACGTGCTGAGAGCAAGGGCTGTTTCCCGTAATCAGCCTCCGTTTAGACTATCCTAATGGCGTTCCGGCTATGATAGACCTGACGGCGGAGCGGGGTGGGCTGGGAGGCCTATTAAAGTCAGGCGTTGTCAGTCAGGAGAGTTACTAATTTCTTACGCACCGAGCAAGACCCACCAAAATAACTTATTTCGAAGTTCCTAGTTTATTTGTTTTTTTTTCTCCTCCTGTAGATATTTATGACTCCTCCCACTCCCTCTGTTTTGTGTTAAGTAATTGAGAAACACCTTGGCAGTCATTTCATGTAAATTACCTGCTCTAAACTCTTGCCTTGTGGGTAAGGTCGGAATTTCCAAATTGCTAATTACGAGTGAACTTTGATCCTGAGAGTCTGAGATGTTAAACTGTTAAAGCACAAAGGAGTCAGTCCTCTTGCTTAACAATAGCTTTTTTTTAAATTAAATTTATTTTATTTATTTATTTTTGGCTGTATTGGGTCTTCGCTGCTGCGCACAGGCGGGTGGGGGGCTACTCTTCACTGTGGTGCAGTCTTCTCATTGCCGTGGCTTCTCTTGTTGCAGAGCACGGGCTCTAGGCACGCAGGCTTCAGTAGTTGCAGCACGCGGGCTCAGTAGTTGTGGCTCGTGGGCTCTAGAGCACAGGCTCAGTAGTTGCGGTGCACGGGCTTAGTTGCTCTGCAGCATGTGGGATCCCAGACCAGGGCTCGAACGTGTGTCCCCAGCATTAGCAGGCGGATTCTCAACCACGGTGCCACCAGGGAAGCCCTTAATGGTAGTTTTTGAACTCCAGCAAGTCCTTAGACCCCAAATATGAAGAATGCTGAATCTATAAACCATCAGGTCTGAACCTGAGGTGCTTCACTAGAGCTATGACTGATTATGCCTGATGATCTGAAGCACAGCGTGACTTAGAGGAATAAGCTACAGACTCATCCTTGGAGGAACATGCATTTGAAAGGGTTTTTTTTCCTTTGGTTTTGTATCTTTCACCCAATGATGACATGGCAGCCACGTGCCTTTGCCAGGTATCCCTTAGTTCTGCAGCTTCATATGTGTAGAGAGCTGAAAGAGATGTCTTCAGAAATTATTTCTGTGGTGGCATCATTGTTGGAGGAGAAAGAAAGTGGTTTTCATGGTAGCTGGCGCACACTTTGATAAGAAACCACAGATTTGATAAGACTTCTCAGCTCCCGCAGTAATCAGCTCACCAAGCAAACCAATGTGCTGACGTTCAAAGTTCAAACACGAGTGGTACTTTTGTGAGCGGTGTCAACCCACCATAGATATAGCCAGGTCAGTTCACGAAATAGCCTCCTAGCAGACTCTGATGGGCAAAGAGCCATTCCATTTCTGGAAAAGGCCTTCTCTCTTTTACTTTTAAGAAAACTCTTTCTGAAGGTTCATTCCTGTTGGGCAACTGGGAGGCTTTAGTCATTAAACAGCACAAAATACTGAAGGATTTCCTTTTTCCCATCTCTGATCTGAAGGGGAGGATGACAATATGCTTTGTTCTTAGAGTTCTTCTGGTCTCCACGGCGAAATGGAAATAGCGGCGTTTCGTAGGTCTATCAGCATTTGGTCAAATACTCCAAACTGTAAGAAGCAGAAAAAAAAAAAAACACCCCAAACCGCAAACTGCTTATAATTAAGTCTAGGTAGAACTGTATGCCCAGTATGCCCCTAGCTTAGAAAAATTGATATTTTAAAGACTTGACTGAGTCAAGTCATATGAGCAAAGTAGAGTGAGGTGTTTTACTGTCCTGCCACTTCTTGGCCACAAAACTGTGACAACTTCTTCAAGGCTCAGTTTCCTCATGATATTGTCCCTGCCTACCTAGAGTTGTAAAGCCCAAGTCAGACACCAAATACTGTATATAATAGATTACTACTATACGTAAAATGTTATTATTAATTCAGTTTCCTGGGGGGAAATCTCTGGGGAAGGCAGAAGTATGCAGTATTTGCACCTTATATTTATTTTAGACCTTCTGTACAATTTGAATAAATCTTATTTCATCCATATATCGACTAAGCCCTAAACTTTGTTGATAACCAAGATAACTGTCAAAATTCCTAACAGTTCATATCAAAATTCATATCAACCATGAATAGACTCAAAAGGACACAATTCTTAAAACTTAAGTTGTGACCTGGGTGTACTCATCATACACACACACTGCATCATAAATGAGCTTATGGCCTTCATTTAAAGATTCACAAAAATTCACAGAAAATATACAAAATATTAAAATGGGAAGAGCCGTTTTTATTTACCTTTACTTGCTGTGTTATCACCAACCTCCCTCATTTTTCCAGCATCTTTTCTTCAAGAAGAAACTTAGATCTCCTGAACAAGAAGGGCCACTTGCTCTCTGCAAGTGACTAAAACAAAACAAAACGAAACAATGAAATGGTCTTTTGAGAATATCTAACCAACCTCCAAAGTCTATTGCTTCTTCAGAACGCTGGAAACATTGTTAAAACACTTTAGATGCTAAGAAGTCATGAGAATGAGAGACAGTACAGTCTAGTGGTTAAGAGCTCAGGCTCAAAGTCAGACTAACCTGCCTTTGAATCACAGCGGCACCACACCAGCTATGGCCTTGACAAGCTACTTGACCTTGTGTTTCCCTGTGTTTATGATGGAACCATGTATCTGCTTCAGAGGGTCACTGTATGGATTAGAGGGCATCACGCATGTGAAGTGCTCAGCACAGTGACTGGTCGTAATCAATGTAGCTATAAAGGATGTTGTATAAAGGATGTTTGGAAAACCAAATAGTATGCCTGGCCTGAGAAAGTCTATTACTCCTAGTTTCATTCATTGGCAAATATCCTGATAATAATTTCTGACGAATGGAAAAGCAAAATAACTCCTGTCAGAAGATGTTGATTGTACACAGTAATCATCCAGGTTTTCAATAAAATAAATATTTTGTCTTTATCAACTATCTCAATTTTAAATGACTAAGATTGTTAAATGTGTTGATGGTGTTAATCAGAGTTCTGTTTTTAAATGAACATTTCATAACACTTCAAATGGCTACCTGAGCTGCATGTTATTCTCATGTTCATGATTTGCCATTGGCAAAACAGCACACATGTTGGAATACTGAATTGTTAATTACAGAATTTGGTGATTTTATGCCTTAATACTACATAACTTTCACTCAGCATATAATGTCTTTTCTCTTCCATTTATAACTAAAATATTGTTATCTCAACTCGTGAAGATTTTTTGTAATTCAGGCTATCTGCCTAGGTGTAATGGAGAAAAATAAATAACTAAAATATTGTTATCTCAACTCGTGAAGATTTTTTTGTAATTCAGCCTATCAGCCTAGGTGTAATGTAACTTCTTCTCTACTACTTGAAGGAAAAACTGCCATGTCCTCGTATTATCATCTAGATGTAAGTATAGCTATGGACAAAAGCGAGAGAGACAGAGACAGAGACAGAGGCAGGATACAGAGATATAACTTGCCCTAGTAGAGCTCTGATCTGTTCTTCTTTCGTTCTGCCATGGGGTAACCTGACACAGATATATCTTATCGAATTACCAGATACATCCTGCTTTTTAATTGAAGCGGTAATTATCATTGACTACAATCTTATTGGCAGCTAGATTTTTGTAACCAAAATTATTTTTTCTCTTTTCTCTTTTCAGGTAGAAGAAGAAAAAAAAAAAAAAAAAGGTGTCAAAGCAAAAGGATAAGAGACCTTTCCTCAAATCTGCATCAAGATGGAAACCTTTTGCCTCAGGGTGTTGTTTGGGTTGGCGCTGGTTGGATGTGTCATCAGTGATAATCCTGAGAGCTACAGCACAAATCTAAGCACCCATGTGGACGATTTCACCACTTCTCGTGGGACAGAACTCAGCTTCATGGTTACCACACATAGACCCACGAATTTGGCCCTCCCCAACAATGGCTCAATGCACAACTATTGCCCACAGCAGACTAAGATCACTTCAGCTTTCAAATACATTACCACTGTGATATCGTGTACTATTTTCATCGTGGGAATGGTGGGGAATGCAACCCTGCTCAGGATCATTTACCAGAACAAGTGCATGAGGAATGGCCCCAACGCACTGATAGCCAGCCTTGCCCTCGGAGACCTTATCTATGTGGTCATTGATCTCCCTATCAATGTCTTTAAGGTAGGAAGTAACCACAAATGCATTTGCAGGTTGGAACATATGCTCTGGTTCCACAGTCGAGAGAGGTGCTGCAGACTTTTCTGTACTTTGGAATTTCAGTCTGTGTTTTTACTGAGAGCCATTTCTGCTCTCTTAAAACTGGGTGACATGTGAAATTTTTATTGTTTGTTAAATGTGACACTGATTTTCTAACTTAATTGTTGACAAAACAGCATTTCAGGGATGAGTCTTCAAAGTCACGGCCTTGCATGAATGGGATTCTCATGCCAGCCGTGAGCTTGCTGGGTAGATGGGCAGTCTGGGGAAGATCCCTGGATTTTTCTGACATTCCATTTCCAGGGTAAGACCTGCTGAACCCAGAAAGTACTTAAAATAAATTTATCTGCGGTTTTGGTTACCTTTTCAATGTGACGCTATTCGGAAGCCCGATATCCATAGTATGGCTTGAAATGAGAAGGGCTTATTTTATTTTGACCGTCTGGATGATTGAAGGCAAAGGTCATGCTGGCTTCCGCAGTTAAGGCAACTTAGGGGTAACGGGTGCACGAGATGGCAGGCCAGTGGTGACCTCATTGAGCAGCATTACTAAAACTGTTTAAAACAGGCATCAGTTTACTGTTGCCTCCCGCATTGCTTCAGCTTACGTTCATGGAGCACCTACTGTGTGCGTGCTGCAGAGCTAGGCAACAAGGATCCAAAGACAATCAAAGGTAGAGCCTGAGTGGGAGGAGAGGAAGAGAACTCACCCACTGTTGCTGTGACCACCTTGCTCTAGGGACTAGTTAGTACCAAAACAACTAAAGCCAAAAGGAATTAGTTATTCCATATTTGGTCTAGTGGTTGTGTGGGGGAAGTTGCTGCAAGAATTCAAGTGAGCTAAAATTCAAATGAAATTTCATCATCTGTGTCAGATGTTTTAGAATGTCTTTATTCCTAGCACAGGGAAAGCACTTTCCTCAGCCTTTAGTTTTTTGTCTTCTATGTATTATCTGTAGAAACAAAACTATTCTGAGCAAGAATATTCTGAAATATGACTTGAAATGGAAAGTTTTGTCAGCTGAAGACATGATTAGTTTTAAGTGAAATAGTAGTATCTTGGTTTCAAGTAGATACACTCCAACTGTGGTAAAATGAAACTAGCCTACCAGAAAAAGCAGTGGTCTAACCATAAAGATGAAAACAATGATGAAAATTTTGAACATTACGAGGAAAAATCATCTCAAAATTACTCCAATACACTGTTTGCAAATTTGGGGAAATTAGACAACAAATGAAAATTTAAGGGACTTCCTGGTGGTCCAGTGGTTAAGATTCCACCTTCCAGTGCAGGCCAGTGGTGACCTCGGGGGGCATGAGTTCAATCCCTGGTCAGTGAACTAAAATCCCACATGCCACGCAGTATGGCCAAAAATTTTTTAAAAAGAAAAATTTTTTAAATCACATACCATCTCTTTCCACGGAAGAGCAAGAATACATGTGTTTTCTATTTGAACTCAAAGCAGGATTTCAGAACCAAATTAGGAGGCAAAATTGAAAATATGTAAATAATTTTAAGTATTTAGCATATGCTACAGAACTTTTTTTCTTTTCAAAAGTTTTTGATTTTCTCTTAGTGAAATATTACACGGACTCAACACGACTTTCTCGGGACATCTCTCTTTAATAAGAGATTTGAAAATGTTGACATGACTCATTCACAATCACGGTGCGGAGTATTAAACATTGATTGTTCACACTTACACAACTAGTTAACCAACGCATTATGGCTCAGGAAAATAACATAACCATCTCTGATTAATAATTCCCATTTGACCATGTGCAAAAGCAACTTTTTTTTTTTTTTTTTTTTTTTTTTTTCGGTAAGCGGGCCTCTCACTGTTGTGGCCTCTCCCGTTGCGGAGCACAGGCTCAGCGGCCATGGCTCACGGGCCCAGCCTCTCCACGGCATGTGGGATTTTCCCGGACCGGGACACGAACCCGTGTCCCCCACATCGGCAGGCGGACTCTCAACCACTGCGCCACCAGGGAAGCCCCCAAAAGCAACTTTTGACATAACCATATCTGCTGAGAAAGAGACTTGCTTATCTCTTTGAGGTGCTACCTGCTATTCACAAGACTAAACTTCATTTCTATTCCATAGCAACATTTTAAGTCAGATCATCTGAAATATCTCCAAATTCGGTGAAAATCCCAATAAAACTTTGTTTTACATTCATATAGCAATGGGCAAAAACTGACACTTCCTTATTTGACCTTATGATTCTTCCATCTTGGGAATCCAATAGTTTATATACCTTATTGTAGTTCTCAACAATGTGGACAGTTTGATGTGTTTTTTTTCATAGTGGGAGTACACTTGTATAATTCCTGTTTTTCTAAAGCTCATGTAATGAACCTTTAACCAACATTAATTTTAGAAAGTAAACCTTTGGGGTTAACAAAAGAAATACTCTTTAGTCATTTCAATCTTCTTCCAGAGGAAAAGAGAGAAGCATTGGAGTGAACAGAAAAGCTTCACAATATTTGAGCGTTTTTTCTACTTCCTCCTGGCAGTCCATTCCTCTAGGTTAGGAAACCATAAGATGTTACTGTTCCTCTGACTTCTGCCCGGGAGAGTCAAAAGAAATCCTTCTAAGCGATGTGCGCTCTAGGTCCTCATGCCTTTTCTCCACAGCTGCCTCCTGCTCTAAGAGTCTGATGCTTTGGAGTCTCATATATCAGACCTGTGGATTCCTCTGACCATGTCAAGCTACCTCTGCATTGCAGGGCAAAGTAGTAGCCATCCAGTCTCACTTTACCATTATGTTTAGGTATTGATGAAAAATGCATAGACTTGAAGAACATTCTATTAAAGGGATGCATGAAGCTTCTTTATCTCCCCTATTATTAGAATTAGGTTGAAAGAAGAATGGTTTAAAGGATCTGCTATGTTCGTCAAAGAAAGATAAGTTTTCAAATCACACAGGTTATTGTGTTTAACAATTCTATCAATTGCTTTTAGACTCAGTTTTAAGGTATCTCCAGAGGGAGAACGTTGCACTGAGCTAGGTTAGAGTCAGAGTGAGTGAAAGTAGTGTGAAGATTGAATCTTGGGGCAAGTGAGACTTGCTGATTAGACTGTAGTAATATTACAAGAAAAAGGAGAGCACATGATAAAGTGTTCTTTCTATTCACATTTTATTATCTTTCTCTCACTTTGAAAGAGTTGTACTGAAACTGTTTCATATATTGATATGCTGTAAAACACAACTGAAAATCAATGCAGCAAGTATATCAGACAGCTAGGCTGTTTCTGTTCTGTCATTATCCCATGCAGCTAGTGCTGGGTAGCTTTGGATCGTCTGTGGCCATGGAAGAGGGGTTCACTACACATCTGAATTTCCAAGTTTCCTAGTTGATCTCTATAGCTTCAGGATTTCTTCTGCCAGGATGTACTGGACTTTGCGTGTACTTATCGAGTGCTGCTCTTCTCAGAAACCCCCAAGAGCTCCTGCTTCTCACTGGTTCCTAACACACATGTGCAGCTCTTGTCCTCATGTCATCACTACCCCTAAGTAACATTCTCTGCCCTAAATGTCATTCTCAGAGAGACTGGATATAGTCACTGAATTGCTGCTGCTGAAGCATGTACAGATCCTAAATTTTAAAATGAATTAGGGGCTTCCCTGGTGGCGCAGTGGTTGAGAATCCGCCTGCCGATGCAGGGGACGCGGGTCCGTGCCCCGGTCCGGGAAGATCCCACATGCCGTGGAGCAGCTGGGCCCCGTGAGCCATGGCCGCTGAGCCTGCGTGTCCGGAGCCTGTGCTCCACAACGCGAGAGGCCACAGCAATGAGAGGCCCGCGTACCGCAAAAAAAAAAAAAAAAAAAAAAAAAAAATTAGGTCTGGAGTTATATACATTTCTTAGAGAAGAAATAACCCAGGAAGTGGAGCGAAATTCCTCTAGCCCTTGCTTACACTGTGCACGTGCACACACACACACATACATACACTACCTGGTGATAAAAATCGGTCTGAGACAATAAAATGTAAGACAGAAGGAACCAAAAGATGCAAATAAATGCCAATTACCTTCTTGTTTTTCAAATGGCAATGTTAAAGAAACGGTATTATTTATCAAAGGATTACTCTAATTTGGAATTGTGCAAAAAACATCATTAATTTCATGAGCAGACTGACAAAACCAGGAGAGAGGAAGGAAAAGGAGTTAGCAGACCCTTTCAAACGTTCACACTTGTAACCTAAACTGATGATGGATTCAATTTGTCAAGAAATTACACTCTCTGATATCCTGAATTTTCAAGGAATGCAAAAAGTTAGGCAAGTAGATTAATCTGTATATAAAATATTTACATTCATTACAATGGCAAAAATAATTAAAGCACTGTATCTGTGTTTAGAATCCAAAAATGCCCCCCAATGACTAAATGCCAATACAGATTAGAAGTATAGAATTTAATAATCATATTTTTAATGATTTATTTATGCCCTAGCGTGTCATCTGTAGGGAGATGGGTTTTAATTTTGAATAGAGTGGAAACCCTAAAAGTGATGTTTGTGCATGGGTGGGCCAAAGCTTGGTGTCATGTGCTTTCAAGATAACCATCACCCAGATGTGCACACGGATATGCCCATAAACCACTGCACCTTAGCCTCTTAAGTAGAAACAGAAGTGTGGAGAAATATATGTAGGAGAGAAGTAGAATGGAGAGGATGAGATTGATGGCCATGGGAAGAGAGAGGCAGTTGAGTCCAATGACTTGGCATAGAAATGTCAGCACAGCAGGGAGTTGGAACCAGGATAATACTGTAAATGAATAATGTCTCCACTTAGTGTGTGGGGTAAAGCAGATCTCTGAGAACAAATGAAGCAGCCAGTGATACATCCAGTAATCGGCTGTTGACTACTTTAGTCCACTGTAAGCAACCACATCTTCCTGAGGACAACGATGAAAAATAAACAAAATTTCTGTATGAAATTATCAGGAATATTTTGCAGTGAAAAGCCAAGATTCCCAATATGTTGCCCTGGCAGAGGATCTGAGCAATGTGGAAACCAGAGACATTCACACAAAGCCAGTTTATCTCCATATTCACACAGCCTTTGACATCTTGTGCAACTGGGATCCATCCTGTTGGGGCAGCCATACAAAAGTTGTTTCTTGACACATCAAATCACAACATATAAGTTGTATGCCTCAAACGTAGTAGCTGTTCAATTAATGCTTTTTGATATGATATAATAAAATCATATCAAAAGGATATGATTAAAATTAACTTCTTTTTTTTAATTGAAGTAGAGTTGATTTACAATGTTGTGTTAGTTTCTGGTGTACAGCAAAGTGATTCATTTATATATATATATTCTTTTTCATATTATTTTCCATTATAGGTTATTACAGGATATTGAATATAGTTCCCTGTGCTATACAGTAGGACCTTGTTTATCTCATTCTATATATAATAGTTTGCATCTGCTAACCCCAAACTTCCGGTGCACCCCTCCCCCACTCACCCTCCCCCTTGGCAACCACAAGTCTGTTCTCTATGTCTGTGAGTCTGTTTCTGTTTCGTAGATAAGTAAAAAATATGGGAACACTTCACAAATTTGCATGTCATCCTTGCCCAGGAGCCATGCTAATCTTCTCTGTATCATTCCAATTTTAGTATATGTGCTCCTGAAGGGAGCACTAAAATATACTTGTAATCAGATTTTTCTGAGACCTTCAAATTAAAATATCGATGATGATGATGGTGTTGATTTGTCAGAGGGATTCTTCGTTTACAGACAAGGCACAGGGTATTATCTGTGGTCTGCACATACTACTCCCCCAAGCTGATCCAGTTACACACCGTTGCACATATGTGATAGATGTTTACCTTTTACTCATCATCAAGCAAATAAAGACAGGCCTTTCTCAGGTATTCCAGTAATAGCGCTATAATCGTAAAATTAGGTATAGAAACTGTATTCCCTGAATTTTAAGAAAGAAAATGTGTCCCTTCACCAAGCTCTCTGTCCCTTGAAGGTACATTGCACTCCAGCTCATCATGTCTTGTTAGATAGCTCTGACCCTGCCTCATCTCCAGGCACCTCTCTCTTCAGGTTTTTCCTCTACCCCACTTCACTCCAGCTAACCAAGAGTACCAAGATGATTCTTCTAACCTTGAGTATTTTCCCTCATGCCTTCTCTGGCTTATTCCACTTTGTTCTTCAGATCTCAGCTGAAGCATCTTTTTGTCTGGCAAGTATCCCTAACATAGACTAGGTCAGTGCCTTTCTCATGTGCTCCCATGACACCTTCTAGTAACCCCCTAAGAGCATCTAACACACGCTCTGTTGTCCCTGCCAATTCGCTTGCCTGTCTGCCCCACTAGACT
This sequence comes from Kogia breviceps, assembly GCF_026419965.1. Lineage (NCBI taxonomy): Eukaryota > Metazoa > Chordata > Mammalia > Artiodactyla > Physeteridae > Kogia > Kogia breviceps. The sequence goes on from NC_081315.1 coordinate 27,196,628, forward strand.
GCAAGTCCCCTGAGGCACACTGCCATGATTCTCACTTATCATTGTATCTCCACATCCAGCACTGTGCCCAGCTTTCAAAATATTTGATGCATGAGCAAAATACGCATTTTGCTCAAATACTCTATTTGCCTCTGTAAGAATGTTTTTCTCCCATGAAATTCCAGATCTAAAGGCAGACTTGCTTTTTGAATTTACCGAATCTCTACTTCTTTCCTGCAAACCAGGGATGTCTCAGGGTCCATAAATCTGTGAAAAATCTGTCAACCTAGAGTGACACATAACAGGATTGTTTTCCCCTTGTCCCTTTGTCTTTAGAAGTCAAGAGTTCTTGTTCTATGGTTCCGGAATTATATTGTTTAATTTCCTCTCTCTCTGGTACATATAACCAATTGAAGAGTCTCTTTTCAAGATTTTTGTGCAAGATGCATTCTTTGAGCATAGCTGTAATTGTGGTTTTGATTGAAATATTAAACCTACAAGTGATTTGGAATATCAAAATGAACATTCATATCACAAAAGATTTTAGTTACTCTTTAGAGAACAGGAAATATGTTGATTTTCTAGCATGGCTAAAACACGAGCACATTGCAAATCATTATGCTAACCAGCTGACTTAAGGATATATGTACATAAAAAATAACAGAGTGATACATTTATTACCCAACTTGCTGTTTGTTATAAGGAAGTTGCTGTCTGGAAAGGCTTCAGAACCCTCTCCAACTCTACCTCCCCTTCTGACTTTTCGTTTCCTGTGTCTGGGAACCTCATTGCTTTCTCTCATGGTCCTGTTAAGTAATTATTCTCATGTGAGGTTACTGGGCTAACCCTCAGCATTTGGTTCACAGCACAGTTATTCCTGTTTCAGTGATGGGGGATGGAAACCATCCGTAACTGCAAGATCGTTCCCATGGCTGAGGAGGGAGAGATGGATTCAGTCCCCTTCTCATTAGGAAGGTGTTGGGCTGTATAAAGCATCATAACTGAAGATATTCCTCCATCAGACAGTTCAGATCACAGAAGAGGTTGCTGTATTCTAAACTTCACTTAAATAGCGATGCATAAATGTTTTACTTTTGAGAAAAGAATTTTCACATATACACTGTGTGTGTGTGTGTGTGTGTGTGTGTGTGTGTGTGTGTGTGTAATGTTGCAGTAATTCCAGCACTCTGTGCAGTAAAAGCAGATGTCCTGGCTATTTTATTCTGAAATATTTCTATAGTGTCTTTATCTTTTGAGTTGCTAGCATGTGAGTGTTATTTTCTTATTATCATACAAAGTGTATACAGTTCGTGTAAAGCGTGTGTGAACTAAAATGAAAGAGGTATGAAGTTTACTGTCTCTGAAGTTGATTTGAAGACTAGAGTGGTTAGATAAGGAATGTTCTAAGAAATTCTGTCAAAATAAATTTGATATACAGCCAGAAATTCTACAACTGCTTTCTGGAGCTACCGTATTCTCTTGAGAGCTAGAGTAACTGCTTTCTATAGCTACAGTTTTATTTTTAACTAGGTCTAGTTTTTCTTGGAAAAACTTTCCTACATTATAAAGTTAATAGTTGAACTTAAACTCAATAATAGAACTGAACATATCATTCAATGTTAATATTTGATAGCCTTATTTTTAAATTTGAACATCAAAGATTTTACAAAACCACATGCTCTAAAATGTTTATTTAAATTTGGAAGGTTTGAAATCCCCAGTGTTCCTGAACTCAAGAAGAAAAATCAAGTGTGCCCTCAGATTTAATACCATTTTTGTGGATGTGCAAATTTAGAGATTACTTTGTATAATTTAAACTTCTCTAAAAGTTTCATCCACATTTTTTGCCATCACGACTTACTTGGAGACTAGGATAGAAAACAGAATCTACTCAAATCATGCTTCTCATAACACTTATCTTAAACACGGGAGTACTATTATTGGGTTGGCCAAAAAGTTCATTTGGGTTTTTCATAATATCTCATGGAAAAACCCAACTGAACTTTTTGGCCAACCCAATATTTTTTAGATCAAATTTTATACTAGAAAGTAATGTGGATGGGCAACTGATTGGCCATTTGGTTACTCGGTTACATCAGGTCTCTCTTCTCTGAATGTTCTTCATTTATTCATTCATAAATATTCATTGAGCTCCCACTATATGCCAGTTACTGGGGAAATAGCAGTGAAGAAAAACAATCATCCTTGTCTTCGTGGAGTTTGCATTCTAGTAGAAGAACAAGACAACAGGCAACTTAATAAGTAAATAAATAGTATGTGAGATAACTGCTAAGGAGAAAAGTAAAATAGGGAAGAGAAATAAAAGAAGAGGAAGAGGGTATTCAACTTAGTGTGAGTGGCTGAAGAAGAACTCAATACAAGGTGACGTTGAATAAAAACTAGAACTTAGAAGGAGCAAACCATGCCACTATCCAAAGTGAGAGCATCCAGCCAGAGGAAATGGCAAGTGCAAAGGCCCAGGGGCAGGAATGTGCCTGAAGGGTTAAAGGAGCAGCAAGGAAACCATGGTGGTTGAGTGGAAGGAAGAGAATAGTAACAGATGAGATCACAGGGATACTGGGGTAGGGCAGGTGGGGAGAAGCAGATAACGTGGGGCCTAAAAATAGGTGACTATATAATTTTTTGTCCAAACCAAGATGCTTTGAGAGTGAAAGTAGACACTATCAATAATTGCATCTGGACAATAGGCATAAACCAAGACTCCTGGAAAAAATAGGAAGCGTGGTTACCCAATGTATACACCTTTATAAAGCCTTTAGCCTTTTTCTCCGAGTGAGATAGGAAGCTTTTAGAAGGTTATGAGCAGGACTTCCCTGGTGGCGCAGTCATTAAGAATCCACCTGCCAATGCAGGGGACACAGGTTCGAGCCCTGGTCTGGGAAGATCCCATGTGCTGCGGAGCAGCTAAGCCTGTGTGCCACAACTACTGAGACTGCGCTCTAAAGCCCGCATGCCACAACTACTGAGCCCGCGTGCCTACAGCCTGTGCTCCGCAACGAGAAGCCACCAGAATGAGAAGCCCGTGCACTGCAATGAAGAGTAGCACCCGCTCACCACAACTAGAGAAAGCCCATGCACAGCAATGAAGACCCAAAGTAGCCAAAAATAAAGTAATTAATTTTTTTAAAAAAGGAAGGTTATGGGTAGATGAGTGACATGATCTGGTTTACATTTTAACAAAAACATGCTGACTACTGTGCTGGGAAGCATTTCCTGAATCAATGAAGGAAAAATATGCAGTCTTAAAGTATGTTATGTATACCAATTTATAACATGACCTAAAGCCTAATTAGTGTTTACTCTGTATCAAGCTAACTCATTTGATTCTCACAGTAAACTTATCCTATATGACTGTTGCCTGAAAATGAATAAACTGAGAAATGGTGTTTAAGGAATGTCCTCAAGACTACACAGTTAGCGAGTTGCAGAGCCAGGATTTGGATCCAGTCTGATTCCAGAGGCCATGCTGTTAGCTAAGCTGCCACACTGCTTCTCTTCCATATGCCTCATAAGACAAACTTGATAGTCATCCAGATGTCCTCCCTAGTACAGAAATATATTTTCAAAGACTGTGTTCAAAAACAGTCATCCCCTTTTCTCTCCTGCATTAAACCCAATACTTCTTTAGTTGCTTATTTAAGACAGAAGTGACACACTATAAAGGAAGATGTGTATGAAACAGAGGTTGCTCTCCAGAATAGCATTTATGTTGTAAGTCTTGCAGATTGCATGGGAACATCTGTCAAACAGATTTTTGTATTCCATACTCATTGCCATGTTGGTGAGATAACTGATGGAAGGGAGCCAGAAAATAAAATTTTTTAAAAATGAAAAGAAATGTTAAGTTCTTTGATGGACTGATTGCCTAGACATATACATCTGGTTATCTGCTCAGAGGAACACTTTTTGCCAAACTGGTGTCTCATCTAGTTACCATTGGAAAGGCTAGGCAATTTGTTGGCATGAGACAGAAAAATGAGTTGTCTATGGCTATCCCAAGGTTTCGGTTGGGGTACAAACACCTGGTTTTATTGATAAAACTAAATGTTGCATTTCTAGATCTTCCTCCTTAGGAGTTGACCAGATGCACAGGAATTAAAAGGGTAATGTGAAAGCATAATGGATGACATTTGGGAATATGTCTCAAATGATATTTAAAAAGAAGCAAGAAATAAAATACCTAGGAATAAACTTAACCAAGGAGATGAAAGACCTATACTCTGAAAACTATAAAACACTGATGAAGGAAACTTAAGATGATACAAAGAAAGGGAAAGATACCCCATGCTCTTGGATTGGAAGAATTAATATTGTTAAAATGGCCATATTACCCAAAGCAATCTACAGATTTAATGTAATCCCTATATAAATACTCATGACATTTCTCACAGAAGTAGGACAAATAATTCTAAAATTTATATGGAACCACAAAAGACCCTGAATTGCCAAAAAAATCTTGAGAAAAAAGAAGAAAGCTGGAGGTATCACCCTCCCTGACTGCAGACTGTACTACTGTACAAAGCTACAGTAATCAAAACAGTATGGTACTGGCACAAAAACAGACATACAGATCAATGGAACAGGATAGAGAGCCCAGAAATAAACCCACACACATATTCAATTAATCTTTGACAAAGGAGGAGGCAAGAGTATAAAGTGGGAAAAAGACAGTCTCTTCAATAAGTGGTGCTGAGAAAACTGGGCAGCTATTAATATATGTAAAACAATGAGATTAGGACATTTCCTCACACCATATCCAAAAATAAACTCAAAATGGATTAAAGACCTAAATGTAAGACCTGAAACCATAAAATTCCTAGACGAGAACATAGAATATACTTTAACATAAATCATAGCAATATGTTTTGGGATTTATCTCCTAAGGCAAAAGAAATAAAAGCAAAAATAAATGAGATCAATTAAACTTAAAAGCTTTTGCGCAACAAAGGAAACTATCAGCAAAATGAAAACACAACCTACAAAATGGGACAAAATAGTTGCAAATGATATGACTAACAAGGGGTTAATATTCAAAATATATAAACAGTTTGTACAACTCAATATCAAAAAAATAAACAACCCAGTCAAAAAATGGGCCAAAGACCTAAACAGACATTTTTCTGAAGACAACATACATATGTTAACAGGCACATAAAAAGATATTCAGCTTCCCTAATTATTAGAGAAATGCAAATCAAAACAACGAGATCACCTCACACCTGTCAGAATGGCCATCATCAAAATGTCTACACATAACAAATACTGGCAAGGATGTGGAGGAAAGGGAACACTTGTGCACTGTTGATGGAAATGTAAATTGGTGCAGCCACTATGGAAAACAGTATAGAGGTTCCTCAAAAAACTAGAAATAGAACTACCATATGATCCATCCCTTCCTGGGTTTATATCTGGAAAAAATGAAAATACTAATTTGAAAAGATACATGCAACCCCAATGTTCATAGTAGCATTATTCACAATAGCCAAGGTATGGAAGCAGATAAATGGATAAAAAAGATGTTGTAGGGCTTCCCTGGTGACGCAGTGGCTGGGAATCCGCCTGCCAATGCGGGGGCCACAGGTTCGGGCCCTGGTCCGGGAGGATCCCACATGCCGCAGAGCAGCTGGGCCCGTGTGCCACAGCTGCCGAACCTGCACTCTAGAGCCCGCAAGCCTGGAGCCTGTGCTCTGCAACAAGAGAAGCCACTGCATTGGGGGACCCACGCGCCGCAACCAAGGGTGGCCCTCGCCGCGGCTGGGGAGAGCCCGCGTGCGGCAGCGGAGACCCAATGCAGCCATAAATAAATAAATAAATATACTTTTTTTAAAAAAAAATGCATGTATATATACAATGGATTATCCCTCAGCAATAAACAAAGAATGAGATTCTGCCATTTGCGGCAACATGGATGGACCTAGAGAATATTATGCTTTGTGAAGTAAGTCAGACAGAGAAAGGCAAATACTGTATGATATCACTTATTTGTGGAATCTAAAATATAAAACGAATGTATATAGCAAAACAGAAACAGGCTCACAGATATAGAAAACAAACTGGTGGTCACCAGTGGTTTGGGGAGAGATAGGGGTATTGGATTAAGAGATACAAACTACTATGTATAAAATAGATAAGCAATAAGGATATATTGTATAGCACAGGGAATTATAGCCATTATTTTGTAATAACTTTTAATGGAGTATAATCTATAAAAATACTGAATCACTACGTTGTACACCTTAAACCAATGTAATATTGTAAATTAACTGTACTTCAATAAAATAAAATAAGCTAGAAATCCTCAATTTAAAAAAATTTACAATGAAATTTAATGAAATGGTTTCATTAAATCTGAAGCTATTTGAATAAGGAATTTTATTAACATCCCTAATTTTTTTTTTTTTTTTTTTTTTTGGTCACACCACACGGCATATGGGATCTTAGTTCCCTGACCAGGGGTCAAACCCGTGACCCTGGCATTGGAAGCATGGAGTCAACCACTGGACCACCAGGGAAGTCCCTAATATCCCTAATTTTAAAAGCAAACTATATTGAGCATGTTCAAAATATCCAAAATCATTCCTTTCAAAATATAAAAGGTAATGGGCACACATCTCTTTGCCAAATATTGAATAACTACTATGCCCCATCCCACATGAGTTTTATGTCAGATAAAACAATTCTGTAGAATGTCTGTATATTTTTAAAAATCTGGCCACTGTGAACTTTTAGCTTAGTTTCACAAAACAAAAATGTTTAGAAAACTCCAGCGTTTCCCTTTCAAAGTGATGTCAGGTATGTCACAAATGCTGTGTTTCTCTGCCTATTTCCTTCGTTTCCACAAATTTGATGTTCTTATAGAAGGTAAATCTATGAAAATTTAGGGTAGTGTTACATCATTTAAGAGCTATAATACTTTGTAAACATTTTCAACATTTTATTGACGTGTAATATACACGCAAAAAAAAAATGTACGTTAAGTGTCAGCTCTGAATTTTCACCAGATGAACACATCTATGTAACCAGGATCAAGAATCAGAACATTACCTGCACCCAGAAGTCCCTCAGTCACTAATTACCCAAACTCCCAAGGCAACCACTTTCCTGACTTCTAACAGCAGGAATTTGTTTGCCTACTTTTATGTTTTATGTAAATGGAACCATATGACATATAATCTTTTCTGTCTGGCTTCCTTTGATCAGCACTATGTTTGTGAGAGCAACCCATGCTGTTGAGCTTAGTTGTAGCTTATTCATTCTCATTATTGTATAGCACTTCACTGTCTGAATATGCCACAATGTGTTTATTCATTCTACTTAGGTAGGCATTTAAATAATTTCCAATTTTGAGCTCATATGAATAGTGCATCTATGGACATTCTCACATGCATCTTTTTGTGTGCATATATAGTGCTGAAAAATTAAATATATACAGATATATAAAACTTAACATGTATATATAAATATATATAACACTTAAATATCAACATACATACCTATATACTGAATAAATGCTTTTAATATAAATCTTGATCATGAGTACTTAAATATCAACATATATATTTATAAACTAAATATATGCTTTTAACGTAAATCTTTATCATAATCCTTTTATATTTTGATCAGTAATTTTGGAGAACCACCAGGGCATGGTACAGTACTGGGAACAAGGCAGAATTTCCTAGATGGAATTCTTTTCTAAAAGCTCTAAAGGCTTGTGTGGCATATGTCTGAACTTTGTTCATTATAATTCTTCTTGGCCTTTCAAGCAAATCTATTATCTGCCTTCATATTGGATAATCCCCAAATCAACTCACACATTTACTAAGTGTCTATAGAAAACACAAAGAAATCTAGGACAGTTGCGCCTCTGAGTGGCTTGCATTCTGTGTGAGGATACATATATTCCATCAAGTTAGCCTGAATGCCAGGGGAATTTTATAGTCCAGTGTTCTGTAGAAATTTCTTGAGACCATCGAACACAATTTTACTGAAAAAAATAACATTTTGAATGTAAAACACCTATTAATATTTTCTTTAAAAACAGAAAAACTGTCACCTCTCCTTCTCCTAAAGTAATATATACAGCTAAACCAAAATTAATCAAATTAATCTCAAGGGACACAGAAATAAAATTAGGTTTCAGCATTTTCCATTACTGTTGCAGTAAATGGCCATTTATTTTAAAACTTTAAAGCACCCCATGTGGGCTTCCCTGGTGGCGCAGTGGTTGAGAATCCGCCTGCCGATGCTGGGGACACGGGTTCGTGCCCCGGTCCGGGAAGATCCCACGTGCCGCGGAGCGGCTGGGCCCGTGAGCCATGGCCGCTGAGCCTGCGCGTCCGGAGCCTGTGCTCCGCAACGGGAGAGGCCACAACAGTGAGAGGCCCGCGTACAACCAAAAAAAAAAAAAGCACCCCATGAAACACAGATTAAAAAGCACTGATTTCAGACAGTAAATGTTCTGAGAGTTTAAGTTGGATTGATGAAATTTTCCAGACAATCTCTCTGAGGTTATTTTTGTGAAATGACATATTTTGGGATGCCAGTTACTAGGTAAAACTTGGAGGTTTAGTTGTGATCTGGTTACTACATTATTCTAAGACAAAATGGTAACGGAGGGTTGTCATAGAAATTTACCAAATCGTAGCATATGAAGACGGATCTAAAAGAAAATCCTTCCTAACATCAACACCAAAATTTGCATTGCAACATCACTAAAAAGAAATTTTATGTATCAAAACCACTGAGTAGATTTTAAATGGAATTCAATGGTGGTCTTACAAGGCTCTGAATACATACTGCCAAGAAAGTATTCAGCATTCACTGGGTTTTGCAGTCTTATGATTGTGCCTTTAAACTTAGAGGATTTGTTGAAATTTTTCCTGCTTTTTGTTCTGAGGAAATAGTTACCTTCACAGTAATATTTTTAATGGTTTCATGGAGTGACCTTAAAATGCCTCCAGCTCCTGGGTTACCGTAAAGGAAGGGAAGTAAATCCAGGGGGAAGTTGTGCATATTAAGGTAATATTCCAGGGCCTAATTTGCAAGCACTGAGTACTCACCACTTCGGCTTGATCCTGTCTGATTCTCTGACCGAGGGGTGGGCAAACTACAGCCATAAGCCAAATCTGGCCCAAAGCCTATTTTTATAAATAAAGTTCTATTGGAACACAGCCATACCCATTGTTTACATAAATGGTTTCGACAGATACCAGATGGTCTGCAAAGCCCAAAACATTTATTATCTGACCATTTACAGAAAAAGTTTATCCACCCCTGCAGCATCTCACCCGCTGCCCTGGCCCTGCTTTACTTTTTTAAAAAAAAAGTTTATTATTTATTTATTTTTGGCTGCGTTGGGTCTCTGTGGCTGTGCTCGGGCTTCGTCTAGTTGCCGCGAGCGGGGGCTACTCTTCGTTGCGGTGCGCGAGCTTCTCATTACGGTGGCTTCTCTTGCTGGGGAGCATAGGTTCTAGGCGTGGGGGCTTCAGTAGTTGTGGCTCACGGGCTCTAGGGCACAGGCTCAGTAGTTGTGACGCATGGGCCCAGCCGCTGCGCGGCACGTGGGATTTTCCCGGACCAGGGCTCGAACCCGTGTCCCCTGCATTGGCAGGCGGATTCTTAACCAGTGCGCCACCAGGGAAGTCCCTGACCCTGATTTTCATCCTCGCCTCTCATTCTTCTATATTTTGTCCTATAGGAGGTCAGAGCTCAAGATCTGAACTTCAAAAATATGAATAAGGCTTCCTAACCTTCATTGTTCTTAAGTGGCTTATACCTACAATGCCCAAAATAGTAAATGGGCATAATCCCAAGAAATCAAAGTATGTTTCTTTTTTAAAATGGTTTGTGACTTATCTTGAATAAATCACTTGATCTTTCAAGTTATTATCTTCGTATGAAAAAATAAAGAAGGGACATCTCATGGAATCCCATTAGGCACAGTGACACATAGTAAGCCTGTTCCTGAGGTGACTGCTGACTTAAATGAGACGAACAGCCCAGGGCTATTACCCTCCCTCTGTCTTCTGCATTTATGTTAGCAAACATCCGAACTTGGCCTCCTTGAAGGTCGTAGCAACTGGGTATCCTTGAAACTTGTTGTACAAAATCATGCAGTTTCTGATCGAAATTGAAGAAGTTTTAAATTCTTTGTTGTGTGCTTAGAGACATCCATTACATTGTCTTTCAAGCAATTAATAGCAGCACTGAACCAGGAGGCTAGATCTCTGAGCAGCCATTCATGTTGCAGTTAAACAAGAAAAAGAACAAGGTAAAGATGACATTTCCATTTATTTTAGGGAAATCCCAAACAAAAGAAAAAAAAAATAGAGGTACTCCCCCAGAGATCTTGAAGATAAAAGATTTACATACTTGGAATTATTTGATCAGAAAATCACTACATTTTATATTTCTTTGATAGAACCATTAAATTATACAGTCATAACTAAAAATAGATGACTTTTTATCTCTGGGCTATAAAATTCAAGGAATATATATTTGGTAATGGACAGAAAGGCCATGTCATAGACAAAGGGGGAGGTGGGGAAAAATATGAGATAGTTCATGTTCCTTCTTTTTTAACACTATGTGTATGTGATTTTGTGGCACAGGTATTACTTGTATACATCAGACCTTTTAAAATTGTTGGTGAAGGAAGGACGAGCTACAGGGATGGGAGAAAGAAGACAAAGTTGGGTGATGGAGATCCATCCTTGGGACTCTACTTTTAGCCACTCTGTAATTCAGCAGGCACACCCAAGACAGTTCATATATATTTAAGAAAGCGGGGGAAGGGAAGGAAGGAGGAAGGGAGAGAGGCAGGGAACCTAGACTCTCAGAATGTGAGGAGTCAACATTTGTAGTTCCAATTATGTGAACCAGAACTTGGAGCTATTTATAATTTTACAGAGACACTAATTCAAATTGGCCCTGCTTGCAGGCTGACATAATAAAGGCAGTCTCTCAGCTGATAGACCTGATTCTACCTCTCCTGTGGTTTGGAAATTTTTACTTGTTTGCCATAACTCTGATTAACTCTGATGAAGTGATAAATATTTAGTTGGTGGAAATGGCCCAGAAGAAAAAGCTGGTACTAGAATTGAACATGTCTAATAAAGTATTGTTTCTTAGCCAGAAACTTTGGATAATTGAACAACTGGAGAGAAGCAAGTGCCTTAGGGCTTAATATCTGTTACTTGATCACTTTTTAGGTTCTGTGACCCTCAGTGGATCTCCACATTCTGTTTAGACTGCTTCTTCTTTGCTAAAGACATACATGGTCCATGACTAATGGTTAAGGTGGTAAATTTTATCTTATGTATACTTTACCACAGTTGAAATTTTTTTAAATCTTAAACTTGGCACTTAAATGAAAATGTAGAAGTATAAAACTTTAGGGCCAAAAAGGAGAAAATCTTTGAGATCTAGGACTAAGTAAAGAGTTCTTACACTTGACACCAAAAGCACAATCTATAGAAAACTGATAAATAGGACCTCATCAAAATTTAAAACTTTTACTCTGCAAAGGACCCTCTTAAGAGGATGAAAAAACATGCTACAGACTGTGAGAAAGTACTTGCAATCAACAGGATGAAAAAACAAGCTACAGATTGGGAGAAGATATTTGCAATCAACATGTCTAACCAAAGGAGTAGTTTCTAGAACATATTAAAAACTCTCAAAATTCAACAGCAAAAAACCAAACAATCCAGGCAGAAAATGGGCAAAAAACATGAACAGAAATTTTGCTGAAGAGGATACAAAGCTGGTCGATAAACATGAAAAGATGTTCATCATTATTAGCCACTAGCGAAATGCAGAACTGAAACCTCAGTGAGATACCACTCCACACCTATCAGAATGGATAAAATTTAAAAATAGTGACAACACTTAATACTGGCAAGGATGAGAAGAAACTGGATCATTCATACATCACTGGTGAGACTGAGAAATTGTAGAAGCACTCTAGAAAAGACTTTGGAAGTTTATCATAAAACTAAACATGCAATTACCATAAGACCCAGCAATTGCAATCTTGGGCATTTATGCCAAAGAAATGAAAATTATATTCATGCAAAAACCTGTTCAGGCATGTTCATAGTAGTTTTATATGTAATAGCCTGAACCTGGAAGCAATCCAGATGTTCTTCAGTGGGTGAGTGGTTAAATAAACTATGGTAAATCCATTCCATAAAGTACTACTCGGTGATAAAAAGGAACAAGCTATTGATAACACACAACAACTTGGATGAATCTCAAGGGAATCACAGGGAGTGAAAAAAAAAAGCCTATCTCAAAAGATTACATACTATAATTCCATTTATATAACATCCTTGAACTGACAGAGTTATTGAGATGGAGGACAGATTAATGGTTGCCAGGGGCTAGAGAGTTCAAGGGAGAGGGGAAGGGAGTGTGGTTATAAGAGGTCATTATAAGGGGTCCTTGTGGTGATGGACCTATTCCATGTCTTGCCTGGAGGTCAATACACAAACCTACACATGTGATAAAATTGCATAAATACAAACAAATCAAATGAGTAACACGAGAGAAATCTGAATAATATCACTGGATCATATCAATGTCAAAAAAATGATTGTACCAGTTTACATTCCCACTAGCATTATATGAGGGTTCCAATTTCTCCACATCCTCACCAACTTATTATTGTCAGTCTTTTATATTATAGCTATTCTAATGATGTGTAGCGGTAGCTCATTGTGGCTTTAATGTACTTTTCCCTTAATGATGAATGATACTGAGCATTTTTCATTTTCATGTACTTAGCTATTTGTATTTCTACTTTGGTGAAATGTCTATTTAAATCTTTTACTCTTTTTAATTATGTTATTTCTCTTTATATTTTTTAATTGTAGGAGTTCTTTACATATTCTGGATGGAAATCCTTCATCAGATATATGATTTGCAAATACTTTTTCCCACTCCGTAACTTTTCTTTTCATTTTCTAAATGGTGTCTTTTGAAGAGCAAAATTTTAAAATTTTGATGAAATCCAATTTATCAAATTTTTTTCTTTTATGGACATGTTTCTGTGTCATATCTATGAAATCTTTGCCTAAGCCAAAATCACAAAAAAATTCTCTTATTTTTTTTAACAGTTTTATAATTTTAGCCCTTAATTTAGATCTATGATCACAATAAATTTTTGTGTAGTATATGAGATAAGCATCTAAGTTCACTTTTTTGCATACACATATCCAATTGTCCCAGCACCATTTATTGAAAAGACTATGTCTCCTCAAAGAACTGCCTTGGCACCTTTGTTAAAACTTAATTGATGATAAATGTAAGGGTTTATTTTTGTCTTTTCTTTTCTAGTCCAATGACTTATGTGTCTATTGTTATGCCAATACCATCCTGCCTTGATTACTGTAGTTTATAGTAAGTTTTTTTTTTTGTTTTTTTTTTTGCGGTACATGGGCCTCTCCCTGTTGTGGCCTCTCCCATTGCGGAGCACAGGCTCCGGACGCACAGGCCCAGCGGCCATGGCTCATGGGCCCAGCCGCTCCGTGGCATGTGGGATCCTCCCGGATCGGGGCACGAACCCGTGTCCCCTGCATCGGCAGGCGGACTTTCAACCACTGCGCCACCAGGGAAGCCCCTATAGTAAGTTTTTAAACAGGTACTATAAGTCCTACTTTGTTGGATTTTTTTTTTCAAAAAATTTTTGGCTATTCTGGGTCCTTTACATTTCTATATAAACTTTAAGATCAACTTGCTAATTTCCTTGAATTTACATAGGAATTGTATTGACTCTTTGGATGAATTTAGAGAAAATTGCCATCTTAACAATACTCATTCTTCCAATACAAAAACATTTATTTAGGTCTTTGATTTCTCCAGTATTTGGTATCTTTCAGCAAACATGTCTTATACTTCTTTAGTTAAATTTATTCCTAAGTATTTATTCTTTTTTTCTGATGCTATTTTGAATGGAATTGTCTCAATTTCATTTTTATATTTTTCATTTCTAGTATATACAAATGCAACCAATGTTTGTATATTGCTTTTGTAGCCTATGACCTTGCTGAAGTCCTCACCATTACAATTGCAACATCAACTTTTTTCCACAGCTAGTGTGTGATGGCGAAGAATGCCGTGACTCTTAGAACAGTTTTGTGCCACTGCTTGATTCATGCTAAGGCACTGGTAGTTTTAAACACTGTTGCTTTTGCACCAGTAGTGCAAATGTCAACCAGTAGAAAACACAGTCATCTCAGCATTATCTTGATCTTGCAGGTCCTATGAAAGGTTCTCCTGAACGGTGAAAAGGGATCTCCAGGGGTCCTCAGGCAACACTTAGAGAAACACTGATCTAGATGGTCTCCAAGACCCTGTCCAAAGTCTAAAATGCTGTAATTTTTCAGATCTAAGATAAATGTCGTTTACCAAACTTGTCTTAATAACATTTGCATAAGTCGCTGATTTTCATGGCAGTCAATATTCCTTAGACAATTGCTGCACGTAAAACAAGGTACCAAGTGTTCTGAGAGAGATGAAAAGGAAATAAAACATTGGCTCTAATCTCAAGGAAATGGTACAAACCTCTCTCAGTACTCAAGTGTCTAGGAAAGGAAGCCCAGCTAATTAGTAGGCTAATTACATTAGACCCCAAATTTGTATGTTTTCTATTCTAGGTAGCACTAAAAATAAACAAAATACTTATAGTGGAGATACAGTATGTGTTGAATATCAAGACTGAGAAGTAAAACTAGGTTAAAATCTATTATTCTTGACTTATACAATTTAATGTTATCTCATTTCCAAATGACTGGAAATAAGACAAAGTAGGATCAAACTAATTTTCAAATTTTTTAATTCTTAATTTTACACTATGATTTATAACAGACCCTTGACTGGAAGCTTAAAATAGCCACTTACCTACTGTTTTCTCCTGCATTTTACTTACAGTCAGGATTTACAGTATGGTGCTTATAGCTCACTGGGCAAATTTTCTGTATATTTTAGCTTCTCCCTGGAGAGGAATAAAATACTGTTCATACATTCGAGGTAAATAAATAGTCTCAAGACTTCATCTATGGGATTCCATGGGTACTGACATCTTTCATCCTATTGGATAGAAAAAAAGAAAGGCAAAAAGGACTAAAATACTCATATTGGGGAATAATAAAAGAGAAATTGGGAAGACAAAATAATTCATATAAAATGAAGGGAGGGATTGAGGTTAAGCGAGTTTAGGGATAAATGGAGTTGATAATAGTTTCAGAGAAACCAGCTACAGACTGGAGTTCTGATATGAAAAAAAAAAAAAAATCACGCAATTTAAGAGCTGGCAGAGAATTTAGAGATAAGAAATGTTGGGCCAGAACAAGATTATATGGCAGAGGAGGAAGGCAAAGCCCAAAGATTTCTGACAGGGCTAGAGCCGGAAGCCAGAATTTCTAACTTCCCTGCAGTATATTACATCCTGCCCTCTTCTAAAACTTTAGTGGCTGAATTGTTTACATGCATGTCATTCTTATATGAAGCATCATTACATGACTGGTAACTCGGCCATCTTGAGCATGTCTTCCTAATTCACTTTATACCTCAGCTATTGCAAATTGTCTTATTTCCTAATGAATTTCTGTTATTAAATATTCAAAATCACCTCAACCTTATTTACTGTAACACATCACCTTCAGCATCAAGAGTGTTCCTTTTTTTCCCCAAAAGACACATATGGTATCGTTTTCTTTGTGCCACATACCGTATCTTAGTTGGGTCATCGTTTCCATCAACACAGGATAATTGTGACCACATGACGTACTTTACAATGAAGAACTAACCTCAGTTCTGAAGATTCCACACATTACATCATTAAATAGGCAGCATGCTTTCAAATATGCCGTTGGCTTTTGCTTTTTTCCACTTATTACCACCTTCCTGATAAGTTTTTTGGGGCTACTACCTAAAGCTACATGTGGAAATCTCTACCAGTTTATTTTTTGTTTTGTTTTGTTCTGCTTTGTTTTCGCCTGCATGTTTCTTTTAAATAAGTACTAGCGTGTACTACCATAGAGAGTGCTGATTAAAATAAACAGTAACATTTTTTCAGTAGGTTTTGGGTCTTATTGTGTGTCCAGGTCAGAGCACTTATTTTCTATAATTAACTATCTTTTCTCCATCCAGGAAAAGCCAGGTTCATTCTTTCCAACGTAAATCTTCTCTCCATTATGAATTAAATCCTAAAATACTGACACATACATTTGGCACTAACCTATACAATTTTGATACTGAGTGCTTCTAACTTTTCTTTTTTAAAAAACATTTAATTCTTCTCCATCCAATGATCCTTTGGTTTTAGGCATACCAAAAATGTAGAAGTCATAAATTACTTGATTCTAGATTGGCATCCTTACAGCAGTTTTATCAGAGTCATTTCTTTTCATTCCCAGCCTTCAGGTGACTGAGATTCTTGAGGATAATAAGCCCATATCTTGGGTGAACCATCTTTCCTCTAATGAAATAACCTTCCTGGGTTTGGAACTTGGTTTTAAAAAGTATTTTTGGGGGGGCTTCCCTGGTGGTGCAGCGGTTGAGAGCCTGCCTGCCAATGCAGGGGACACAGGTTCGAGGCCTGGTCTGGGAGGATCCCACATGCCGCAGAGCAACTGGGCCTGTGAGCCACAGCTGCTGAGCCTGCGCGTCTGGAGCCTGCGCTCCGCAACGAGAGAGGCCGCGATAGTGAGAGGCCCGCGCACCACGATGAAGAGTGGCCCCTGCTCGCCGCAACTGAAGAAAGCCCTCGCACAGAAACGAAGACCCAACACAGCCAAAAATTAATAATTTTTTTAAAAAAAGTATTTTGGGGGGACTTCCCTGGAGGTACAGAGGTTAAGAATCTGCCTGCCAATGCAGGGGACACGGGTTCGAGCCCTGGTCCAGGAAGATCCCACATACCGCGGAGCAACTAAGCCTGTGCGCCACAACTACTGAGCCTGTGCTCTAGAGCCGGCGAGCCACAGCTACTGAGCCCGCTCGCCTAGAGCCCGTGCTCCGCAACAAGAGAAGCCACTGCAGTGAGAAGCTTGCGCACCACAGCAAAGAGTAGTCCCCGCTCGCCACAACTAAAGAAAGCCCATGAGCAGCAACAAAGACCCAACCCAGCCAAAAATAAATAAAAAATAAATAAATAAATTTTTTTTAATTAAAAGTATTTTTTCCTCTTTTTTTTTTTCTCTCTTTCATCTGGTTGTTATTAACATCTATGTATTTCGGATTCTAAAAAGTTAAGACCTCAACCAACACCGAAACACTGAATATTCAATGGTGAAAGAGATGGATAGTGGGTAGTAGCAACAACCTCAAGTTTTCTAATCTAAGTGCAGAGTAGCTGGAGCAGTTCCTCAAAACCCATCTCTTACAGGAACTAACATTTACAACCTGCGATGGGTCAGGCCCTGTTCTAAGGGCTTTGCCTGGATCAATTCATTTCACACTCCCGTCAACCATATGGCATAGTTTTCATCTCCAGTTTTCACTGAGGCACAGTTCACTTGTGTAAGTCATGTGGGGTACAAGACAGCCGGGTTCCAGAGCCTTCTTTGGCTGAGTTCCCACAGAATGTTGCTTGCAGCTTCTTTAAGGGACCGTCACATCTGTCTATCTTCTGGGTAGTCATTTCCTTGTGAATGGGGCCCTTTGTACCTGTGGGCTCTGCCACCCCCCCATACCTGGTAACCTGGATGACCGTCCTTCACAATCTCACTGGAAAAAACAGACAGAAAGTAGAGACTGATAACCACAGGCCGTGCAAATTGCTCACACTTCCAGATACTTACTTCTGCTAACTGCTTTCTATGGATTGTCTCTTCTGTCACCCACAGTAAACCCTGTGAGGTAGCTGCCATCACCATTTCCATTTTCTAGAGGAGGAAACTGAGAAGTAGCGAGGTTAACCAACATGCCAAGGTCACGTGGTCCGAAACACAGCAGAGCTGGGATTCAGTCTAACCCAGGAAGTCGAGCTTCAGGGCCCACGCTCTTTACTACACCAAGCCACTTGCTTTCATTAAAAGGAGTGCTTCTCCATCTCCCCAGGTCACGGAGGGCACCCAGAGTCGAGAACATCTGTGGAGTGTCTGCTCTGCTCTAAGGATGTCATGCTTCCCAAATTCTTGGGCTGGTCGGGAGGCAGCAGGAGCCTGTCAAAGGAAAAAGTGTATGGGTAGGGTGGAAGCCATGGGGTTTGTTTTATTTATTTGATTTGATTTCTGTGAAAACTCTGCCTCAATCTGGAAGCAATTAAAGCATAAGGGAAAGGCAAAATTCATCCTCAGTCACGCAAAGTGATTTATTTTATTGTAACCAATTAGAGGTTTGCAACAGCCAGAAAACATGTTCTCATGGAAGGCCTGTCCTGGGCATCAGAGGCTTTATTACCATCCCAGTCTGCACTGTCGGGAGATGTAGAACACCTTTACTGCTGATTCGACTATGTACCAACTTCTACATCCCAGCCCCTGCCCCAGAAAGAAAGAAAACCTCAGAACCCCACTTTTTGAAGACGGGTACCTGGTCCGTCATGTCCAGCTTCAAGTGACCCAACAATAATCCATGTTGAGGGAAGAGAACATTTTATTTACTTTGAGGTTTTCAGCTATTACAGACTATATTCATAAATCCCTCCTTCCTTCCTGAAATGAGTGGGGTGGGATGAAGGGAAGGAGGAGAAGCCCTCATCCTCACCGGATGGGCTGGAATGAAAATTAGCACAAAGAAGAATGCACCGCTGGTTTTACTTATCGCATTATTAAGATGCCATGACAATAACAAAGATAATATCCAAGTAATGGCATTAGCATCTGGAATGGATAAAAAGAGGGGGTAAATTCATTTATATTATCCTTTTCTTCATGGTCATGAATAATTGGTACATTTCAGTTTGTGATTACAAGCTATAGCAGTTCAAAATAACTAACGTCTGTGCGGTGTACATTCAGTTTGTGGATTCTCTCATAAGCATTGTCCCACGTGAGCCTCCCAGATGGTCATCATACCATTGTGGCAGGTATGAGAGCCACCCCACTTAACAGATACAGGAATGAGACATAACAATGGGTAAGTGGCTTACCCAAGGTCGCTGTTGCTAACAGATAAATCTTGTGTTTGAAACTAAGTCTTATGAATTGACAATCTAAGTTGATTTTTAAGGAAAGAACAGCCTTATTTCATAAATGCCAAGCTGGTGAGGCCTGGGACATGAGAGTCATGCATACCAGTTAGGTCACCTGCTATTGAGCTGTACCTTTCTATACTGATGGCTTTAGTCACTATTCGCGTGAGAGGGTTGCAAACTACGTGGCCCCAAGCCATTATGATTTTTTATGTATGTCTATATTATATTATATTTTCTGCTCATCCTGCACTATCTGGCTGTCAACTAACTATCATTTTGTTTTTTTACTGATCATGGCATCTCTAGAGCAGAGGTTCTCAAAGCAGAGGTTGGTGGACTAGCAGCATCGACATCACCTGGGAACTCATTAGAAATGCAGTCACGGACTTCCCGGTTAGCGCAGGGGTTAAGACTCCGCCTGCCAAGGCAGGGGACACGGGTTCAAGCCCTGGTCCGGGAAGATCCCACATGCCGCGGAGCCACTAAGCCCGTGCGCCACAACTACTGAGCCTGCGCTCTAGAGCCCACGAGCCACGACTACTGAAGCCCACGCGCCTAGAGCCAGTGCTCCGCAACAAGAGAAGCCACCGTGATGAGAAGCCTGCGCACCGCAACAAAGAGTAGCCTCCGCGCGTGGCAGTGAAGACCCAACGCAGCCCCCCCCCCAAAAAAGTGCCAAGTCTCAAGCCCCACCTCAGACCTACTGAATCAGGAACTCAGGGCGGGGGACGCACAGCAGTGTGGTTTAACAGGCCCTCCAGATGATGCTGAACTTGCTGAAGCTTGAAAACAAGTGTGCTAAAGCAGTGATTCTCAACCTTGGCTGTACACTGGAATCACCTGGAAGCTTTAAAAACTTCCGGGCTTGTGTCCCAACTCCAGAGATCCTGATTTAATTGGCCTAGGACAGGGTTTTTAACCTCAGCGCTACTGACATTTTGGGCTAGATAACTGTTCATTAGAGGGCCTGGCCTGTGCATTTAAAGATATTTAACAGCATCCCTGGCCTCTACCTACCAGATGTTAGTAGCCTCCCAACAATTTGTAATAATGAAAAATGTCTCCAGACGTCGCCAAATGTTCCCTGGGACACAAAGCACCCCACAATGAAGAGTAGTCATCTAGGGGCATGGCCTGGGCACTGGTATTTTTAAAAGCTCCCTCAATCATTCTAACGTACAGCCAAGACTGAGAACCATGACTCAGGAGGGTTCGGATTAACGAGTAGCTTTGGATGTGCAACGCACAAATAACAGAACCATTTAAAAAGAACAATAAAAATGAGTGTAAAGTAAAAACAAATCAACCTGTAGGGAAGACTCAGACCGTTCGCCCATAAGTCAAGGACATGAACTTCGGGGCATAAATTTCACAGCAACCATTTGGCGCCTTACATTTTTGCTTACTTTCTGGTTGTCAGGTATGTTCCAGAAAGCTGACATAAGCGGGTACATTGTACACACTATCAACGAAAGATCACAACTAAGTAGAAATTGCTTTGTACCAAATATAGTAGTGGCCAGACATCCTGCTTTAGGATCTAGTCATTCTAAAAACAGGGTGCTTATTGGTGGATCATGTGGTACAAGTCCTTAGGTAAATCTGTTTCGACAGGTTAAAAAATGCAGCCTATCAATTTTATGTTGACTTTTCCACAATCCGAATCAGCCACACAAATACAGAATTTCTACATTAATTTGTGCCATTAGTAGTGCTTTAGTTTTCAGGTGGAGATCAGGACTTTAATTACGTTTCAGCTGAAGAAATGTCCCCTCAGAAAAGTCCTAAAGCAAAATCCATGCTCAGCAGATGACCCTCTGCTGCCTAGGTTGCCCTGGGCTGTTCCTCTGTGGTCCACTTGGGAACCCGATTGGACCATAGGATGGGCGTCATCTTCAGGTTCCTGCTCTGTGGCTCTTATCAAGCTGGACAGTCTCAGCACAAAGGGAGGGCTCTCCAAGCAAAGTGTTTACCGTGGACTTTTCAACAGAACTGCATTCTCCCACCTCCTCCAACAACTAGTTGAACGGTGCATTGTTTGTTTCAACATAAAGAGTGGAAATACTACTTTCAGATACTGTTAAATGACTTTTAAATAGAAAGTAAATTATAAGATGAATGTGTTTTCTGTGGAAAATTGGTGCTATCAAATTTCAAAATGTGAAAATATTTCCCTGAATTAGTGAGTTGAAATCATTAATTTGTTCAACACCTACTACATACGAGGTACTGTGTGATGCCCTTGGAAGTTATAAATATGAGGGTTACATAAAAGCACAGACCCTCTTATGGCAAAAATAAGCTATGACTGCTCCAAGGTGCCAGATTTACCCTTGAACCAATCCGACTGGTTAGTTTGTCAGACTGGTTTGGTTTTTCTTTCATTGAATTGATATTAGCTTGTTAACTATAATGAAATCAACAAGTTCTTTTACCATGGTCTGTTTATGCTAAGCAGTTCTTTATCTTTTCCCATCCTAGTCTAAGTGGTTTTTCTCAACGTGCTTTTAAAAAATCAAAACATTTTAATTAGGCAATAGAACTGCTTCCCAGAAGCCTGCTCTAGGAAACAAAATCATAAAAGACTGCTGAAAGGTATTATTTCCATAATGTTCTGACTATTTTTTTTTTTAAATAACAGGATTTATGTACATAGGGAGTTTTCTGGAAGAAAACACAATTTATAATTAACAGTGGTTGCCTTTGGGCAGGGAATTAAGGGGTCTTGAATAGAAGGGAGACTTAACTTTTCATTATACAAGTTTTTATACAGCTTAACTTTTACCATTTTAAATACTGTATTTTCCATTTTAAACGCTAGTAAATAACAGAAAGGATACATTTCCTGTAGTCTTTATTTCATAAGCTCCAAAATGCCTCTTCTAAATAAGAGAAAAATAGGTGAGCTATACTCCATGTCTCTTTGATGTCTTCCTTTCGTATATGTTTTCTTGCTAAGACAGAATGGGCTGAAAGGAGTCTTTGAATCTAAGATTACTCCAATATTGGTTCCATGAAAGAGGTTAACAAGCAGGTCCTACCTGAGATTGGGTAGTTAAGCAGGGCCTCTTTGAGGAAGCCAGCTTTAACCAGAAAGAGAAGTTGCCTGCAGATAGGACCCTAATTTCCTGCTGGCAGCATGAGAACAGTTACTATCCATACCTCCCTTGAGAATGAAGTGGATATACGTCAGGGATGTCTACACTGTGATTGTACCTAAAATTTTTTTCCAATGATTTCTTTCATTCTCCTTTGTCAGTAATTCCCAAGAAGAATCAGTGCTGGCAAAGAAAAAAAAGAACAACAAAAATAACCAAACACCTATTTGTGTCAAAGAAAGACAATTCTGTGATCTATTTGGTGCTCACCAATTCCATGATACCTTTCTCTTGAGTGCTTCCTTTACACCTAATCCTAATTAAAAGTTTAAGCAAGCATGAAAAAAAAATATTTCAATTGAGATTGGAAGGGCCTGAAACAATACATGCTCTGTTGTGTGTTCTCCCAGATCATTTTTCTCAGCACTTGTTACTTAGACCTGCACAGGATTTCAGAGTCTCCCTTGTTAAGCCAGAAACATCCTTTTCTTTTCTCTCATTGTTGCATGTGTGAATTGGGAAATCCATTCACGTGGATTTCAGGATCCTCTGTCTCCAGAAATGAACCAACCATAACAATTCAACTGTTCCAAAACTTATCCTATAACAATCCTTACACATTTTAATTACATCTCTCTTGTCTTTAGTGGAGAATTACAGTTCTGGGACAAAATAACTAAACTCTCACTGTGTAAAAAGTAATTTTCAGGTTTTCTTTTTAGGGGGTGATTCATCTCAGAAATAATGTTTTATGTGTTTACTTGCATCAGGCGGTCATAACTAGCAATCAGCAATGGTATAATTATTTTTTAGCTTCACGAGAACCGTCAGAGTTTAGGGCAGTATTTCTGTGAAGAGCCTACTGGTTGTTCTTGGACAAAGGTATTTACGGAAATTCTGAGAAGACACCAACCAAGATCAGTTAGAGTGAGAGGAAGAAGAGACCAGCGGTGGGGCTGGATTGAAGGAAAAGGTCTTTTAGAAAACTACTCAAAAGAAGGGAAATATGTTTGCAAACCAAAAAGAGAGAACATCAGAAATTAAATATGTTTGAAAACCAAAAAGAGAGAACATCAGAAATTAAATATGTTTGAAAACCAAAAAGAGAGAACATCAGAAATTAAGTCAAACAGGATCTTAGCCATAAAAAATAGAATTATAGGGCTTCCCTGGTGGCGCAGTGGTTGAGAGTCTGCCTGCCGATGCAGGGGATATGGGTTCGTGCCCCGGTCCGGGAAGATCCCACATACTGTGGAGCGTCTGAGCCCGTGAGCCACGGCCGCTGAGCCTGTGCGTCCAGAGCCTGTGCTCCGCAACGGGAGAGGCCACAACAGTGAGAGGCCCATGTACCACAAAAAAAAAAAAAAAAAAATAGAATTATAGATAGCCCTATGTTACTAAACTCTCAAAATGCGTAAGTTCTGATTTTGTATTTCTCGGGTAATAGTTTCCTATCCTCTTTCCATGGACTCATATTAATGACCACGCCAACCATGAAATTAAACCTTACTCTTTTAGAAATGGTAGAACGAAATTGGAAGGTCAACTTAGAGTTACTATGGCGATGGGTACTCTGCAAAAAAAAAGAAGTTTGTCAAGTTAGTACAATATTATTTCCTACTGAGTGGAGTAAGTTTAAATTCTGGGTCACTAAGCAAACATAAGAAAGGACATCAATACCATTTTTACCCTTGAAAAGCCATCATAGATATTCAGCAGAGACTTCCTCCTTTTAGGTGGCTGAGCTATTATTTAAGGCCATGCTTCTAGTACGATACCTAATTAGATATCTCTAATTAGATATCAGCAATTCACAGAGGATTTACGTTCTTGCTACTCACCACAGCCACTAGAGGGTCATCACCCTCTCCCTGGAGCAAACATTTCAAATTGTCAACATGGAAGAATAGACGTCCCTGCAAATGCTACGAACAGGTCACAGTAAGCACATTTTCTTGTATGATAAAGGAAAACCTGAGCCTAAATAAAGATAGGCCACTGGTGTCACACCTGCTGAAGCAGGGCAGCAAGTTAAGCATGGAGGAAAAGGTGGGTTTCAAGTGGCTTTAGCTGTTAACCAGCTGGCAAAGCCAGTACATTCTAAACAACTTCATTTTCCCAGTGTTCTCCAGAACATCTTATTCAGAGCTTTGACTGCTTGTCAGGAGATAATATAATCTCCCAATGCCACTAGCTGAAAATGATTCATTTCACTCATGATTTAGTAAGACTTGATCAGAGATGACTGCCTGCTTCTCAGTTAAGCTGTCATCCAAACCCCCAAATTTTGCTCCTCTTTGAAAATTAGGCGGCATGACTACTTCCTATAAGATCAAAGTTTTATCTCTTGGTATTATATTTATCACTCTCCACATTGTTCAGGATTTAAAAATTGCTGAGGCTTTAAAATATGAAAAAAGTGATGATAATACTCTATTGCTACCACACTAACTGAAAAGCATAGTGAACGATAAAACTTAGAAGTTTGGAAGCCTAATTAGAAATATAAGTGTCCGTGCATCCTATGCTGGCTCTGCCATTTCTTACCATGCTCTTTCCTTTTTTTCAGCTGCTGGCTGGGCGCTGGCCTTTTGATCACAATGACTTCGGCGTATTTCTCTGCAAGTTGTTCCCCTTTTTGCAGAAGTCCTCAGTGGGGATCACCGTCCTCAATCTCTGCGCTCTCAGCGTTGACAGGTAACGTGGTTCTTTCCCTTTACTCTGTTGTTGGGTTTAGAAAAGCAGTTTTGTCAGAAAGAAGAGAACTCGAGGAGCCTTGAGAATTGGTGTTCAAGACAGTTGTTCATTAGTTCCCAGGAATGAAAATACTAGCAATCTTGCTCTACTGTTTAGAATTGCTTTCCACAGTTGTTGATTACCAGCCATGTTTGGCTCAGGCAACTTGTACCGAGAGCATTTCACCAACTATATCCATTTGACATCCTTATGGCAACGAAGGAAAAAGGAACATGTTAGATGGAATGAATGTTGGAAAAGGAAATTCTAGGACATCCAAATTCTGTACTTTCAATGGTAGATTTCTCATTAGAAAAAAGAAGATACTGTTCAATTGTGTTTCTAATGCTTGATTAGTTGAACTGAGTGGTGAGTACTCAGAATTATGTTCTAATCTATGCTTTTCTGAATACCTGAAATGCTTCCTAATTTTTAAAAAGAGGACAACAGAAGCACCCCTTGATCCAACTCTGAAAAAAACCATCAAGTATCTCAGAGTCTTTCCAGAATTCTTCTCAAACATGGATGTCAAGGCGTCAAGAAAGAAGTCCTTCTGAATTCCATGAACTTCTAGAAGGTATTTTCTATACCTTCTAATTTTCATAGCAGGAATTATAAAAAATGAAGTTAGGAACTCTATAACACATTTTATGGTGCTTTTTTATATTGAAAAAATCCTTTGCAAGCTGTTTAATGTCCTATTTAGGTGGTTTACCTACAATTTAGAAGAGGTTTTCATTTTTCCTTTCACACTCTGACAGTCACTTTTTCAGAGCACCTAAGTCCCATCATAATAGAAATAAAAGTCCCACTTTCTTAAAGAACATTTTAGTGTTTACAGATATTCTATTATTTATCATTAACAATTAATTTTCAGGACCAAAAGTGTTATTGTTAAAACATAAAACTACTCATTCCATTGATAGTAGAAAATTATAATGGTATCCTTGTTATAAATTTATGGTTATAATAATTGTGAAACACTAAACAAAATATTTAGTAGTGTTATTAAAAATAAATTTATTGCTGAAATTAAAACAAAAAAATTCCATTAGTAGTTTAAACTGCAGTAATGCTATTGACAAAAATGCTATCACTGCAGTGGTAAACACAAAGATGAGAAATAATTTCATCACCTATTAGGATTCACAGTGATTCCCAGGAAAAACCTGAGGTCTACATAGGTTTCTTGTGCATCATATCAGATGTTAAGGGCTGCTGCATAAAAATATTTACATACAATAGATGGCCACTGCATCACTTTCACTTGACAAATAATAGATTATGCTACTTGTGACCATGTCCTAAAAAATTGAGCAAGCATTTATAATCTGGACTTTATTCACTAATGAATTCTCATTCCGCTGTTCCCACTCCTAGCACCCCAATAATATCATTTCCTCTTGTAACTAAAGTATTGTATTATCTAAAAATTAAAGTCATTAAATTATACCTATTAATTACTAATACATGAAAAATTTTTCCTACCTGTATTTATCAAGTTGTATATTTAGAGATGTAGCTAGGTATTTTCATTATAATATCCAATTAAAATTTTAAATTATAATATAACTCTAAAACCCACATGGGGAAAAGAAATAAGAAAATAATCATGACAATTTTAAAAAGAATTATGTTTCCTATATGCATATTCTTCCTATATGATATTCTTAAATGTTATAAAGCTACAGTTTTAAAACAATGTGGTACACACACATAAACACGTTGACAAATCAATGGGAAAAACAGAAACAGGTGTCAGAGTGTACAAGAACATAATATAGGCTGAAATCACTTTAATAGGAAAAGGAAAGATTCATCAATAAACAGTGCTATGTACCATCTGGGGGAAAAAACATGTTAAAGTCTTATTTTGTACTATATATCAGTAATAATATTTATAATTATTACCATTTATTGAGTATTAGTATGTACCAGGCCCTGTTAAAAATACTTTCCAGAACTTATTTTATTTAATCCTTATAACAACACCTGTGATGGTGCTATAATTATCCCCATTTTACAGATGGGGAAGTTGAGGTCGAAAGGGCTTAATCAAGGCCAATTGTCTACTAAGTTTTGGAGCCATAATCAAATAAAAGTAGTGTGTGTTCTTAACCACTATGCACAAGCATGCAAAAACTCAAACCATAGAGCAATAGAAGAAAATAAACCAATATCTTTTTGATCTCTAGAAAAGGAAGGCTTTTTGAACCTAAAGTGGATGATAGAATATCTGAATAAAACTATAAATGCATTTCAGGACATAAAATTTTAAAACGTGAATATCAAACATCCATAAAATTAAAAAACAAATAAAGCAATAATCCAGGGAAAATATTTGCAGCAAAACTACAACATGTTAATATTCTTGGTATTTAAAGAAACCATACAAATAGTAATGAAAACCTTACTACTTCCATATAAAAAGGGCATTAGTGTAAAAATCACCAAAGAAGAAATTAAAATGACTAACATATGGATCATGTTCATGTTATCAAAGAAATTCTCATTAAAAAGCATGTTTCTCAAAATCTGGTGGTAGTCGAGAATTGAACAGCCCTTCCAGAAACTAAAGTCCTACAAACGTTTTTGCCTTCTGACCCCGTAATTACAATTTTTACGATCAATTCTATGGAAATGATCCAAAATTTGAACAAAGTCAGGTACAAAGATGCTCCTTACAACAGCAGTCCCCAACCTTTTTGGCACCAGGGACTGGTTTCATGGAAGACAATTTTTCCATGGACTGGGGCGGGGGTGGGGGTTCGGGATGATTCAAGCGCATTACATTTATTGTGCATTTTATTTCTATAATTATTACATTATAATATATAATGAAATAATTATACAACTCACCATAATGCAGAATCAGTGGAAGCCCTGGGCTTGTTTTCACTTGCCACTCACTGATAGGGTTTTGATACGAGTCTGCAAGTAACTGATTTATTATGGCCTCTGTGCAGTCAAACCTCTCCGCTAATGATCATCTGTATTTGCAGGCACCCCCCAGTGATAGCATCACCCCCTCAGCTCCACCTCAGATCATCAGGCGTTAGATTCTCATAAGGAGCGCGCAGCCTAGATCCCTCGCATGCACAGTTTACAGTAGGGTTCGAACTCCTATGAGAACCTAATGCTGCCGCTGGTCTGACAGTAGGCGGAGCTCAGGCAGTAATACGAGCAATGGGGAGCGGCTGTAAATACAAAGGAAGCTTTTCTCACTCACCCGCCACTCACCTCCTGCTGTGCAGCCCTCTTCCTAACTGGCCACGGGCTGGGCTGGTACCCGTCCGTGGCCCAGGGGTTGTGAACCCCTGCTTTACAAGATCATTTAAAGAAAAAGTTGAAAGCAGCCTTGTATTAGGGAAATTGATAGGGATGTTAAATGCAATTTATATGTGTAAGTATACGAATATAAAAATTCCTTGAAAGGAATATGATAAATAGTAGTAGTAGTTATGTCAAGGGATAGAGTAACAGGCATAACATTCTTCTGCAAGCAGAAAAAAACTTATGAAAGTTTATTTTATTTTCTGTGACCCATTTTCCTTATTTACTTCATGCTATTCCCTACATTTTATTTTTCTCATCTGCCCAGCTCATTCCTATGACCTTTATTTTAAATTAACACTAATTTCCTATGACTGAGTAGCTCTAAAATGCAAGCATATGTAGGCCTGTGTGTATGTGGAGAAATACATGTACATGCCCAGCTCAGAGTTACTTCCCTGCCTACTCTTGCCTTTACAAAAGCACCATCAAATTTGGGAAAACAGCATTTTATTTAAAAAATTAAACTTTGTCCCAAAGTTTAGGTAAAAATAGGATGATAACGAGTCTTAGGAAAGGGCCACTCAGTGTTCTAAGAAAACTGCACCTCCGAGGAAACATCTAACCAAAGCCAGACAAGAACAGCCCATGACAAACAAGAATGAAAAACAGGAGAAGGAAGACAAGGAAGATGCTTGGCTCCTGTAAATAGTAAAACCTTTTTAAAGGTATAATCCTCTGAGAAGAGAGGCATTGATGAAAAGAGAGGCCAAGGAGAGGAAAGAATTTGCTTGGTTTGGTAAGAAATATAGGCAACTTTTCATCCCTGCAATATATTTTCTTGTTATAAAAATTAGAGTATATGCTCTGAATAGTGTTATGTGCCATGGTATAATGGTCCCTTTTGTAGTTCATTTGAATCTATTTAATAAATTTTTTTCTTGATTGAAAAATACTTTAGGGCACTTATTCCTCAGTGATATACTCTATCATGAATTATCCCTAGATTGAGAAGCATAATTCATAATTTAGTTCAACAGAGAGACTTGGCAAGAAGGGTATGAGGTACAGACATGAAGAATCGGTCCCGGCTGCTGTTCTTTAGGAGTTTCCATGGTTGTGAAGACAATGACCTGGGAACCAGGGAGAAAGAAGTGCACAAGGGAAGTGTTCAGGCAGTTGGATTCCCCAGCCACCTGAATCATCAAAACTCTCCATTCCTTCTCTAGCTCACCTTGTTCTGCTGCCTCTTTCCTCCTTGGGGGAACCTCAGAGGACGATCTTGCTGAGCTTCAATCTCCCCAGTATAAACCCTACCTGTAGGCGGGGAGAAGGGGGTGGTGGGAGATGATGGGATGGGGAAACGGAGGGATTAGGTCATAGATTCCTGTTTCTGATGTAGGAATACCTCACCCACACCATGTCCTCCCCACCTCATGCATGGAGAAAAATTAACTCAGTGTTCAATCACAAGCTGTCAGGTAGCACATGAAATGTTCTTGGTTTGGAAAAAAAAAAAAAAAAAAGAAAGAAAGAAATGTTCTTGGTTTGAAAAAAGAAAGAAAGAAAAAAGAATGTCAAGCATTTATTTCATTAAGACTTAACCTCAGTTTTAGATCAAGAAGAACCGTTTTAAAATTCCACTTTCGCAAAAATCTGCCTGAATCCAGGAGGTTTTTTTCTGGGTAATGAACTTACTGTCCTTTGTTCCCTGGGTCCTTTCTTTATTATTTTTACATTTCATTTGGTACTGACTCTCAACTTTGGGACCGGTATGTAGGGAATCTATTTTGATATCTCTATTTCAAAAGCTTTTACACTAGAGAATGAATCATTCACACTTGATTTCTGAAGATAAGATACAATTTGCTTTGAATCTTGATTCGGTTGCATTATATTCTTCTAAAAATAAGAAAATGCCTTTATTTAAAAAAAAAAAAAAAAAAAACAAAGCAAGGAGTAAAAAGAGGGAAATTGGAACCTGTTATGAAACAGTTTGCAACTTGGGAATCCCTGCTTTCATTCTATGAGCTGAATCAAATTACGGCCCAGGAGGAGTTCCCGTGATTTTTTTGGTTTTGTTTTTTAAATATGATGATTATCTCTCATTTCAGAGTTGTTGTTTCTGAGAGAAAATAATGAACGTAACTATTCATCCAAGCTTTATACAATTTCTCCACTACTTCATTGATTGCTCAGTGAATACTAATACTTTAGGATCAAAGAAAACGTCTAGCTTCCTCACTCCAGGCTTTTAATCTGAATAAGGTAAACAAGACAGAGAAAGCACATCCCTTGTACCAGAATGGATGACTTCCCATTGTTCATTTCAACTATGGACTTGTCTGATTAAAGCTTTTCACTAATTCTTCCTCAAATCTATTATTTATTTTTATTTCACACCATTAGTTACTTAAGAATAAGATAAAACAGGAATTTCAGAAAAAGACTGGGGAAATTTAGAAAAAAATTTTGACCTCTATCCAAGCTTTATCAGTGAAATAGTTTTGTCTAATGTTAAGCAGTATACTTCTAAAATGAATGAATTTTTCCCAACAAACCATGAATAACCAGCCATTACCAATAGTGCAAATAGGTATTCTTACCTGCCATAAGTGACAAGCTTTACAAGTTACTCTGAGTTTGTTTCAGGGGGAAAAAAAGAAGGGGCAGGGATTGGGAAGAGGAATTCAATGCTATTCTTGTAAGGTTAACAGTCATGTTTAAAGTAGAAAATGATGGGGGTCAGACCAGTAAAAAAGGTCTGGGTACAGCTCCAGATTGTACTTTAAAGTTGCCTAGGGAAAGAGGCTGTAAAAAGATATAACTCTTTTAACAACTACTCCAGATGATGTGTGATTAGACACCTGGGAAAGTTGTAAGGCTCCATCACTAATGCACTTTGATTTGCCTCAAACTCAAAGCCAGTTCTTCATCCCTCATTTCAAGTAATTGCTTAGTGGTCTCTAGGATATTCTCAAAGGTTTATCCCAACTCAAGAAAGCATGGAAGCGATTTTCTAAAAAACTTCATTTTTACTTAGACTTGGGCTTGGTTTCTCCTTATTCTCCTGGTGCTATGATTTTCCTTTCACGCTGGGTGTAGGGCAACTTGGGATCTCATTTGGGGGTCTGTTCCCTGTCGCACATAGTTATTTGTTCTTTTCTCTTATTTCTATTGTCAAGATCAGGTGACTGGTTAATCTTGCTACCTCGTTTTTCTTTGATAACAAACTACCCCCAAACTTAGTGGTTTAGAACAACCACCATTTTCTTATTATCTGACCAAGTTGTGGGTTAGGGATTTGGGTGGTTTTTCCGCTCCTTGTTACTTCGACTGCGGTCTCACGGTGAATTTCAGCTGGCCGCTGAGCTTGCTTCATGGGTCCAAGACTCACATGACTGGCCCCTTGGCAAGAACAGTTGGACATCTGAGCTCAGAGGAGCCCATCTCCCTCTCCATGAAGTCCAGGGCTGTTCGACACCCCTCCAGCGGGCTCAGGGCTCCGGGGTGGCACCTACTGCTCCATTCAGAGGCCAGACGTGAAACTGACAAAGCATCATTCCAGCTGTGCTCAGCTGGTCAAAGGAGCCAGAGGCCAGCCCAGATGAAGGACCCAACTGAAGAAATGTCCAAATATCTGCAGCTATCTTTCTTTTTTATTAATTTTTTGTTGTTGTTGAAGTATAGTTGATTTATAATGTTGTGTTAGTTTCTGGTGTAGAGCAAGGTGATTCAGTTATACCTGTATAAATATATATTCTTTTTCAGATTCTTTTCCATTATAGGTGATTACAAGATATTGAATATAGTTCCCTGTGCTATACAGTAGGACCTTGTGGCTTTATATATTTTATATATAGTAGTTTGTATCTGCTAATCCCAAGCTCCTGAATTACCCCTTCCCCCCCTTTCCCCTTTGGTAACCATAAATATGTTTTCAATGTCTGTGAGTCTGTCTCTGTTTTGTAAATAAATTCATTGGCATCATTTTTTTTTAGATTCCACATCTAAATGATATCATATGATATTTGTCTTTCTCTGACTTACTTCACTTAGTAATCTCTAGGTCCATCCATGTTGCTGCAAATGGCATTATTTCCTTCTCTGCAGCTACCTTTTTTTTTTTAACATCTTTATTGAAGTATAATTGCTTTACAATGTTGTGTTAGTTTCTGCTTTATAACAAAGTGAATCAGCTATACATATACATATATCCCTATATCTCCTCCCTCTAGCGTCTCCCTCCTACCCTCCCTAACCCACCCCTCTAGGTGGACACAAAGCACCGAGCTGACCTCCCTGTGCTATGCAGCTGCTTCCCACTAGCTATCTATTTTACGTTTGGTAGTGTATATATGTCCATGCCACTCTCTCACTTCATCCCAGCTTACCCTTCCCCCTTCCAGTGTCCTCAAGTCTATTCTCTACATCTGCGTCTTTATTCCTGTCCTGCCCCTAGGTTCTTCAGAACCACTTTTTTCTTAGATTCCATATATATGTGTTAGCATACGGTATTTGTTTTTCTCTTTCTGACTTACTTCACTCTGTATGACAGTCTCTAGGTCTATCCACCTCACTGCAAATAACTCAATTTCGTTTCTTTTTATGGCTGAGTAATCTTCCATTGTATATATGTGCCGCATCTTCTTTATCCATTCATCTGTCAGTGAACACTTAGGTTGCTTCCATGTTCGGGCTGTTGTAAATAGAGCTGCAATGAACATTGTGGTGCATGACTCTTTTTGAATTATGGTTTTCTCAGGTTATATGCCTAGTAGTAGGATTGCTGGGTCATATAGTAGTTCTATTTGTAGTTTTTTAAGGAACTTCCATACCGTTCTCCACAGTAGCTGTATCAATTTACATTCCTACCAACAGTACAAGAGGGTTCCCTTTTCTCCACACCCTCTCCAGCATTTATTGTTTGTAGATTTTTTGATGATGGCCATTCTGACTGGTGTGAGATGATACCTCACTGTAGTTTTGATTTGCATTTCTCTAATGATTAGTGATGTTGAGCATCCTTTCATGAGTTTGTTGGCAATCTGTATATTTTCTTTGGAGAAATGTCTATTTAGGTCTTCTGCCCACTTTTGGATTGGGTTGTTGGTTTTTTTGATATTGAGCTTCATGAGCTATTTGTATATTTGGGAGATTAATCCTTTGTCGGTTGCTTCGTCTGCAGATATTTTCTCCCATTCTGAGGGTTGTCTTTTCGTCTTGTTCATGGTTTCCTTCCTGCAGCTATCTTTTAATCCACTTCACCTGGCTTCTCTTTAAAGTTCTTCCTGCTGGCGTTTTGCTCCCAAACCTCTATATGGCAATTGGTTTGCCTAGCACATAGGAGACACAAATCATAAACAAACATTACAAAGGGTCACATTTGCTCAATTAAAGAAGTGCAGACATAAAGATATAAGTGCCACTTTACCTTATGGAGGTGGCAAAACTGAAGAAAAATAAATTGTAATGATGGCAAGCATTGACAGGCACTTAGGAGAAACATTTTTTAAAGGTACTTAAGCTACTTTTTCATTCCCTTGATTTAGTAATCTCACTCAAGATAATTAACCCAGGAAAATCATTCAAAGAGAAAAAAAATCTGTATGTGCAAACATATTTATAGCATGTTATTCACAACCTTGAAACACTAGAAATGATGTGACCATAGGAGGAAGATTTAGGTAAATTGTATCAATATCTTGTTATACTGGGTAGCCATGAAATTAATAAATGCCATGCCTATGTAGAAACATGAAAAGCAAATAAAGCCAAAAACAAAATTGTAACTGACAAGATTATAATATAATTATATTCAAACTATATTTATGAGACTAGCAATGGGCAAAGAAGAAGAAGAAATGGAAATAGATTTTGCTGAAGTGATCTTTTGAATTGAAGTTTTCTTTTACACTGTTTTAAAGTACATTCAATAATATTTATTTTCAGTTTAATGAGTTTCCCAGATCATACCTTAAAGATTCAAAGATGTGCATTAAATGCCTCTAGCCTTGAAAACATGTAAAAATCTATTTATAGACATATACAGTAACAAACATCTTTACATAAACAAAACATGTAATTTATTCTTGTATTTTGGCATGTCATATGACAGAGTTCATGGTGGTGTCATGGGAAAAGACTCCCCTGGGACTTGGCAGACCAGAGCCCTGGCCCAGGCGCCCCACATTCACTGGGGACCAGGCAGAGGACTTGGTGACACACCCCTCCTCAGGTTCCCAACGAGAACACAAAGGGAGAAAGATCAGCCCAGAGGTCCTGCTTGGTTTTAAATTACTGTGTTCTAGGATTCTGAAAGTACTAGCTCTTTATCCGTTGCCTAATTCAGGGCTGGCTTGAAAAATAAGAAACTCTTTGGAATGTATATTGGCTTTGGCCAATAAAGACAAATGCATGGCAAGGAAGCAAACAAAGAGAGATTCTTAATTCAAGAGATATTTATTCAGCACCTATTGTTGTAGGTCTTGTGACCAACATGCAAGATGTCTGCCCTACGGAGCTTACAATCAAAAGGGAGAGGTGGACACAGACCATAAACGAAATAAATAAGTAAAATATTTGATTGGTCCCATCGTAGTAAGTGCTATGGAGAAAAATAATCAGGCTGAGTGGGACAGGGTACATCTGGAGGGGAATCTGGCAGTTTTAAATAGGGTATTCAGGGAAGGCCTCTGTGAAAAGACACCATTGCGTAAAGATCTGGGGAAGTGAGGAGGCAGCTCTGAGGACACCTGTAGGCATTCCCATTGGGGTGGGAACCCACTGGGGGATCTGAGCAGAGGGGTGACATGATTGGCTTACATTTTAACAGGCTCACCCCGGTTGCTGTGTTCAGGGCAAACTGCAGGAGGGCGAAGTGGACACAGAGAGATCAGTTAGGAAGCTATTAAAATAATCCAGGCAGGTGGTAACTGGCGAGATGGTGAGAAGTGGTTGCGTCTGGATACAGTTTGAAGGAGGAGGTTGCAAGGTTTGCTGAAGAATTGGATGTGCGATGGAAGAGAAAAAGAGGAGGGAAGGCTAACTTCAAAGTTCTGGGCCTGAGATGGTAGACTAGAGAGAAGGCAAGGAAGGGGGCAAGGAAGAAGACCGGGAGTCTGGTTTGGGTGAGTTTCAGTGCCTATTAGATATCTGAGTGGATACCAAGTAGGCAGGTGGATACACGAGTCTAGAGTTAGAGGTGAGGCTCTAGGCTAGAGTTATACATTTGAGAATTAATTATCCACATATAGAGAGTTTAAATGATAATAAAGCCTTGAGACTAGATGAGATCATAAAGAGAGAGGGTGTAGATAGAAAAGAAAAGAGGTGCGAGGACTAAGGGGAAATCCAACACTAAGAATTTGAGGCGTGGGCATGATCCAGCCAAGGAGATGAGATGGAGTGGCCAATCCCATCAGCAGGAGGAAAAGTAGCAGAATGTGGTCAAAGCCAAGTGAAGAAAGCATTTCAAAGGGGAGGGATTATTTCCGGAATAGTTTTTGTTGGCAGGCTGTTCATAATCATACCTAGTAAGGAGAACATACTGTGTATTATCTGTTGTGTCATTATCACCCAAATAGAAATCATTTGGGGCACGTCCAGTATTTCTTATTTTTCGCACCTTTCTGCACCTCCATCATCACAAGTGAGTGTTTCTAATCATTCTTATGGTTGTTTTCTCATCTCATGGAGATGTTATCAAGATCAGTGTGATTACAAATGGGAAATATTCTAATTCTCAGTCATGTGGGTTAATGAAGGAGCAGACTGATTCTGAATCATTTGCTCAACTAGGCACTAAAAATTACTTCTATTTATGTTTAAATGTTGAATTCACATTGGATTATAGATATGTCATATTCTGGGAACTCATGGGCACGTTATAAAATGAAGCTGGTCTGTGAATATATTCATCATTGGAACATGTAGATCACATTTTCTTACTAAACCACCTTCTATCTCCAATCCTGCCTAAGAAATCTGGCTTTCTCTTTTAAGAGATAAAGTGTTTTATTTACATCACCTTTCCTGATAAGAGGAGGGGAGAAGAAACAGATATAACTCATTGACAGCCTTGGGATATAGACATTCTGTCTCCATTCCTTGTAGCTTTTACTGGACATCAGACTGTCAGTCTAATAAGGCAGCAAAGAAAAGTAAACAGAAATAGAAAGCAGAATATATAGCAGTCTTCATCCTCCTGGTAATAACCATAAATTTTAAAATGCAATGTTGGCTACATCGTAAAAGGATTTTCTTGGTCTGTTTGCATAGCTGTATTTTATTCCATTCTGAACTAATCTGGACTTTTTCAGAGATTCTTATTGTGCACCAATCTTATTTATCCTAAAAATCTTTTGCAAAACATTTCTCCAGCAAAGTGTCCTGTATATATGGCATGTGGCATCATCGTGCATACCAAAACTATAGGTTCTAATCTACAGTGAAGAACAAGGTAGCATAATTCCTAG
Organism: Kogia breviceps; assembly: GCF_026419965.1. Classification (NCBI taxonomy): domain Eukaryota; kingdom Metazoa; phylum Chordata; class Mammalia; order Artiodactyla; family Physeteridae; genus Kogia; species Kogia breviceps. The sequence goes on from NC_081315.1 coordinate 27,233,356, forward strand.
GAGTTGGGTTTTCACAGGTGTACCTTTTAGTTGTACTGAGACAGAACACTAACTGCAAATGATAGGGGCTCATTTTGGTGGCTATGGGTAGCTTGTATCTTGCCTTGGCGTTGCTGACTAATCTTTCCCATTAAGCTGCCTGGCCTGCAAACCCATGTGCACCTGTCTCAATGCCTTGGTCTGTTTTACAGCCTTCCTCTGGCACTATCTAATGAAAGCTATTAAAAGCGAATGTTTCCTTTCCATTACAACAGCAGCAAAAATTTCAAGAATGAAGTCACAAAAATACTGTACCACAGGTCCCTTCTTAATAGTAAGTCTGAAAGCAGTTAGCACCAGACCATCACCTCAGGTCAAAGAGCATGGCATTTCTGAAACCAAACTTTCCTTCGACTTAACATTTAAATGTGATTATTATCATAAAATATTAAGGTAAAATATAAGGCAAACACAATTTCTTAATGCCAGTTAGTGCTTTGATTGGCATGATTGTTCAGTTATATTTATATCCTATGCTTCTGTATGAACCATTCTTTCCTATTAAAGTGTAAACCCTAAAGTTGAGGAACGAAGCTGTCTTTAGCTCAGTTTTATATAGTCTAGCACAGGGCCATATGGGAGAGATATATTTATTCTTTGACTTTTTCAAATATAATTATTAGAAATATTTATTTACTAAAACAGCCACCCAGTACAAGCCCACTGTGATCATATTTTGAGGGTAGAGGAAGGGAGAAAACAATGGAAGATCTATGGTCACCATTCACTTAAGGATATCTAGATCCACTTCATAGATAATATTTCAAGTTTTTTTTTAATATAGAAACAGAAATAAGACATTACCATAACAAGTACCAGCAGCTTTCACTACCCCTCCCATCATCCAATTTTCCCCCCATCTTAATAAACATAGCACACCCATCTCTGCTGCCACATCCTAAACTCTCATGAGATTTCGATAGGCCCCAAGTGAAGATCTCAGACTCAGGCCTGCCAGCCAGTTGAACTCCAAATGGGTAGAACTTTTAATAGCCCCACTTGTTTTTCACACCAGGACTCACAGAAAATTCCTAAAAAGCTAATGGTTGGTCACTGGCCAAAGGAAGGATCTTTCCAGCATTTATAATTTTCATTTAATTGAAATAAACTTAAAATTTCCTAACCACTTGGTGCCATCATCCCCCCCCTTTTTTTTTAGGTACAGAGCAGTTGCCTCCTGGAGTCGTGTTCAGGGAATTGGGATTCCCTTGGTCACAGCCATTGAGATTGTCTCCATCTGGATCCTTTCTTTTATCCTGGCCATCCCCGAAGCAATCGGCTTCGTCATGGTGCCCTTTGAATACAAGGGTGAACAGCACAAAACCTGTATGCTCAATGCCACGTCAAAATTCATGGAGGTATGAAAAGTTTAAAGGAAATTAATTGGGGAGGGGAGGTCTTCATTTACCATCACCAAGATTTGTTGATATCTCTACACTGCCGAGTGTAGTTTACTCTGTTAGTTCAGTCAAATATTCTTTAAATTGCATGAAAAGCAGATGTTAAACCAGGGCTTAGCTTCTTGAATAAAACAACTATTTTGTTTTCACTCTTGTATTATAGCACAACTGTAGACACAACTATTGCTCTGCACCAAACAACTCAGAATTCTGAAACAGATTTACTAAGAAAGAGAGATTGATGTGTATGCATGTAGTGCTATTTGTTTTGATAATAAGGAATACAGCACAATTTCCATCTGACAGACACACTGATGCTTATTTGATGTTACTTGGAGAAATGCTCATTGCTCACACAGTTTTTAAAGACAGATTTACTAATTCAAAGTAGGAAGTCATTCTCGTGTGTGCTTATGTTAGTACAGATTCTAATATATAAATAATATAAATTTTTTAAAATTTTAATTTAATTTTATTTGGATTCTTTTCTCTTTTTAAAAAAATATTTATTTATTTTTGGTTGCATTGGGTCTTCATTGCTGCACACGGGCTTTCTCTAGGTGCAGAGAGCAGGGGCTACTCTTCTTTGTGGTGCGCGGGCTTCTCATTGCAGTGGCTTCTCTTGCTGTGGAGCATGGGCTCTAGGCACGTGGGCTTCAGTAGTTGTGGCACGCGGGCTCAGTAGCTGTGGCTCGCGGGCTAAGTAGTTGTGGCTCACAAGCTTAGTTGCTCCGCGGCATGTGGGATCTTCCTGCACCAGGGCTCGAACCCGTGTCCCCCACACTGGCAGGCGGATTCTTAACCACTGCGCCACCAGGGAAGCCCCAAATAATATAAATTTGCAGAACGTTTTTAAAGAGCATTTTAGTGTAACAAATTCAATTGTTGCTTAATACACCTGACCGCATTAATGTTTCTGAAAAGCTTGATTACAGAACTGAGAGTATTAGGAAACTCATTTAAAATGCATATTTCCTCTACAAAACTAGTCACATGTAGAACGAGGAGGAAAACCAAGAATAACTATTTCTCTTACATCAGCATAATTTAGTACTTTGATGTAAGTTTCATGCAGTTCAGATTCCACATTTAATCATTTACAGACATCTTAAGGTATGTTTTCCTTCCATGGAAAATTCACAAAATTAGTGGTTTTACAGTTGACCAGTTGTCCTGCTTGGAGATTCTTGTTTCAAAATTAAAAGTGCTCATGAACACAGCCAAACTAGCAACCTTAAAATTAAAGTCTTCTGCTGATCTACTGACTTTTTTATGAAGTCAACCTCCACAGTGAAAAGCAAAGCAGTAGGAGGCTATCAGAACTGGGGCAGTGTGAATGAGCAATCTAGAAAACCCTGACTAAAACATTAGAGAGAAGAGGCTGAACATAAGAAGGAACTCACTGGGAATTTCCTGGTGGTCCAGTGATTAGGACTCATGGAAGTCATGGGTTCAATCCCTGGTCAAGGAACTAAGATCCCGCAAGCCGCGCAGTGTGGCCAAAAATAAAGAGGAACTTACTGACCATTCCAGCTGGACAAAATGAAATGGGTTTCTTCACAACGATGCATATCCTTTCTAGAGATGAAGCTAAGAGTAGCTGCCCTTCAGGCTGGCGGGGGCGTTGTGCCTGGCGGGCGCCCGGAGGGTTGCAGTATAGGGTATGAGTTTGAACTGATGATTTTGAAGATTTCATTCCAAGTCTAAAGTTTTAGGATTCTCTTTCCCCTCCTGTTCTCTTTTTCTAATGTGATTCCCCCTCTTTTTCCACTCTTTCCTCCTCAACTTTGCTCTAACCTAGACTGGAGGGAGGTCCCTCCATACCCTTGCTGGTGACATCAGTTCAAAAGAAATGTGTGACCCCATTCTCGATAGGCCTCTACCATGGAAGGGGCAGGGAACTCCATCCAGTCCCCTCCAGGTAGGGTCAGCTTCCAGGCCCTCCACAGCTGCTTCTAGGCAGTCACACCCAGCCAGCAATGCACCCAGAAGAAGGGGGTCCTCCAAGGAGTGTTTGTGTTGCATTTAAATGAAGAGAGAGAGTCCTTCTGATTTTTTGTTTGTTTTTTAAAGTTCAGTACTAAAACCTTTCTACAGCGTGATGTGAACAGGAAAATATTTGTGTAAACAGATTTGAAAAAACCAACTCCTTTGGGAGTCTGCACTTAACCTGAGGCTAGAATTCAGAGGTTTGTAAACTTGAATGGAAAGGAAATTACATGTTTATTTTCACTAACTTCTAACTGAAATTTATCATTTCCTTCTAATATGAAAGTAGGCAACAAACCACAGTAGTATTTAGCAGTACCATGATTTTTTCACTAATAGAAATAACAGACATTTCATACCACATAACAGTTGTATAATCTCAAAATATCATTTACATTCATCATTGCTCCTACATTCTGATAGAACCACCATTAGATCTGTGATTTAATTTGTTAATAAACACATATATTACTACATCAGAACTTTCTTTTTCATATTTTGATTTCTGTGTTTTGATGTAATTGGTTTCCATTGTAATCTTACATATTTTATTTCATGCACATAAAAGTATTATTCTCAGAAAGAATTATAGTCTACACCAGAAGGCGATCTATGGCATAAAAGTATTTAAGAACCCCTGCCCAGAACTTTTTATCCTCAGGAACCATTTAAAGAATATTTTAATAGACATGTTATAAATGCAGCCCACTGGGCCTCTTTCTATATTCAGAAACTCTCCAGTGTTTCACAGAGCAGTGTGATTATTTTTTACTGTGGGAACTGAGATATTACAGGAGGCTGCATTATCCTTAGTAAATAAACAATCTGGAGAAACAGCATAAGAAAAGGAACAGCATTTCTTCCCAAGCTGGTGGTTAATTTAGTGGGACGAAGAATTTAGATGTAATTTTCTAATTTCCATTTTTATTGGGTATTATATTTTCTCTTTCAAGAACACATAAAACTGAGTAATCCTGGTATTTATAAATCCTGTCCTCAGGGAGATAATGCTCAGTATGCCTTCAGATAAACTACACTGCCTCAATAGTTTCCAGGTGGTAAGTATTAAAAGGGAGCGAGAAAGGGCACAGTTATTGATGGCTCAAACTGGCTGGCTGCGAGGTCACATAGCAGACATACCAGACAAAGGGTTAATTCCCAGTAACCGAAAACTCCACAGATAAGCCATTCATAACCCTCACTGTTTCCAAACTAGATAGGCACATTAAGTACATTCTAACCACAATAGTCAGAAGTAAACCAGGCACTAGCAAAATGTTGAGAATCACCAACAAAGATAAGAGTCTGTATGTCTCAAAATCATGCTTTATGAGCTTTGGAAGGGAACTCTTTTTATTGATTAGGGCTCTTGCACTGTGTAATTAAAACCAACTTCAGTTTATTCAAAATATCTGTTGGGATAATTTTTTAAATTTATTTTATTGCAGTATAGTCGCTTTACAATGTTGTGTTAATTTCTGCTGTACAGCAAAGTGATTCAGTTATCCATATATATACATTCTTTTCCATATTCTTTCCCATGATGTTTTATCACAGGATATTGAATATTGTTCTCTGTGCTATACAGTAGGACCTTATTGCTTATCCATTTTATATATAATAGTTTGCATCTGCTAATCCCAAACTCCTAATCCATCCCTCCCTCTCCCCCCTTGATAACCACAAGTCTGTTCTCTATGTCTCTGAATCTGTTTCTGTTTCATAGATAAGTTCATTTGTATCATATTTTAGATTCCACATGTGAGATCATATGATATTTGTCTTTCTCTTTCTGACTTACTTTGCTTAGTATGATCATCTCTAGGTCCACCCTTGTTGCTGCAAATGGCATTATTTCATTCTTTTTATGGCTGAGCAATATTCCATTGTATATTCATCTGTCAATAAACATTCAGGTTGCTTCTATGTCTTGGCTATGGTGAATAGTGCTGTTTGCCAGGATAATTTTTAATGCAATTTCTTTGTGTGCTATTATAAAGCCAAGATAATGTCTGGAGTTTCCAATTTAGTTGTTTTGAGTACCACCTCCAAGCCCATTACCACAACCAGAGAGCATGAATATACAAACATATCTGCAAGCATGAAAATGTTGAAGCCACCAGAGGCGCTGTACAACTAATTTTCATTATAATGCTCCCCTTCCTCTCTCCCTTCTCTTCTCTTTCCAGTTCTACCAAGATGTTAAGGACTGGTGGCTGTTTGGGTTCTACTTCTGCATGCCCCTGGTGTGCACTGCGATCTTCTACACCCTCATGACTTGTGAGATGTTAAACAGAAGGAACGGCAGCCTGAGAATTGCCCTCAGTGAACACCTGAAACAGGTAAATCTAATAAGATCATGAAGATGTGGCCAAGACTGTTTTGTCCTTGACAACAAAAGGCCTATGAATACTGTATTTCGCAGATTTAGCCTGATTTCCTAAAAATAAAAATACTGTTTTGTTTGTCTGTATGTCTTGTTTTCTTTAGCGTATTAGGCATTTCTTCTGTGAAGTAGGGATCCGACCTATGAAACAGGTGGCCCTGTGGGCAGGGCCCAAACAGAGAGAAACTATTCATTTATTTTGCCAAGGGTGTATCAAACATGAGTGTTTGTGATTAGCAGTACGTTGAACTGGGGTTGGAACTGTGCCAGGACAAAAAAAGAAGTATATGACTTTCTCCATGGGCAGGCTTTGCAGTCTTGTTGTGGAAATAAAACACAAACATGAAATAATTGGAAAATAGAATCACAAGTTGTGGTAAAAAGTAGCCTTTGCTATAGAAAGTCAAGGAGGATATGAGATAAAGTCATGGAGAAATTGTATGAGGGGGATTGAACTGTTCATGGAGGATAAGTGGGTTCCATGGGGAAGAAGAGGACAGAGGGCACTTCAGGTGGGTGGACAGGGGTCTAGTAGAACACAGCATGGGCATCATCCCTTTGGGGGACTGGAAAAAAAGATGGACCTCATTAGAGCAACATCTAAAGTAAGACTCATGGGGCTTCCCTGGTGGCGCAGTGGTTGAGAGTCCGCCTGCCGATGCAGGGGACATGGGTTCGTGCCCTGGTCCGGGAAGATCCCACATGCCGCGGAGCAACTAAGCCCGTGAGCCATGGCCGCTGGGCCTGCACGTCCGGAGCCTGTGCTCCGCAACGGGAGAGGCCACAGCAGTGAGAGGCCCGCATACCGCAAAAAAAATAAATAAATAAATAAAATAAAATAAAGTAAGACTCATGATAGCAAACAGGATTGGGTACATAAGAAGCCACATTTTGGAGGGCCCAAAGTTCTAGAAGAAATCTGAACATGTCATTAGGACGCTATTGGTCCTTCCCAGGCAGGAAACAGAACAGATAAAACTGTGACGCTTATATTTGCTGGCTCTGTGACATTGGGCAAATTGCTTAATCTCTCTGAACTTCTAGTTCTTCAGAAAATGTATATAATAATACCTGCACTTTTCTATACAAATACCAACTTAGTTTTGAGTCTTAAAAATTTTTTAATGAGATGTATATAACAATACATCAAAGGGATGACCTAATGCATGTGCGGTGTCTAATAGGCTCCAACTCATAGTTTAGTCAGAAAATGTTGATAGATATTAATTCAAAGAGTAAAACTAGGACTGTGGGTGAGTTTTCAGTTTCAACAGACAAGTATATAAGGACGATGAACCACACCAAAAGTTAATGTCATAACTTGATGGAGCCTGGAAATCTGCCCTGTATGATGACCACACAACAAGCATCATTTTTCATCGGCAACAGTTTTCAGCTAGAGGACTGATTTTTTTTGAGTGTCAGCTCCCTATCCGTAAATTGGACATAATAATATATGAATCAGTGTTATTATGACAATCAAAGGAATTAATGTGCATACACATACTTTATAAAATCTAACATGCTATACAAATGGTAGCTATTATCTTTCATTATAATTTAACAGGAAAATTATCTTGAGAAACTTTAGTATGACATCATCCAGGCATGAACATTTCAAGTACTCCAGATGTGAAACATATTAAGCAATTATTATGGCTCATTCCTACAATGAAGATAACTAATTAGAATAGATTTGTGAAAGACAGTGTTTTAAAATGTTGATTTTGCACTAGCACCACGATTGAGCCTATTTAAGCTACGAGTGGCAACTGCTCTGAAAATAATTGAATAGGGATTGGAAGCAATAATAAGATGCTGCTGCTTCACATTTTCATAGCATTTTTTAAAGTTTTTAAAGAGCATTTCCATGTCCTTTTGGTGTTTGATTCCTCCAAACACCCTGTGAGATAAGCTGGACAGGTATTACCCTTATTATACAGGTGTTTAAGAGACTGACTCAACCAAATGGAGATTAGAACCCAAGACTTGGTCACCATGCAACAGACATTCCCTCGTGTCTCACTCAAAGCTAGAGCAGGTTCTAACAGCAGGAGAGCAAGCCTGGCTGGAAGGCCTTCAAGTGGGATGGCAGGGGAGCTAGCTCAGAGTGAAAGACCCAGCCACCCTGTCCAATATCCAATATGGCTTCTGGTCTTGCTTCTTGTGTGGTTTTCTCAAATTTCTCTTCATTATACCAACAAGACATTTTATCAGTTAGGGATTGTGTTTGGATGCTGGTAGCAGAAAACCCAAAATAACAGGGAGTAGACCAGGCAGGGGTTTATCTTTCTCCCATGGCAAGAAGTTCAGATGTCATTGGCTCAGTGGTCAAGGGACTCAGAAGCCAGGGTTCTGCTGGTGTACTGACCTTTCCGTTTTTATTGGAAGACAGCCGCTATAGCTCTACCATTATATCTTCTATCTAGGCAGCAAGAAAGGGAAGAACACAGATCACATTAGTGTGTGTCTGCCAAAGGAGTATATCCCACTTTTTTTTTTGTCCACGCCCCACGGCATGTGGGATCTTAGTTCCCCGACCAGGGATTAAACCCGTGCCCCATGCACTGGAAGAGCAGAGTCTTAACCACTGGACCACCAGGGAAGTCCTATCCCCCACTTTTAAGTAGCTTTTCCAGAAACTCCACACAACGATTTCTACTTAATGTAATTGGTAAGAACTATGCAGATGAGGAGGCCAGGCTCCCGTGCCGCCATGAAAAAAATCAAGGATCTGACTGATAGTAAGGAAAACAGAAGAATGGATATTGATTAACCAAATATCAGACTGTCATGGCAACGTATTAATATAACCTTTTAAAAAGTTATCCTCTGGGCTTCCCTGGTGGCGCAGTGGTTGAGAGTCAGCCTGCCGATGTAGGGGACACGAGTTCGTGCCCTGGTCCGGAAAGATCCCACGTGCCGCGGAGCGGCTGGGCCCGTGAGCCGTGGCCTCTGAGCCTGCGCGTCCGGAGCCTGTGCCCCGCGAAGGGAGAGGCCACAACAGTGAGAGGCCCGCGTACCGCAAAAAAAAAAAAAAAAAAAAAAAAAAAGTTATCTTCTTTGAGGATGTGCACAGGGGATGTAACCTCTCCCCAATACCCTGCTTTTCTATTTTTTCTGGGCACACTGTCTTTCTGTGTATACAAAATTGGCCCTTTAAAATGATCCCCCATTCCTGTAGATTAATAAATAAAGGAATCCTTCATTTCTCTCAATCATCGTTCAGTTTATACATTCTCTGAAGCCATGGCCCAGCTAACTAGCCAGCTAACTCTGAAAGATTAAAGAACTCCCAGTTCTTGGGACTAGAGCCACAATTTGTGACAACTGCCCTGAAATCTTTTTAAATGGCTCTATTAATCATGTGGGTTTATTGTAGGCTTCCCATACTTAACACTATATGCTTCGGGTTGAACCAGCATTACCCTTCCAAACCCTGTTTTCAATCAGTTTTATTTTGACATTAAGTGATTCCAGTTACAGACAAGTTGCATTTTCCATTCCCAGTTGGGCTTCCAAACACATGCCCCGTAATACTCAAGTACAATGCACACAAATGACTGGTTGCAGATAATTCTTAACCTATGGTTTTGCTGATCCTATGCAGACCCCAAAGCATGTAAACCTGCCATTGGAGTCAAGCCAGGGTCAACATGTCCCAGTTTTTCTAATCGTCATTGCTGATAATCCTTTACCCTCATCCCTCTATTTGCAAACAATATATCCTTGGAAACTACATGTCCATGTCATTAATGAAAGAATTTTAAAAGCAAAAAAATCCCAGTGCCAGGTTTCTCCAGGATCAAGAAATGGAGAAAACACGTTGTTCTTCCTTTTTCTTTTCTGTTTCTGACTCCTGTTTTCTTTTCCAAATATCTTTTCGGACTTGTCCTTTTTTTTTTTTACCCCCCATGCTGCACGGCTTGCGGGATCTTAGCTCCCCAACAAGGGACTGAACCCAGCCCTCAGCAGTGAGAGCACACAATCCTAACCACTGGACCACCAGGGAATTCCCTAGATTTGTCCATTTTTTATCATGCTAGGGTCAGTCACTTTGACTGCCATGCTGTCATTAATGCTGGTGAATTAACTGCCATTGAGACGTTCAACTAACCCTCACCCTACATATTAAACACACACACAGGGCTTCCCTGGTGGCGCAGTGGTTGAGAATCCGCCTGCCGATGCAGGAGACACGGGTTCGTGCCCTGGTCCGGGAAGATCCCACATGCCGCGGAGCAACTAGGCCCGTGAGCCATGGCCACTGGGCCTGAGCGTCCGGAGCCTGTGCTCCGCAACGGGAGAGGCCACAACAGTGAGAGGCCCGCATACCGCAAAAAAAATAAAATAAAATAAAAAAATAAATAAACACACACACATACACAGAGACCCAGCCACAGCGTTGGCTCAACCCCAGCCAGTCCCTACCTCTGTCCACCATCAAACCTCTGTCTTGGCCCTGATGACCAGCCTGAGACCAACATCCTTCCTGGCAGCTGCCCCAAAAGAATCACTAGCAACTCCTTGCTTAGAAATTGGACTCCAAATGTTTTCTTTTTCTTTTCTTTTCTTTTTTTTTTTCTGGCCACACTGTGCTGCATGAAGGATCTTAGTTCCCCGACCAGGGATGGAACCCGTGCCCCCTGCAGTGCAAGCACGGAGTCCTAAACACTGGATCTCCAGGGAATTCCCTGGACTCCAAATCTTGAAGAGGTTGAGTCATGGTGAGGGGCAGGCTGCTCTGGCATTTCTTCGAGTTACTCTTCCCCAATTTACTATTTCCTTTTGTGTAGCTCTTTCCTCCAGTAGAAAAACACTAAACTTATTGTCTTTTTTTTTCTTCTCACTTTCCTTTAGCGTCGAGAAGTGGCAAAGACAGTTTTCTGTTTGGTCGTAATTTTTGCTCTGTGCTGGTTCCCTCTTCATTTAAGCCGTATTTTGAAGAAAACCGTGTATGATGAAATGGACACGAACCGATGTGAATTACTTAGGTATGATCCTCTGTACTCAGGAGGAAATTGGAGTTTCTCTGATTTCATATTTATAAGACTTTTACAAAACCACCTACTCTACATTCTCAATAGCCCTGAAAATTAAAACTGCAAAGTTGATTGTTTTTCTTTAGCTGACATAGCCCATAACTGATCTCAAAAATTTGCACAAGCCATATCAGTAATTTTGCTGCTCCCCTCCTGGGGCTGTGCATAATAGTTTGGGTTAACCAAGTGCTGGGTATATGTGTAAATGTTCCGCAGAACTGAAATTACCATTTAAACAAGGACTTAAAAAAAAAAAAATTCTGGGGCTTCCCTGGTGGCGCAGTGGTTGAGAGTCCGCCTGCCCATGCAGGGGATGCGGGTTCGTGCCCTGGTCCGGGAGGATCCCACATGCCACAAAGCGGCTGGGCCCGTGAGCCATGGCCGCTGAGCCTGTGCGTCCGGAGCCTGTGCTCCGCAACGGGAGAGGCCACAACAGTGAGAGGCCCGCGTACCACAAAAAAAAAAAAAAAAATTCTGACTGCCACCTATAAGAAATGCCTTCTGGGCAAGAAAAATGCTTATTCTAGAGATAAATGCTAGTTAGCAGATTTGAAAACATGTTCTAATCTGTCCTCTATTTTCTTTTGCTCTAGTTTCTTGCTGCTCATGGATTACATCGGCATTAACTTGGCAACCATGAATTCATGTATAAACCCAATAGCTCTATATTTTGTGAGCAAGAAATTTAAAAATTGTTTCCAGGTAAGACGTTTTGCAAGCATTTTTAAAGAACAACCAAATGAGTATATTAAGTAACCAACAGGCATGGTTCATTCCAGTTGTAAATATCACTTTCATTAGCTGTACTTTTCAGTAGAGAAGTGAAAAATCACATTTTGTTACCCAGAAAGAGGGTCAAATGGTCAGCATAACAGAAAAGCAATATCTATTCCGACAACAACATATTCAGAGGTTAAAGCAAAAAGAGCTAACTTAATAACATGCCAATTTAGTATCCTGCTTTAAAAAGAAATAATCCAACTTGAGCTCTAGGCCAACAGAATAGATAAAACTTATTCATCTCAACAAAACATAAACTCATTGTTAAGAAAGCTCTTGCTAAATGCTATTTAGTAGTACACTTAACAATAGCCTTTTCAAGGAAAGTAAATGTTTATGGCTCTGGAAATCTGAACTAATGTAATTTAATTCGAAATCAGTTTCCTTCTGTTTTTCACAGCTCCCTGTAGCTAAGCTAACCCATGTCCTCCCGAAGCTCCAAGCACTTCTTATTGAGGTGTCATTTTTCCAGTTCCTAGAATGATTTTAGCATAGAGTTAATCCTAACTGGATTCTGTTATCTTTGGCCAGGATGTTTAACTTCAGTTTATGGTACGTATTAGAAAGAGCAGCATAGAGTTCAAGGGTGCAGGATCTGGAAGCCAACAATCTTGATTTAGATCACAGCTCTGCACTAGCTGTCTTATCAGTTCCAAGTGGTACCCCTCCTGCTTCCTCAGTTTGCTCATCTGTAAAATCAGATGCTCACTGTATCTATCTCATGAGGTGGAATGCAGTGGGTTAATATATGTTAAGTGCTTGAGACAACAGAGAGTGCTCAGTATGAGTTTCTTGTTATTAGGGATAGAAGAGAGGAAAAACACAAGTGACTGCCCTTGTGGAACTTATAATCTAGAAGGAAACAGACAAATATTTTTTTTTAAAAATCATAGAAATCGATGAAACCTGGTGTGGAAGTTCTTGTTGCCGCACTTTTGAAGTCTAATGGGTCATGTTTACAAGTCATGAAATGCCCTAAGAAAGATTCTGCCCTAAGAAAGACTGACTAAAATGCAGGTCCTAACAAATACATTATGTAATCTGGAGCTAATATCAGTTTCTAATTAGTTTACATATTAACTAGAGGGGAAGGGAAAAAAATCAAGATGCAAACTCTCAGATGTTAAACACAGTTTTGACTGATCTTCATAAAAAGGCAGCATACCCAGGGGAAAGAGCCCAATAGAGAGAGTCCTGGGTTCTAAGTTCAGTTCTGCCTCTTATCATCCTCCCTAAGCCTCCCTGTTCTCATTCATAAAATGAGGAAAATAGCACCTACCCCCAAAAGCTGTTAAGAGCATCAGAAGAGGTGGCCAACGCAGAGAGCCAAGTAAGTGGTACACACTGAAGAAATGCCAGGCCTGAGACTTCCCTGGCAGTCCAGTGGCTAAGGCTCCACACTCCCAATGCAGGGGCCCTGGGTTCGACCCCTGGTCGGGGAACTAGTTCCCACATGCCGCAACTGAAAGATCCTGTGTGCCGCAACTAAGACCCAGCACAACTAAATAAGCAGATATTTTTTAAAATAAAAATAACTTTTAAAAACACTTAAAAAAAGAAAATGAACTGCCAGGACTCTCCCAGCCCTTTCCACCCATGCCCACCCCAAATCATTGAACACTCTCTCTCCACCAACACTGCCTTCCCTTCCTCTTTGACTCAGTGAATAAATTAAAATAAGAAACAAGGGATCTGTTGCTTTGCACTAGAATAAACTGTTTAACTTCTCCCTGGGCTTTCTCTAGTTGCGGTGAGCAGGAGCTGCTCTTCTTTGCAGTGCGTGGGCTGCTCATTGCAGTGACCTCTCTTGTTGCGGAGCACGGGCTCTAGGTGCGTGGGCTTCAGTAGTTGTGGCTCGTGGGCTCTAGAGCACAGGCTCTGTAGTTGTGGCGCACAGGCTTAGTTGCTCCGCGACATGTGGGACCTTCCCGGACCAGGGCTTGAACCCGTGTGCCCTGAATTGGCAGGTGGATTCTTAACCACTGTGCCACCAGGGAAACCCTGGTGGCCTTGTCTTAATTCGAGTCTATTCCTTCTCCCAGTCTTGCCTCTGCTGCTGCTGTTACCAGTCCAAGAGTCTGATGACCTCAGTCCCCATGAACGGAACAAGCATCCAATGGAAGAACCATGAACAAAACAACCATAACACAGAGAGGAGCAGCCATAAGGACAGTATAAACTAAACATCTTAAGGAACATTCATCAATATACTTCAAATCCTATTGGAGAAAAAAACACAAATCAACACAACAACTGCATCTCCAGAAATCTCTTCTTCCATCCTTCTCCCATGACTCAGTACCACCCCCTGGAAAAATGTTTTCCAAAACATTGAAGGGTTGACTGGTTTATACCCACAGATACAACGAATCTTACTGGGATTTATCTAATTTACATATTCTGCATGTTATATTCAGCCCTAAAAAACGGTGGGAGTTGGCGGGGGGAAAGGAGATTGTTCAGTTAAACCAGAAAGGTATATACTATCTTTGCATGAAAATAGAGTTTTCGGGTATGTGGCTAGCTTTCGTGGCGGTTCTGTAGAATGTTCCGTAAGAACTGGTCACCATGAAAAGCTTAGAAATTATAACAAGGTTTTCTATTTTTTTAAAGTAATTTTGTTTTTTTGGCCAAACACGGTATGGGTTTAAGTCTCCGTTATTTGAAATGTCATTCAGTGCCAGTATTTTTTAACTGCATAGTTGCCTATACAAATGATGATTTGAGCTTATTTACACATATTTTGCCCCCCAAAAAGAAGAAGACATAAAATGGACTTCAGGTGAGCAATTAGGTTAATGTTTCTCATGTCACTGGCTTATTTTTAAAACATAAATTCTCAAGCTGCAAGAGCTTACAAGAACTTAAAGCACAGACCGATATCCACATATGGCAGTTTAATAGCTGCTATTCAAACAATTTTTAAGAATCTATATTTTCTTTTTTAACGGTGTTTCAATACAGGAGACCTTGTGCATATTTTTATGTTACATTTAAAAATAATGCTTGAATGAAATAGTTCTATTTTTCATAAGCCCAATGTTTTTAATGGAAGCATGTTATGTAAAATCAATACCATATACTAAAATTTAAATGTATGTGTCATTTAACTATGCTCAAGACTTTCAGTGCAATGCACAGAAGTCCAGAGCACAGCCAGGAGAAAAAGACTGAGTATTTTTAGATTTGGAAATTTTCACTGAGGTTTATTTTTGGTTTTAGTAACATGTATACGTGTGTATATGTATGCAAATGTACATACATATATACGTATATATGTACACAAATCACCTCATAGTCTCTTGATTGCTTTTAAAATGTTAATTGGCAGTAAGACTTTTTTGGTCATTCCCTTTTTCATATAGGAATATAGGAAACATAATTTCAAAGAGTCCAGCTGAGTTTATCATGTCAGTGAAATATAATTGCCACCATGAACTTAAGGTTCTCTGGATTCCCAGTATGCACCTAAACACCTCCCTCACCCCAACTCCTCACATAGTCACCATTTCAAGAGGCCCACAGTGATTTCTGCTGGGCGTTTTCCACGATGTTTACAGACTGTGAGTACAGCAGAAAATCTTTTACTGTGTGTATATAAACATATATATGTATATATATATAAACAACGATACAGTTCTTTTAGCCAATTTTTCTGTGATTGTCTCTATGGAATGCACTCATGGGTGTGGTCTTTGCATGTGGTGGGACGTCTGTATGGACTTCACGTAACCTGATACTAATGCCCAGCAGTTGTGCCAAAGCACACACTCTAAGTGGAATCTAGGTAGATGTTCCTCTCGACAACCAGCCTCAGTCAGTTTTAATCTGTCTGTGTTCATAAATCTTGTGACAGTGTTACTATTACAAATGGAACGTGGCAGGCGGCATGAAAAAGGACGAGCCATGGGTAGACAATGGGGTTTTGGTTCATTGGTCGGTTGGTTAGAAAAAAGCAGTATTTGGGGTTATATTTTTTTCCTGTGCTGGAGCAAAAGTCATTAACATTTGAAGTATTATATTGTCCCAATTCCCAACTCAGCGTGGTGATGAGACTGACAAGTGGGCAGATGTTTCTATCACACTTCGCCAGAAAGATTGCTGATAATAAATTAGCTCAGCTGATTCTTTGGGCTGTATTTTAGCACAGTCTTGTATACAATGATATCCGGTTCCAGCCATCCAATTGCAGGGCTCCTTTACGTGTTAGCAGTCAAATTCCATTAGCCCACTGATGTGTCACGTGCAGTGACATATCCCTATAATGTAAGCCATACATTCACACCATTTTGTTTAGACAGTTGTCTTTTTTTAAAGATGCTTTGTCTCTTGCATATTAAAAATGCATTTTACAAGTTCAAAAAGTCATAGATTTCTGAATAACCACACAGGATTCCATGTGCATTTTGTTTATGGACCAGTAAGTGACCATGGTTGACTTGTAGGAATATTTCCAATTTCTACCTTTATCACATCTTTTCAAGTAAATCTGTAGAAATGAGCCAGAAGCCAAGGCCCTGCACTGGCAGTGGCCCATAAATATAAAATAAAAGTTTACAGAAGCCTTGCAGGTGTCTCTTCATTTGTATATAGTTCTATGTAGGAAATGTTTGTTACACAATACCTATTGCAAACCTCTCCCTAGCAATAGCCAGGTAAGCAGTTTTACTTTCAAACAGATGCTTCCTAACTGTACTCTACTCTCAACCAACTTTGCTGTATTGAACACTTAACTCTCCCATTCCTTCCTTCCTTCATCTTTCCTGTAAATTTTACTGAGCATCTACTATGCACCAGGAGTTCTTCTAGGTACTGGGGATATAGCAGGGAACAAAACAGGCAAAACGCCTGCTCTCATGAAGCTTGTGTTCTAGAAGAAGAAGTTGGACAATAAACAATTAGGATCAATAAACAATATGTCAGGTGGATACCTGGGGGAAAGACTCGTCTACATACAACTGCTTATTTGACATTTCTAACTGGATGACTAATAGACTTACTATATCTGAAACTAAGGTCCTGATATTCTTCTAACCTGTGCTGCTGTAATATTCCTCTGCTCATGTATTAGTCAAGGTTCTCCAGAGAAACAGAACCAATAGGATAGATAGATGAATAGACAGATAGATACATACAGACATACATACGTAGAAGATTCTTTGTGGGAATTGGCTCACATGATTATGGAGGCTGAGATATGTATGCCATGATGTGTCATCTACAAGCTAGAGAACCAGGAAAGCCAGGAATATAATTCAGTCCAAATCCTAAAGCCTGAAGAACAAGGGAGCTGCTGGTATAACTCCCAGTCTGAGGTCAAAAGCCTGAGAACCGTGAACAGCTAGCTCGCTGGTGTTAAGTCCCAGGGTCCAAAGGCCGGAGAACCAGGAGCACCAGTGTCCACAGGCAGGAGAAGATGGATGTCCCAGCCCAAGAAGAGGCAGAGGAAATCCATTCTTCCTCCTCCTTTTGTTCTTTTCAGGCCAGCTACTGACGGGTGATGCCTGCCCACGCTGGTGAGAGCAGATCTGCTTTACTCAGTCTCCTGACTCAAATGCTAATCTCTTCCACAAACACCCTCACAGACACACCCAGAAAGAATACATTCCTAGCTGCAGGGTGTCTGTCCCTTAGCCCAGCCAAGTTACACAGAAAATGAACCATCACAGCCCATCTTTTGAGGTGTCAGGACAGAAGCCTTGAAGTCCTGTCCCACTTCTTTCTCTCACAGCTTATACCCACTCCTCAATAAACTGTGACAGGTGCATCCTCAGTACCGAAACAAATTGGAGATTAAGTCCAAGAAGCAGCCAAGACACATGTGAATCTGTCACTAGTCTATTACCGCTATTGTTATTTTTAGTAGTATTGTTAGTCCATGAGAGTGTATTAAACACTATATATGTGTAGAGTGAAGAAAATGCAGTCAGTCTTCCAAAACCTTTCTAGGCCTGAAATTCTGATTCCTTTGTCTATAACATAACCTAGCACAGTACTGTACTTATTGATTTTTCTCCATACTTCAAACAAGCAAAGTTAAATCAAGGTACAAATCCACCACATGCAGTTGATCTTTTCTGAAATTCCAATGGAGTCTTCACATTGAAAAATCTCAGTGTTTTTTAATAATCCTACGTTAGAGAAGCTTCTGTCACACTCTAAGTAGTAACAAAGAAAAACCAGCATCTGTATTTGGTCAGCACTGATACTTCTACTTTTTTGTTTCTAAAACTGAAAGGAGACAGGCCACAGCTCTTAGAATCAGGGAATAACCAAGAACTGAAAATAACATTGTAACTGCAAAGCCAGCTTTCCCCATGAAGCATGCTAACAGGGTTCACTTTTTTTTTTTTTTTTTTGTGGTACGCGGGCCTCTCACCGTTGTGGCCTCTCCCGTTGCGGAGCACAGGCTCCGGACTCGCAGGCTCAGCGGCCATGGCTCACGGGCCCAGCCGCTCCGCGGCATGTGGGATCCTCCCGGACCGGGGCACGAACCCACGTCCCCTGCATCGGCAGGCGGACTCTCAACCACTGCGCCACCAGGGAAGCCCCCAGAGTTCACTTTTGATTTGATGAAGCCGAAAGGCCTAATATCTCATGGTTTCCCAAGCTTTTAGCATCAATAATATGCAGTTGATTCTGTGTTTCTTCCTGGGAGGTAATAAATTAGGAACAGCAATGCCACCCTAGATAGAATCAGAAGAGTCATGAATCTTCCGAAGGGAATGTAGAGAATTCCACAGATTTTTCCTTTTGGGTCCTAATCCACACAGTCTCCTTACCTAATTTATGTACATGGAACTGATCATCTTTTATTTGAATTTGATTCCCTGACAGTGGATGCAACTGTGTGCTTGGCGTTGTGTGACAGACAGATTTGTCCCAGATGGGAGAGAGTAACGGACGCTGCCCAGACTATGTAGTATCACAAGATCAGCCAAACCACAGGCCCCAGGCACCTACAAGGCACAGCTTGTCTCCCTCCATTTACACAAGTTTTTACAGAATAAGCCATTTCTCCATGACATATACCTCTCGATTTCTCTCAGAGTATGACAATTGGGATTCACTACAATTAAATTCTTGTCTTTTAAAGGATCCTGAAATGAGAAAATCTACTAAACGCGATTAAGTAAGGGGAACATATGTGCCTTTTTAGGCTTTTCAGGGCAAACATTCACGCATAATGAAAATTCGATCTCCCAGGTCCAGTCTTTTCTCTATTTTAGGCAACCCAGTGGGGTTAGGCCTGGATCACTTACTCTCAATCAAGCCCCTGTTGGCAGGGATGGAATTCTGCTGACCAGCTTAGGCCAAGAAGGGACAACTCCTGGAGCTGAAGTTGGGACAGGGTACAGGGGAGTAACTTCCCAAAGGAAAACCCATGTGTCCTTAGTAAGGGGAAAGGATGGACTTCTCTGGTGGTGCAGTGGTTAAGAATCTGCCAGCCGATGCAGGAGACACGGGTTCAAGCCCTGGTCTGAGAAGATCCCACATGCCACGGAGCCACTAAGCCCGTGTGCCACAACTACTGAGCCTGCGCTCTAGAGCCCACGAGCCACAACTACTGAAGCCCGCGTGCCACAACTACTGAAGCCTCTGCGCCTAGAGCCCGCACCACACTACAAGAGAAACCACCGTAATGAGAAGCCCGCGTACCGCAACGAAGAGTAGCCCCCACTCGCCAGAACTAGAGAAAGCCCGCACACGGCAACAAAGACCCAACACAGCCAAAAGTTAATTAAATAATTAACTAATTAATTTTGAAAGGGGGAAAGGAGAACAGCTGCACCACTTCTTTTCTCCATCTTTAAGGATATTGTTCATATATCCTGCTCCTCCTTATTTTCTGATGCTTTTTCACATTTTTAGCTCAGTTAATTCCTTGCTTTTTATTCTTTTCTTTAAAAATAATTTTTGCTCTTCAAATTATAAAAAATAATATATAAAATAGATGTAGGATATATTTATTTATTTATTATTTATTTTTTTAACATCTTTATTGGAGTATAACTGTTTTACAATAGTGTGTTAGTTTCTCCTTTACAACAAAGTGAATCAGTTATACATATACATATGTTCCCATATCTCTTCTCTGTTGCGTCACCCTCCCTCCCACCCTCCCTATCCCACCCCTCTAGGTGGTCACAAAGCACAGAGGTGATCTCCCTGTGCTATGCGGCAGCTTCCCACTAGCCATCTAATTTACGTTTGGTAGTGTGTATATGTCCATGCCACTCTCTCAGTTGGTCACAGCTTACCCTTGCAGAACAAAACAATAATTAATGAATGATCCTTATATGCAAGGGGAGAAATCCCTCTACATGGGGCATTTTATATATATATAATGTCTTACACTTCAATTTCTTACATTTAATTTATCCAGTTCTCTTCCACAACCAAGCTACACTGACTGTTCATCTTTTTATGAGTCTCCATGGAGACGTGTGTGATTTCTTTAGGAAAATTAAAGAGAAGCAGGATTGCAGCTGAATCATACATCTTGCCAGATTGTCTCCACAATGGCCCCACCAGTCCTGGATTGATCCATTATTAAAGATTTCAGGGCTCTGGGGACCTTGATATTGCTCCTCTTTACACGGGCGCCATCACACTGGAGGGAGACATACCTTTAGGTCTCTGTAGCAGACACTGTTGGAGACCTGACCAGATTCTCTTGGATCCTTTATACCAGCTCTGTTCACCCATCCCCACCTCCAGTGTTTTTGCTACTATTTGCTCCTGTAACTTTCAGTGGCCTGCCTTTGGACGCTGGAGCCCTCTAGCCTGTAAGGAGAAGAAGAGGAGCCTGGGAATTTTATATCCACCTCGATCACCACCATGACCTGTGGCCAAGGACTTACCAGTGTGTGAGTGTAAAAGCCCAGCTCTTGTGTCTCCGGTGGGGTAGATAGCAAGCACCGCCGGAGACCAGCCTCACCTGAAACCTCACCCTAAGAAAGGTGAGGAAGCTTATTCCCTTTCCCCAGCCTGCCTCTTCTACTCCCTCGCTGGTTTCTTCTGGGGGCTGGTACCTTAACAAACCACTGACACCCAAATCCCGGGCTCAAGGTCTCCTTCTGGAAGAACCTGACCAAAGACAGCACACATTTCTATCTCACTGCTGAACTTAAATGGCAAATTGCAGACATTGAACATGTCAGGTTCTTTAGCAAACGAAATGGCATCTGGTATTTGAAACCACTCTTTCAGTTTTTCTCTGTCTGGGGCAGCTGAGTGTGTATGAGAGCTCTCTGCTAACTAGCAATGCAGACTTCCTCGGCCTCAGTCCCATTTTCTGTGAAGGCCCAGTTGACCACTTTAGGAACTCCATTTCAGGCTCTTTGGAGCATGGCTGTTAAGTTTTTCTGTGTATCCAAACATTCCTCATATCAGAATTCCACTGCTATTGCCCTTAGAAGAACGTACCTCTCCCAAGTGGCCGCCAAATGCAGGTTTAGGTCATGTATGAAGCTGGAAATCAACGAGACGGGTAACAAGATTAGTGGGCTGTGGGTTGGGAAATGCAGATCTCAAGCACGGGCCACTCTTTCAAAGGGTTTGCCCGTGAGAGTACTAAGAGCTAAGATGACAGCAGGAGGAAGGCAGGGCCGAAGGAAAGGTTTTTATCTCTTCAAGAGAAAGACAACCTCAGCATTTTTAGGACAGTAGAATCAGACCCTTGATAGGAAGAGATCACAGATGGATGAAGAAAAGAAGATAACTGATGGATCAAGGTCCCAGAGGAGATGCAAATGGCAGCCTTGGAAAGGAAGAAGGATTCTTTCTCACTGACTAATCAACAGCATCTCTTTCTTCAGGCATGTGATTTCCTATGAGTTTCTACTCGTGAATGTCCTTTGTCTATATTAAGAACAAGAAAAGTCCTGCTTGTACTATAGGTAGAAGAGTGTCCCTTTTAAATCGTACCTTACAGGAACATCCTGGAAAGATACCCACCCAAGTGCACTGTCTGAATGAACTCTTCAGCTAGGTCAGCTCCTCGCTAGATGGACTCAGGGAAGACTGACCTACAGCTAGAGCCAGACCATCTCATCCACACTCCAGGCTGTCCATAGGTGCCAGTAGAAACCATAACTGTATGACTTTCCTGTAATGAACATGTTTTGCTCTGTGAACAGCATATACATAGAAAGAGAGAAAATTTATCTTCGTTTTTTGGTGATGATAGTGCTAAACTTTCTTCACTTTACCAACTGCTATTAGTCAGAGTTCTTCAGAGAAACAGAAACAACAGAACATACATACATAGCTACATATGAGAGATATATCACAGGAATTTGCTTGCATGATTATGGAGGCCGAGAAGTCCCACAATCTACCAACTTCAAGCTGGAGAACCAAGAAAGCCAGTCATATAATTCAGTCCAAGTGCAAAGCCCCTAGAATCAAGGGGGGATTGCGTAAGTCCTGGCCCGAGTCTGAAAGCCCGAGTACCAGGGCCTCCAATGTTCAAGAACAGGAGAGATGGATCACTCAGCTCGAGCAGAGAGAACAAATTCACGCTTCCTCCATCTTTCTGTTCTCTTCAAGCCCTCAGCAGATTGCGTGATGTCCTCCCTCGTTGCTGAGAGCAATCTTCTTTACTCAGTCTACTAAATGTTAATCCCTTCCAGGGACACTCTCACAGACACACTCAAAAATAACATTTTACCAACCATCTAAGCATCCCTTGGTCAAATCAAGTAAAAATAAAATTAACACATAAAATTAATCATCACAGTTATGCAATAAATATTTAAGGTAAATCAAAATCATTTTATTACATGCTTTCTCAGAGAATCTATCAGGGAAAATAAATTTTCACTAAGCTGGATAATAATACTATCCATACACCTATGCCTTAAAGCCTTTATTTTACAAACATTTCCTAATCTCATAGCTGTTCCACATTAAAGAGTCTTTCTCAGTCTTCCAAATCGATCAGTCAGGATGGCTGGTGGAGATTAAGCCCTGAAGTGGCCTAACACATTTTCCTCCCCTTCATCTGTGTATCCATGGAGAATCTATAAAATTCTAGACTTTTTGTAAGTCCTCTCCCACTCCACTGAATGCTCCGTTTCCGCAATTCATTAATTCAACCTGGGGTTCAGTATTTCTTCCACGTTGACCCTCTGTTTCTCAGATTCCACATCACCTGCAGGTGTTCGGCAATTGCTCTACACTGTAAATTGCACAATACCTTGGGCTTAGTTAGTTGGTACAGCCACACGCTTTTGTCATCAGCCCAGCATCCCATGGTCTCTTTCAATCAAAAGCTGAAGGGTCATGGGAACTTACTATTCTACTGAGCAATGAATTAGTTCAGGCAAAATAATGACGTAACTTCTGACCACACTTGGGGTTAGTCATCATTCCACCAGGTTGTCCAAGTACTCCAGGGAACGCTGTGTGGTAACACTCGAGTACTCTCATCTGAAATTTATGCCGCATGACGTACGATCTTACAAGCTCTTGCCTCTGTTGATTACACAGAATGCAACAAGAAAAAGGTTGTCATTCTGATTTCAGCTTAAAGGTCACTTCCTCAGAGAGACTTTTCCTGACCGCACAATGTAAATTAGTCACCCACTCACTCTATCGTTCACTCTGTCTTAATTCTCTGCACAGCACGTATCGCTGAATGATATTTTTCCTGCTCATTTAAGGTTGTCTACTGTCTAGTCCCTTCCATTAGATAAAGGACCTGGTCTATCTTGTTGATTGTAATATACCCAGTGCCTGGAATAATTCTGGATGGCACAGAGGAAGCCCTCAGTACGTATATTTTAAATGAATTAAATCAAGGTGAAACAATAAAAAAATGGCTAGGAGGCCACCTTAAGGCTACTTTTAATATAGGATGGTCAGAGAAGGTCTTTCTGGGGAGACGATTTTTGAGTTAAAACCTATATAAGGACAATTTGATAAGAGTACAGGAATTCCCTGGCGATCCAGTGGTTAGGACTCGGCATTCTCACTGCCGTGGGCCTGGGTACAATCCCTGATCAGGGAACTAAGATTCCGCAAGCCGTACAGTGAGGCCTAAAAAAACAAAAAGGTTTTGATTATTACACTGGCCTGTTCCTGATATGAGACTGTTCTTGTTAACAAAGGGCTTTTTAACTGTTGAAGAGTGACCCCCAAAATTATGGACTTGACCCAAGATTTCAACAGAACAGGTATAGGACTGAACTTAGAGTGGGTTTAAAAAGAGGTAATGAGAGAAATCATTTTCAATGCCTCCCAGAACATTTTCCTTTTTAGTGTCCCAGATTTTTTTTTTCTTTTGTCCCTGAAGCTCCTTCCAACATTAAGGCTTAATCACCTGAAGGGAAGGGTTGGCAGATACCATCTAGAACAAAAGTCCACATGGAAGACATGATGAGGGAAGTATCCACCCGAGGGGGGAGAATACATGCTCTTCTAATGAGCAGTGGGAAAGTCTGGGAGGAACTGTGTGCACATCCCACCTGGGTTCTTCAGGGTTTCAATGCTCCTACCCTACACTCCTAAGACTTAGCCAGTTGAGGGGTTTGTTGATTCTGGAGACAGAAACCAGGCCAAGAGAGACAAGATAGAAGCCTCAGGATGGTGAATCGTGCCCTATGTAGAAAAAAGGTCCAGTGCATTACAGCTCCTATTTGGAACACATAAACAGACTACCTCACAGAGTGTCTGCTGACTTAAATCAACATGGCTGTCTGCAGCAAAGGAGGAATAAGCATGAGTTATTAGAGACAGAGGATTATACTAACTATCCGCAAGTCTCCCATACTTTCCTATGTAGTGCAGAAAGGATACAGAAGTTCCACTGGCTCCCAGAGAATGTCATGAAAGCTAGCCAAGAGTCAAGACGAGGGAGTTTGCCCTTGGGTCACTAGAGAGAGAGAGTTGCAATGACACTGAAGACCACAGGTGAGACAGAGTCTGCCAGAGAGCCAGGAGGACAAGGCTGGACATTTCAGCAGTGGATGCAGCGAAGACAGAAGTCACTCCCTGCAGAGGTGAGGCTGTATCTCAACTGGTGAGCGACGGGAAAACAGAGAGAACGGTAACACTTGGGCAAGGAGACCTTCCCCAAAGCTATGAAGATAAACAAGCTCCCTTTTGCACCCAGACACCATCTTGGGCATAAGGAGAAGGAAGGGAAACTCTCCAGAAGAGAAACAACTCTGGGAGGGAGTTTGAATTTTAAATTGCTTGAATATGAGTATAAATTACCTTCTGATTGTAAGCTTTAAACAAATGATTTTCTACAATCACCAGCAATTTAAGTAGGTGAAGAGGAAGATGAAGTCAGGTATAGAAACAGAGAAGCTAAACTTGTCACACAGTGACTTTAGATTGATTCCAGTTTAACCATACTCTGCATGTACAGTGCAAGTGTCCCCTCCTAACGTTCCAGCTTGAGAAGCTCAAGCATGCTTAGTTCAACTCACAAACCTTCTCATTGGGTGCCCGAGGATTCCTTTGATCTTTACTTGTCCTGGAGGCAGAGGTACGGTGCAAATAAGAGAGTTGCTTCTTCTATGTGCTGTAGAGTCAAGGAGAGGAGACTCAGCTGGGCATTGCTTCCATACCCACAGTGGCTGTGTGATTTACGGGCAGGACACTTGAGGCCGGCAATATGAAATTCCCCAATGACCAGGACCATTGATGGTGTGACCTTGAACTCCTCTGGCAGTGATCAGGACTCTCCAAGCCCTGTGTTCACCTCCACACACCCCATATACTTCTTCTCCCTTCCTTAGCCTCTCCCAGTTTAAACCTATTTTCCACTTCTCCTGTTGCCACTACAAAAAAGTTATCTCTTCTCTTTTTCTAACACAGTATTAATGGCTAATAGGTAGAGTCATGATCATCCATTGAACCTAGGTCCCATAGCATCAGCTCTTTTTTATTAGGAGCAGGAAGAGTTTTTCCAGACCTCCCATTCCCGGAAGGGAAGAGAGAGCTTTGCTTCCCATGCTGGAGAACATCATGCAAACATTCCCATCCCCAGAAAGACAAATGACTTCTACCAATGCCAAAAAGAAAAGATAAACCTAAGAGAGTTTGGTGAACAAGAGAGATTGACGTTAGTAAAACAAGACGGTTAACCAAGAAAGATAAAATGTGGGATCCAGAAAAACAGACGCTCTGACACAGTAGAGAGACAAAGAGACGTCCCAGAATAAGATGAAGAGAAGTCCCAGGATGACAGCTGAGCAGCAGTTGGCCTAAAGCAACCAGTCCAGATGAGAGCAGGAGGACAGAAAGTTCTGGGAAGGGGGTCTTGTCTGCAGAGGAAAAAGACAGAATTAGTAGATGATCTAATATTGTCCAAATTATTACCTTGCTTCATTGTAGTAATCAGAGAAAGGAAAAAAATAGGTGTGTGTGTGTGTGTGTGTGTGTGTGTGTGTGTGTGTGTGTGAGAGAGAGAGAGAGAGAGAGAGAGAGAGAGATGGGGGCGGGGTGGGGGTGGGGAGATTGATTGAGGTAAGATCTCATTTACCCTGAAAAGAAGCCAAAAAATAATGCATACATTTGACAAATCTAGGGAAATGCAGTGTAACCACATTGTTCAAAAATATGGAGTTAAGTACTAGTAAAAACAGTTAAAAAGTTGAAAGTGGTTGCCTCTCGGGAGCAGGTCTCAGGAGAGGGAAAGGACGGGGCAGGGAGCTTCTTTTCTTCATTCTTAGCTGTGGTGGATTAAAGATGGTCACAAATTCTTTGACACTCTTCCCGTGGAGGGGTGGAGTCTATTTCACATCCCCATGAATGCATTTGGGCTGGCCTATAACTGACTAGAAGCTTCCACTGTGGCTCATGAATCCCTGAACCAACATGTAAGAAGACCAACCACTCCCTCGAGAGGCCACATACAGAGGCCCTGAGACGGCATTAAGAGAGAAATAACCAGCTAAGCCCAGCCTTCTACCCACCCCACCAAGAAACCAGATGCGTGAATGAAGCTTGTCTTCAAATCACCAGACCAGACCAGACCAGAGGACCACAGCCAGCTAACGCCATGTGGAACAGAAAACTCACCCAGCCAAGCCCTGCTTGAATTTCTGATGGGCAAAATCATGCAACATAATAAAATTACAGTTGATTTAACTTATTACTTATTGGAGTAGTTTGTTATACAGTGATAGATAACTAGAACCTAAGTCTTTTAGTACTAAAGAGTAGTGAGTCTTTAGTGCCAATTTTTTAAATGTACATGTATAATTTTCATTAAAGTAGAAATTAATTTTAAATAGTTTGATCTGAATAAGGTCAATGGATTGTATTGATGTCAATGTCATGGTTTCAATACTGTGCTGTAGTTATACAAGATTTTACAATTGGGGAAGACAGAGAGAAGTGTATATGCGGTCCCTCTCTACTATTTCTTACAACTGCATAAGACTCTACAGTAACCTAAAAATGAAAAAATTTTTAAAATAACTTGAAGAGTTGAATGTTTGTATCTTGTCACATTTATATATTTTTAACAAAAATTGTGTCATACTTTACATATTATCTACATTTTTCCATTTAATACATTTTGTATTAGTACCTATTTCTAAGTCAGCATTTAAAGATATAGCTTATTGGGCTTCCCTGGTGGCGCAGTGGTTGGGAGTCCGCCTGCCGATGCAGGAGACACGGGTTCGTGCCCCGGTCCGGGAAGATCCCACGTGCCGCGGAGCGGCTGGGCCCGTGAGCCATGGCCGCTGAGCCTGCGTATCCGGAGCCTGTGCCCCGCAACGGGAGAGGCCACAACAGTGAGAGGCCCGCATACCACAAAAAAAAAAAAAAAAAAAAAGATATAGCTTATTAATTTAAATGACTCCATAATATTCCACTGTATGGATTTACTATAATTTATTTAGCTAGCACATTACTGATGGATATTTACGTTGTTGTTCTTTCTAGAGACTGTGTACTCTGTCAGGTCAGAATTTTAATTTCCCTGAGTCATAAAATCAGAGGCTAGGCAACATGGCAATATTCCCCCTACTCTAAATTGAAGGTAGTTATTTCTACCCTTCTTATGATAATTCCTTTCCTATCTTTACAACTTCCATAAGCAGTTATAGAATCATTAATCCTTCTTCTTTTAAATCCAGGAAGTGTCCACATATATATGCATAGCTAACTCAGCTTCTGGGTAGCATATTGCAACTCAAACTGTTAGATGTCAGGAAAAAACATAACAATTAAAACTCAAAGTCCCAGCCCTGAGTCACACTGTTTGAAGGGGTTCTAGAAAAAGTGAAACCAGGGAATTCCCTGGCGGTCCAATGGTTAGGACTCTGCACTTCCACTGCAGGGGGCCTGGGTTCAATCCCTATTCAGGGAACTAAGATCCTGCATCCCCTGAAGCGTGGCCAAAAAAAAAAAAAGAAAAAGAAAAAGAAAAGAAAAGAAAAAGTGAAACCAGAAAAGAACACAGATATATGAAAGAAAGAACTGATCTTGAAAACTAGGTCTCAAATCTCAATGCTTCCAATACCCATCCTCCCAAAATAATTATTTAATCTGAGTAGCATGTTTTACATTAATGATATCATTAAGATCAAAAGAAAAAGTAAAAAGGATGTTCTAGGTGGATACAGCCATGGATTTCTGGGCAAGAATAAGTCACACTGCCTTCTAAAGACTCTTGTGCTTTTAAGAAAGTGCATCTGAAGTATATTATTCATTCATTCATTCATTCATTCAACAAATATTTAAGTGTCTAATAGTGCGTCAGGAGCAGACAAAGTAAGCTGTGGCCCTGGAAGAGCTCATACTCTAGTGTAGGGACAAAGAGTCAAATAGACAAGTATAAACAATGTGGCAGACGATAATATAAATAAATAAATAAATAAGCACATTGTAGCATGGTGGAGGGCACTCAAAGCTTTTATGAAGGAAATTAACAGAATCTTAAAGTAGGAAAAGGCATCATAGGTGGGGAGAGAGAGGTCATTCCAGGGGAGGCGCAGCATGGGCAAAGTCCCAAAGCAAGCGCAGAGTTGAGTGTAGCTTGCAGGTGGGGATGGTACATGGTCAGAGATGGCTCTACAAGCAGTTCTATGAGGCCCAAGTAGGCACTGGAGGCACGGAGTGACATGAGAGACGGCCTATGGCCAGATCATACAGGGCTGTGTGCCTTTCTGCAGAGTTTGAAGTCTCTTCCTCCACTCAGGGGGATCCAATGCAGAAGAGCTTTGCTTAGGGTAAACACATGTTCCAGTTTGACCAAGACTATTCCAGTTTATGCCTGTTGCCCCAGGGTAATTCTTAATTAATAGTGCTCGTTTTCACATTCAAATGTGTCCTGGTTAAGAATGATGACCCTAGTTATCACTCTAGGTATGATAGATCTACTTCCAATGGTACTCAGGTCATTGGAAATATGCTTAAGTGAAAAATAGCAGAAAAGGTAGGAAGGAAGGGAGGGAGGGAGGGAGAGAGAGAGAGCAAAAGAAATGAACCAGTTTCCATCCTGCAGAGAGACTGATAAATGCTAAATTAAATAGTGGTGAAAGATCAGATGCAAAGTTTTCATCCAGGACACACAGTTAGCAATTTTTATGAAGTCTTTTGCATTGGGAAACCCAAGAATATGGATTCTACAACCTTTTTCTTCACTTTCTTATTCTTTCTTTGGCAAGATTATCTTTTTTCTTGAAATGATACTTGTTGGTTTATAAAAGGAATACATGAACATGATAACAATTATGGAAGTATAAAAGGAAAAATTAAAGTCTATCTTTCCTCCCCAACCCAGGCCCACGACTCAAAACAACACCATACGAATTCATCAGTTGACTAAACAGGATGAACCTAACTGGGTAAAATAAAAGAAGAGGTTTTTTTATTCTCTTCCTACTTCCCCTCTTAGAGTTAGCTAATTCCTAAAATAGCAAACAACTGGCCTGCAAAGCACGCCTTTCATATGCAAGCCAACTAATCCCAAACCCACACTCCACCACCACCTTTATCTGGCTCTGGCACTCAGAGACACTAACTCCTTTGCCCTAATTACCCCAGAGCCAAGTACCAAACCACCTGGGACAGCCCCTAAGCCCCAGAGCTCTCCAAAATTATTCAAACTAGGAATGACATCAGCAAGATGGCCAAACAACCCATCCCCCACTCTTAGCGCCTACTCCAACAACAATGTAGCACTCATCCTCAGACAAAAGTGCCTTTGTGGGAGCTGTGGGACTCAGCATCATAGCCAAGGGACCCAGGAACACTCTTGCCCCACCTCCCACCACTTTGCATTGGGTAATAGGCATGTAGATCTTGGTTCCAGCTGTGGACCCTGAAGTGGCCCATGGACCAGCTCCCGCTACTCTCAGCCACGCTCTGGGAGCCCCTGGAGAACACTGCCTTAGACAGCCACCCACAGATGGGAGAGTCTTCGTGGAAGTCCAAGCTTTCAGCAGAGAAGTGCCAGCACACCACTGAAGCCAAAAAAAAAAAAAAAAAAGCATGACTGGGGGCAGTGGGGAGTGATAGAAAGAGAGGCAGATAAGACTCTCAGAGGGCATGAAGGGGAAGCAGATCCTACCACCCACGTCACAGATTGCTTCAGGAAGCCCGCCCACAGGCACCTGGGGACACCTTGCCTCAGATGTCCCCAAGTGGTCCTCACACACCCCCAGCATGCCTCACACCAGACACCTCACCCACACACGCACCTTCCACCCCGTGGCCAGCTCCCTGCGTATGCTCACAACAGCAGTGAGAGTGAGCTTTGGCAGATTCAAGTAGATAACATCAGAAATGAAAGAGGAGAGACTTCACTGGAGGTCCAGTGGTTAAGAATCCATGTTTCCACTGCAGGGGGCACGGGTTCGATCCCCGGTCAGGGAACTAAGATCCTGAATGCCTTGCAGTGTGGCCCAAAAAAAAAAGAAAAAGAGTGTGGCCCAAAAAAAAAAGAAAAAGAAATGAAAGAGGAGACATTACAACCGATACCACAGAAATGTGAAGAATCATTACAGATGACTATGAATAATTATATACCAACAAACTGGATAACCTAGGAGAAGTGAATAAATTCCTAGAAACATACAACCTACCAAGAACGAATCATGAAGAAATAGAAAATCTGAACAGATCCCTACTAAGTAAGGAACTTGAATCAATAATCAAAACCCTGCTAACAAAAGAAAGCTCAGGATCAGCTGGTTTCACTGGTGAAATTCTATCAAACATTTAAAGAATCAACACCAATTCTTCTCAAACTCTTCTAAAAAATTGAAGAGAAGGGAACACTTCCAAACTCATTTTCTAAGGCCAGCAAAACCTGATTGTCAAAGCCAGACAAGGACATTACAAGAAAAGAAAGCTACAGGCCAATATTCCTGATGAACATAGATGCAAAATTTTTCAACAAAATATTAGCAAAATGAATTCACTCAGGCCATGAACCGAGGAGCATTCGCCATTCATCATCAATGAGTATCCAGTTGCAATAATGCTCATCAACCTTTGGAGACTTTAATACTTTGTGGGATGACAGTAACATAATGAGAAAGCCTCATCTTCCAGCCAAGATGGGGCCAGGCACAACTATCTAGAAATTGCCCTACAAACCAAAAGAGAAGTAAAATTTGCTTTGGTATATATTTGGACTATGTATGGGATAAAGCATTTTACCTTCTAATTGTCTTTTATTATTTTGACAGCTGAAGAGAAATATGCTTTCATGATATTAAGATGCTCTGTGTTGTTAATCACACCAGTTGTGGTTAGAAATAGTTTTCTTCTTAAAGATGTTCTTTACAGAGCCCCTGTCTTCCTGTTCTGTTATGGATTATTGCTTTCTAAGCCTCTATACAAGTGCCAACCTGCAATCACTTATCATTGAACTCCTGGCTTCTACTGCTTCTGGATTCTGTATCTTCCTTGTAAGTTGTTTCTTGTTTTTTTCCTAGTGAATACCCTTAGGTAATTTTTTTAGATGGGAGAAAATGTCTTTCTTTTGAAAGTACTGGAAATGTCTTTATTTCTCCTTCATATTGGAATGATAATTCTGCTGTGTAATAAATTCTAGGTACAAAATCTTTTTCCCTCAAAAGTTTGAAGGTATCACTTGTGTCATCAGTGTCCATAGATGTTGAAGAGACATTTACTAACAATCAAATGCTTATTCTTTTGAAGTAAGATGTTCTTTTACTCTCTCTGGTCACAGTTGAGATTTTTCTCTTTTCCCTTGGAATTCTGAGGCTTTATGGGGATATTTTCATCTGTTCATTCATTCATTCGACAAGTTTTTACCAAACAAGTGATACAGGAGTGCAAGCAATATAGCTGGGAACAAAACAGATTAATGTTCTTTTCTGTTCTGTTTTGGTTGTTGTTGTTCTTTGCTTGGAGCTCTGTGAGCCCTTGCCATCTGAAAACTAGAGTCTTTTAAGATTCAGGGAAATGTATTAATTATAATTTACTTGTATTTTTATTTTACTCAAGGAAGCAAGGCATAAGAGTTAAAGGAAAAGATTTCTCATATTTTCCATCTCTTTTTCTTTTCGGTTCTAAATTCTAAGAGCTTATCTCATTTTATCCTTAAACTATCAATGTAATCTTTTTCCCCATTAATTTTATAACTCAGCTAGTCCATACATTTTTGGGGGGGAGGCATTCTTTCTCTAATTTCCATGTATTTGTTCTTAAACTCTGCTTTCTCCTTTTATGTAGCAGCCTGGTTTTGATAGACACAATATTTTCTTAAATATCTCTGAGGACGGTCTTTAGAATTTTAGAAATTCTCCTCTGTTCCCTGAATTATCTGTTTTCTCCAGGATTGGTTATTATTTCAACTTTAGTCTTCCACTGCCCATCGTTTGCTTTCCTCCTGTGTCTGGTGAGCTGTTATCTATTCATATTTATCAATGGTGGATGATATTAGTTAACATAGGGAACTGAGACAGTTTTTCTCTCTAGTTGTGTGGGTCCCTTTCTCCAGTGGGCTCTCCCTTGGAACCTGACAGTAGGTAAGTGGACAGAGGGGTGTTTCCAGGCAGCCAATATGCGTGAGCCGCCAAGAACACTTTCAAATATCAAACTACGAAGGACTTTTTAGTGTATTTTACTCCTAGAAAACTTCTTCTTCCTCCACCTCCTCCTCCTCTTCCCCCCTTCCTCCTCTTCATTCTTCTTCTTGTTTTGCTTCACAAGTCGACAGTTATCTTAAATTCTGTGCTACTTTTTGTACAGAATGATCTCTCTAGGAGCCTCATGCAAGCCCATTGTTAACTAAACGCCTCTGTTAACTTGGGCCTAAGAGTAAAGCAACTGCTCCTCACAGCCCCAGTTTAGGGGGTGGAAGAATTAGTACTAACAGGACCCAGTATGTAATTTGCAGGTCTTGATGCAAAACAAAAATAAAAGGTCCCTTGTTTAAAAATTATTAAGAATTTCAAGACAATGTCAGAGCATTAAACCAAGTAGAGGTCTCTTCCAAGCACAGGCACTTTGCCACTGTACAGGTCACATGCCCATTGAGACAGCCCTGACTCCCCACTGGGCATTTCACCAAGTTTTTCTACCAATAATAATCCTTAAACTCTTTGCCATTGCATTTTTCTGTTTTTCCTCTGTTGTGCCTTTTCCATCAATAAAACACCTTATGCTTTCAATCAGGAATTCTCCAGATCTTCTAGTTGGCTGCTAATGATACTTTTGCTCACTTTCCAGTGATTTTTTTGGTATTATTCTTTTGTAAAGTATATTTTCTATTATTTTGGAACTTTGAGAAACCAAAGAACCAAAGAACCCAAATTTGGTTTCTTTTAATGACAAATGTTTAAGTAATCAGAAATATGTGAGTGGTATACTGGTTTTAAAACAATCTGGTCCCCTATAATTTGTTAACCTTAGTCACAGCCCCCAGAGCTTAAGTTACACACTAACATAATACATTTCTGGGGCACTTGTGAACTTCCCCTTAAAAATGTCACATTATTTCTTACGTGAACTCATATTAAAAACAACTCTGATATCAATTAAGTTCTCAGTCTTCAACGTTAGTGGAGTTTTCCATTGCACAAACAAACATCACTTACCAGGAAAGTCAACTATTTTTAAGGTCCATTTTTCTTGAGCCAAAGTGGTTTATATATAGAGAGATAAATGAACACTATAAATCTGAGGGGGGGAAAGGAATTTTCTGATTTAGCTTATTATTTTTTGCTTTCTAACTTCATAAACTCCACCCCCATCAAAAGACAAAAGGTTTAAGTGATACTTTATTACCTGGTAAAGCCTTTAAGTGAGAAGAGACTTTCATTTGTTTCCCTAACACCCACAGCAATTTTATTGAAATGATTTATCAGAAAGTGTTCAGAGTCCCAGAATTTCCTTTCAAACGAACATATTTTTTTTCTGAGAATTTTCTTTTGTGAAGGACAAATGTATTTGGCTGTTTCTAGCTGTACTTTGTCAATTAGTGAGAAATGGACTTGACTAATGAAACATGGCATGAGAACCATTATTTCAAGTCACTTCTACTTCATGACTTTTGAAACAAGCCAGTGATTTCCCAAGCTTTTTTCTTGCAACTTCAGAAATGAAAATTGACAAGGAAAGCAAGACATAACAGATCAAATTTGTTCTAGAAATAACACTATTTTCAATGGACATAGCAAGAGCCTTAAGTGCAATCTACACATCTTGATCCAACAATTGCAATTCTGGGAATCTACCCAAAAAATTATCTGAAAAGCAAGTTGTATACTAACAATGTCAATTTCCATTTTTTTCATGCTAGCAAAAAGTAATACATCTTAAGAAGGGTCTGAATATGGCTTCCCTCTAAAACAGAGCCTGAGACACAGACTTGGACAGGTGGCTTATTTGAAAGGTGACTCTAGGAAACATAATATAGGAGATAGAAAGTTAAGACAGAGAAGAAAGAAAAGTCAGCAAATGGTTTATTTTAAGCTCATGACATCTGTAGGTAACTAGGATCTGGTCCTGCTGGAGACCCTCTGAAGAACCTGGTATTATGCATCTCAGAATTGGGGGACAGTGCCCCAAGCCCACAGGGTGTTGTCTCCAAGCTCTCATCTTATCTGATCCTTTAGTAGATTTTTCCAACATTTTATCAGACTGTTGCTTCCCAGTGATGTGGTCTATTGTAGTACTCATGGATCTTAGGGTCATAAGCCCATGGACACACGTCCTTTGCCCCCAGATTAGGTCACTTGGTCCAAGGCAATGTTATGGAGAATCTATGTCAGTAAATCAGGTACTGTAGGTCATAAGACACTGCTAATGGCAGGGAATGTAAACCCATCTTCTGCTAAACAAAACTTGATCTAGGTGGATGAATGATGAGCCTGAACTAAAATAGAGACCACAGAGAAGCACCAAAGCACTGGGGTGCCAGACAAGTAGTAAGACTTCTTGAATCACAAAACCAGACCAGCTTCTCACTGAATGCAGCAAAGTGCATGGCTGACACCACAGGGAGCAGAGGAACCATCCATCACAGCTTTCGGCCCAAATTCCTGACCCACAGGATGATAAAAAAAACAATAAATCGTGCTTCCCTGGTGGCGCAGTGGTTGAGGGTCCGCCTGCCGATGCAGGGGACACAGGTTCGTGCCCCAGTCCGGGAAGATCCTACGTGCCGCGGAGCGACTGGGCCCGTGAGCCATGGCCGTTGAGCCTGCGCGTCCGGAGCCTGTGCTCCGCAACGGGAGAGGCCACAGCAGTGAGAGGCCCACGTACCACAAAAAAAAAAAAAAAAAAAAAAAAAAAAAAGAATAAATCACTTTTCCTTTGAGCCACTAAGTTTTGGGATGACTTACTAGCAGCAAGAAGCCAGTAGCTTCTATTTTCATGCTCTTGGGAATGCTTTCTCTTAGAAGCCAGCCACCATGTAAAAAGCCAGAAGATACTCTGAGACCATCATGCTATGAGGAAGCCCACGCTGGCTAAGTCAAGGGGCTTTGTGGAAGAGCTCCGAAGCTCCCTAGACAATAGGCCTAGCTCAACCAGAATCAATCATGCAGAAGAACCAGCTATGCAATCCACAGAATCAGGAGAAATTAAAAACACAAAACAATCGTTGTTTTAAGCCCTTAAATTTTGGTGTGGTTTGTTACATCGCAAAGGATAATTGGAACACATGGCCACTGCACTCATGGGCCCAGTGCTCAAGCCCCAACAGCGTCTGACTGACATCCACCAGAGGCATTATTTTGTCTACCTTACTGCCTGGTGCCTTCTCTGCCATAAATGCTTCCTAGTAGACACTGTTATAAGTCCAAAGATTTTTGTGCCCACACTCATAGGTCCATCCACCTTCTTCTTTCCCCAAATCTTTACTTCTCGTGGTGTTCTCCCTTTGTATGTCTATGTGTCTGTGTTCAAATTTCCGTCTTCTTAACAGGATGCCAGGTGTTGGATTAAGGCCCAGTCTAATCCAATATGGGCTCATCTTAACTCAAGAACATCTGTAAAAACCTATTCCCAAATAAGGTAACACTCTGAGCCTCCTGGTGGACATGGATTTTGGAGGGACACTATTCAGCCCAGTACAGTCCCCAAAGACGAATAACTAACCAGATAGCTCTGTCCTTTTGTCCACATAGACATGTGGCTTCAGGGGCCAACATAGTAGGTATTACTACACACTTATGATGGTGTACATCATTGGATAACTGGAAGATTAAAGTTTTCCCCTAGCCTGTGCCAGAGCTAAAGTGTAGTGGTAAACTTTGCTAAGAACATTCTCTAGTTCAATGGTTTCTAAACTCCTTTACCCACAGAACCCTCTGTTCAAATGAAGTTTTACTAGGAGTGTTCAGACAAATATAATGGATAAAAGTTTCTCTGGTAGAAGTGGAGCTAGAAGGACCAGGGTCTCCTCATCCTGGATCAGATTATGAGGAAAGGAGCTTCACAGAATATTACTGGAAATCCACTTATCTACTTTTTTTAAAAACATATGTTAACTATTTATTATTATTATTATGGGTAAGCTGGCACTTATCTACTTTTCTGTTTAGTTCAGGAAGCAACTGATAAATACCATGAACGTAGAGCAAAATAGCTACATAAGGACTAAGAGAAGAGGTAAAGGAAGAATAAAATGAATTTATGAAGGGCTGGAGAGGAGATGGTTATGGCCACCGTAAGTATCTGGGAGAGGGAAAGTCACAAAATACCAATTTGCAGCCTCCTGGTAACACCAGGGGAGAAGGTAAAAGGATGACAGGAAAAGGAAGGGCCTCCTTATACAATGATTTAGAGTGGTAGTTAGTGTCTTTATGGCCCTATGATAGACTCATAGATGAAGCTCTAGAGTTTCCTGGGTCAAGTTTGAGGCAATTAGCTACATGGTGCAGGCAAGTTTACACTAAATGTCTTAGAGATCTTCTGTTTCCCAAATACATAGATAAACAGAAGACTTTAGTCTCCAGACTCATTAATCTAATAACTTCTGTGAGCACTCAGCATGCATACAAGGCCAAATAAAGCATTCAATGTAAATAAATCAATATAATTTATATCTTTTGAACCCTCCAAAGAGAAATGTTTATGTGTGGAGAAAAAAATAAATAAAATGACATTTAAAGGAAGAAACATCCCTTCCCACAAACCCACAGGACATAAAAAAAGTGAGACATAAGCCATTCGCTGTGGCTTTAGAGTCTTTACCAAAGGGGGGAATTATCTGTCAAGATGCCAAGGCCTATGAGGCAATAAGTCTCGGTTAAGTTTTTCTAGAGTCCTGCTCCCAAGAAAGCACTTTAATTTGTTGTGTTAAATAGTTTAATAATTTAACCTATTAATTCTCATATCTTAGAACTAGCTGAGCCTGATATGGGGCTAATAGCTAGTTGGGAACAATTCTGATATCAAAATGTTGCTAAGTAGTATTACAAGAATCTTGTGAGACCTGAATACAGGATATTTCGCCCAATGAACCCTGTGCCACCAACTCCACCTGTGTGACTACTTCTTTTTGGTGCAAGGGGCTGTCCTGCTCTGAGCTCCTATAATAAGATACCATAGGCTCAGTGGCTAAAAAAACCCCACAATTATTTCTCACAGTTTTGAAGCTGAGAAGTCCAAGATCAAGGAGCCCACAGACTCAGTGTCTGGTAAGAGTTGCTTCCTGGCTTGCTGACGGCCACCTTCTTGCTGTTTCCTCACATGGTGGAAAGAGAGAGGGCCATCTTCCTCTTCTTGTAAAGGCGATAATTCCATCACGGGGGCTCCACCCTCTAGGCCTCATCTAACCCTAGTTACCTCCCAAAGCTACACCTCCAAATACCATCATATTGGGGGGTTAGGGCTTCAACACATGACTTTGGAGGGTCACACAAACATTCAGACCGCAGCAGGGGCTCTTAATCTTTGAGGGGTTCATGCATGCCTTTGGGAGGCCAGGGAAGAATATTCTTAAATGCAGTTTTGAAATACATGGAATGTATTTCTAGGGAGAATAGAAAAGCTACAACATACATGCCTGTGTATGTGAAGGCACACACATATCCTCCCCCACATATATGACAGTAAACATTACTTGGAGGTAGAATTCTGCTTTAGGGATCAACTCTGCACCCCCTAAAAAGAAAAAAGCAACACAAGAATACCATTTACGTTAAAATACAGAATATTTTTTAAAAACAAATTTGTGATAAGGCAACATATGTCTTCTGTATTAACACATTAAATAATAAGATCTAGTGGCAGGACAAATAACAATCATCACTTCAAAGTAGTGATGAGTGTAGGTGATATATTGAAAGATCTACCAATAGCTGTAATATGATGTGAAAATATCCTTGATTTCTATTGATCACAAAATCATAGGTTCGGCTAACTACTGAGGTGTGTTGCCTATGTTCATAATTGAAGGAAATGCTTATTGTCCAGTTTGAAGTGAGTGAATATAAAATTGCAGTTTTTTCCCATTCACAGACTCAGCCCCCCCAGAACTCCTCCACAAGGTTCTCTATGATTTCAAAGTTCTATCACTTTTCTTTAGTTTTACTTTGGGCAGAAAGACAGGAAGTGTGGCCATCTCAAAACAACACAGATAATGCATCATGAGTACTATATACTACACGAGACAGCATGATGTGTAATCCTGGTTCTAGGAGAAAAATACCTCAACTCAAATTTAAGCTCTACTACAAAATAGTGGAATGAGCTTGGGTAATAATCCAACTTCTCTGAAGCTCAGATTGTTCACCTACGATGTGAAGATTTTGTAACACTTGCTTTAGCTAACACATAAGGTTGCTGTAAAAAAATAAGCAAGATAATGTGTACGAAAGTACACTATAAGTTATAATGTGCTATAGAAATCTGTTATTATGATAGATATTTAAATGCAAAAGCCTGAAAAGTGGTTCCAAAAGTCTTAATAAATTTTTTTAAACAGAGAGGCAAGATTTAAGACATCGACAGAAGGATCTCAAAACAAGTTGTATAAAGCCTGTCCTCTTTAGGGGTCTCTCTCCTGGGTTGTCCCTGTCAAGACTTGATCAGTATTTGTGCCAACTCCTTTTGCCCTGTGCTGAAAGCAGACATAATTCAATTAGAGATCTCAAAACTGATAAAATGGTCCTGAAGTGGAAAATGGGAGGAGATTACTGGCAAATGAAGAAAGATTTGTATTGAACTAACAACAAAAAAAGTTCTCCTTTCCTCAGGGCTCACAAGGGGCGACAGGCCTGGATGAAGAAACATACCCTCAGAAACCCCTACTCTTACAGCTCCTGCTCATGGCTGTTCTGAGGACATTCATATCTATCCCACCTCTGCCACCATGTCAGGGGCTACCATCCCTGGGGGATGGGCAAGAGGGCCATTGTCACCAGTGTCAGAGATTCAAATTAATGGAGACGGAGTGGAGAGTAGAAATGATCTGACCTCTACTGGAAAGGCAGAAAGCAGGCCGAAAGGGGGTGGGGTTGCTTCACAGGTAACTGTGCAACTAACCAGCCAGAGCAAACTCCTAAGTGGGTCAGGCACCCTAGGGTGTCCCAAGCGCTGTTTCCAGGAGCTAAACATGCATTGGCTCAATAGCTCAATAATTCACCCAACAAACGTGTATCAAGGACCTATGTGCTAGGTACTGTGCACGGTGCCGAGAGTAGGCACCTGGTTCTCCTAGGGTCCTGGTCTACCAGAGCGTGAAGGTGCCCAAGAGTCCCTCAGTATAATTAACAAGAAAGAACAGAGAGGCCAGACACTACATGACCAAGAGGTCCATTTCCCAAATGATGCTCTGAACCCAGGATGCAGTTGGTAAAAGGAAAGAGGCAGGAGAACTAAGATTTGTCAAGAACGCACTCTGTGCCTGGAAGTCTACTGTAGGCACTTAACGTTGATTATCTCAAGGCGTCCTTAGGAAAAAGAAAGTAAATGGGTCTTTAAGTGGAGAAATGGTTTGTTTGCCTGCCCTTGGTTTTGAATCCGAGTCTGTCTAATTCTCAAGGGCACGATCTTTTTTCAGCCCACCATGCATTGCTGACATTGGGCCGACCTTTTGACCGTTCAGAATCAGTTTCCTTATTGGGACAAAACAATATTGTGGATCATCTGAGAATATGTATACAAGAGCTCCGTAAACTGTAAAACACTAAGCACATGTTACTGCTGTTGTAATCACATGTCCTTGTTGTTATTACCATCTTCAGAAATTTGGTACGCAGTAAAACTGAACTCATCAGAAATCCTGGGCACCTAGACAATTCTATAATAAATGAGCCAAAGCAAGGAAGATAACTATGTCACAGTAATGCGGGAAATAATATATCCTTCTTTTTCCTGATAATTGCTTTATTATTTCAAGGAAATTGGGTTTCTCCTAATAAGGAAAACGATTTGCAAACTAAGTCCCACTGAATACAATATTTAGTTTCTAAGGAGTTACGTAAAGCAAAAAAAAAAAAAGTAATAAAATTAATAATATTCCAAATGTGACAAGGAAATATCTTATTCAGCACTGAGGTGAGATGTAAGCTTTACTCAAGGGGGCAAAATTTTTCACAATTCTTGGGCAGCAGATCTGTGAAAATGGACGTGCAACGTCTTCTCAACTGCACTGATCCTTGATTTTTTTTCCCAAAAGGTTTCATTGTGCTGGTGTTCACTGAAGTGCATTTGCCTAAAATAAAATGGATTGTTCTGTAAATGTTTTAATGCTGTTTTTTCCTGTTTACAAAAATAACACCTGCTCATACTGGGGGGGGGGGGAGAGATAAATGCAGATGAAAATTAAAATACCAGAGACAATCACTGTTAATAGGCTGTGTAAACTTTTCGGCCAATTTTTAAACTTTTCAATAAATTCACTACTCTATTTTGAACGCTGACTCCTCTTAGCAATCAGGCTTCTTTAGCAGATTTAGCAGCACTGACTTTCTATATATGGCAAAAACATCTTTCCTGATAAAGGGAATATGTTCCAATGACCCAACTATGCAGCAATGGATTAATAATATAAGAGATCCATGGATGTATTTTTTTTCAAACAGTTAAGTTACCATCTAAAACTCAAACGAAAGGAATTTTGTTGTATCAGAAAACACAGAACATATCCGAGGACCCTGGGGAGAGGCAGGGGAGGAGAGAGTCAGTTAAAAGAGGTGGTTCCATTGGCCCAGGGTGTGGTTTCCCAGGGCCTGCAGGTGGCGCTCCTGCGCTCCCACCAGCAATCTGAACCTGACTCCTCAACCCCATCCTCACTGTGGGGCTGGGGAAAGCAGGCTGGGAAAGCTAGGCCCCATTCCTCTGACCTTCTTTCTTCTCATTCTGCCAAGTAAAACTGGTATTCAAGTCTTCCTGATCCATTGATTTAAATAAAATGTGAACTCTGGGGCCTGCAGAGTTCCACATTTTCTTAAAGACCAGGGCTAAGTCTTTCACTTCAAAAAAGGAAATGACAAGATTAAATTTCCAAAGTCTAGCTGAGGTGATATTGTGGCATAAATACATTTTAATCAAAGTTAATCGGTGAGGTGGGAAGCCGTTTCGGATTCCATGGGAGGGCAGGGTAACTGGGGCAGGAAGAGACTCGGGGTGAGGACATCATTCATAAAGAAGGCATGATATTTCCTAGGATGAACTGTTTACTTTCCACTGACTGGGAACAAATAAAGGCCAGGCTGGATTATTTTTGTCATTCGGCTGCAAATACAGGTAACACCATGCACACAACTTCAAGGATGTGTCACTGTGTGTGACACTGCTGGCCAACACATAGGACTCCCCCTTTTATTCATTCGTCGAGAACCCAAGATCCTGGGGCTGCTGGGGATCTTTAAAAAAAAATCATCTAGAGGGGTGGGAGGGAGGGATAAATTAGGAGGCTGGGATTAATATATACTCACTACTATGTATAAAATAGATACCCAACAAGGACCTACTGTATAGCACAGGGAACTCTACTCAATGTTATGTAATAACCTATAGGGAAAAGAATATATATAAATATACATGTATATATGTATGACTGAATCACTGTGCTGCACTCCTGATACTTACACAATATTGTAAATCAACTAATACTACAATAGAAAATTTTTTAAAAAACAAAAACGTTTTTAAATAAAAAATGAAATAAATTAATAAAATGGGGATTTTTAAAAAGTAAATAAAAAATAAAAAAGTAAAAGTCACCTAGTTTTCAAAAGAAGAGAGCAAATTCCCAAAAGGTGAAATGAATTGCTAAAGACCAAATCTCTAGTTAGTAACTAGAATGAAGTTGTTACAATCTTGATTTTATTTTGCTAATTTCAACGTTAAGAGCCTTTACACATACACTAAATAGGGTTTACCTACATAAGGTAGCTGACCTATATCTCTTTTTTTTTTTTTTTTTTTTTTTTTTGTGATATGCGGGCCTCTCACTGTTGTGGCCTCTCCTGTTGCGGGGCACAGGCTCCGGATGCGCAGGCTCAGCGGCCATGGCTCACGGGTCCAGCCGCTCCGTGGCATGTGGGATCTTCCCGGACCGGGGCACGAACCCGTATCCCCTGCATCGGCAGGCGGACTCTCAACCACTGCGCCACCAGGGAAGCCCATATATCTCTTTTTACTTGGGATATTGTCGTCATCACAGTTTCTTTATAACAGCTGTACCATGACACTAAAGAATTAATGGTGGATATGAAAGAGTGACTTAGATGGTTAATTTTATATGTCAACTTGACTGGACTATAGGGTGCCCAGATATTTGGTCAAACATTCTTTTGGGGGTTTCTGTGGGAGTTTATCTGATAAGATTAACCTTTAAATCAGTAGACTGAATGAAGTACATTGTCCTCCCTCACGTGGGTGTCCCTAGTGTGGGTGGGCCTCATTCAATCAGTTGAAGGCTTGAAAAGAGCAAAAAGGCTGACCATCTCCCAATTAAGAAAAGAATTCCTGCCCAACAGCCTTTGAACTGGGACAACAGCTTTTTTCCTGCCTTTAGGCTTTAATTGAAACATCAGCTCTTCCTGGGTCTCCAGCCTGCCAGCCTTCAGGCTAGAACTACACCACTGGTTCTCCTGGTTCTCACACCTTCAGACTCAGACTGGAACCTACACCATCAGCTCTCCTGGGCCTCCACCTTGTCAACACACCCTGTGGATCTTGGGACTGTCAGCTTCCATAAACATGCGAGCCAATTCTTTATAATAAATAGAGAGAGAGAGAGAGAAAGGGAGGGAGGAAGGGAGGAAAGGAAGGAAGGGAGGGAGGGAGGGAGGGAGGGAGGGAGGAAAGAAAGAAAGATTCTGTTTCTCTGGAGAATCCTGACTAATAAGTGAGCTTTCCTAATGTTCAGATGTTGTGTCTCTCAGTTGCCTCAAAATACACTTTCAAGGTGATTTTACAAGCTTTTGCACAGCTTCCATATAAACCATGTGGTACCACCACCATAGTTCAGATACATTAATGGACAAAGAGGGAGAATGAGTATGAACTCCCAAACATCACTGCTAAAATGAGTACTGTAATATTCTGGCTGTCTTACATTGATTAGCTGGGAAGGCCCTGGACTGGTAAAATTCTATTACTAGATCAGAAGTCCTCTGGGAAAGCAGGTCAGCTTGTGGGTAGCTGGCCACGGAAAGGGAAAAGAAAGAAAAGCCTGATAAAAAAAAACAGCCTATTGGTGCCTATTGTATGCCATGCACTTTGCAATCATTCATTCATCCAGCAGATATTACTGAGCACTTTTTTATGTGCCAGACATTATTCAAGGTGCTGGGGGTAGAGCCGTGCAAACACAGACTTGTTTTCCTGCTCTCATGGATCTTACAGTTTAGGGAAGGGAGACAGACAAGTAACAAATGTTACGGAGAAAAAGAAAGCAAAAAGAAGGGATAGGTAGTCCTAGGTGGAAGGAATTATAATTTTTGAAATTTTCAATAGGGTTGTCAGAGAAAGCATTCCTGTAGCCAAGATGACATTTGAGAATAGAGCTGAATGAAGAGGTGAGGAAACAAGTCATGTGGGAAGATATATGGAATCAGCATGCACAAAGGGCCTGAGGCAGGTGGGTGTTTGTATGCTCAAAAAACATCAAGGAAGCCAGTAGGGCTGTAGCAGAGCTAGCAAGGGAAGAGCAGCAGTAGATAAGTTCGCTGAAACAGCAATTAACCAGATCATGTAGAGTCC
The DNA here is from genome assembly GCF_026419965.1 of Kogia breviceps. Lineage (NCBI taxonomy): Eukaryota > Metazoa > Chordata > Mammalia > Artiodactyla > Physeteridae > Kogia > Kogia breviceps. The sequence continues at coordinate 27,277,608 of NC_081315.1, forward strand.
TGGGTATCTGTGAGACAGAGAGTACTAGTGGTGTAACTGAGATAACTGGAATTCAGAGTGGTTTGCAAATTTCCTACAATAACTTAGCTAGTAAATGGTGGAGCCCAGCATAGACCCAAGGTACATCTGGGTCTAACACCCTTGCTCTTTCCACCTCATTGCATTATCTTTCTCCAGAAAAAGCTTAGAGCCTCTCCAATTGTTTTGTGTATCCTTAGTATAGTAATTGCAATAAATATTTGCCTTTTTTTTTTTTTACTATCCAACATATCACATATCCTTCCTATTTGAAGAGAAGTCCCCACTTGTGAGCCTCGGCTTGCCAGAGTGAAACCAAATGACCAGATATTCCTTCTCCCTAGCCCGTGGCAGCAGGAGTGAGAGCGTGGGACCTGGGCCAACTTGATGTCCCTGCCCTAGACTTTAAATCCTGAGGGGTAGTCCAATATGGGGTGTCTAGCAATGCTGGTGACAAGCGTCCGTCAGTGGCAGTGGCGGCGGCAGCACTCTGACCCAAAGCGCCTGCAGCAGGACCTTGGCTGGAGCGCTGACTCCTCCCATTTTACCAGCTTGGTATCATCACTGCTAACAATTTTGCGAGCCGAAAGAGATGAAGGAGCATCCTTTTTCAGCTCCCATTATACACTTCTGTTGGGAGAAATTATGCAAGACTTTGGACTGGAAAAAAAAAGTAAGATTATTGTGTGTCCTGTTCATTGTACCTTTCCTGATTATGTCTGCCCTTTACTGTTTCTGAGCTATACAACTATAATTTGTAGAAAGCTGAAAACAATACAAACGATTCTTGTCCACACAAATGCAAATTAGTTGTGTCAGATAGAAGCAATTGATTATTGCCTGTGGATAGATCCATATTACATGTGTTTGTTAATGTTAAAATTCATTTCAGCATTCCTTATGTTGCTGTATAAGTGTGTGGTACTTTGAATTCTCCTTTCAACCAGTTGTAACTTCTTATCAAGTTCCCTCAATAATTAATGAGTTCAAAAAAATCTATGCCATGTTGCATTTATTTGTTAATTCATTTCAGCATTCCTTATCTGCCTATGTATATGTGTGTTACTTTGAATTCTTTCAGCCTGTAACATCCTACTGGTTCCCTCAACAACTGATGAGTTAAAATCTATAATGCATGTTCATCTTATATTTGTATCAGAGGCATGATTTTGCCACTTAAAAATACTATTCTCGGGTTTCCCTGGTGGCGCAGCGGTTGAGAGTCCACGATGCAGGGGACACGGGTTCGTGCCCTGGTCCGGGAAGATCCCACGTGCCACGGAGCGGCTGGGCCCGTGAGCCATGGCCGCTGAGCCTGTGCTTCCAGAGCCTGTGCTTCCGGAGCCTGTGCTCCGCAACAGGAGAGGCCACAACAGTGAGAGGCCCGCGTACCACAAAACAAACAAACAAACAAACAAAACCTATTCTCTAACAATAGTGAACAGGAAAATTCCATCACTGTCCTGTCTTTAGCTCAGAGCTCTCCCCCACCCCTGACCTCCACCCACTGCACACAGCCATGTACTTCATGGGGCAGGAGATCCAGGTGCTGGTTTTAGCTCAGACCTTAACCAATTCATTAATTCATGTGGCCTCCCTGGCCTTCAGTTCCCTCATCTTTGAAATAGAGAATGGATTCAATATTTCTGAAGAGCCAACTCAGCTCTAATTCCTTCTGACTGGTTTACATACCTTTATGTTTTCTCCCCACTATACTTTGTGAGTTTCTCATCCCTTTACCCAGGTTCTGCTATATTTATTTCACTTTCCACCACAGCATTCCCCGTTTTCCTTCTGTTACTTTCTCAAGGCGCAATCCCCTGTATTCAGCTTCGTGTCTTCCCACATCCACACACACACACACACACACACACACACACACACACACACACACACACACACAGATGCAGACCCCTTTATGGGAACCAAAAGACTATAACAATAGTCTATAACTATAACCTGTACCTATTATAGGATTACATGGTAGAAACAAGTCATTTCCATTCTGCTTTGCCCTTAATCTCCCGCAAAGAAACTACCTCAAAACAAAAAAAACCACAAGTACTTCACTAAAAAACAAACCAGCTGAACAAACAAACCACTTTGATCTCACTGTTCAATTTAACGGAGAGGTAGATGAATAATAGCACAAGTAATGAGCTTTTTTTTTCTTCTCCACCATTTCCCTTGCTCAGCTGGGTCAGGAGAATACACATTCTAAGGATCTCTTTGTAGCAGACGACTGACTGCTCAGGCCTGCAATGGCAAAGACTCAGGAGTTCCTGGTTCTTTTCCTGCATTTCACAGAACAGAACAAGAGTCCTCAAGGTCAACCACCCTCAGGGAATCTGCTCTTACAAAATGCTTTCCTGTATATTTTTCTACCAAGTTCAGTTAAGAATTCAGATGGTATCTTTTCTATCTAAAGAAAAGACCCAGGGGGGAAAACCAAATTCGATTCTCCCAAGAGTTGTTTCTAACATTTAATTGCAGGCCAGTGTGATGTGATGTCTAAGGTTTCTCACAGCTCATAAAATATCGGGGTGTTTGAAGGTTGAAGAAATTGTGCCAAACAAAGAAGGCAGAGGGACTTCCAGGCCAAGGAAGTGCATATGCAAAGCACAGACTCTTCAAAGACCCCAATTTTCTTGGCAGGGGGAGTAAGTATTTCAATGTGGCTGCAGCACGGGTGGTGGTGGGGGCGCTGTGTAGTGTGGAGGAGGGAGAAAGCAAGGGGATTATGAGGAGGTAGGTCTGCAGAGATAAGTGAGAGCCAGACTGCAAGGGCCAAACTGTCCCTGCACGGCGAGGGAGCTCACAAAAGGAGGCCTCCCTCAGACTGGCCTCTTTATAATCCAACGAAACATGGAGATGTGACTTAGAAAACTTCCCCTTTGAGGTACTCATTCAAACTAAGAGCGTTTCCCCACACACAACACCAAGAAGTCATTGGACCCTCATGTTTGCTGAAAAGTACAACTACAGAAAATGGATGCATATTTGGGAGTTGTTGCTCTTCTCCATGCAAACATATGCGGGTGATGATCTTTCCCTCCCCACGCCCCACCCTCTCTCCAGTATTAAGAAGTCATTGAGCAACCATCAATAGAAGTAAACAAGCATAGTTGCAATAATTCCAAATACTTTATGGTACATTCATGACTCAGGAATGCGTGTCAAAGAACATGATTGTTCTTCGTCAGAGAATTTCAAATGCATACTCACTTTGATTTTGGTCTCTTGAGGGACATATGGACAGGTGATGATGCTTCAGTCTCCTTGTTTCCTGGCCAGCACTGAAACCGAGCAGGACTCTGTGGGGCTCCTGGGCATGGAAGCCTTTCTGTGTCTCCCATTCCTTGTTTCCAGGGAACAGACCCCCCCCACACACTTCATGACCTTCCTTGAGTTCCAAAAGGGCAGATTAGAACAATTGCTAATCAGGGAAGGGAGGGCAGCAGAGACAAGGGAGGAGCAGCTAAGAAACAATAGTGCAAGGGATACACATAACAATATCTTTAAACTCTTTACAGAAATAAAACCCCCAACAAATGGAAGATGTCAGCATTCTTCATTCCAGAGGAAACCACCAACAGATTACCTGAGACCAGATTAAAGGAGTGCAGGCCCTGTGCACACTCTGATCTCATCAGCAACCCCGCCCTTGAACTATTGCTATAAAACTCCTCACCAACTCCTCCTGGGTTGGGACACACAATTCTGAGAGGCACAAGCCCACTGTGCCTGGCAAAGCAATAAAGCCATTCTTTTCTACTTTATCCAAAACTCTGTCTCTGAGGTTCAATCTGGCACCGGTGCACAGAGGCCAAGTTTTCAGCATCAGCACTGGGCTCTCTGCTGGGGCGTGCCTCTCTGTGCCTGGTGAATTTATGAGGAGGAGAGGACTGGTAAAAAGGACTGCCATTTTGATAAACTCACACAGTTGCCTGAATCTAAGATCTCCTGCTCCAAGGTACAACCAGCCTGGAACAAAACAAGAGAGCAGATCTGCCTTCAGTATACTCCCACCTCATTCTTGTCCTGTCTCTTCCCCACTGAGACTCACCATGTGTCTTAAGCAGCTCAGGCTGCCATAACTAAATACCACAGACTGGATGGCTTAACCTTCTCACAGTTCTGGAGGCTGGAAAGCCAAGATGAAGGTGCCAGCAGGGTCAGTTTCTGGTGAGAGTTCTCTCTCCTTGGGTTGCAGACAGCTGCCTCTGCTGTATCCTCATATGGCCTTTCCTCTGTGCTTGCCCAGAGAGAGAGGTATTCTCTGTCTCTGTCTGTCTTTCTCTCTCTCTCTCCCCTCCCCCCTTTCTCCTTCTTATAATGGCACTAATCCCATAATGAAGGCCCCACCCTCATGAGTTTATCTAACTTTAACTGCCTCCCAGTGGCCCCATCTCCAAATACCATCAGTTGGAGGTTAAGGCTTTAACATATGAATGTGGGGGACAAACATTTAGTCCCTAACATTCTGCCCCTGGCCCCCACCCCCAATTTCATGTCCTTCTCACATGCAAAATACCTTCATTCCATCCCAATAGCCCTATAAGTCCTAACTCATTCCAACATCAACTCTAAATTCCAAAGGCTCATTTTAAACATCATCTAAATCAGATACAGGTGAAACTTGAGAGATGATTCGTCCTGATGCAAAATTCCTCTTCAGCTGTGAACTTACGAAAACAGACAAGTTATGTGCTTCCAATATATAATGGTAGGACAAGCATAGGACAGAATTCCCATTCTAGGAGGGAGAAATAGGAAAAAAGGAAAGGGTGGCAGGTCCTAAGCAAGTCCAAAACCTAGCAAGGCAAACTCCATCAGATATTAAGGCTTGAGAAAAATCTTCTTTGGTTTGGTGTTCTTCCTTCAGAACCTACTAGGGCAGGGGTCCCAGGGAGTGGGAGCAGCTGTCCTCATGAACTCAGAATCTAATATGGTGTCCTTCCTCCCTTTCCTTTAGGAAGAGCACAAGCTCACAGCCAGATAGGTCTATGTCCCTGTCTTGTAGAATCCAAGAAGGCCAAGAGCCTTCCTTCACTCTGTCCCCTTCAGTTCAAACTGACAGTGTTCCTGCTCCTATAACCCCATAAACTTTGATCGATTGAGTGATAGAGCAGCCACACCCTTAGTGTTCTCTTCAGAACTTGCTTTCTCACTTTTTTTAATACAGACAGGATGAGAGCTTTCCACATCTTCAAGTTCTGGTTCCTTTTTGCTTAACAATTTCCTCTTCAGTTCCTTTCTCTCGTCTCTCATTCTTCAGTCAGAAGGAATCAAAACAATCCTTCAACACTTTGCTTAGAAATCTCCTCAGTTAAATATCCAGTTTTATCGTTCATAAATTCTACCTTGCACAAAACACTAGAACACAGTTCAGCCAAGTTCTTTGCCACTTTATAGCAGAGATCACCTTCCCTCCAATTTCCAATCATGTGCTCTTCCCTTCCATCTGAGACTTCACCAGAACTGCCCTTAATGTCCATATTTCAAGTGTGCACTTCAAAACTCTTCCAGCCTCTTGCCCATCATCCAGGTCCAAAGCTGCTTCCACATTTTTAGGTACTTCTTACAGCAACACCCCACTTCTCAGTACCCAAATCTCTCTTAGTCTGGGTTCTCCAGAGAAGCAGAACAAATATATAAAGAGATTTCTTATAAGGCACTGGCTTACACAATTATGGAGGCTGACAAGTCTCAAGAGCTACAGTCAGCAAACTGGAGACCCAGGAAAGCCAACAGAGTCCAAGTCCAAAGGCAGGAGAAGACTCATGTTCCAGCTAAAAGGCAGTCATGCAGAGAGAAAGAATTCTTTCTTCCTCAGCCTTTTAATTCTATTCAGGCCTTCAGTGGATTGGATGAGGCCATTCACACTAGGGAGGGCAATCTGCTTTACCCAGCCTACTGATACAAATGTTAAGCTCACTCAGAAACATCCTCACAGACATGCCCCCAAATTATGTCTAACCAAATATCTGGGCACCCCATGGTCTGGTCACATTGACACATAAAATTAACCATTGCACCAGGTCGGTCTGCCTTGACATGCTTTTCTGTTTTTTCCTCACATGTCTAACCCTAACCTCACCTGTTCACCACAATTTTCTGATTTTGTCCAATAATCAGAATCTTTCTAAGAGACTACTTGATTGCTCTAAAAATTACTACTAAGATATTGGTAAGTGCAAATGACTTAACAATTATTCTCACTACTGCATTTAACCTTCCTTAACTTTACTTAAGGAAGAAAAAATTTTTATTTTGGTAAGATACATATAGCATAAAATTTACCATTTTAACCGTTTAAAAATGTACAGGTCAGGATTGAGTACCTCCACAATGTTGTACAACCATTACCACTATCTAGCGCCAGAATTTTTTCAACACCTCAAAAGGAAACCCCATACCCGTTAAGCAGTCACTCCCCACTCCTCCTCCCCCAGCCCCTGGCAACCGTCTCCATGGATTTGCCGATTCTCTTATTTCCTATAAATGGAATCATACACTATGTGGCATTTGGTATCTGGCTTCCTTCACTTACTAAGGAAGAATGTTAGCCTCCTTAGCTAAGGGAAAGTGAAAAATGGAAAGTAGAATATATTTTGTAAAGTAAACATTTTGAGGTATCTTTAAAATCACACCAACTACCTATTTCGTTGTTTTACCAAGATTTGGAGAACTCATCTGTGCTTCCTCTGCCCCAGACATTGTGCTTTATGTTATTAATTTTTGCTTTCCATGGAGATTTGAAGCAGCCAGACACAAGCTGGCATCAGGACAGGGTGGCAAATGTGAGGTCACTTCAGGGGACCCTCTTCCCCCACCCATCAGGGAGGCCTTCCTTCCCTGAAAGTGACCTGGCAGGATCATGGGGTCATAAGGTCAGGCAGCCCTGAGGGGCACAAAGATGTTTGTCTCCCAACATGTTAGGTCTTGAGGAAAATAAAAAGCAAGCATGTCTCTGGCAGAAAAGTAAATTATTCATGGGCTTTATTTAAAAAGAGAGACCATATTTGTAGGGGAAAAAAATGGAGGCCATTTCAATTCCAAAAATCACTTCCAGAAGAAGATTTTGAATCAAATGTGAGTCAAGGATACTCCCTTCCTAGTTCGCACGACACAGCTCCAGAGCTATGGAAGGACCCCAGGTTTGCTAGATGCTGGTTTCTATAGTGAGGGTAATCTGAAAGAAGGCATAGCTTTATAGGGACTGTCCTGCACAGATGGCCAGCCCAGACTGCAAGCCTGCTGAAGTTTTGTGGGAAAGAAGCAGCTTGGCAGCCCTCAGTCTGAGAAGGGTCTGAGAATGCACCCAGAAGGGCACAGGGGCTGCTTCAAAACACCCAAACTGTGGAGGCCCACTCAGGGCTTCAGCCCAGGGCACAGATTTTATATGCTGCCAACTCCTCAGCTTTATGCAATCTGACATACGTACCTATGCTGAGGCTTTACTTTTCCTTTTCAGCCCTTCCTTTTTTTTTTTTAAACCAATCTCGCATTTTTATTAATAAGCAAACACAAAAAGGTTGTAAATATTTTTAGTCTTTGTTTCTATCCTGTTAACTATTAATATTTTTGCTAAGATTAAGTCTGGGTTCATCCTCAAATGCATTCATGTTGTTTTACTGCTTCTGTTTCAAAATATGGACCACATAGTCCTTATTTCTTTTATTCCCTGGTGACCAGTTTAGATTTAATCATATACACAGAGCTTCAGCAACTCGCTAAACAAATCCATGTGTGGGTAAAAGGAACATAGCAGACTGGTCTGGGCACAAAGGCCTTTATATTTTTCTCCTTTTCAGAAGTTTCTAAAGTGTACAACTGAACATAGGACTCTGGTTAAAAATTCACAATGATTACTTTTTAAATAAAGGCATTTGTCTTTAAACGAAGTCCGTTAACCCAAAAGGATCCCTGTTTGACCCCATAGATATTTACATTCAAAAGACCTGACTACAAGGCAAGGCCAGTGGCTTTTAACAAACATTCCTGAATTTATCCATGCAGATGAATGCTCTCCCCCTCAAATAGGTAGCAATATTCCAAAGGCTTTGCTATTGCTTGAAACAGCTTTGGGACTCCAGTTAGTAACTGCCTTCCTCCTCACACAGAGGGAATTACTTTGAATTTCCTGAACGATTAAAAGAAAACCTTTTTCTCATCTGTGTAAGTTTCATTTTCAGAAACAATCAAGTCATTCAATAAGGCAGATGGTAATTGACTGAATAGAACTGCTTTAGCCTAAATAAAAAGTGACTACAATGTAATAAGACTAGCTTTTGCTTTAATATGATTCCTTAATTAGTCCCAAAAGTAATTCCAAAAGAAGTTCCTAAAAGGTTTAGAATATATTTTTTCTCTATATATATTTTCTATATATAAATAAATTAATAAATTTATTTACATTTATATCTAAATAAATGTTTAGTATATATATATATATATATATATATATATATTTTTTTTTTTTTTTTTTAAGAAAAATAAGCTATCCTCACTTTGATTTTCTACAGGCATTCCATGCTATTGGTGACTAGATAAAGGGAGCTGGCTGTTCTTTAGCTTGCTACAGGATACATTTTTATTTAACAATCCCATTTTTGAAGCAATCTGAAATTACTTCCTAGAACTATACTTTACTGATCTCTCCCAAAACAAACTTAAAACATTCACATGGATATACAATCTGGAAGTCAGTGTATATGAAACAGAGCAGGACCCTGTGGGAACCTCCCTTGTATAAGTCCTTTCTCTGTCTCCCATTTCTTGTTTAGGAAGTAGGCTTCTTTCAGCCTCCTTGATCTTCCCTGAACTCCAAAGGGCAGATTCAAACAGCTGCTAGTCAGGGAAGGGAGGGGATGCAGAAACAGAGGAGCAGTCAAGAAACAATAGTGCAGCCCTGGGGCAGGGTCCTGGTTTCTCCTCAAGGAATATACACAAAATACCTTTGAGTTCTTCTGCAGGAACTAAAGTCCCTACCCAGGTGGAGGATGGTAACTTCAGGCTGAGCACAGTATGCCTGGGACACCATCCTGTTACCTTACCACGAGCCAATAAGAAGAAAGTATGCACAGAATGGAAGATAATGAAGACTTTGACCCCCGCCTCCCCAAATGATTCTCCCCTTAAAAACTTTCATGGTCGAACAGAATCTTCAGAGTTGGCTTTTGGACACGAGTCCACCTTCTCCCCAGTTTGCCAGCCTCCTGAATAAAGCTATGGGCTTCAAGTATGGGCTTTCGAGCCACAAGCAGCCAAACCTAAGTTTGGTAACATATATGCTATGCATAACAGATAAACATATGTTAAACATACACACGAATATTAACAAAATATTAAAATACTAAGTCTACCTATGGGAATTTATAATGTTGGTTTCAAAGTCTTATTTCCAAAGCTAATTTCATTAGGCATGTCTATGACGGGGTTGCAAGAATGGCACATCCTGGAATGTTAGGTGCCATACAAATTAGTTTAAACAAGTTTTCTATTTGGCCTCCATAGAGGTGTTTAATATGTGGATAAACTTGCATTTGTTTTTTGTGTTCCTGAAAGGCGGAAGGAAATCATCAAACACTGGGCACCTACTGCTCATGAAAAACTGAACACGGTACTAATTTAATTCTCTCAGCATCTCTGAGCTAAATAGTTTATCCCCATTTATAGATAAAGAAACTGAGGTGTGGGGAATTTAAACAGTAGAACACTGGCACACCACTGGCAAGTGGGAAAAATGCATTCAAAACTAGCTGACCACTGAGAAAAAAGCCAACGGCTTTTGGAAAATGAAGTGCAAGTATCTTCCCACAGAGAGCCATTTTTTTTTTTTTTTTTACCCCCCAAAAAAACCGATGTTAACATACCCCCTAATCACTTCTTTCATTAATCTCAATAATTATTTTGCCATACTTTCCCCCAAAATGAAAGTGTAATTATCTCCCAATCTGGGAAAATAAAATGTTCTATGAATTTTTATCTTGTTATTTATACAAGGAGCCTTTGGAAACCAGTTAAGTGCTTGAACCAGTTAAGTGTTTGGGTGGGACATATAAAAATAAAGCAAGCTAAATAAAGAATTGTTGAAATAAATAGAATAAAGAAGAAAAACTGAACCTTAGTTAAAAGATACTTGGAGACTTAACCACCTATGGAGGTAATAAGTTAAAGATTTAAATTAGGAAAAAAATAAAGAGAAGAGCCTTCAAATAAAACAAAGAGGAAGCTGAGAATCAATGTCAGGGCATTTCAATTGACCTTAGAAACATATTTTACTGGTGACTTTTTTGTTTTTAAAACTGATTTTGTTTTCATTTGTTAATGGCCCCAATTCTCCAGTTTATCTCCCAGTGTATTCTGCCTAGTAAAGCTTGTTCATTTTCAGCTTTTATTTTCTTGTTCAGCCCCTAATGACTGACAATCTGAAAGGAAACAAACTAAAAGAAGGCATTGGACTACATAATGAATTGTTTTCATCATCTTGATGGATAGCAACTCAACTATAAGATAAATATAAGCTCCACAATTTCCTAATATTTTCTGAGATTCTTATCTTATTTCTGTGAGTGTTTCATTGTCATTGCCTTCTGTCTTTACCATTGCTAAAACTAATACCACCCAAATGCTAAAAGGGGTTAAACCTAAAGTGACTGATGTTTTGACAGTGATATGGCAAAAAAAAAAAAAAAGGTCTTATCCAGAATTTTTTTTAACTGAATAAATTTGACAGGTAATATACAGAAATTTAGACTTGTGAATATGTTATCTGAGGAGTTCTCAAAATCTCAAAATTACTTGCATAATTCTGGCTTTTTTGCTTTCTGTAAGTCTGCATCTGTTTTTATGCCAAAGGGATATACAGAAACCTGTATGCATTGCTCATCCTGAGTTGACATCTTACAAAGCAGAGCTGAGTACAGAATTTTCCTTCACTTCAAAGGGCATACACTACAGGGTGCAAAGAAAGAAGGGGTTGGGTCCTTCCAGCCAAATGTTGCCCTCTGGCACTCATACTCAACTCCCCGGGGAAAGAAGAGGGCAAACTCTGGCCCCTTGTGGCTCTAGGTAACATTTCCCATAACCCCTGACTCATAAATATTGACATTTGGGAAAAACAAGAGCAGAAAGAAAAAGGGCTGGGGTGGGAGTGGAGGGGGGGAGATTTACTTTTTTTTTAAAGTTGTTTCAAGTTGGAATGTGCATATATTTTCCAAAGCCTGATTTATATCAAAGATACCATTATGATTTTTAAATAAAATACACCTTATCTTGGTATGTTAAAAAACAGTATTATCCATCAACTAGAGAAAATAGGAAACAAAACTTTCTACAGAGTTTTGTTTTGCTTTGTCTTGTTTTGTTTTGTTTGCCATCAGGAAAATAGTTTTAACTAACAGTACTGAGCAATTTTTTCTAAAAAGAACCTTAACAATGTTCTCAGAGAAAATCTTTTCTGCTGAATATCACATTTTTTAAATCATAGTGAATTTGGAATTCTTTATTTTCAGCAGTCTTTTCTTTTTCCTTTTAAGTATCTGTCTCCACCCCTCTTCGCTTCAAAAAACAGAAACAATATGGTTAACTAAGACCTCTGAGAATTCTTCACAGACCCTAGTCTGTTTCCATTGTGGAACTACAGCGCAACCTGGTGGTGATTACTGTAATTAACACGGTTTACACCTGTGAAGGGCGGAAGTTACAATACAAACGGAAATAAAAGAATGCCTTGTATTTAGGCTTTTAGAAAATAAACTATCAAGAAAAAGAACAGTGGAGTGGCTCTCTTAAATCATAATTGCGAGTAGAGCTTTTCATATTTTTTAATATACCTTTTAAGAAAAGTTTAGTTAGGTTGCTGATGAGGGATACAAATTTTAGCCTTCATATATGTTCACAGTAATCCCTATCATGACTTATGAAATTATATGAACAATGTTTCAAAAGCATTTAAGAGGCTAAATATCTTCAATAAGTGATAAAGGAAAGTAAACTAAATAGTTTATCAGTCTTTTGAGGATTTTTTTCCCTTTGCGTCTCAGGTAAAATAAGCACCATCAAAAGAAAAAAAGATGCATTTGTCATAAGACTTTGCCCCCAACCTTGAAATTTTAGCTAACAAGAACTCAGTTAAGTTTATTTCTATTCTTTGAAAGGACATGTTGTGTTTTTTTTTCCCTAAAAGAGAAGACAGTTTTATCTGCTTTTCTTTCACATCTAGCAACACCACTGAGGCAGGACTTGGACAAAATGGTGATTCATAGTAACTTGTAATCTTTTATGTGTTTATGGTACTTTACACCCATTCTCTTATCTAATCCTGTCAACAACCCCATAAATTAAGGATCAGTGTCTCCATTTTACAGATTAGAAAACTGAGGCTTAGGGATATGAAATAACATCCAAAGTCACTCAGCTGGTGAGTGACAGAGGGACTGAACCCTTCTCCAAAGCCCGTGCTCAGGGTCTGGTGGATGGTCAGCCCTCAGTAAATCACTGTTGACAGTGAACAAATGCATCTGTTTCAAGGATGGTAAAGTTAAGCCTGGGCTGGATCCAAAGTCCCTTTACTCCACACCCAGTAATTTTTCCAGTAAAGTTTAGACATACTTTGACTTTCTCTTGCTTCTGCATGCAATTCTTCTGAGTCCGCTAAGTGCCTCCTTTGTTCCAGAAAAGAACAAAGAAGTAAAGCCAGGCAGGAGTCACCTGAGCTTCACACGGAGGCTGTTTCACCCATGAAGCACTAGCAGGGGATCTTTACAACTTTTGTGCCATATATCCCTTTGGAAGTCTGGTGAAGTTTCTGGAACCCATTGCAAAAAAAAAAAAAAATCCTTTTAAACATATTACAAGGAAAATCAACTACTTTCAAATAAAATTTTCAACATATTTTTTAAAACTAATTTGTAACTTATGTGCTCATTTATGAATGCATTAAATGATGAGATGTAGCAGATTTAATAACTACTATATTTTTAAAGTAACAATAAATATAAATGATATTTTGAGATATCTGTAACCCCTGTAATGTGATTTTAATATATCTGTGACTTCTTTTGGTGAGAGAGATACTGTTAATGTTAATATGTAGCTTATATTCATAATTAAAGAAAATGCCAAATTTCAGTTTGAAGTTAATGAAAATAAGAATTTCTTTTCATCCAAGTTCATGGGCCCCTCACCCTCTTAAATTGAAAAATCAATCTGAAGTGAATTACTCATAGGCAAACCTTTTCAAAAACTAAATTATAAATCATAATTTATAAAAAATTATAAAATTAATTCAAAAATGACTACAGCAAATATATATATCATATATATATAAAATCCCTTGATTCACACATGAGATATTCACTTCAATATGAATGATGTGATGTGAGGCAAGGCTCTAAAAATAAGCATGTCTAAGACCTAGGAAGATATTAAAAAATAGTCTTACCTGAGTCTTAGGACATTCATCAACAAATAAATAATTATTTATTGATGACCTATAACAATGATTCCTTTTGACTTACCAAATATTTGTTGAGCAGTTACTATGTACCAGACACTATTCTGGGAGTTTTAGGAAATAGGTGAAAAATGAATAATTTTATTTCATTTGTTTGTGTAGTACTTTATAATTTTCAAAGCAGTTCTAAACACCTCCTTCATTCATTCAAGCCTAATTACAACACTGAGAGGTAAGCAAACAGGGTCTGGAGACATTCATTAATTCCATTTTCCCACAATAAAGCCCACTCCAGACACATGCTACATACTCAATAAATGAAGACACTGCTCTGTTCTTATCCCTTAAACAAGCCCCTGAATTGGGGCTGTCAGATAAAATATAGAAAACTTAATTAAATTTGAATTTCAGATAAACAAAAAGTAGTTTTTTTAGCACAACTGCATCCCTCGCAATATTGTAACACACACTGTACTTGTTTGCTAGGACTACAATAACAAAGTAACCCAGACTAGGGGGTATAAAAACAACGGAAATGTATTTTTTTCACCATTCTGACGGCTAGAAGTTGGTAGCGTTGGTTTCTTCCGAGGCCTCTCTCCTTGGCTTGTAGATAGATATCCATCTTTTCACTGTGTCCTCACGTGGCCCTCCCACTGGGTGCAGCAGTGTCCTAATCTCTTCCTATAAGGGCACCAAACATATTGGATTAGGGCCCACACTAGTGACCTCATCTTATCTTAATTGCCTTCGTAAATATCCTATCTCCAAATACTGTCACATTCTGAGAGACTGAGGACTTGAACATATGAATTTGGGAGGGGACAGAATTCAGCCCATAACACATACTAAAACATTATTTGTCTTTTATCGAAAATTCAAATTTAACTGGCCATCCTGTAGTTTTATTCACTAAGTCTGGCAACCCCACCCTGGATTTCCCTGCCTGAGAACTCTCTCCACTGCAGCAACTCAGCCACGGGCACGAATCGGCTGGAAGTGTGGGGAGGTTAAGGCTCCTGCTGGCAGCCAGCGGTCACTGATGGATGTACTCTGGTGGACAAAGGTACCAGCTTCCTCTCTCTCTGGCAGACAACCCTAAACAGGTTCTACAAAGCATCCCAGAGGTTCCCAGTGGGTTGGAGCCCAGCTGCCCCCAGTGGTAACTTGTCTGTGAACGTGTCCCGCCTTGGCTTCCTCTCCTTCAGTATCTCCCCTTCTCACTCCCTTTCTGCTCTTCTGGGGTCGCCTCCCAAATAAACCTTCACGTGTACATCCTTGTCTCAGGATCTGTGTCTGAGGGAACTCAACCTAAAACAAAATCCTTATTGAATTAAATCCTCGTTTTCAGATACGAGGTTCAGGGGACATACCAGATGCTGAAGGGTGTGGAGGTGCATAGGGATGGGACTTCCTTCCCTTGCTCAGCAATGCCTCCAGCTAACAATCGTGACACTCGATTCATGTACCAGGCACGGGGACAGCCCCTTTACAGGTATCCTGGCTAACCCTTTCAACCACTCTGCATGGTAGCTATCTCTCACATTGCAAAAGAGGGGGGGGGGGAATGGATGCTCAGAGAGGTTTTCTGAAGTCACACAGCTATGGCAAATGCCTTTGCCTTGAGGTGAGTTGAGAAACAACATTTATCATGAAAAGATAACTAACAACTCAAGAGAGTAGGCTGAAGTGTATACTAGGTAGCTCAGAAAAGAAGTCCCATGATTCTTCTCTGAAAGAATCTGAAGAAATAAAAGCGAACTGGAAAAATTAGGCAAGTCTTCAAGGGACAGGTTGGACTTGGGGTGAGTCTTAGTGGATGTGGTGGATTCAGCTGTGGGAAGGAGGGCAGGGGACAGTTCTGGGTGAGAAGCGGGGGTTGAGCACAGTGCAGAAGCAGGGCTGGTCATGTGGACTGACTACACACAGACAGGTGGCCTGAGGACAGGATATAGGAGACAAAGCCGTATCACAGAGGACTAGGAATGCCACGTAAGAAATATGGAGCGCATCTAAATACTCATCTGCAGCAAATGAAGGTTGTTAAAAGAAGAAAATTGACACGATCGAAATAAGATTTAATCAGATTCATCTGACAGTGGCTCGAAGCAGAGATTGGTGAGTAGACACCTGACAGTCCCCGCCATGACAATAAAGACCCAACCAAGAGTAGCAAACAGGAAGGTGTAGACGATGGTACAAACAAGGGGTTTTCAAACCCGAGTCACTGAAGACTCAGAGAGAAGGAAGAATGAAGAAAGCTTGTTCACTGCCCCCAGAGTAATGAGGGAAATGGCACCATGAACAATATACTGAAAAGCTTGATATAGGAAGATGAAGAGAATATCTCTCCGAGGGTGTTATGACTGTTCCTCTAAAAATTATACTCAAGATATTCTGAACAATCGGGAACCATGGATCTGTTCCCACTTGCCAGAAGCAAGTAACTCAAACCTGTGGATGAGTCAGTATCTCTTCTCCACCCTCCCGATTCCACCCTATGACCTTGCCTGTACCTAAGCCCAGAGGGATGCTATAGAGGACATTGGTTGTTTCTGCCTGCCCGACACCAGCCACCCCCTTCACCTGGTAACAGCACTCTTTCCTGTAGTGATCTCATTCCATGCAGGACTGGTGGGGCTGGCCCTGTACCACTCCACCCCCACCAACCCGCCCAACCCTCGCCCAGCTACAAAAATGGGCATATAACCCCACCTGCCGATTAGGCCACTCCAGCCCCCTTGCAGTGATTCAGGAAGAGGCAGGTGGCTGAAGCCAAGACAATCCTTATCCATGAAATTCCTTCTTGAGAAATAACAGGAAACCCTCCTTTCTGCTACAATGAGTCCATAGGAGGAGTTAGGTGTTGTATAATCAATTAAGGGTTAAAAAATCAAAGGATGGGACTTCCCTGGTGGCGCAGTGGTTAAGAATCCGCCTGCCAATGCAGGGGACACGGGTTCAAGTCCTGGTCCGGGAAGATCCCACATGCCGCGGAGCAACTAAGCCCATGCGCCACAGCTACTGAGCCTGCGCTCTAGAGTCCACGAGCCACAACTACTAAAGCCCACGCGCCTAGAGCCCATGCTCCACAACAAGAGAAGCCACCGCAATGAGAAGCCCGCGCACCGCAACGAAGAGTAGCCCCCACTCACCGCAACTAGAGAAAGCCGCACACAGCAACAAAGACCCAACGCAGCCAAAAATTAAAAATATAAATAAATAAATAAATTTATTTTTTTAAAAAAATCAAAGGGTGGCATGAGGGTGAGGAAAGAGCTGGGCTAAGAGGAGAGAACCAGAGTCCTAGCAAAATCATTTGAACCCCTGGATCCAGCCATATCTGAAGTTCCCTGAACTTCTGAACTTCCAACTACATCACCAACAAATTCTCTTCGTGTTGTTTTCTTTAAAGAAATAGAGTTAGATTTCCAATCACTTGCTACCCCCAAAAAAGTTTTTGTACAGATAATTTTATTAGCTTTTTTATTAAAATCTGTCCTGCCTGTGCCAACAGCCCCCACAATCTTAAAAATCATTTTACTAAATTTCCTCCTTCCTTGGCCACCCATTCCTCCCCTCTCTCTGCTTCCCACACCCAACATATCTGATGTACTTTAAAAACATTTAAAAGTTGGTTCTAGCAGCACACCCTCCCTTATGTGGTCACTAACAAAAGAGGATCTCCAAAAAGAGGAGAGCAGCAAATGACCAGGTCCAGAGGACAACTGCAGTCCTAGCCAACACCTTGATTTCAGCCCAGGGAAATCCAAGCAGAGAATCCACCATCTGACCTACTGAAATCATGAAACTGAGCAGGACTTTGTGGGTCTCCTGGGCATGGAAGCCTTTCTGTGTCCCCCATTTCTTGTTTGTAGGGAATAGGCTTCAGTCTCCACGACCTTTTCCCTGAGTTCCAAAGGGCAGGTTCAAACAGTTGCTAATCAGGCAAGGAAGGGGATGCAGAGACAAGGGAGGTGCAGTCAAGGAATAATAGTGCAGGGACCTCCCTGGCGGTCCATTAGTTAGGGCTCCACACTTCCACTGCTGGGGGCACAGGTTTGATCCCTGGTAGAGGAATTAAAATCCCACAGGAGGGTCGATGTGGCCAAAAACAAACAAAAAAAAGGAACAATAGTGCAGCCTTGGGGCAGGGTCCTGGTTCCACCTCAAGGGATACATAATATTTTTCAGCTCATCTGCAGAACTAAAAGCCCCAACAAACGGAAGATGTTAACTACTGGATGAAGCATTTTTCTTTCCAGAGAGAAGGTCACAGTTTGATAACCTCGAGAATCACAGAAACTCATCAGGAGACCATGTGAGGCCAGATCAAAGGAATGCAGGCCCTGCAGATACCCTGATCCTTATCAGCAACCCTACCCTTGAACCAGTGCTATAAAATTCCTCACCAAATCTCCCCGGTGCTGGGACACACGTTTTTGAGGGCATTAGCCCACTGTGTCCCCCGCCTTTGCCTGGCAAAGCAATAAAGCTTTTCTTTTCTGATTCACCCAAAACTCTGTCGCCAAGATTCAATTCAGCACCCGTGCAAAGAGGCTGAGTTTCAGCATCAATTATGAGATAATCAATTCAGATTGTTGTAAGCCACTAAGTTTCTGGTAATTTGTTACCTGGCAATAGAAAACTGATACAGATTACATGCAACAATTTGCCCTTCACCTTAAGAGGGATGTCTTGGCATGCCCTAAACAACGAGGACCTTAGAAAACACACAAAATGATGATGCAGTCTATACATCTGGAGAAAAGACGGCCCTGACTCCTGGTACAGAGCTCTTCTCCCTACGCAACACTGGCCCTGCACACTTGATCATCCACTGCAGTAAATATGATCAAAGCTCCTTCTAATTTCTGACTTGTAGCAAGAGAAAAATCTGTGTTCACTCTCAAGTACATTTAGTTTAACAGAATCACAACAAAAACCCACACTTGATAGAATCATGTAAATTGCTATTGACACTATTTCAGACTTAAGAACCTTCAACCAGAAAGAAAGGTCAAAGCAAAATGGAACAATAGCTTGGAAGATCATTGTTTCTTTTCCTTTCAGAATTTCATTATCAACAAAAACTAATATATATTGAGCATGCTATTATAAGGCACTGTAATAGAAAAAAGTCAGTGTGTAAAACATAGTCCTATCCTTTTTTTTTTGGCTTCAACTCGCAGCATGTGGGATTCCAGCTCCCCAACCAGGGATCGAACCCACGCACCCTACAGTGGAAGTGCAGAGTCTTAACCACTGGACCACCAGGGAAGTCTCAGTCTTGCCCTTTTAAAATATGGTTGAGTGTATAGAATACAATCATAGAATATATAACCAACTCTTCTTGATAGCCTATTCTAACCACTACATGAATGATACTGAATAGGGAGTAATCACTGAGGACTGGAACGGTCAGAAAACGTTTTTTACATAGATGTAGATATAGATATCTATATACATATACATCCGAATCATTTTGCTGTATACCTGAAACTAACACAACATTGTAAATCAACTATACTTCAATAAAAAATTTTTTAAAGAGAAAAAAAGAGTAAATGGGCAACGGTGTACAGGCTGGACAAGAGGTATCAGGGAATCATAAAAGATACTATTCCTGGGCTTCCCTAGTGGCGCAGTGGTTGAGAGTCCGCCTGCCAATGCAGGGGACACGGGTTCGTGCCCCTGTCCGGGAAGATCCCACGTGCCGCGGAGCGGCTGGGCCCGTGAGCCATGGCTGCTGAGCCTGCGTGTCCGGAGCCTGTGCTCCGCAACGGAAGAGGCCATAACAGTGAGAGGCCTGCGTACCGCAAAAAAAAAAAAAAAAAAAGATACTATTCCACTTGTCAACAAAAAAATTAATCAGTTGATCAAAGAAAGAAATGGAAAATTTTTTCGAACCAATTTGAGGATTATAACCTGGGAATAGCCTCTAAGAAAGCTCTGAGAACTGTTCCGTCCATCAGAGGTCAAACCACAATTATATAAGTTTTTGAGACAGAAGGCTGTACATTAAATGACATATTTTTGACAGTTTATACAGTCTAGCAACCAGTGGGTCATGGGTCATCGTGGCCCCTTACCAGATTAAGAAAGAAGTTTTAAGCTGAGGGCACATGCATATTCATGAGGGGGCGTGGGTGGTGTATGCATATTATGAAGGAGCTTGATCAGAGGAGAATTCAGTATAGAACTAGGGCAAAGGTTGACAGAGTCCAGGCTTGGGTTGACTGGAGTCATAAGGGTCAGAAAGGTCAGCAGCAGCATTCCTTAGGTTCCAGTTAATCTGATGGTTGAGTGCTCCAGGGGGGTTGAATTCCGCAAAACAGCCCAAGAATGAGCTTCAGGCTAATCTTTACTTTTGAAACAGAACTGGGAGTCTTTACAACTGATACATCATCTCCTGATAGGGTTATCTCCCTGGCCTGGTAATAGCTGTTTGTTTTTACCTTCTTTTGTTCCTTAAAATCTTTAACTCCAGAGACCTATTCTTCTGCAAGGGCAAGCATTGTGGCCAGGCTTAGATCACAAACTTATGTTAAGAAAGTTCTGTCTGGTTCTCTTCCCTTGGGGACCCCCTGCCCTATCTGCTTACAGGTTCCTATTGAGCAAAAGTTTAAAAAAAAAAAAAAAAAAAGGGAAAAGAAAAGTGATGAAAAAAGCTGCTAAGAGATAAATCGTAAGATTCCTAACTCTCTTCAAGAAAGTGTTGCCAGTTAAGACTACAGAAATCTTTTTTTTGTGTGGTACGCAGGCCTCTCACTGTTGTGGCCTCTCCCGTTGCGGAGCACAGGTTCTGGACGTGCAGGCTCAGCGGCCATGGCTCACGGGCCCAGCCGCTGCGCGGCACGTGGGATCTTCCCGGACCAGGGCACGAACCCATGTCCCCTGCATCGGCAGGCGGACTCTCAACCACTGCGCCACCAGGGAAGCCCAGAAATCTCTTTCTTTAAATCAGCAGTAAACTGGATTATATGGCCTCCACAATAGATATTATTATATATTACATATATGTAATACATAACATATAAATAAATAATATGAATGTTAGAAATATGAGTTCATATCAATAGGCTTCTATAATAAGAAAGTGTCTAGCTTTATAAACCATCTTTGGGGATAAACAAAAACAAAATCCTGCTAGATCTAAGAATTTGTAACTGTACACACATACACACACACACACATCTCCCAAGATTAAAATAATCTGATTAAGAAACTATAGTCCCCCCTTAAAGCTGAAATTCTTTAAGACTGTGAGTAAAGATGACAATGATATAGCTAATACAATATATGATGATAGCTCTTTATTAGAGAGTTTAAGGATTAACTATAATTGGAAAGGAAACTAGACCACCAAGTCTCATTTTGGTATTATATATTTTTGCATAAAATTTTAACTAGTCTTCAGTTGCAAATTTTGCTCTCACTCTGCTTGGCTTAACCTCTTCTCAGAAAATATATGTTGTGCAGTTTTGGGCTCCCTGAGGATAGCTAGTATAGTCAGTTCGGTGTTGCTGCAGACTTCAGATGTGGACAGTGTCACCCATTTGCTCTTTCCAAAGACAGGGCACTTATTTCGGGACACCTGTCCTATTGTATCAGCTTTAAAAAAAAAATGCTGGTGACAGTGGAGCTGAATATTCAAATGGAAAAGGATTGGAAAGGGTCAGCATCTTTCCTTCTGTTGATTTTTTTAAAACTGATTCTTGAGAAGAATGTTTCTATGCAGCATGACCAGGCTACGGCACCGCTCATCCTATCATTTGCAAGCCCCTTCGTTATCAGTATAGATGGCCACACCGTTCATTCAACCCATAGTGATGAGAATCAGACATGAAGATGGCTGAAATAATTGGGTCAAATCTGCAGCAGGCCAATGGTCACATAAAAATGAGGGCATATTCAAAAATCATAATGGATCATTCCCTGCAGGTAAAAAAGAAGTGATGCTAGTGAAGTATCAGCTAATTTCAGAGGGACACTAGCAAGTAAAATGATGTAAATGCATTTATATAGGTGTGGAGTAAAAGTAAACAATACTGTTTTTCATAGAAATGTAGGCAGATTTATGTCCCAAACATCAAATTTCCAGCTCATTTCCTCTCATAATAAAAAAGTTAGTAATGGAAGCATTGGGGAGTCAGAATATTTTCAGCGATTATTTTGAATACTTTCTGCTATGTTATGCTGGATTGGCTTTCTTTTTCACTCTGAATCCATCCTCTGCCCTTCTTTGCTGTATTCTGTGCCCCGGGAAGCTGATGTGCTTGGACTATAGCAAAAAGCTCCTTTGTCCTCTGGCTTCCAGTTGGGTTTGGCCAATATGGGACATGAACGCAAGCTCAGGGAAGGGAAGAGAGCAAGGTCCAGCACTAATGGCTTCTGTTCTCTTTGGTGGGGTCATCCCTCCACAGTCATAGCTCTTTTTTATTCTTTTTAATTTTTAGTAAGGTTCCAATATTTTTACTTGAATAAACACTCCTAGGGTTGTTGCAAGTCTTTAGTGAATATCCAGAATTTTGAAAAGGTAATTTTGACAAGTTTTGCCAGCGTTTTCATTGCTTTTATGGAGGAGCAGGTTTGGGGTGGCCATTACACTACCATTCAGAAGTTAACCTCCTTCTAAGACAGCAGTTTTGAAATTCATTTAAGTTGTTTTAGTACTTTGTTCATTTTTTATTTCTACCGAGTATTCCATTATATGGATATATCACAATTTGTTTATGTATCTGCCAACATATGTTTGAGTTGCTTTGTGAATATGTGTCTTCTTTGTTCTTGGATAAAATCCTAATACTTGCTGGGTCATAGTTTTATAAGGAACTAAAACACTGTAAGTAATTCTAGAAGGAACAACGAGTTTTTCAAAGTAGTTGAATTCTTCTACACTCCATCAAATGATGTATTATGAGAGTTACAGTTGATTCACCTCGTCATTGTCATATCTTTGTCAATCTTTTTTTTTTAATTGAAGTATAGTTGATTTACAATGTTGTGTTAGTTTCAGGTGTCCAGCAAAGTGATTCAGTTAGATATATATATCATGTATATATATGTACCATATATATCTCATAGCTCTTTTTAGATGACCCATTCCTTCCACACAGCCTCTCCATCTTTGTGTTCCTCTTTGCTGTTACTGCACCATCCCAAGTGGTTTCCATGCTCCTTGACCAAACCTTTGTAAACAGTCCCTCTATTGAACACTCTTTTTTTTTTTTCCCTTTGCCACGCTGCAGCATTCAGGATCTTAGTTCCCCAATCAAGAATAGAATCCATGCCCCCTGCAGTGGAGGCAAGGAGTCTTAACCACTGGACCACCAGGGAAGTCCCCTACTGAACACTCTTCAAATCTCCCAACTTGACCAACCATGAGTAACCTTGACTGAATCATATGATGGTAATCATTATTTAGAATTATTTGACAGTTAGTGTTAATTCAAAACAATTGTGTGATAATAACAAAAGGTGTGGCTGTTTCCTTTTACCTTGTGCATAGTTCCCTTGATACACCTGAGACAAGATTCGTGGAATGTACCTTCAGTATTACCTCAGACCTTCCTCAAGGGTATGTGGCCTTGCTTTTATTAAAATGTCTCTGGGGGCTTCCCTGGTGGCACAGTGGTTGAGAGTCCACCTGCCGATGCAGGGGACATGGGTTCGTGCCCCGGTCCGGGAAGATCCCACGTGCCGCGGAGCGGCTGGGCCCGTGAGCCATGGCCGCTGAGCCTGCGCATCCGGAGCCTGTGCTCCGCAACGGGAGAGGCCACAAAAGTGAGAGGCCCGCGTACGGCAAAAAAAAAAAAAAAAAAGACAGGGTTTTCTAATAAGCTCAGAGTTGCTCGGCTGCGGTGCAAACTCCTTCCTACACAGCATACACCTGGGTCCCTCCACCTCACCCCATAGAACTTGGGAGGCAAGAGGAACCAATGCAAACACGAAGCTCTTACTGCCTGCTGTGCTGTTAGTAGAAAAGTCTTTTGCCTCTGACCCAGATGTCTCATGTCTTGTCAGCATCCATGAAACTGTGGCAGGCTAACCTGTTAGCTTGCAAATAGGGAACAAATCTCAGACCTTCACAGATATTAACAATCCAAGGACTCCCAGCTCAGTGACCCACTATCCTGAAGCCATGTGTTTTTATGTCAGCCACTAATTTTCTAGTCATTTGTTACAGTAGCAACAGAAAATACATCAGGTGGGAATTCCCAGGCAGTCCAGTGGTTAGGACTCCACGCTCACTGCCAACGGCCCAGATTCAATCCCTGGTTGGGGAACTTAGATCCCACAAGTCACAAGGCACAGTCAAAAAAGAAAAAGAAGAAAGAAAATACATCAGGCAAGGTATTTTTCTACTTAAGTCTTCCTTCCTGGGGTCATTGATCACAAACCCAGGGTTCCTGAGAATAAGGAGAGTTAAAAAACTTAGTTCTGGGGCTTCCCTGGTGGCGCAGTGGTTGAGAGTCCGCCTGCCGATGCAGGAGACACGGGTTCGTGCCCTGGTCCGGGAGGATCCCACGTGCCGCGGAGCGGCTGAGCCCGTGAGCCATGGCCGCTAGGCCTGTGTGCCCGGAGCCTGTGCTCCGCAGCGGGAGAAAACAGAACAAAACAAAACTTAGTTCTGGGGCACTTGCCTGATTCTTATATCCTGACTTAGAGACCCTCCTAGGGAGAGTGTCAAGGAGGAAGGGGAAAAACAAAGACACTGCTCACTTGTTTTCCTCTCCTTTCCCAAATGAGAAAATTGGAAAAGCACAAATCATAGGATTCACACTCAAGAAGTTAAAAAAAAAAAAAAAAAAAGTCTAGTTCTACATCTACAAAGTAAAGCCTGGTGGGCTCCAATCAGAGCTTTGCATGCACAGAATATCGCTCTACGGGGCAAGAGAGGAATCAATTCTCACTCCACTCCCAGATCTGACCCACATAAAACCAAGTAGGGCATGTGCTCATGAGTTTACACAGGGCAACTGACAGCCTAAAATACATGAGAAAAGTAAGAGGTAAAACTCAAGCTCCATAGAGACCTCTGCTCACATGTGAAAGAGAAAACTTCCTCCACACTGGGGCGAAATCCTCCCATGAATTCTCCTTACTTCATGTAAGTCAAGCCTTCTTTCTGTGGGGATCACCACAGTCTAGCATCTAAAGTACACTAAATGGCACAGTGATTTTTGTTTAAATCCTAAAAGAATTTGTCTCAGTATAAAAATAGTTTCCTTTCTCAGTGCACAGATCATCCTAACAGATAATGCACAGAACCTTCTTCCTAACCAGAAATACCTTCTCTCCCAAATCTCCTGAATTATCTAGTTTTGAATCTGTTAGAATTATTAAGGTTTTTCACATTCCTTTTAGCCTGTAATTCAATATGCCAGAAGTATCTTAAATCAGTCTGAAAATAAAACATCAATTAAAAAAAAAAACTTCTTCATCAGATAGAGCTACTGGAAAGTTCATCTACTAATAATTTATAGAAAAGGTAATTTATTATTTACTATGCGAGTCGCTTGCACCTTTCACAGGATCCTCTTCACTCGAGTGACAAAGGATAACATACACTACTAAGAATTACAGGTGGCTTAAGATACTTTATCACCTTTCTTGTGAGCTAATTGGAGATCCTGATAGCCATTAATCCAGTAATTCCAATAACACACTTTTGAAGAGGAGGGCAAATTTATTTAACTATTTCAGTAGTTTAAATAAAGAGCCTTTATAAAGAAAATCCAATATAAAAGTTAATGTACTGGGACTTCTCTAGTGGTGCAGTGGTTGGGAATCTGCCTGCCGATGCAGGGGACACGGGTTTGGTCCCTGGTCCAGGAGGATCCCACATTCCGCGGAGCGGCTAAGCCCGTGTGCCACAACTACTGAGCCTGCACTCTAGAGCCTGCAAGCCATAACTACTGAAGCCCGCGTGCCACAACTGCTGAGCCTGCACTCTAGAGCCTGTGAGCCATAACTACTGAAGCCTGCGTGCTCTACTGCCCGCGAGCCGCAACTACTGAAGCCCCACGCTCCTAGAGCCCGTGCTCCGCAACAAGAGAAGCCACTGCAATGAGAAGCCCACACACCGCAGTGAGGAGTGGCCCCCACTTCCTGCAACTGGAGAGGGCCTGCGCACAGCAACAAAGACCCAACTCAGCCATAAACAGATAAAATTAAATTTTTAAAAAAAGTTAATGTACTGAGGGAATAGACCCGAATCAAGAATGTGAAAATTAAACCTGTTAAGCAAAGAAAGCCATCAGAAGTTGTTAGGCAAAATAAATAAATAAATAATAAATTGTTAGGCAAAGCCCTGGAATTGTGGGGAGTAGGATCTGAAAACAAGAAGCAAAGCCAAGGACAAAGGCTAGTCCAAGTCAGAAACGCAGGCATGAGACCCTAGGACTGCAATTTCCAAATTGTATGCTGAGGGGCCACAGAGCACTGGAGTGGATTCAGAGGCCTCATGGATTGGATAGTTTAAAGTTTTCAGAGAAACACAGAAACATCTGTCAGACATTATATGAATGTCTACAATTAGGTTGTTTGGACTTAATTACTTACTAAATGGAACTATTAGAAATTTCTTTGGCCTAAGGACACCATGAAAAAATTACTGAGATTCTAAGGGTGCCGTGAAACAAAGTTGGGGAATCTCTGCCTTAGGGACAAGCTAAGGTTCAAAGGACATTGAGAGACTGCTCAGAGGAGAATCAGAAAAGCACATTAAAAGTGGAAATGACAGCATCTCCAGTTTCTACATAGTTAATATACATGGTGGGGCCTTTTCTTTCATGTGATCCTGGCTCTAAAGAAAAGAACTCTTGTGCCCTGTTATTCTGAATTTACTACAGGATCCCAGTAGCAAAAAAATCAGTGAATCTTGCTTTTAAATCAGTAAATCTTAATAACAAAAACAAAACCGAGATTTTCAATGTTGATTTTGGGATGGAACAACTAGAATTCCCCAAACACTTAGTGTGGGAAAGTCTGCTGAAATTTAAATACATTCCTAGTGAAGAAATGAGAGAACTTGCGAATTCCCTGGTGGTCCACTGGTTAGGACTCCGTGCTTTCACTGCCGAGGGCACGGGTTCCATCCCTAGTCAGGGAACTAAGATCCCGCAAGCCACTTGGTGCGGCCAAAAATTTAAAAAAAAAAAAAAGAAAGAAAGAAAAAGAAATGAGGGAACTGTATACTGAGATTCATTTAGCAACTTTATAATAGCCCATTATAAAATTTTAAACATTTACTCTAAATTAGGGGTTGGCAGACTTTTTCTATAAAAGGCCTGATAGTAAATATTTTAAAATACTCTTTTAATTTTTTTTACAACTCTAAAAAGGTAAAAGCCAAAAAGAAGTGAGTACATTTACATTGTCACCAACCAATCTCCAGATCTCTCCACGTCTTGCAAAGCTGAAACTCTATCCCCACTGAATTAACAATTCCCCATTTCCCCGGTACACCAGTGTATATAGCAGCATTGGACACCATTAGGGGAGAGGAAGGAGAGTGCCCTGGCCAAGGTCAACAGCAATGGAGGAGGATCACATCCATACCTCCTCCTCCAGGTACATACACCCATGTTCATAGAAGCGTTATTCACAATAAGCAAAAGGTGGAAACCAATGTTCACAGCAGCATTATTTGAAATAGGCAAAAGATAGAAACAACCCAACTGTCCATCGACAGATGAATGGATAATCAAAATGTGGTTTACACATTCAATGGAATACAATTCAGCCTTAAACAAGAAGGAAATCCTGATACATGCTACAACACGGATGAACCCTGAAAATATTATGCTAAGTGAAATAAGCCAGACAAAAAAGGACAAATATTCTATGCCTCCACTTATATAGGGTACCTAGAATAGGCAAATTCATAGAGACAGAAAGCAGAATAGTGGTTACCAGGGACAGGGGGGAAAGGGTAATGGAGAGTTAGTGTTTAATGAGTACAGAGTTTTCAGGTGGATCATGAAAGAGTTCCAGAGATGGAAAGTGGTGATAGTTGCACAATGATGTTAATGTACTTAATGCCATTGAATTTTAACCTCTTAAAAGAGTCAAAATGGTAAATTTTCTGTTATGTGTATTTTACCACAATAAAAAAAGAAATGTAAAAACTGCTCTTAGCTCCTGGGCCATACAGAAACAGATTGTGGACCACAGCTGGGTTGCAGGCCATAGCTTGCTCAGAATCATCAGACCCAATAAACAAAATGAACAAAATGACATAAAATATTTTTTTAAATTACAATTTATTTTTATTTTAACATGAACATGTTCAAGTTTCACATTTAATATACTTATTACATTTACCAAAACTTATAAATGCAACTACAGTATTTATCTACCAAAACATACTTGAGTCTCTTCAAGACAAGGTAGATTGTACATAAAGACATCTAGACACATAGAGATATGGTGATACACCCAGGAATCTACAGCTTTATCTGTTACAGATGTGGAGAAGCATAGGAGAGGGAGAGATCAATAAACCATGGCATCTTCAACAAAGCTTAAAATGTAGCTTGAAGATGTGGTAGGTAAAGCTGAAACTTAATGGGTGAAAATATTCAAAGTTCAAATTTGAAAGTTTGATATTATAGTTGGTACCACTTTTATCTTCTTCCCCACTCATCTGGTGCATAGTAAACAATTTTCCTTCCATTTGGGGGTAGGAGAAAAAATTACCCTTTACAAAGTTAAGCATACTGTTTAAGATCTGCTAGAAGCTCTCCCCTGCATTCTTGCAACATTTAAATCTAAAATTCACTTAACTCTTTGACTGGTTGACACAACCTCAGACTCCGAAGGCAACATATTCCTAAAGGAGAAAAGCTTGAGGCAATTTATCTAGACTTAAAGTCATCTCTAAGCAAAAAAAAAAAAAAAAAAAAAAAAAAAATCACTCTAAGCAGGAAGCTTCTTTCAGATTAGGTAGAGTATATACACACATAGACACAAGACATTGTTTCAGTTATCCATTCACTGGAACAAATGCTTAACAAACCCTAAACCCAGTGAGGTAAAAAAAAAAAAAACATTTTCATTATGCTCATAGATATTTTTAACTTTATTTTTTTAGAGCAGTTTTATGCTCACAACAAAATCGACAGAAATGTACAAAGAATTCCCATATCCCCCCAACCCCCGAGAGCCCCCCCCCCACAGCCTCTCCCCATTATCAGCATTATTCACCTTAATGGTACATTTTTCATCAAGGATGAATCTACACTGACACAGCATAATCACCCAAAGATCATAGTTAATCACCCAAAGTCCACAGCTTACCTTAGGGTTCACTCTTGGTTGTTGTACATTCTTGGGTTTGGACAAAATTATGATGACATACATTCACCATTATAATATCATATAGAATATTTTCACTGCCCTAAAAATCCTCTGTGCTCTGCCTATTCAGCTTACCCCTCCCCCCAACCAGCAACCACTGATCTTTTTATTATCTCCATAGTTTTGCCTTTTCCAGAGCGTCATATAGTTGGACTCATACAGTATGTAGTCTTTCCAGATTGGCTTCTTTCACTTAGTAACATGAATTTAAGATTACTCCATGTCCTTTCATTGCTTGATAGCTCAATTTTTTTAGCACTGAATAATACTCTATTGTTTTAATGTACCACTGTTTATTAAACTGTTTATTATCTAATCTTGGTTGCTTCCAAGTTTGGGAAATTATGAACAAAGGTGCTATAAACATCCATGTGCAGAAGATCTTTTTTGTGGACATAAGGTTTCAACTATCTTTGGGTAAACAATAAGAAGTGTGATTGTTGGATCATATTGTAAGAGTGTGTTTCATCTTGTAAGAAACCATCAGACTGTCTTCCAAAGTAGCTATACAATTTCACATTCCCACCAGCAGTATATGAGAGTTCAATCACTGGTGAAATCCTCAGCAGCATTTGGTGGTTGGCCATTCTAATAGGTGTGTAGCAGTATGTCATTGTTATTTTAATTTGCATTTTCCTGATGACATATGATGTGGAGGATCTTTTCATATGCTTATTTGACATCTGGATATCTTCTTAGGTGAGTTCTGCTAGGTCTTTGGCCCATTTTTTTTTTTTTTTTTTTTTTTTGCGGTATGCGGGGCCTCTCACTGTTGTGGCCTCTCCCGTTGCGGAGCACAGGCTCCGGACGCGCAGGCCTAGCGGCCATGGCTCACGGGCTCAGCCGCTCCGCGGCATGTGGGATCTTCCCGGACCAGGGCACGAACCCGTGTCTCCTGCATCGGCAGGTGGATTCTCAACCACTGCGCCACCAGGGAAGCCCTTGGCCCATTTTTTAATTAAGTTTTTGCTTCCTTGTTGTTGAGTTTTAAGAGTTCTTTGTATGTTTTGGATAACAGTCCTTTAACAGATGTGTCTCTTCCAATTTTTTTTCCCAGTTTGTGTCTTTCTTCTAGTTCTCTTGAGCTCATGGATTCTTCAGGTCAGGAATTAGGATAAGGCAGAGCTGGAATGGCTTCCTCTGGTCCATAAGTCTAGCACCTCATCTTGGAAGACTCAAAATGCTGATGGGTGACTCAAATGGCTGGAAGCTAGAATCAGCTTCTCCACTCACATGACAGGCACCTGGGCTGGGCTAACTGGAGGGCTGGGCTCAGCTGTGACTGTCACTCAGCATTACCTTCAAGGGCCTTCCTGATGTGTCTTGGGCTTTTCACAGCACACCAGCCTCAGACAGTTAAGACTTCTTACACAATGGCTGAGAGTTCCAAAAGCAATTGTTCCAACAGATAAGGTGGAGTTGCATGGCCTTTTATGACCTCGCAGCTAAGGTCACATGGTGATGATGATCACTTTCACTGTACGCTATTGGTCAAATCAGTCACACCCCTCCCAGATTTAAAGAGAAGGGGTACAGAGTATATATTTTTATGGGAGGAGTAAAAAAATTGCAGCCACATTTTAAAACCATCACAGACATATTTCCATAGATAGGGTAATACATGCCAAGAGGTTAACAGTGCCCAACTCCCAGAATCCCTCAAAGCAAATTTTGTTAACCTATTATTTTAAGTCAGACTAATCCAAACATATCCTCCATGGATGGCAAAATTTCACCTGCCTATTTTCATGTGCTACAGTAATAAACAGAAACTTCATTTTATCTATGTAAATTGCATCAAGAATGACTAACAGCTTGCTTTTGACCCCAATACCATCTGCTAGTTATAACCATTTCTTATTTTTCAAACACGATCAAGCTCAGATCCACCCTCAGACTTAGGCTAAGTCATATCCTAAGAAAGAATACAGAGAACAGCTAGAGCAAGTAAAGCAAGTAGATCAGGATCATGCCAAGATTATGGCTACTGAAATCAGCGGCCAATCGTTATCTCAGTGATTACTAGACTTTAGGATTTCACAGACCAAGAACAATTTCAGAAATAAAACAAATGGGAGCAAATAAAGTTACCAACTTTTTATCTTCCAAAATAAGAACATCGGGCTTCCCTGGTGGCGCAGTGGTTGAGTCCGCCTGCCAATGCAGCGGACGCGGGTTCGTGCCCCGGTCCGGGAAGATCCCACATGCAGCGGAGCGGCTGGGCCCGTGAGCCATGGCCGCTGGGCCTGCGCGTCCGGAGCCTGTGCTCCGCAACGGGAGAGGCCACAGTGGTGAGAAGCCCGCGTACCACAAAAAAAAAAAAAAAAAAAAAAAAAAAAAAAATCTAGAAAACAATTACTCTGTAACTATCATCACATTAAAATAAAATTGAATGGACAATTTTAAAATAAAGCATAATCCTTTAGAATAAATAGGTTTGACCAAATAAAAACTCACTATGTATTTTTTTTTCTCATTTCTCTGCTGACCTGTAGAACCTTCATCATGAATGAACCCCAGTTCACACACTGGTGTGGGAAGCCATCCGGCATCTGACATTCTGGTCCCTTCCCTCCCTTGCTTTATTCTAATAGTTCTAGAACTTTAGCTTGCTCCTAGAAACTCAATCTAAAAGACAGACAGGCACTACCCTGGCAGCCCAGTGGTTAAGAGTCAGCCTGCCAATGCAGGGGACATGGGTTCGAGCCCTGGTCCGGGAAGAACCCACATGCCGCGGAGCAACTAAGCCCGTGTGTCACAACTACTGAGCCCTCGCACCACAACTACTGAAGAAGCCCCAGAGCCTAGAGCCGGTGCTTCTCAACAAGAGAAGCTGCCGCAGTGAGAAGACCGCGCACCGCAACGAAGAGGAGCCCCTGCTCGCCACAACTAGAGAAAGCTCACGTGCAGCAACGAAGACCCAACGCAGCCAAAAATAAATAAATAAATAATTTTTAAAATAAATAAAAACAAACAAATAAGTAAATGATTATAACATGTGAGTGCCATAAGGTTATGGGTAGGGGGTGGGGAGCAGGGGATCAAGGAAGTTTTCACAAATTACGTGGAAAAGATTTGCCCATGAGAAAGAATGGGGAAGATTATTATAGACGGCAATGACTGTGGCTGAAAGCACAGAGACAATCTACGTATGCAGTATATCCAAGGAAGAATATATTGTGTACCAAAAAATAAGTAGTGGATATATTTGGTTGTAGAGTAAGGGTTACTTTTCTCTTCTTTATTCTTCTATTTTTTGAAATTCAGCAATGGAGTATGTGTTAATTTAATGATCAGGAATTTTTTTAAAATAACGACTTCAATTTTGTAGGTTAGCTTAGAAAGAACAAACAAAAGGCCTATTTCCCTTTAAGAAAGAAGCTTGTATTAAAAGAGGCCAAGTTTTAAAAAGGAGATGTTATCAAGCTCCAGACTTTGGCTAGGACCCTGGGGAAGAGAACTTTCCCCCAGTGCTTCTGTGGGAATCTTAGGCTGGGTGTATTCAATACTGCAAGCCTTCTTGTCCATATATGGTCATTAGTCAGAAATTCTCAGGTGGCAGGTACTCACAGGTCCAATGCTGGAGTCAGACACCAAGGTTAGAATCCCAGCTCTACCACTAACTAGCTCAATGAGCTTTGTAAACTACTTAACCACTTGAACCCGTTTTCTCACCTGTAACATGGAAAACTGCCTACCTTTGGGGATTTTTGTGTACATCAACTAATATACTGTAAGAAAAATGCGTAGAAAATGACAGATATAGGACATATTTGTGTATCTAATTAAGAGGTACATATTTGTTTGCTCTATTGGTTTAGGAAGGCTTTAAGATCCCATTTGCCATTTGTTTGCTCCGTTGGTTCAGCTAAAAGCTTTAAGTACATAAAATTTTTTTGTCAGTTGTAATGTCAACTCTGTGAAACTTAAATGTATGCGAGTTTGGGGTTTTGGGTGGGGTTTTTTGCGTTACGCGGGCCTCCCACTGTTGTGGCCTCTCCCGTGGCGGAGCACAGGCTCCGGACGCGCAGGCTCAGCGGCCATGGCTCACGGGCCTAGCCGCTCCGCCGCACGTGGGATCTTCCCGGACCGGGGCACGAACCCGCGTCCCCTACATCGGCAGGCGGACTCTCAACCACTGCGCCACCAGGGAAGACCTGTATGCGAGTTTTTAACAAGTTCAAAATGCAGTACTGCTTCTAAAATTAAGCTATCCCTAGAATGATCCTTCCGCAGAATCCCGAAATAACTAAGTGGCTCTACCCTTAGATTCTGGCAACTGACACAAAACTAGGTGGACGTTTCCCTTTTTTTTTTTTTTTTTTTTTCTGTCTTCTTAGTCCAGCTGACTCCCCTATCCACTCCCAGGGAGAATCGGAGATGTTTGTGCAGATAAAGGTTCAGCTCTAAGGTAATGGCCTCTTACCCAGGCTTCCTTAAAGCTGGAATATAGTCAGCAGAACAATGTAGCAGGAGTTCCTCATGTGTTCTCAAACGACTTATACAGCTTGCAGAATCCTCCTTGGCCACTGGGCCACCCGGCAGCGACCGCACAATCTCCACACACCTCGGCTTCATCCAACCTTGTACGCTTGGTACCATACAAACAGCCCCGCCCCCGGAAAATGACCAATCAGAGAGTGGGAAGTGAGCCGGATGGGGCGGGCCTATCGTGACGTTACCACGAATCACCAACCTCAGACAGAGGGGGCGGAAGCGGAAGCCCTGGTTTGGCCTTGGTTCCGCCCCGGGGGACTGGCCCGTAGGAAGCAGTGAAGAAATCCTGAGGCTGGTGGGTTTAAGTTTTCATCTCTTATCACCGGAATCGGCCGAGCAGACGCCTGCGAGCGCGGGAGGGAGGGAACTTCACCGCCCAAGAAAAGAGCGAGCGGGCAGGCAGCCGCGGGGCAGAACCGAACTGATTGCAGGGTCTCTACAGGCCGGTCCGGCTCGGCGCCGCTCCCCTCGAGGCTATGCTGCAGGCGGAGTTCCGGGCGATTCCTAGGTGAGGGCAGCGGCTCTGCTGGGGATTCCACCGCGGAAGAACTGAGTAGATGCAAGGTGGGGAAGAAAGAATGCTGCCCGCACTGCTGCCCGTTAGCACCCTGAGCCGCCGCGTTTGTGGCAACAGCAGCAGTAGCAGCAACAGAAAGCACAGCGTGGGCCGAGGAGGCGGTTCCAGATGCTGGTGAAGTCGCCCCACGGCTGTTTTTCCGTAGTATGCGAGTCGACAGAACAGCCAAAGAACAGGGCTCCCCATTACCATCTTCTTTGAGCTATTTTCCCTTGTTACTCGGAGCTGATTTATGCGGAAACATGCCTTGCACTTGTACCTGGAGGAACTGGAGACAGTGGATTCGACCTTTAGCGGTGGTCATTTATCTGGTGTCCATAGTGGTTGCGGTTCCCCTATGCGTATGGGAATTACAGAAACTGGAGGTAAGAGGGTCCCGCACCATCCGCCGCTACCCTTTCTTCTACCGTCCTGCTCAGCTAAGGTAGCCTATTTTTATCCCGGGTGCTCCAGACTTGATATCCTGAAAACCATGTCCTGTAATGAACACGTGACATAACCTGTCTGGTTTCTGGTTGTTCACGGTTTTTCAAACCATGCTACTCGTGAAGCTAGGACCGAGAAAATAAAATATATTAAGGTAGCTGCTTCGGAGAGCACTGTTTTGCAAACATTCATCAATACCCTGAAAGTAAGGTAACTTTACTTCTGAAATCTGATCTGTTTAAATATTAAGACTTAACTAGATCTACTGTAAAGACCAGGTGTTGAATTTTATTAGCATTTAACTAGCTTCCTGAATTAAAGGATTCGAGTTGGTTTAACTTTGTTTTTACTTTAGAAATTAACTCAACAAAGGTTTTGAAAAAAGTCCCTTGTATATTTTTTGATGTCATATTCTTATTATGACATCAGTAAAGTACTATAAGCTGAAAGACCCCAAGGTAAATATTTAACTAAGTGTACTATAAGCTGAAAGAGCCCAAGGTAAATATTTAACTAAGTACTTTATAAAAATTGTAATGAACTTTTAAGTTTGAAGTTCATAAAATCCAGGGAAGTATTTTTACTTAGAAACAGCTATTTCACAAGAGTTATGACAAGACCATGGCTATTTTAGGCCTTTTGTGTGGAAACGATCTTTATGTAATTAAATGAAATGCATTTAATATGTTTGTTTTCTGTATGTTCACTCAATTGTTTTTGTTGACTTTTCTAAACTAGCATAATCCATATAGTTATTCTTGATATTACTAAAATATTACACTACATTAAGTATTTCTAGTTTGTTAGATATTTAGGTTACTTCCATAATTTGTCTACCAGAATTCAAATATAGACATCTTAATACAAATAGGGATTTCTTACTTTGGAGTATTTCTTACTTTGAAATATAGGAACTATTTTAAAGATTAATACTATGTATAATATCAACCTAATTTAAGACTTCTCTTAGTTGTTGGTGTCAATGACAAAAAATTAAGAAAGAGATGGAAAATTTTATTCAAGCCAAACTGAGGATTATGGCCCTGGAGACAGTCTCTCAGAGAGCTCTGAGGACTGTTCTGAAGAGATAAAGGGGGAAGCCAGTATACACGTGATTTTGGCAAAGGGGGTATGTGCAGTCAAGCGCACGTCTCGGTAGAAGGTCACAGGTCACAAGGAACAGACATCTAAGTTAATGGTTTTAGTGCTTTTCTAAGTATGGGAAGATGCAGGAATCCAGGTTCATAAAAAATTTCTCCTGAAAATATCTATCTGAAGACAAGTTTTCCCAGAGCACAGAGTGCCTCATCCTGATCTTGCCCCAACACACACCCCGAATTTCTTTTCAGGGTGTATTATTCCTTTCAGGGTGTATAGCCTCAGTGGCTAGTGATTTGATTGTTGTAAAACTGGATGGTGGGCAGCAGTCTTTATTTTACAGTCCCTTCCTTTTCAGTCTTAATTTCAGCCAATTTGGGAGGCATTTCGACAAGTTTGTCCCATGTGGCTAGAAATGCTCATTCCCAGGTCAAGTGAGGAGTTTGTTGATAGGCCACTCAATGTGCTGTTACTGGACGAGTCTCTATTAACAATAACCAGAAGCCTCTGGGCCACCTGTCTTACTAGTCTGTTACTGTCCAGGAAATGGTTCTCTCTTGTTGTTCCCTCTAACCATATAGAAGAAATTACACGATTACGGTTATGGATCTTATAGAACTATATATTTGGTCAGTTGTTTCAAGTGGGCTAATCATCATTAATTTTATTTGAGCCTCAGTCACACATTTGGTAATGCAAGAAACAATAATCTTGGGCTTCCCTGGTGGCGCAGTGGTTGAGAGTCCGCCTGCCGATGCAGGGGACACGGGTTCGTGCCCCGGTCTGGGAAGATCCCACATGCCGCGGAGCGGCTGGGCCCGTGAGCCATGGCTGCTGAGCCTGCGCGTCCGGAGCCTGTGCTCCGCAACGGGAGAGGCCACAACAGTGAGTAATTTAGCTAGTAACATTAATAACGTCATAAGTAAGTATTAAGCTACGAACTTCATTAGGTGTGGCCCAGTATCTCCCCAGGTCGTCTGACCAGTCTGTTCTGCACCAATCGCTGTCTTTAAGGGGAATGATATATTGGCATTGCGCAAAAAGCTCACCAAAGATGTCTGCACTGACAAGCATAGTGGTAGGTCACCGTGACACCTTTCAGAATTGAAAAAGGAATGTTATCTTCTAAGGAATTATATGGCTGGTACCAGAAGGAGAAAAAGTGATGGCTATGGTTTGAGCAGGTATTTCTGCCATTGAGGAGGTCTGGTTAATGCATAATGCAGATGCGTGATGCAACTAGAGGGGAGGGTGGGAGGCCAAAGGACAGAGAAAAAGTTCTATTTGTAAATATTTCTTGTCTTGCCTTAAAATGTAAATTTTTATTTCATCACTGATGTCAACTGTACTTTTTCAGTACGGGCTTTTAAGGACAATTTTAATCTGCAATCTCGACTGCTAACATCCTGAGCCAAATTCTCATCGTGTATTCCCTGGACTATTCTGAACATACCAGCCAGAGTATACAGTTAAAACATAAGTCACATTATGTGTGTCCTCTGAAAGTTTTCCAGTCACTCCTAGTCCTGAATTAAAAGCTAGTATTACTGACTGTGGCATTGGAGCCCAACATGATCTGACACCACCCCCACCTCACCGCCCTCTGACTCTCTCTCCTCAGTTCCTGGGCCTCCTCCACACTTGCTTTGCTCAAATGCAGGGCGGGCTCCCTCCTTAGGGCTTTGCATGTCATAATATGCCTTTCTGCAGATGGTATTCTCATTCCTTTGTGTCCTTCAGGTTTTTACTTCAATGTCACCCAGCTACCCAGTTTAAAAATCACAAGCTTCACTTCCTCAACTCTTCATATCCTCTTCCCTTCTTTATATTTTTTAGGACTCACTGCCATCTAACAGGATACATTTTTTATCTTGTTTTCTCCTTCTTCCCAAATATCAGATACTTAATAAATGATTGTTTGAGTCCCAGTGATAAATCAGGCTGGTATTCTGTATGGTTAGATAGAGAGACATGGCAGCTACTTTCATGGAAATTGGTGGTGGAGACAAACACAACCAGCAAAAACAAATCAATAAAATAAAATTATGTAAAATGCTTTGAGGAAACTAAAAAAGATCTAAAAAGCGAACAAGAAGGGCAACATTATTACACATCTTCAAAAGACATCTCTACCAACCTATGGAAAATTAAGTGGAAGTGGAAAAAATTAGAAAGTTCTTTAAGGTAGTTCAGAGGTAGTGGGTGCCTGGCATACGATGGCTTATGGCCCAAGTCAGAAGAGCAGAAACAGAGATGGAAAAGTGAATTTTTTTTTTTTTTTTTATGGTACACGGGCCTCTCACTGCTGCAGCCTCTCCCGTTGCGGAGCACAGGCTCCAGACGCGCAGGCCCAGCGGCCATGGCTCACGGGCCCAGCCGCTCCGCGGCACATGGGATCTTCCCGGACTGGGGCACGAACCCGTGTCCCCTGCATCGGCAGGCGGACTCTCAACCACTGCGCCACCAGGGAAGCCCGGAAAAGTGAATTTTAAGTATCATTGGAATTGAAGAAACAGGGCTTGACACTGGATTGGATTGGGGAAGAGAGGCAGTGAGAGAAAGGGGGAAATCAAGAACCACTCTGAGTTTTATGTCTTGAACAACAAGGTAAATGGTGATGCCAGTTACCAAGATGGAAACTCGATAGATAAGGACAGGTTTGAAAGCATTTGAGTTCTGTTTGGGACACTTAGTTCAGGGTATATGAGAGACATTCCATTCACATGGGCACGTCAAATATGCTGTTGGAAATGCAAGTCTAGAGCTCAGAAATGTTTGAGCTGCAGATATAAATATGTGTTGTCAGAACAGAGATGGTGCTGAAAGCCATAAAAATGGATGAGATTATAAAGGGGAAGAAGAAGAAGAAAAAGCAGAGGATGTGGCACCAACATCTATAGGTCACAGGGAAGAACAGGAACTTTGAAAAGCAGCAGCAGCCAGTGGGGAAGTAGGATGCCAGGAGAGGGGTGTCGTGGAAGCCAGAACAGAAGGACAAAGTAGTGAACAGTCTGCTGCTGAGCCATCCATTGGAGGGTCATTTGTGATCCTCGTCATGGTTTCTATGGAGGTATCAGGGACGAAACTAAAGGGAGTTGTTTGAAGAATAAATGTGGAGTGAAGAAGTGGTATTAGAATATGAAGACAGGGACTTCCCTGGTGGCGCAATGGTTAAGAATCCACCTACCAATGCAGGGGACATGGGTTCCAGCCCTGGTCCGGGAAGATCCCACATGCCGCAGAGCAGCTAAGCCCGTGCACCATAGCTACTGAACCCACGTGCCACAATATACTTTTGTTATCTACTTCTTTAATCTTTGACCCTTTATGAAAAAAAGTCTTGTTCAAAACAGCAAAAACTACAAGTTGTGGACTTAAGTTCCTTTTCCATTAACTGTTCAAACTCCTCAAGTACTAAAAATAAATACCCACCTTTTTTGGTTTAAAAAGTTAACATTTGCCTTTTTTTTTTAATTAAAAGGATTCACATTCTTCAAGGCAGGAGTACAAGTTAGCATAAAATTCATTCCCGAGGGCTTCTCAGATAGAAGAGAGTTTCAGCTAAATTTGTTTCTACCAGAAAGCGAGTGGATTACTTCAACTCTGTTAGGATGAGGTAATTCAAAGTATATTTTTAGAAATTGAGATTTTAGAGGTTAAAATGTTGATCAGATATTGACCTAAGAAAGAAATTAGGGACTTCCCTGGTGACACAGTGGTTAAGAATCCACCTGCCAATGCAGGGGACACGGGTTCAAGCCCTGGTCCGGGAAGATCCCACGTGCCGCGGAGCAACTACGCCCGTGCGCCACAACTACTGAGCCTGCGCTCTAGAGCCCGTGAGCCACAACTTCAAGCCTGTGCACCACATCTGAAGCCCACGTACCTGGAGCCCGTGCTCCACGTCAAGAGAAGCCACTGCAATGAGAAGCCCATGCACCACAACGAAGAGTAGCCCTCACTCTCCGCAGCTAGAGAAAGCCTGCACGCAGCAACGAAGACAAAAGAAATTAGATCT
Source organism: Kogia breviceps (assembly GCF_026419965.1). Classification (NCBI taxonomy): domain Eukaryota; kingdom Metazoa; phylum Chordata; class Mammalia; order Artiodactyla; family Physeteridae; genus Kogia; species Kogia breviceps. The sequence goes on from NC_081315.1 coordinate 27,317,070, forward strand.
TTTGAAAATGGAATGTCCTGAGTTGATAATGTTGTATATAAGAGGGGCAGCCTATATTAGCACGGGTCCCTTGGACAGGAGTTGTGGCAGTGCTTAGCAAATGGGAGGGTCAAAAGACATGATGCCTGTGAAGAACTCAGCAAAGTTATCAGGCAAATAGTCAGCAATCAGTAAGTGTTTTACTAACATGTTGGGTAACAGTAAAATTTGCAGAAAACATTGATTTGCAGATTTTTATCCAGACATAAAAGCAGAGGAATAAACCAGAAGAAGATTTTTAGATTTGACTTGCAGAAAATTTTAAAACTTTTGTACATCCTCAATCACAATAATCAAGTATAAAAGGCAAATAACAAGTTAGGGGGAAATGACATGATGTTAATATTCTTAATGCATACAGTGCTGTTACAAAAGGCCACGTGAGGAAAAATCCACCCCCTCTTTCCACAAAAGCATAAATGGGCTGTTTATTGAAGAAGTAATAAAAATAGCCACTAGTCATTTGGAAAATATTGAGCCTCGATAATAATCAAATAAATTAAAAGTTTTAAATACAAATATTTTATTTAGCTCTTTAGTTTTAATATCAGAGAATTTATACTAACATATTCTTTGCTGATTAAGGTTGGAATACACACCAAGGCTTGGTTTATTGCTGGAATCTTTTTGCTGTTGACTATACCTATCTCGCTTTGGGTGATATTGCAGCATTTAGTGCATTATACACAACCTGAACTACAGAAACCAATAATAAGGTAAATCTTTATATGTTTTGATTCTACTAGTGTTGTATTGGCTTATCTCATAAATATGATGTAAACTGTTTTAAATTTATGTTTTGCTTTCCAAATAGGATTCTTTGGATGGTACCCATATACAGTTTAGATAGTGTAAGTATGCTTCATTTTATCTCATTAACTAAGAACTTGTTTGATGATGCTAACTGTAATTAAGGTAATAAAAGTAATATTATTTGGCAATAAGGAGTTAGGTTAATAAGTGAAAAGGTTCACTTGTTTTTAATATTAACAGAGAAGACAAAGTATAACCATAGAAAAGGCAGATGTTTTAAAATTTCAGGTTAGTAGCTCTTAGTCCTTTAAATAATGTAATACTTAAATTACATTATCATCCTTTTAATTTATTATAATATTTATTTGGACCCAAACAGAAATCTTCCCCAGTGGATTCTAATACATGCAGTTGTTACAGATAACTGCTTTAATTTGATTAAATATAAAGAAAATGTCTTTAACATCATTTTCTATGATCGTGTCAAGAAGTTTCAGATTATATTTAAGAACTCAAGTACATAATTTAACTTCTCTCTTCATATTCATTATTTACCCCAACACAAATGTTTTTGTTTACCAATATCCAAGATGTTTATTGCTTTTAAAAATTCATTTCACAGATTGGTAGCCCTCATAATGATAAAATTTAGAAAGTTTGATCTAATTATGTGAGTACCATGAATTGGAGTGGTAATTCATTTTATCGTAGTTGCAACTGTTTTTAACATCTGTGCTTCTTCATAGTGGATAGCATTGAAATATCCCAGCATTGCAATATATGTGGATACCTGCAGAGAATGTTATGAAGCTTATGTCATTTACAACTTTATGGGATTCCTTACCAATTACCTAACTAACCGGTATCCAAATCTGGTATTAATCCTTGAAGCCAAAGATCAGCAGAAACATTTCCCTCCTTTGTGTTGCTGTCCACCATGGACTATGGGAGAGTAAGTATGTTTGGTTTTATTTAAGCGGGTTTAACTATCATTTCTCTGCAAAGTAGTGTGTTAAGTACTATATGCAGGACAAAAAGTGTAAGACAGAGTCCGTACCCTCATGTAGTTAATAGTCAAGTGTGAAGACTAAGAAAACACATTTTTATAACCCACACATATAAGGTAGTTTCTTTTACATTACTCACCCTAAATAGAAAATTTTAAATGTTGTGGGGAAAAAACCTTAGAAATCATTTAATCAACATCCTCTTACAGTTGGGAACCAGGGTCTGCAGATATTAACTTACCCAAGTCACACAGTGAATTAATGGCAAAATCAGGTCTAAAACTCAAGGAGAAGGTAGTCTAGGTAGGGAAACAGCATTTGATATGAAATTAGAGCAACAAATAGCAATGTTTATTCTAGTAATATGTAAGTTGGCCTTATTATACATTCATGTAGGACAGTAAAGGAAAATAAAGCCTAAAAGGTTAAGTTGAAACTAAGATTGCATTTACTCTATGAATTTATTTTTCGGCAGGAAACATTTGAAGCCAGCATTTTAGAGACATTAATTTTACAATACTATACAGGATGCATTAGGGGGAGAAGAGTCCAGAAGGGGAAATAAATTAGGAGGTTATTATAGTAGTTCATTTGTGAGATAAGCTGAAGAGGGGTGTGAAATTGGAATAGAAAGGGGAGACAATAAGAGAATGCAACTGGAGAATCAACAGGACTTGATCACTGATAGAAGGGGATGTAGGTGGAAGTTGCAAGCCAGTGTAACTGGAATGACTTGGAGGAATCAGTGTAGATATATGGCCTAGGGTTAGCTACATTGCCTTCCATGTAGTACAGAACCATTTCTACAACATCAGCGCTAAATGGAGCATCTAGTATGTGCTAGTATATAGATATATCATAATACATATAACAGATGTAGAACTTAATGGAATTACAGCTTGGTTAGGAATTAAATGAAGACACAAATATATAGTTACTTATTGCAGGAAATGCTATGAAGGAAAAAGAACAGGAGTGTATGGAAGAGGGTAGTAAGGAAAAAGTAACATAGGTTGGGGATCAGGGGAGAGATATTGTGCTCAACTCCAAATAAAAGAAGAACAAATAGGGATTTATAGCCAAAGAGATTGGGGTGGTCAGTGGATGGAAAATTACTAAGGAGACATCAAGGGTAGGGGGATTCTCTCTAAACTGGCCCGACAAGAATCTTACTTACTAAAGGCAGGCCAAGTAAACATCAGGAGTGAGGGATGAGGAGCTTGATCGCATATCCAGGGTAATCAGATACTGGGGGTGGGCTGGGGGTGGGGTGTGCTGGTGATGGGTGTCTTAGCAGGATTTTTTGCTCAGACTGACTTCACAGGCCGAGGACAGGGCCTAAGGATGATGCCTAGTTGAAAAGAAGGCTCAGAGGAGCGCTGTCTAAAGTTTGATCAAGGAGAGAGATTGTCTTTGTCAAGTGAGAAGCCATTATAGGATGTTAAGCAGAGGTCTGGTATCCAAGATTACTTGTACTCTTTGTAGCCTAAACTGGACGTGGGCATAGATGCAAGAGATTGCAGTGGTCCAGTAAATATGATGATGATGGTGGTGGTGGCAGCAGCAGCTTGGCTTTGAGCAGGACTCTTCTATTAATACAGAACCTGAGATGAGGCTCTAGCTGCCTCTTCAGACTGGCTCATCACAGTTAGCAGGTGGTCAACCCAAAAGCTTTTTCAAATGATGCTGTAGGCCAAAATTTCCCTTTTCTGTGCTTGTGCAATTGATTTATTCCTAACTACACAAGCAATTACATTTATTCTTGTTAAGACTCTGTGTGGGTTTCATTTTTTTTCCCTGAGACTCTTAGGTTCTGACAGCTGCTACCTGAATAATATCAGCAGTGCATCCATAACTGTAACCCAGGTTTTCTTTCCTTTGAAGACATTAACATTTACCAAATCCATGCCGTTTAGGGGTATGTTTTTAGTAATATAAAACTTCTCATTCTCTGGTATATAAGTACATTTTAGGTTACCAGTCTCCTTCTATTAGATAACTGGTGTTATATATATGATCATTACTCAGAATATTGCTCTTGAGGATAATTCAGTATAATGCTTTGGTTTTAAGATGCAAACGCCAGGGCAAGTTTCTAGTCCTTAGATGTTAAAATTAAGTCTGCTTTTTGTACTCTGATTTCTGTGACATAAGCAGTGAGCACAATGAGTTTTCTTTTAATGAATGTTAGATTTTATGTGTGTTCGTTTGTGAGAGGAGGGGAACGTTTTACCTAGTGATTTAATACTGTTATGAAACAAATGTTTTCATGAAACAGTACTAACTCTTACTATGTATTTCCTTCCTCCCCCTTGTTTCTAAAATTTGGATCACAGCCTACTAAATTATATTTGACACAATTTGAAAAAATATGCCCTAGGGTATGTACCTTGGAGTGGATATGCTAGGTCTTTAGGTTTTATGCAACTTTGTGATAAATTGATTGCTGAAGTGGCAGTGCCAAATTACTCTTCCATTAACAGGAGAAAAGATTGCTAATTGAACCACACCCTCACTTATATATAGAATTACTGGGACTTCTTTATGTTTACCTGTCAAGAGGGTGTAAAGGATTTCCCTGATTAGTACTGAGGTTGAGCAACTTTTCATATGTTTATTAAGCCATTTGTGTTTCCTTTCTGAGGAATGATTGTTTCTGTTTCTCATTTTTTAATGGGTTGTACAGGATCTTGATATGTTTAGATACTAATTCTTTATTTAATGCATGTTAAAAATATCTTTTTCTAGTTTTTGGCCTGCTTTGGTACTTCTACTATATCTTTTGATAAATGAAAGTTGTGAATTTTTATATTGTTGAATTTATCAATCTTATTTTATAGTAAGTACTTTGCATCTTGTTCAAAAAATTCTTCCTGACCCCAGGATTATAAAACCATTCTTCTATGCTTTTCTTCTAAACATTTCATATTTTTTCCATTAAAGCTTATAACAGGGACATCCCTGATGGTCCAGTGGCTAAGTCTCTGCGCTTCCACTGCAGGAGGTGCGGGTTCAATCCCTGGTTGGGGAACTAAGATCCCGCATGCTGTGCAACCCGACCAAAAAAAAAAACCTTATAAACACATATTGATTTTTTTTCATATGTTGTGTGAGGTAGGAATGCAGTTTCATTTTATTCCACTGGCTTCCTGACCTAGCACCATTCTCTCTCCAACCTCACTGGTCTGTGTTGCCATCTCTGCCGTATCCATTTGTGATGTTTGTTTTTTCTGTTTTATTGGTTAACTTCTCTATCCCCGGACCAATTCCATACATTAACTACTATAGTTTATTAATAAGCCTTAAAATAGAAGGGCAGGTGCCCCACCCCTATTATCTTGGCTATTCTTGGGTCAATGCTCTTACATGTAAATTTTGGAATCAGCTCGTCAGTTTGTTTGAAAAGCCCTATTGGAGTTTTTTGATTGGAAGTGAATTCAATCTTCAGTTTATTGACATTTTTATGGTTTTGAGTCTTCTTATCTATGAATATTGTCTACTCTCTACTTATTTAGCTCTGCATTTATCTTTTAATTAAGTATAGTTTTCTCATAAAAGTCTTGTAAATCTTTTGTTGACCTTATAAACATCTTATATTTTATTTCTATTATAAATGGCATCTTTTTAAAAAATGAGTTTAATTGCTGCCAGTGTGTAGAAAGGCAGTTGATTTTTGCATATTGAGCCTATATCCAAAAATCTTGTTAAATCTCCCTATTCTGTAGATCCTAATAAGTTCTCTGTAGCCAGTCATCTTCAAAAGAAGGATTTGTTTGCTTTCTAGTCTTTATACCACACATTTCTCTTTCTTCTCACTGTGCTGATGAGTACCTCTAGACTTTCTTGTATCATTCCTGGTTTTAAAGGGAATTCTTATAAAATTTCACATTTGGATTTAATGTTTCTAAAGGTGTTTTGTAGGCATCCTTTATTAGGTTAAAAAGCTCCTTTTTACCCCCTAGTTTGTTAAGAGTTCTTAATCATGAATAAGTATTGAATTTCATCAAATGCTTTTTCTATACCTATTGAGACAATCATAATTTTTTGCTTTTAACCTGTTAATATAGTGAATTAGATTAATGGCTTTTCTAATGTTAAAATCCCCTTGATTTTAGAAGATAAATTTTAAGTGGTTATGATGTATCATCAGCTTTTCTACATCATAAGCTTTATAGAATTTTTACACCTCTGTTCATGAGAAAGATGGGTTATGATTTTCCTTTCTTATACTGGTCCTGTCTGGTTTTCACATCCAAGTTTTGCTGCCTGAATAGGTGTTATTGCCTCTTATTTATATATCACAGAAAGAAATTATATACTATACCTTGAAAGATTAGTTCTGGACTGTTCTTTGTGGGAGGACAATTATAGAACTATTTAGGCTTCCCATTGTTTCTGGAATAATTTTTTTTTTAACTATAGCATTTAGGAATTAAGCAGAATAGACAAAGTTTTAAAATGTATAGGTAGGGGAGTTCCCTGGTGGCACACTGGTTAAGAATCCTCCTGCCAATGCAGGGGACATGGGTTTGATCCCTAGTCCAGGAAGATCCCACATGCCACAGAGCAACTAAGCTTGTGCGCCACAACTACTGAACCTGCGCTCTAGAGCCCATGCGCCACAACTATGGAGCCCACGCACCACAACTACTGAAGCCCACGCACTCTAAGGCCCGCATGCCACAACTACTGAGATTGTGTGCTGCAACTACTGAAGCCTGTGCACCTAGAGCCCGTGCTCCGCAACAAGAGAAGCCACCACAATGAGAAGCCTGCCTACTACAATGAAGAGTAGCCCCTGCTCACTGCAACTAGAGAAAGCCCATGCACAGCAACTAAGACCCAACACAGCCAAAAAATGTATAGGTAGGGACTTCCCTGGTGGTCCATTGGTTATGACTCCATGCTTCCACTGCGGGACGCAGGTTCGATCTCTGGTCCGGGAACTAAGATCCCACGTGCCACATGGCACGGCCCAAAAAATAAAAAATAAAAATAAAATGTATAAGCATATTTTAGTTTATATCTTAATCTCTTTTGAATCTGTCATTATGACTCCTTTTCCCTTTCTAATGTTACTAGTATCTCTTTTTTTTCCTTGAACAATCTTGCTGGAATTTTGCCTATTTTTAACTAGTCTTTTTAAGAACTGACTCTTGGTTTTGTTGATTCTCTGTATGTTTGTTTTCTATTTCATTCATTTATACTCTATTTTTACTTCATTTCTCCCATTTCCTTTGGTTTACTCTGTTCTTATTCTAACATGAGTCTTAGCTCATTAATTTCTAGCCTTTCTTCTTTTTCAATGCTGCATTTAAAACTATACAATTCCGTTCATGTTCTGCATTCACTGAATCCCTGTTTTTGTTGGGGTATAATTGACATGCAACATTATATTAGTTTCAGTTGTCCAACATAACTATTCAATATTTGTGTATACAATAAATGAAATGACAACCACAATAAGTCTATTTAACATCTATCACCCTTGAATCCATTTTCCTATTTAACATTTTCATCATCATCCAGTTTAAGGTTTTCAAATTTCTGTTTGGATTTTTTCTTTACCCAAGTTATTTTGAAGTATTTTAAAATTTCCAAATATGAGGATTTTTTTTTTCATTTTATTTATTTGCATTGTAGTCAGAGATTGTATGAGACAGTCTCTGAACTTAGTTAAGATTTGTTTCATGCCCTCTGGTACATGATCAGTTTTTATAATGGTTCTCTGTGTGCTTGAAGAGACAGTGTATGCTGTATTAGTGAGTGGCTGTGTAGTGTTTATGTCCATGAGGTCAATCTTATTTAATTAGGTTATTCAGTTTGTCTACATTTCTGTTGATTTTGGCTACTTGTTCTATCAGTTACTGAAAGAGACGTTGAAATTCTGCCACTGATAATTTGTCAATTTCTTTGTGTACTTCTGTCAGTTTTTGCTTTATGTTTAGATACTGTTTCTATTCCAAAAAATCTTTTTTGTCTTAAAGTTACTTTGTCTGATGTTAACAGGTATCCTATCTTTCCTTTGTTTAGTATTTGCCTGGCTTACCTTTCACTATCTTTTACTTTCATCTTTTCTCTGTCCTTATGTTTTAGGTGTATAACTTTTTTTTTTAAGTTTAGTGTTTTTTTGTGTGTTTTTTTTTTAAATTTATTTATGTGTGTGTGTGTGTGTGTGTGTGTGTGTGTGGTACGCGGGCCTCTCACTGCCGTGGCCTCTCCTGCCACGGAGCACAGGCTCTGGACGCGCAGGCTCAGCTGCCATGGCTCATGGGCCCAGCCGCTCCACGGCATGTGGGATCTTCCCGGACCAGGGCACGAACCCGTGTCCCCTGCATCGGCAGGCGGACTCTCAACCACTGCGCCACCAGGGAAGCCCAAGTTTAATGTTTTTTTTAAATTCTAATCTGATGATACATCACTTATACCAGGTATGCTATTTATAAAAATATAAATATATTCAAGTATAATTTTTGCTACTTTTTGTTCTGTCTCACTTTTTCTAGTTTCCTTTTTTTATTGATTACAGTTTTTAAATAAACTGGCACAGTGGTTAAGAGTCCACCTGCCAATGCAGGGGACACGGGTTCGGGCCCTGGTCTGGGAGGATCCCACATGCTGCAGAGCAACTAAGGCCATACGCCACAACTACTGAGCCTGTGCTCTAGAGCCTTTGTGCCACAACTACTGAAGCCCGTGTGCCTAGAGCCCGTGCTCCGCAACAAGAGAAGCCATCGCAATTAGAAGCCCGTGCACTGCAGTGAAGAGTAGCCCCTGGTCACCGCAACTAGAGAAAGCTCGTGCGCAGCAACAAAAGACGCAACGCAGCCTAAATAAATAGCTTAATACTTACTTATGACGTTATTAATGTTACTAGCTAAATTACTCGTATTCTGCCTGTTTTACAAGATTATTGTTTCTTTTTTTTTTTTTTTTTTTGCGGTATGCGGGCCTCTCACTGTTGTGGCCTCTCCCGTTGCAGAGCACAGGCTCCAGACGCACAGGCTCAGCGGCCATGGCTCACGGGCCTAGCCGCTGCGCGACATGTGGGATCTTCCCGGACCGGGGCACGAACCCGTGTCCCCTGCATTGGCAGGCGGATTCTCAACCACTGCGCCACCAGGGAAGCCCCCAATTTCTTTCCTTTTTATGGCTGAGTAACATTCCACTGTATATATGTATCATATCTTGTTTATCCATTCATCTGTCAGTGGGCATTTAGGTTACTTCCATGTCCTGGCTATTGTAAACAGTGCTGCAGTGAACATTGGGGTGCGTGTGTCTTTTTGAATTATGGTTTTCTCTGGGTATATGCCTAGTAGTGGGATTGCTGGGTCATATGGTAATTCTATTTTTAGTTTTTTAAGGAACCTGTGCACTGTTCTCCATGGTGGCTGTATCAATTTACATTCCCACCAACAGTGCAAGAGAGTTCCCTTTTCTCCAAACCCTCTCCAGCATTTGTTGTTTGTAGATTTTCTGATGATGCCCATTCATACTGGTGTGAGGTGATACGTCATTGTAGTTTTGATTTGCATTTCTCTAATAATTAGTGATGTTGAGCAGCTTTTCATCTGCCTCTTGGCCATCTGTATGTCTACTTCAGAGAAATGTCTACTTAGGTCTTCTACCCTTTTATGATTGGGTTGTTTGTTTTTTTAAAATTAAGCTGCATGAGCTGTTTATATATTTTGGACATTAATCCTTTGTCCATTGATTCATTTGCAAATATTTTCTCCCATTCTGAGGGTTTTCTTTTTGTCTTGTTTATGGTTTCCTTTGCTGTGCAAAAGCTTTTAAGTTTCATTAGGTCCCATTTGTTTATTTTTGTTTTTATTTCCATTACCCTAGGAGGTGGGAACAAAGGAGATCTTGCTGTGATTTATGTCAAAGAGTGTTCTTCCTATGTTTTCCTCTAAGAGTTTTATACTGTCCGGTCTTACATTTAGGTCTTTAATCCATTTTGAGTTTATTTTTGAGTATGGTGTTAGGGAATGTTCTAATTTCATTCTCTTACATGTAGCTGTCCAGTTTTCCCAGCACCACTTATTGAAGAGACTGTCTTTTCTCCATTGTATATCCTTGTCTCCTTTGTCATAGATTAGTTGACCATAGGTGCATGGTTTTATCTCTAGGCTTTCTATCCTGTTCCATTGATCTATGTTTCTGTTTCTGTGCCAGTATGATACTGTCTTGATTACTGTAGCTTTGTAGTATAGGCTGAAGTCCAAGAGCCTGATTCTTCCAGCTCCGTTTTTTTCCCTCAAGACTGCTTTGGCTGTTCAGGATCTTTTGTGTCTCCATACAAACTTCAAGATTTGTTTTTTTCTAGTTTTGTAAAACTGCCATTGGTAATTTGATAGGGATTGCATTGAATCTGTAGATTGCTTTGGGTAGTACAGTTATTTCCACAATATTGATTCTTCCAATCCGAGAACATGGTATATCTCTCCATCTGTTTGTATCATCTTTAATTTCTTTCATCAGTGTCTTATATCTGCATACAGGTCTTTTGTCTCCCTAAGTAGGTTTATTCCTAGGTATTTTATTCTTTTTGTTGCAATGGTGAATGGGAGTGTTTCCTTAATTTCTCTTTCAGATTTTCCATTATTAGTGTATAGGAATGCAAGAGATTTCTGTGCATTTATTTTGTGTTCTGCACCTTTACCAAATTCATTGATTAGCTCTAGTAGTTTTCTGGTGGCATCTTTAGGATTCTCTATGTATAGTATCATGTCATCTGCAAACAGTGACAGTTTTACTTCTTCTTTTCCAATTTGTATTTGTTTTATTTCTTTTTCTTCTCTGATTGCCATGGCCAGGACTTTCAAAACTATGTTGAATAATAGTGGCGAGAGTGGACATCCTTGTCCTGTTCCTGATCTTAGAGGAAATTCTTTCAGTTTATCACCATTGAGAATGATGTTTGCTGTGGGTTTGTTGTATATGGCCTTTATTATGTTGACGTAGGCTCCCTCTATGCCCACGTTCTGGAGAGTATTTATCATAAATGGGTGTTGAATTTTGTCAAAAGCTTTTTCTGCATCTATTAAGATGATCATATGGTTTCTATTTTATTTGTTAATATGGTATATCACATTGATTGGTTTGCATATATTAAAGAATTCTTGCATCCCTGGGATAAATTCCAGTTGATCATGGTGTATGATCCTTTTAATATATTGTTAGATTCTGTTTGCTAGTATTTTCTTGAGGATTTTTACATCTAAATTCATCAGAGATATTGGTCTGTAATTTTCGCTTTTTGTAGTATCTTTGTCTGGTTTTGGTATCAGGGTGATGGTGGCCTCGTAGAGTGAGTTTGAGAGTGTTCCTTCCTCTACAGTTTTTTGGAAGAGTTTGAGAAGGATGGGTGTTAGCTCTTCTCTAAATGTTTGATAGAATTCACCTGTGAAGCCATCTGGTCCTGGACTTTTGTTTGTTGGAAGATTTTTAATCACAGTTTCAATTTCATTACTTGTGATTGGTCTGTTCATATTTTCTATTTCTTCCTGGTTCAGTCTTGGAAGGTTATACCTTTCTAAGAATTTGTCCATTTCTTCCAGGTTGTCCATTTTATTGGCATAGAGTTGCTTGTAGTAGTCTCTTAGGATGCTTTGTATTTCTGTGGTGTCTGTTCTAACTTCTCCTTTTGCATTTCTAATTTTATTGATTTGAGTCCTCTCCCTCTTTTTCTTGATAGTCTGGCTAATGGTTTATCAATTTTGTTTATCTTCTCACAGAACCACCTTTTAGTTTTATTGATCTTCACTATTGTTTTCTTTGTTTCTATTTCATTTATTTCTGCTGTGATCTGTATGATTTCTTTCCTTCTACTCACTTTGCGTTTTGTTTGTTCTTCTTTCTCTAGTTTCTTTAGTTGTAAGTTTAGATTGTTTATTTGAAATTTTTCTTCTTTCTTGAGATAGGCTTGTATTGCTATAAACTTCCCTCTTAGAACTGCTTTTGCTGCATCCCATAGGCTTTGGATTGTAGTATTTTCATTGTCATTTGTCTCTAGGTATTTTTTTATTTCCTCTTTGATTTCTTCAGTGATCTCTTGGTCATGTAGTAATGTGTTGTTTAGCCTCCATGTGTTTGTATTTTTTACAGAAATTTTCCTGTAATTGATATCTAGTCTCATAGTGTTGTGGTTGGAAAAGATATTTGGTACGATTTCAATTTTCTTAAATTTACCAGTGCTTGATTTGTGACCGAGGATATGATCTAACCTTTGAAATGTTCCATGAGGACTTGAGAAGAAAGTGTAATATGCTGTTTTTAGATGGAATGTCAAATATCAATTAAATCTATCTGGTCTATTGTGTCATTTAAAGCTTGTGTTTCCTTATTAATTTTCTGTTTGGATGATCTGTCCATTGGTGTAAGTGAGGTGTTAGAGTCCCCCACTATTATTGTGTTACTGTCGATTTTCTCTTTTATAGCTGTTAGCAGTTGCCTTATGTATCAAGGTGCTCCTATGTTGGGTGCATATATATTTATAATTGTTATATCTTCTTCTTGGATTGATCCCTTGATCATTATGTAGTGTCCTTCCTTGTCTCTTGTAACATTCTTTAAAGTTTATTTTATCTGATATGAGTATTGCTACTCCAGCTTTCTTTTGATTTCCATTGGCATGGAATATCTTTTTCCATTCCCTCACTTTCAGTCTGTATGTGTCCCTAGGTCTGAAGTAGGTCTCTTGTAGACAGCATATATATGGGTCTTGTTTTTGTATCCATTCAGCAAGCCTTTGTCTTTTGGTTGGAGCATTTAATCCATTCATGCTTAAGGTAATTATCGATATGTATGTTCCTATTACCATGTTCTTAATTGTTATGGGTTTGTTTTTGTAGGTCCTTTTCTTCTCTTGTGTTTCCCACTTAGAGAAGTTCCTTTAGCATTTGTTGTAGAGCTGGTTTGGTGGTGCTGAATTCTCTTAGCTTTTGCTTGTCTGTAAAGCTTTTGATTTTTCTGTTGAATCTGAAGGAGATCCTTGCCATGTAGAGTAATCTGGATTGTAGCTTCTTCCCTTTCATCACTTTAAATGTATCGTGCCACTCCCTCTGGCTTGTAGAGTTTCTGCTGAGAAATCAGCTATTAACCTTAGGGGAGTTCCCTTGTATGTTATTTGTCATTTTTCCCTTGTTGCTTTCAATAATTTTTCTTTGTCTTTAATTTTTGTCAATTTGATTACTGTGTATCTTGGCATGTTTCTCCTTGGGTTTATCCTGCCTGGGACTCTCTGTGCTTCCTGGACTTGGGTGGCTATTTCCTTTCCCATGTTAGGGAAGTTTTCGACTATAATCTCTGCAGATATTTTCTCGGGTCCTTTCTCTCTCTCCTCCTTCTGGGACCCATATGATACGAATGTTGTTACATTTAATGTTGTCCCAGAAGTCTCTTAGGCTGTCTTCATTTTTTTCATTCTTTTTTCTTTATTCTCTTCCGCAGCAATGAATTCCACCATTCTGTCTTCCAGGTCACTTATCCATTCTTCTGCCTCAGTTATTCTGGTGTTGATTCGCTCTGGTGTATTTTTCATTTCAGTTATTGTATTGTTCATCTCTGTTTATTCTTTAATTCTTCTAGGTGTTTGTTTTTTAATTCTTCTAGGTCTTTGTGAAACATTTCTTGCATCTTCTTAATCTTTGCCTCCATTCTTTTTACAAGGTCCTGTATCATCTTCACTATCATTATTCTGAATTCTTTTTCTGGAAGGTTGCCCATCTCCACTTCATTTAGTTGTTTTTCTGGGGTTTTATCTTATTCCTCATCTGGTAGAAAGCCCTCTGCCTTTTCATCTTGAGTGTCTTTCTGTGATTGTGGCTTTTGTTCCACAGGCTGCAGAATTGTAGTTCTTCTTGCTTCTGTGTCTGCCCTCTGGTGGATGAGGCTATCTAAGAGGCTTGTGCAAATTTCCTGATGGGAGGGACTGGTGGTGGGTAGAGCTGGGTGTTGCTCTGGTGGGCAGAGCTCAGTAAAACTTTAATCCACTTGGCTGTTGATGGGTTGGGCTGGGTCCCCTCCCTGAGGCGACCCAACACTAGAGCCTACCTGGCTCTTTGGTGGGGCTAATGGAGGGCTCTCGGAGGGCTCACACCAAGGAGTACATCCCAGAACTTCTGCCGCCAGTGTCCTTGTCCTCATGGTGAGCCAGCCGCCCCCCGCCTCTGCAGGAGACCCTCCAACACTAGCAGGTAGGTCTGGTTCAGTCTCCCGTGGGCTCACTGCTCCTTCCCCTGGGTCCCGATGTGCACACTGCTTTGTGTGTGCCCTCCAAGAGTGGAGTCTCCGTTTCCCCAAACCCTGTCAAAGTCCTGCAATCAAATCCCACTAGCCTTCAAAGGTTGATTCTCTAGGAATTCCTCCTCCCGTTGCCGGACCCCTAGGTTGGGAAGCCTGATGTGAAGCTCAGAACCTTCACTCCAGTGGGTGGACTTCTGTGGTATAAGTGTTCTCCGGTTTGTGAGTCACCCACCCAGAGCTTATGGGATTTGATTTTATTGTGATTGTGCCCCTCCTATGGTCTCATTGTGGCTTCTCCTTTGTCTTTGAAATGGGGTAACTTTTTTGGTGAGTTCCAGTGTCTTCCTGTTGATGGTTGTTCAGCAGTTAGTTGTGATTCCAGTGCTCTCACAAGAGGGAGTCGAACTGTATTTTTAAAAACCCTCCCTGTCTTTGATGTTTTGTAGTTTCCCTACCAAGTTGTTTTTTGTTTTTAGTCCAGCTTCATTTACAGTGTGCCTCAATCTGTTGATTTGTGTCTTTGATCAATTCTGAAAAGTTCTCAGCCATAATATTCTGGTTTTGCCCTTCCTCTACTCTCCTGTAACTTTTAAGTGTGTTAGACCTTCTGATTCTGTTCTATTCTTTGTAACTGTCTTTCATGTTTGTATCTGTCTCAGCCTTTGTTACATTATGGCCAATTTCTTCAGATACGTCTTCCAGTTCATTAGCTCTCCACAGCTTTCAAAGGTATCTAATTGACTACTTAATACATTTGCATAGTCACCCTTCTGGTCTCAGGTTTGATTTGACAGTCAGCTCATAGAACACTACAGGTTTAACCCAACTGCTACTTAATTTAGCTTTGTAAAGCGTATGGGACAGAAGCACAGTGTAGCCCAGGCACGTTCGTGAAGAGGTCTTGCAGCTGCCACGCCCACCTCCACAGGGCCCCACGTAGTTGTCAGCGGGAGGGGGCCGCTTCAGCACAGAGATAGAACCTGGTCAGTTGTTCATTCAGTCCTAGTAACCCAGTGCCTCAGGGTCTGTATGTCAGGCTCATTCTTCTCAGGCTAGATGTAGTTCTTAAATTAGGGGATTTATAATACATAAACTTGACAGAAGAGTGCTGAATAAACATTTGCCCTCAGAGCATCATTGTCTCCTAAGGAGGCTTACACAAGGTGGTCAAATAGCCTTTTTTTGATAGTTGTTGTTTTGGGACTTTTTGCTTTGTTTCTGTTTGTTACTCCTTGTGAATTTTCCCCTACATTAAGTGAGTTCAGTGATAAAATAAAAACTGTTTTATGGGCTTCGCTGGTGGCGCAGTGCAACCACTGTTGAGAGTCCGCCTGCCGATGCAGGGGACACGGGTTCGTGCCCCGGTCCGGGAGGATCCCACGTGCTGCGGAGCGGCTGGGCCCGTGAGCCGTGGCCGCTGAGCCTGCGCGTCCGGAGCCTGTGCTCCGCAACAGGAGAGGCCACAGCGGTGAGAGGCCCGCATACCGCAAAAAAAACCAAACAAAAACAAAAACCTGTTTTATGTAGGATCTCTGTTTTGTTCTTTCAGAGTATCTAGTCAGTGATACTCTCTGGAATTATTTATATATATATATATATATATATATATATATATATATATATATACACACCAAACTGAATCCTAAATGTAAATAATATTTTCTAAATATGGTTTCATACATGCAACCCTACATGTAATTTATTTGTTACTTGGTTTTTCTTCCAGAAATACACAGGGACCCACTTCCATTCTTTTTGTTCTTGTTCTGTGCTGCACTATTCAGGAATTTGAGACTGGACATAGGAAGGGAGATCTTTCAACAGATGTAGTTGTTACACAGTTCAGTAGCCATTTAGATTGACTAAATTACAAGAATTAAATATAAATATGGTGTCATTTGTGAAAGTGATTTTAATTTGGGGGCTTTGGAGAAAACTTGATACTAGTGAAATGAGTAGGTGACATAATGAAAGTTCTTTTTCTTTGGCAGAGTCTTGCTGTTCAGATGCAAACTGGGTGTATTACAATATACAGTTGTCAGACCATTCACCACCATCGTTGCTTTGTAAGTGCACAGAACTTATGATTTATTTTTCAAAAATTCTCATGCTTTTACTTAGGTGGGACACCTGAGTAGAAAAGCATGTAAAGAGCGTTACTTGTTTAAAACACATCTAGTCTGATATAAAAACACAGTATATAGAAATCCTACTGTATTATAAATTAGGTGACCATGTATAGACAAGGAATCACCACAGGATTATTCTAAATAAAATTCTCTGGAGATTTCTGGAAAGCATTATCAAATACTCTTCTTCAAGTATTAATGTTCACATAGCTTTACAGAAACATCTAGTACGTGAAGTTAAAGTATACCACTATAGGTTCATTACATGCTTTTATTTTCTAAATGAGTACTGTATTCTAAAGAAAACATATTTTTCTTTTTAAAAAATTCTGTCAAGTCTTAGCACTTCAGGTAAAATGGGGTGTCATTATTAAGCTACCCTGGTAAAACTATTCCCTAAAAATTTAAGAACATCATATAGTTTAAAGCAGGTAGAGTGTGTATTTTATCTGCTAGCTATACTAGCATTTTGTCTGTTAACAGAGGAAGAATGGAAAGAAAGGTGAAAGAAGCATTCAGTTCTTTATTCTGCTTCTGTGCTAGCAATTCTTTAGTGACATCTGCCTTGGAATTAAAACTAATTCACTTATTTATGAAGGCATGCTTTATTTCTCTGTTTAGAAATCGGGTAATCAAGACAAGTTAATACTTAGATCTGGGTCATCATAAAAGTTGCCCCCAAGACAATTGGGGAGAAAAAATTAATAGTTGTAGTTATAGACCTGCGTTATATGTTTTTAACAATCTTTTTAAAATTAGGCAGCATCATTTTTTTGAATCTAATAATTACCCTTTCTAGTTCAATGTATGTGTCTTTTGGATTTCCTTCAAATTGGAGGAATAGTAATATGGTAACATTTCTAGAAAAATGTTTTTTTCTTTTAATTTTTGAACCACCTCTATGGCCCAAATCAAGTGACTATCTACAGGATCTTTGAAATAAACTGACTTCTAAATTTAAGTATTGTTGTCATTGCTGTATTTTAAAATTATTTTTGATTTAGTTATTTATAAAGTCTCATTTTAACCATTTTTTAGAATCTGTGAGCTGCTTGGTATATATGATGAAGGGAACTTCAGCTTTTCAAATGCTTGGACTTACTTGGTTATAATAAATAATATGTCACAGTTGGTAAGTAAATATTCATCTTAACTGTACTAAATTTAGATCTGTAACTCTAAATCTTTTTAGGGAAAGTCTCTTCTGGAATAAAGCTTAATTGTAACTTTAATATTGAATTTCATCTGTAGGAAGAACTTGAAACTTTAACATGTATCTTTATACATATATAAAGGTATAATATCTTTGTTGATTATCTGGTGACTTATACACTGACTCGATTATGTTTTTTCATTTGGTTCTGGTATTCATTGCATAGTTATATGGATATGTCATAAATAAAAGCACAATGCTCTCCTTTTAAAAAAAAAGCACATATCCTAGGCATATTCAGTAAGAAAAATGTTTTATTGGTATATGACAGTACAGGGTTTGAATAAAAATGGGAGAATAAAATTCTCTCATATATTTGGAATTGAAAATTGAGACTGCCAAGTATTTAAAAATGATGTTACAGAAACTGAAATGCTCCAAAGATATAACTATTGGATCCTTTCAACTTAAGAATGGGCATTTTATTGAAAATCTTTCATTAATGCTTTCAGCAGAATAATAGTTTAGGTGCAATGGCATGCATGTGTGGTATTAGAAATGTATAATAAAAATCAAATGCTTGTGTATTCAAAGCTTTTCCATACGTTCATATGCTCTGGAACCAGTAATTCCACTTCTGGGAATGCCTCAAGAAATGGCCAGAAGTACTTTTGCTTTCAGTGTTTGTATATAAAGCCTATTGTTTGTTAATTGCAAAAGCCTGGAAACGGTCCAACTAGTTAAATATACTATGTTCCTTCCATTGGCCAAAACATTAGGCAGTTATTTAATGAAATATATGGAAAAGGGCACTTTATGTGGAAAAAAAATCAGGCAACAAAATTTTATAGTTAGTTGATTATACCTAAAACCCACCTTATGTGTAGAAAGAAATGGTTGGATGATGGGACTATGAACAACTTAATACTTTACTGCTTTCATATTCTAAAATAATGTAAATGAGCATTTTATAATAGGGAAAAGTAAACTTTTAGGGAAATGTTGTTATGCAACACTATGCTAATTACAACTGATTTCTAAAAATAGTTAATGTCTTGAGCATTTATCTTTAAAAAGTAAATTCAGCTGGATTAACATACTGCCCTCAAGAAAAATGGCTTCCCTGATTCCTTTCCAATCTCATGGTCACAGTTTTATTGAAGTAGTACTTAATTAATGTGTTCACTTATAAATAATATGCATACAATTAGTAGTTAGTAAGCTCAGCCCTTATACAATGAACGGTAATTTGTGTATAAAAGCCATTTACGGGCTTCCCTGGTGGCGCAGTGGTTGAGACTCCGCCTGCCGATGCGGGGGACGCGGGTTCGTGTCCCAGTCCGGGAAGATCCCATGTGCCGCGGAGCGGCTGGGCCCGTGAGCCATGGCCGCTGAGCCTGCGCGTCCGGAGCCTGTGCTCTGCAACGGGAGAGGCCACAACAGTGAGAGGCCCCGCGTACCGCAAAAAAAAAAAAAAAAAAAAAAAAAAAAAAAAAGCCATTAACAAGCAGATAGATGTTTTTATTTTGGTTCAATGATAGCCTTTTCTTCCATTCATGGCAGTCACTTGTTCATTGTGTTCTTTGTGGGTTCCAGTAAGTGAACACTTAAAACCATTTTCAGGGAAGATGTTATACATCTCTTGAGAAATTTCACACTGTATATATTCATCCACAGTAAACTATAAAAGCTTGTTGTCAATCTAAAAATAGCAAAATAAAGCATAGAAAATTTTGCCTGGAACATTCTCTGTACCAGGTCTCTGTCTATAATTTTAATGTCAATATCTCTAATACCATATTTAGTTATTCTTATTTAAGAACTTTGTTTCTAGTTTGCCATGTATTGTCTCCTCCTGTTTTATAAAGTACTGAAGGAAGAACTGAGTCCAATCCAACCTGTTGGCAAATTTCTTTGTGTAAAGCTGGTGGTTTTTGTTTCTTTTTGGTAAGTGTTGCTTTCTCTTAAATGTTCTCATTTTCTAAAGGGCAATAAAAGTTTTAATACAGAAGATGAATTAAAATGTCTACTTAGCTTTCAGAAAGTTCATTCTTTTAGCCCTTCTTGGTTTTTCATAAAGAAATAATTAGATGGTCACTGTAACATTTATAAAAAGAAAACAGTTGAGACACTAAATGTCTCAACACTAAGGGAATCATTAAAAAAAATCATGGTCTCTTTATATAAGAGAATACAGTTTGGAAGATAAACATCATATAGAATATTTAATGTGAGGAAATGTTCATTAGTTAAAATATTGTTTAAAACAGAGGGCAGGGCTTCCCTGGTGGCGCAGTGGTTGAGAATCCGCCTGCCGATGCAGGAGACACGGGTTCGTGCCCCGGTTCGGGAAGATCCCACGTGCCGCGGAGCGGCTGGACCCGTGAGCCATGGCCGCTGAGCCTGTGCGTCCGGAGCCTGTGCTCCTCAACGGGAGAGGCCACAACAGTGAGAGGCCCGCATACCGCAAAAAAAAAAAAAAAAAAAAACAGAGGGCAAAACTATACATGATCCCACTTTAGTAAAGGCGTGGGTGATAGGGGCCTAGAAACAAACACACCAAATTTAACAATATACAAATAATACAGAAAGGGGGGAAAGAAAAATCCTTGAAATCCTACCACCCAGCATGAATGATTGACATTGTGGTCCCCATCATTTTATAAAATTCCACAGAAATACATACTATAAAAACTTGTAGAACTCAATGATATGTTTAGTGTATTGCAGTCATAGTTCTTCGTAAGTACAGTGAGGATGTAATTTTGTTGTTTGGGTTTTTTGTTTTCACCTCATATAGTATTCTGATATGTGGATAGAACTTTTTAACCAATCTCCTATTGACATTTAGGTTGTTCCTAATTTTTTTTTACCATTACAAACAATATTGAAGTGAATATTCTTCTATATAGATCTATGAAAGCTTATCTAACTATCTCATTTTAGCTGTTTAAATTTAACCTAGGGGCAGATCCCTAGATGTGCTTGAAATGCGCAGTATGACTCCCATCTTGGAGTCAGACCCCTTCTGAGTTTGTCTCTAGTTCCAGGACTTCAAACAAGACTGGTTTCAAAATGTTCTTTAAAATAATCTGAGTAATCAGTTGATACATGCATAAATAACATTTAAGTATCTGTTCTTTATTTCATTTTAAATTCCAGTTGTACAAGGTTTTAGGCATGGTCTATGTGCAGGAAGAACTTAAAAGCTAATTACTGTGCACACTTTCAAAACAAAGACTATAAACCACGTACTGAAGTTCTAAGAATACATAATCAAAATTCAGGTGATGAAACTACTAGAAGTAACTTTGTAAAACAAGTATATTTAATACACAGTGTCTTCAGGAATATGCTATAAAGGCAGGGTGGTGGTGGTCCACAGGTTGTGCCGGGGTTTAACTTTTTTAATGGCATATTTTTAAAGCAACTGCTCATTTTATGCTTGATATAGATTTGGCGTTTACCTTTTCCTAACATATAGGCAAGCAGTAGTTATTGCTTTGTTGGTAAAAGTTGGCGTTATTTCTGAAAAGCATACATGGGAATGGCAAACAGTAGAAGCTGTGGCCACAGGACTTCAGGTAAGTAATGCTCTCTCTGAATTCAATAGAACTTTACTATTTGTTAAGCATTTTTACATGTTATCTCCTCAACCTGACCACATGCAGGCTATGGAGCTACTGCTATCCTCACTTCACATGTGAGGAAATGGGGAACCCTAGAAAAATTGGGTCACAGTTACTAATTTGTAGTAGAACCAGGAACAGAACCTAGATTTTGTTATTCCTACTGTATTTCACTTTCTGCATTTCTCTAAGTCCTTGGACAGTGGAAGAGAATGCATTGTACTTGGCAAAGAAGTACTTGATTGAGGTAGTGCAAAATAGAGTTAAACTTTTGGCATTTTGTGTTGTTTTTTTTTTTTTGAAGAGGTCAAAAATCATTATTTTGGAAAATGAATACAGTCTTGTGGGAAAAAAACAGCTGTTGGTCCTTCAGTACTTTTGAAAAGAGAGAAAGATAGTGCTTTTCCTTTTTACCTGCGTCCAACATGGCTGATATTGTTGATATTGCTGTTGTAGGACTTTATCATCTGTATTGAGATGTTCCTTGCTGCTATCGCTCATCACTACACTTTCTCATATAAACCATATGTCCAAGAAGCAGAAGAGGGCTCATGCTTTGATTCCTTTCTTGCCATGTGGGATGTTTCAGATATTAGGGATGATATTTCTGAACAAGTAAGGCATGTTGGTAAGTACCAGCCATTTAATTCATTCCAATAGGCTATTGTAGTTCTCCTATCAGGTCTGTTTAAGAGGTGAGAAGACTGTGTGTAAAGCAGCGCCCCAGTAAGGCTCTCCAAATTGGGAGGGGGGAGGCGGGGAGCTTATTTTTAGCATGGCAGGCTTATAGTGGCAAAAATAACCAAACTTTTGGCTAACTCAGAAACCTTTATGTTACTTTAAAGGAAGGACAGTCATGGGACATACTAGGAAAAAGTTTTTTCCTGAGGATCAAGATCAAAATGAACACACAAGCTTGTTATCACCGTCATCACAAGATGCAATTTCTGTTGCCTCTTCTGTGCCACCTTCACCCATGGGTCTCTATCAAGGGTTTGGACACACTGTGACTCCCCAGACTACACCTACTACAGCTAATGTATCTGCTGACATGTGTAATGATACTACAGGAGAGAAAAAAGAACCTTCAGATAAGTCTGTGGCCTCCTGAACAGTGTGCAGAAGCTGTGCTACTCCCATGTTATTTCATTACCTGGTATCCCATTGCTCAGGATTTTGTGCTTGGGACAAGCCGTTAATGATGGAAAATTTCAACAAAATGGCGAAAACCAGGTACAACTACTGGATTCATACAACTAGGTTTTGTATATCACAAATAATCAGTCTAAATATCCTAGACTTAGACTTGACTTCTTAACACTATAGAGTATCACATACTCAAATGGTAGGAAATGACTACTAAACGTTCTTGACATTACAGTGCTCTATCAAGAGGAGGACGTTTAAAAAAAAACAGTGCTTTCTACCACTGCTGCATGAATATAATGCTCTGGAATTAGCAGAAAGTGTAATTCAGAAATATGAATTAGTGGAACTTAATCATAATCATGTGCCATATACGCTTACCTAACAATTATTTCTCTATTTCTCAACTGGATGTCTTTCAATAAATAAGAATTTATCATTTATTTTCTGTAACTTTTTATATCTCTCATTCTTTCAACATAGACCCTTAATGTTATAACGAAAAGTTCGTGATTAGAGGCACAGCAGAAAATAATTAAGTCCAAAAAATTAAAGGGCTGAAAATCATATACCTACAATGAAAGAGGCCTATATCTTACATTCCTACTAGGAGAAATATCTGACCTAATCTATTAATCTTAAAACAACTACTGTCTAAAAATCATATTTGCACCAATGTGAACAGATTAATAGGTTATCCAGGACTTTGAGATGAAAAGAATAAAGTGGATGGAAGAGTGGAAGAATAAACTTGTGATAGAAACAGAGTCTGCTTTTCCTCAGTGCTACTAAAGGTGTCAGCAAATGTAAATCTCAGCTGAGTAGTCTTAATTATTTATCAAACCACAGTCAGAAGACTTACAGATGCCAAATATTTGGGAGAAATTTATTACTTAGGATGGAGTTCCTCTTAATTGTTAATCACAGCCCATTGGGTCTACCATTTTACACTGAAAATAAATACAGAAAGGGCCAGAGCGGTATGTTGCAAATAGCAAGGATAAGTATCATTACTCAAAACCTATGCTTTATATATTTAAGCGCATACACACACACACACACACAAACATACATACTGGTTCACAGTAATCAGATACAAAGTTTTTATTCTGTCCCTTATTATAAACTAAACATTTCTATTGAAAATAAAGTTGGGCAGTATAATATTAGAGGCAAGGAGAAGAGGCAGTGTGAAGAGAAGGTACATCTTATTTTCTGTGTGGCTTTACCTACAGAGAGCACACAGTATATACAAGGCATGATAGTCTTCCTTATTAATCTCCCTATTTCAAGTCTTTAAAATCTGGACTAATTATTTTTTTCTTTCTGTGTATCCAAGTCAAAACTTTGAAAAATACCAGTTTAGGTTTAACTCTTCCTTGAACTTAATTTATCAGCTTTAAATATTTTCTTCGCCAAAGGTAGACCACGAAAAATGCTGCCTCCTAAGATTTTATTTTGTCCCTCTTTTACTCTTTTAATTACATTTAGTCTAGAGCTTAAATTCTTACTCAGGTTTGCATACCCAAAACACAAAAACTGAGAAGGAGGTTCAGAAGTATTTCACTATTTACAAGAAGCAAGCTTGGAATTTACAGGTAACCATAAACCCTCAGTCTAAAGTGGAAGCCAACTTTTCGAGGTATCCCTACTATAAGTTTGGATTTGAGAAAAATAGCCAAGATGCCTAAAAAATGAATATGAGACTCAAAATTCCTTATATTTATAGCTTTAGAGTACAAACTAACAGGTTTGGCAAAATTTAATCTATAGTAAGTAAAACCAAGCAATAAACAGTTTCCTAATTTGAAAAATTGACAGCCTTTTCCAGTAAGGAAGTCCGCAGCAATATTTTTGTAATAATGCTACTCTTTAATTTAGGATCTTTTAAATACACTTTATTAATGTCAATTTTTTAAAAAAATATTTGACCATTACAAGGACTTAAATCTTTGTACCTCCATTTTATGATTACAATCCCACTACTAATTCAGACTAGAACGGTGTACTTGCTGTGCTCCTTCCACCTCTTTTCATTAGAAAACTGCTCTTCATTGCTTTACCGTGATGCTGACGTTGCTTTTGTGGTGCTGGACGTTGAGTACAAGTTCATCTCCCATTTCCACCTGGATGGGATTAGCTAAAACCACTGCAGCTTGTTTCCAGTGGGAGGCTTCGCTGGAAGTATCCAACCTAATCTCATCGTCAAGGTACATATGATACCAAAAGGGAATGGCAGTCACTTGTCCAGATTTACAAATGCGTACCTATGACAATGAAGAAATCATGAAAACTTCATCAGAGTGAACAGCAGACTTGGAGAAGTCTTTGTCTTTTTAGCTTTAGATCCAAATTTTATAAAGGAATATATTTAATCACCCAATTCAAATTAACACCAACCTGTTTTATTCACCAATATTTACCCAAGCCCATGTTTGGATATTGTTCAGAAAATTTAAGTCTTCAAAGGAAGTGGCTAAAACTATTTTATGTATGTAAAGTAGTATATGGTTTAAGATAATTCTGAATATGACAAGAGTAGTCATTTTAAATTACCTTTACTTCTCTGTTAGAGGTGTTCAAATATGGTGTCATTAAGTCTAGTCTTAAGAGTTCCACGGGTTTGCTTAAAGGTATACAGGGCAGTGAGGACAGGTCCAAAAATACACGTATAGGTACCTAAAGAAAGTAAAAAATTTTCACTTTTACTCAATTCTTTTTCTCCAAGTCTCTTTAAGTTTCCTGCTTTGTACTTCTCTCAGTATGATACAGTGCTTTTGACATCTATTACCTCATTTAACTCCCACATCAACCTTAAGGCATAAGGACTTCCATGATTCCGTTTTACAGGAAGGATGAACAAACCAAGGTTTTAGGCTGGTTAAATAATTTTCTGTGATTTCAATTATCTATAGATTCTTCACTTGGATGAAAGCAAATTTTTACTTAACCAGGCAGCTCCCAAAAGTTTAAGCCAAGGATGTGCTTATGTGTGAAAGATGAACTAATAAGCAGATAGTACAGTAAGCCCCCTACGTATGATCAAGTTCTGTTCCAAGAGCACATATGTAAGTCCAACCAAGTTAGCCTAGGTACCCCACTAACACAATCAGCTATATAGCACTGTACTGTAATAGGTTTATAATACTTCTCACACAGATAATGCATAAAAAACAAGCACAAAAAATAAGGAGAACATTTTTAATCTTATAGTACAGTACCTTGAAAAAATGATCCAGTAATGTCTGGGTAGTAGCTCTTTTTTTTCTCATCATAGATGAAACAGCACTGGGTTGCATTTTGAACGGCTGCTGCAACCTTCGTGGTACCATTCTAAATTTCAGTCCTCTGCCTCAAAAACTAACAGTGCCCCCTCAGATAAAGAAGATACCCTTGCCATTTCCTGTACTGTGGATCTCTTTGGTTCTTTGGCCTCTTCTTCCTCTTGTCTCTCTCTGTCCTTTCTCTGGGTCGAAGAGAATTCAGGAAATTCCCGGGCAGCTACCATATCTGTACTCACTGCCTTGCCACTTTTACACCGTGAAGGTTGGCTCCAGCCTTGAACCGATGAGACCAGCCATGGCTGGCATTAAAAGATGCGCCCTCTGATTCTTCGCCGTGTTTCTTCTTCAAGTCTTCATAACGGCTTCTAACTCTCTCTTGCATCAGCATTAAGCTGAGCGGGACTCGACGCTGATGCTGATCCTGCCTCCATACACTGAGAAGTTTCTTCATCTCCTCCATCACTTTTCCACGCTTCACAGCAGACTTCACATGTTCCATGATCTTGTCCTTGTTCTTTAGAATCATGTTGATGGTTGAACGATTCACGTTATAAGAATGAGTGACGTCTACCATCTTTTCGCCTCACTCCACTCCAGTTTGAATTGTTTTCTCTTTTGTTTCCATCGTTATCGCTCGGTGCCTTCTTAGCAGTACCAGCTACATCACCACTGCTTTTACACTTGCTTCCAGACATCTGGGCTTGAAATAAAGATACTGTACCACTGTACTCTATACAGTACCGTAAAGTACACAAAAGCACAACCACCTGTAGAGGATGCACGCACGTGACAACGTACGCCAGACACACGAACTAACTTACATGACTGGACATGCGAACACATGTTCGCATCTTTATAAGTTCGCAACTTGAAGGTTCATATGTAGGGGACTTACTGTACAACATTAATTATTGAACTGTTTGAGCAAAAATGCCAAATTCAACCAAACAACTAACAGTGGATTTCATTTTGAAAATAGGTCATTTATCTAGAAGGCAGTGGTTCTCAAGTTTGACTGCAAATTAAAATCACCTAAGGAGCTTTGAAAACGTCCAACTGCTCGGGCCACACCTCAGATCCATCTGGACTTGGGATCCAGATACCAGTAGTTCTGAGAGTACAGTCAAGGTTGAGAACCACTGCTATAAACTAACTGTTCCATCAATTTCGGTAGCAATGGAAACTTCCTACTAGTAACTTTCAGCCTTCTCATTTGAAATAGAAAGGAAACTGTTTAAAAAGTGTTCTCTTTCCTTTGAATAAAGTATTAGAGAGCAACTGTTCATGGTGAGAAGGGACATGGGTATATCAACCCCTCCCTGGGCATCCTTGAAGGCATCCAACCTTTCCTCCCCATAAAAACAGCAATTCCATGCCATTTCCAGGACTCTTGCCCTATATCCCTATTTGTATCAGTCACCAGAAGAACAGCCCTAGATTCCTGTGTCACCTCCCATCACCTGCACTCTAATCCCCACACGGCTGTACCCGTCCCTCATAATCTGTCCTCACTTGTTTCTTAACCTAGCCTCCTGGCCACTCCTGTCATCTTTGCTAATTCCTTCTTAGATTTCCAACATAGAGCTCATAACTTGGTGAGTTCTATAGAGTTTAGTTCTCAGCCCTCTTCTCTCTCTTCTCATTCCCCAAGGCGATTGCATCCCATTATTCTGGCTTTCAATATCATCTACCAAATCTGACTGCCAAATTTACATCTCCAGGCTAGCTATTTCTCTGAATTCTTATCCATCTGCTTAATGACCCCATAAACATGTAAGCACAACCTGATCCTCCTGTTATTTTCCCCATATCAGTAAATGGCAACTATCCTTCCAGGCGCTTTCTCATACCCCATGTCCCATCTATCACAAAACCTACCTTCAAAATACATCAACAGTCTGACCACTTTGCACCACAACCACTGCTACCACTCTAAGTCACTACCACCTCTCTCCCGGATTACTGCAATAACCGTATGCCTCTGCCGGCTCTCCATGGTGGTCTACTCCCAATACAGCAGCCATAGCACGTCACACCTTATCACTCCTCTGGTCAATACCCTCCAGTTGTTTTTCACTCCTTTCAGAGTAAAAGCCAAAAACCTTTACCACAACCTCTACAGGAGGCTCTACAGGATCTGGCTCCTACTACTTTTCTCACTGCATCCTTCCTCCGACCTCCCTCATGGTTTCCTGCTGTTTCTGAATACTCCAATCATGCTCTTGCCTCAGGTCTTTGCACTTGTTGATCCTTTGACTTGTATATGGTTTGCTTCCTTATTTCTCTCTGGTCTCTGCTTAAATATCACTTATCCTTGAGTCCTTTCCTTAGGCATTACCTAAATAAACAGAATATCCCATCCCTCCAACTCCCATTCTCCTCTAGCCTTCTCACTTCTCACCATCTATCATACTAATCTTTCTACTCCTTGTTTATTGTCCATCTCTTGTCTCTTTATCATCAATTTGAATGTTAGCTCCACCATATGTGAAATATATCAACCATGAAACATAAGCTGTGAAGGAAAGGAGGATATGAGATGGGAGGCAGGGTGAAAAGATGGCAGGATTAAAATATAGATTCTGATGGAATCGAAGAATTGCTGATGTCAGGATCAGGAGAGAATAAGCTAGAAAGATAGGAGATGGTAGTATTTTGGGACCACACAAAGAAATAATTTAAACTTCTCTGTCTTCTGGTAAGTGTATTTTGTTTATTAAACTCTCCAAAAAAACTAAGAGTAAATAAACTCTAAGACCTTAGTCTGCTCTGAAAAAATCATTTACTCGACAAATTTATATTTGTTTAGCAAGTACTGTTCGCGGAAGATCTAACAAGGCACATTCAAGAGCTTACCATCGATAGCCGTTTGATAAAAGGTTTAGATATCACTCCTTTAATTCCGTACTCAACATGCCACTTCCCAAATTGCTGCTTTGGCTTACACAGAAGATTCCACCTATTTCCAACCCCACACCTCTTCCCTAGACATTCCATCCACTCCCACAGTTGTAACTCACAAATTTTATTTTGCTGCTCGTAGCTCTGCCAGCACTAAATCCTTGTTTCCCAAAGAGCAACTAACCCCTTCTCCTAGGCCCCTACATTCCTGCTTCTTGCGGTCCGACTGCCCAGACATTAACTGCTCATACCTATCACCTGCCAGCCTGAAGTCTCACTGTAATTAAGGGTTCATGTTTAGAACAGATGTCTCCTTCTGGAGGCTGCTTTTTTAGACAAGGAGCACACTTTTTCGTAAGACTAAACCCAGTACCCTATTTTCCATTTACAACAGGGGTTCCAAGCAAAATCTATAGACTTCTGTCAGTAGGAACAACAGAATTCCCTGGCTATACTAACCCCTAGGTTGATTTTTACCAGTAGTAAATTCCTTTGCTATAGAAAACTGATTACCATCCCAATCCAGCTAAACATAGTGACTATAAAACTACAGAGAGAGAAAAGGCAGACCGTGGGTGACAGCCCAGTGGTTGAACTTCTCTTCAAAACACTTACCTGAAACTGGTTAATAAAAGGTGCTATATTAAATCCAAGAGTTCGCTCTGTTCCCTGCACAGCGCTCTCCTCCACCAGTGTCTGCGATTCCACGAGCAACCCAAACATCAGCACGTACTGGGGAAAGATCTTACCTCCAGACTGTAGCAAACACCTAGAGGAAGGAAAAATGATTTAAAAAGCGTCCTGATTCTCCACATTCTGTGAGTATCAATAACTAAATCATGACTAAGTGGGGAGCTACAGATTGTATATAATCTAACACACTTTAGACTGGTAGCTGGCTGGTAGCTCAGAATGGCAGACCGCTTGAAAAGTAACCAGTCAGCTGGATGGATACAAGTTTTTACATTAAGGAAGAATCATCAATGGCTATTAAAACTAGTGGGTAAGGGGGACTTCCCTGATGGCACAGTGGATAGGACTCCACGCTCCCAATGCAGGGGGCCAGGGTTCGATCCCCGATCAGGGAACTAGATCCCACATGCATGCCACAACTAAGAGTTCACATGCCACAACTAAGGAGCCTGCATGCCACAACTAAGGAGCCCTGGAGCCACAACAAAGGAGCCTGCCTGCCACAACTAAGAAGCCCACGTGCTACAACTGAGGAGCTGGCAAGATGCAACTAAGGAGCCCGCCTGCTAAAAGCAAGACCCAGTGCAACCAAATAAATAAATAAGTGAAAAAATTTTTAAAAAAAATACTAGTGGGTGAGGGACTTCCCTGGTGGTCCAGTGGTTAGGACTCTGCACTTCCACTGCAGAGGGCACAGGTTCGATCCCTGATTGGGGAATTAAGATCCCACATGCTGCACAGCGCAGCCAAAAAAAAAAAGAACTAGTGGGTGAAAGTTTGATTAGGAAAAGGATACTTACATAGTCTCAAAGTATCACCCCCATAAATGACTTACTTATTACAAAGGGAAAATAGCAACTTATGGTGGAAAAACCTAATGGATACAACTTAAAGTAACATCTAAATTCACATCAACAATATGGGATAAAGCAACACCATGTGCCTTTGTGACAAAACTTCTGTGGTATTCCTCTGTAAAATGGGTAATCTGACTTGAGTAAGAAACATGAAAAACATTCCACAAAATAAAAGGCCTGCACTTTTCAAAACTGTGAATGTCATGAAAGACTGAGGACCTCTGGGCATATACCCAGAGAAAACCATTAATTCAAAAAGACACATGCACCCCAATGTTCACTGCAGCACTATTTACAAGAGCCAGGACATGGAAACCACCTAAATGCCCATCGACAAACGAAATGAATGGTTAAAGAAGATGTGGTACATATGTACAATGGAATATTACTCAGCTATAAAAAGGAACGAAATTGGGTCATTTGTAGATGGATGGACCTAGAGACTGTCATACAGAATGAAGCAAGTCAGAATGAGAAAAATGAATAGCGTATATTAACGCATACATGTGGAATCTAGAAAAATGGTACAGATGAACCGGTTTGCAAGGGAGAAACAGAGACACAGATGTAGAGAACAAACATATGGACACCAAGGGGGGGAAGCGGGCGGAGGCAATGAATTGGGAGATTGGGATTGACATGTATACACTAATATGTATAAAACAGATAACTAATAAGAACCTGGTGTATAAAAAAATAAAATTAAAAAAAAAAAAAAAAAAAGACTGAGGAACTGTTCCAGAATAAAGGAGACTAAAGAAACTAAATGCAATGTGCAGTCCTGGATTGAATTCTGGACCAGGAACAAAAAAGCTATAAAGGGTATTTACTCCAACAAATGGTGAGCTCTGAGTAAGATTTTTCCCTTAGATATCAGTACTGTGTCCATGTAGATTTCCTAATTTTGTTAAGTGTGTGATGACTATATAAATGAGTGTCCTTTTTCTTACCAAATACACACCAAGGTGTTTAGGGGTAAAAGAATACGATATCTGGAACTTACTCTAAAGTGTTCAGAGAGAACTAAAGCACATGTGGCAAAACAGTAACAATTTGTGAATCTGGGTGTAAGGTACATGTTTGGTTCTTTGTACTATTATTCTCTAACTTCTCTGTAAGCTTGAAATTTTTTCAAAATTAAAAAAACACTCTGAAAGGGGGAAAAAAGTGATTAAAAATCCAAACACTCTATTAAGAGTGAATAAAGGGTTAACAAAACCCTTTCTCCTCCTACAGTTGATCCTGGATTCACCTTCTGTTTCCCTGGAAATCCCAAAAAGGTGGAATGTCAGGTGTGTTATCAGCAACACTGCTTATGATTTTAAAAAAATTTAAATGCCTCTTAATAGGTAGATGCATCTGGATTGAGAGAACTGTAAACTATAAATGCCTGATGGGAAGCCACACCACCTCTGGGCTTCCCTGAGTGTGGGATGACTTGTAACCACGTGTTCCTATTGCTGGGACTTGGAAGCTATGCCCCCGGGGAGAAGTTCCTATGTGAGATGTAAGGCTCTTAAGCCAAGGCCGCTCCCACGCCCACATGCACAGGGCTGTTTCCACACACCTGAGCTGTGTGGGAGGCATGAGAGCGGTGGGTGGGTCACCTACTGCCATCACAGGAAATGGACGTGGAGGATACTCTAAGGCACTTTCATCGTTCGCCACATTTACAATCAAACGTTAAATCCCTCATTTTTACTGAACGTTCCAAGTCGGTTTCCACTTGAACTTCTAGGACAGGCTACTACAGACAGCTGGACTTTGTATTATCTATCGTACGTATCTTTCATAGTAAGCTTTCACTCTTAAATATTTCTAGTCAGTAAGGATCTATTTATAAAAATACAGGACTAAATGTTTGACCAATGCATATCTCAAAACATAGTTCCTGCAAGTTTCTAAAACTGTATGCCACGCAGTTTCCCTGAATAGATCATTGAAATCTTGACAAACTATAAAAACACCCCATTCCTCAAAACCACTTTGGCACTTCTGCTCTTAAGTTAGTTTCAAATTCTTCATTCTGCTTTTACTAAACTGATTATCTCAACCATTTAAAAATGTCTAAAACCAGAACAACCACTGAATTATAACAACAAGACATGGTAACAAAACGTAATACAGGTCCCTTGATTAGAACCTAGACTGGGGAGAAAAAAAAAAAAAGCAATAAAGAATATTACTGGGATAGCAGAGAAAATTTTAATACAGACTATCTACTAAATAATACTATTTTATCAATGTTAAGTTTCCTGAGTGTGATGTTATTGTGATATGCAGAGGAAAGCCTTTGTTCTCAGGAGATACATGCTAAATGTTAGAGGAAGGGGGGAGGTTATGAAGCCAACAACTGTTAAGTGGTTCAACAAATAAAACAGTAGCCTCGTGTTCACTGTTACTTTTCTTGCATTTTTTTCTTTAAGTTTGCAATTTTTCAAAATAAAAAGCTGACAGAAAAGTTTACAATAAGTACACAGGCTGCTCTTCCTAAAGACTAGCTAATAGGGAGCCAAATCATAACCAGGTCATTTCATGAGCAGAGAATCAGCAAAGAAAGTTAGAGATGATTCCTGAGTGTAATGGCATCAGTCTGACTTAGACAAGTCGTGATCCGAAACCAGGATAATCTCTCCTCACTAAATATAAGTACATGACCATTTAAGTTGTAGTAAGTCCTTGTATATATACAGGTTAGCCCCAAAGTGGACTCCACTCTGACTCCAATGCTTTATTCGTTTTCGTTATTCCTTTCCTACCAACTTTTTAGCATTTTAGGTGAAGTCTGGTAGAAACTGAATCTCCACAATTGGTAAAATTACACACCTAAACAAAAACCACACAGCTGTTATCAAACTTCCAATCTATGCCTTTACCAAACCAGATAAAATTTTAACATCTTCCTAAATAAGTGGAGAAACTTACCCATTTACCTCAAATGGATGTTTAATCCTGACAACCCATGTTATTACATTTTCTGAACTGAAGTTATCTGCTAATTGTGATCCATTTAAATGAAAACATCTAATTTTTCTTAAGATCACAAAGTCTCAAATGAGAGACTAGCCACAGAGCTTTATGTTGCTTGACTAATTCCCTCCACCCCCAATTAGCCACAAGAAGGTAGCTTTCTCTTAAATCAGCAAACAAAAAGCACATGGGTTAATAAAAGCCAAACTTCTAGCCATAAAGGGAGGGAGGGAGGGCAATACCATTAGGTCATTTGGGGGTAACCAGGAATCAGGCTAAACAAGATGTCAAAAATACACCTGCTGAACCCTGAAAAGTTAGAAAAGGCTGAATCAAGCACTAACAACCATGCCAGAGATAAATACTACACAAAAGCAAGTATGCAAATTATTTTAAATGGCCGTGTTCACACTATTTTAATCTAAAATCTTAACTCAAATTCTTCCTAACTCAATGTTACCCTTACTAACAAGAACGCTTCCTAGTCACGTGGAGATAAAACAGTAATCACCTTGCAACTCCACTTAGCTTTACTGACACTGAGGGGTTTGTTGTCACTGCAGCTGCCTGACTCCTCAATGGAATCCTCTGCAAAGGCAAGTAGTATCTCTGAACCATCTGTGCCTTCAGAAATTAAAAAAATATATATATATGTTCCAACTCAAAACTCTAACCATAAGTGGCAAAAATTCTGAAGAAACTCTTCGCTGTTTCCTTGTGATCCAACACAAAGTGTTTTTAAATGGGTTTAAATTAAAAAAAAAAAAAAAAAAGCTCACCAGGCTTTTAAACTTTCTCCTGTATTTTAATCTAGTATGACTGAATGAAAGTTAATAATGAACATTTTAAAACAACGTTAGCAAAGGTAACTGAATACTTAAGTTTGGGTAGTGGCTTATTTTTTCCTTGTCTTTTTTTTTTGGGAGGGTTGGTATCCAGTGAGACAGATGCCCTTTATCCTTATCCTAAATACAATCTATCCTCCCAACCCCTAAGTGCGTCCTCCGTGACCAGTCATGAGGCCTCCCCACTGTCAGCGGCTAAAGATAATAATAAAAGGCTTGGGTGGGAGTCGCTGCACACCTCTGGCCCCAGAAGCAAGGGAAGCTGACACCTCCAGGAGCACCTGGTAAGGGGCCTGTGCAGGAGCTTCGGCTGAAGGGCAGGGGCACTGGCTCTCCACTGTTACTCAGGAGCTGTTCTGCGGGATGGGGAGAATACTGGCTAAAACAGTGACCACGGGTGCTACTGGCGTTTAGTTCCCAGAGGTGCCAAGCATCCTGCAACACACAGAGGATAGTCCTACCTGAGAACTGACCCCACCCCACCCCCTAAAAAACCGTCCCACCCAAACTGCCAACAGGACCCCTTCCCTCTGCTGAGGAACACTGAAGGGGAACTGTAGGCAGCTTTACATAAGTTGTTTCCCACTAACATAACTCATCAGTCCATCAGTGGATGGACAAGCAAAATGTGACATATACATGCAATGGAAGATTATTCCACCTGAAAAAGGAAGGAAATTCTAACATATACAACATGGATGAACCTGAAGGACATTATGCTAAGTGAAATAAGAGCCTCACACACATACACGCACACACTAAGCCCACAAATACTGCATGATTCCAGTCATATGAGGTACGGGAGTCTAACTCATAGAAGCAGAGAGTAGAATGGTGGTTGCCAGGGCCTGGGGCGGGGGAGGGGGGGATGAAGAGTTATTGTTCAATGGGTATAAAGTTTCCGTTTTACAAGATGAAAAGAGTTCCGAGGATGGTTGGGGAAACGACTGCCCCACACTACGAAAGTATTTAATACCACTGAACTATCCACTTCAAGACGGGGTTAGGATGAAAAATTTTATGTGCATTTTACCACAATAAAAAAAATTAGAAAAAGACATATCAAAACTAAAAATAAATAAGCCATTAGGTGAATTGTACACCTTTCCAAGGTGATTCTACCAAATAAGTCAAACCTCATCTGTGTCAGAAATTCGTAGGGCTGAAATGCCTTCAAAGGCATCTAATCCAGTATCCCTCATTTTATAGATGAGGGAAACTGAGGAGGAGAGATATTAAATGACTTAAAAAAATTTTACTACTTCAGGAATTCAGACAAATCTGAGACTAGATTCAAACCCACCCTTCCAGCTCCTTGTTCTATACTCTACCTAACGTACATCTGTTTAAAATTTTAAGAGAGTGTGTGTATGTTTCTATTTATATGTCAGACCTTTATATCCCCATAATTTGTGATATGTACAAGATTGTTTTAAAGACTGGAAAATGGCAGTGATTTTTACTAGTTACCTCATAAGAAAAGATAAGTGTGGTCAACAAAAGAAAATGCATATAAAACCTAAAATATAATTAACTATATAAGCAAATGTTTTTTTCCTGAACAATTTGCCTTTTGCTATTGCAGTTTGGTCTGCATTTCCACCACTGCTCCTATACTACAAAACAACCCCTGTTCATATACCACAAAATTTAAAACCTATAAATTCATTTTACTTAAACTTGGGCCCCCAAGTGTTAAATTCTGCCATCTTTTCAGATCTGAGCAGCATAACTGAAGAACTTGGAAGCTTAGCCAGATTTGCTTTCAATTTTAAATACGAGGGTCAAGTTTGTCGCCAGCAACCTAAACTGAAGGACAAATTCCTTAGGGAGAGAACTGCACTGTAGAGATTTTGGGCTTCCCTGGTGGTGCAGTGGTTGAGAGTCGGCCTGCCGATGCAGGGGACACGGGTTCATGCCCCGGTCCGGGAAGATCCCACATGCCGCAGAGCGGCTGGGCCCGTGAGCCATGGCCGCTGAGCCTGCTTGTCCGGAGCCTGCGCTCTGCAACGGGAGAGGCCACAACAGTGAGAGGCCCGCGTACCGCAAAAAAAAAAAAAAAAAAGAGATTTTAGGACCTAAAAGGACTAAGACTTGTTCCCAAGAAGCACTCTGCCCTCCCAACACACCATCAGATGCATACTATGTTTCTCATCAGTGTTTCCTATAAAGATGAAATTTGATTTTTCCTTATTTACCCTTGAATGTCTTATCTGTTCTTATAGAACTCTAATGAATTCCCTATATTATACATAGGCAGTCCAATCCCAAAGCAGGCTCTCTTCACACCTACAGGGCAGAGGATCCTTTAAAGAAAAAAAAAAAATTCAGTAATGACATGCACAGAAAGAGAAAGACAAGAAGTCACAGGTCCTGGAAAGCAATGCTTGAGGAACACACAATGATCATGACTCATTTCTGCAGTTACACCATTAAAGAACTAAAAGAACTTACATGAAGTCTGAGCTCAAATAAACCAAAGGTTGTATTTTGGGTTTTACCTGGATATTGCCGCTTTTTCCATTATTTCCTGCTGAATGAGCCCAGATGGCTCAATGACATCCAGTATAATTATACTCCACAACTTGTCGGACTTTGGCCTTTGCAACACAGCAGATTCGTCTTCCACATGTCTCAACCAAAACTCAAGTGTTTCTTTAGGGAAGTGATTGGCTTCAGATATGAGGTCCAGAGTCATACGATGCTGGTCTTTCTCCACAGAACTGTAAGGTTTAACCTGCCCGAGTGTGCCAGCAATTATAGGCAGAATAGAGAAGCCCTCAGACACATCTAACACATACAAAGGTTCAGGGACGCTCTGTTCAGAATCATTCTGTCCACTTTCACAGCTCATCTCGTTATTCTGACACTGGGTATCCATGGCCTGACCCAGTTTCTCCAGAGTCAGCGAAGACAACACTTTCTTCATTGCCATTTTAAAGCCTTCATGGTATGGGATGTTATTAAGCAAAGCAATTTCTGTGGATTCCAAAGTACAAGTCTGCTCCACAGCATCTGGTTTACTGGTCTGAAGATTGGCCAGGGCACTACAGAGTTCAGCCTCATTTCCTAAAGGCAGCAAGTCTTTATTCTTGGTAAAACTTTTCCCAACATCCATTTCATGTTCTGAATTGAAGACACGGATACTCTGGATTCTTAAGTAATAATCTTGACAAGACACTTCCATCGTCACCTGGCCCCCAGGCTTTATCCAGTAGTCTTCATAAAACAGGAAGAAAGAAGAAAAATTGTAATTGATGAAGATGACAAACACCTCTGTCCTCCTGCCATTTTTAAAACCATGACAGGAAGGATTGCATCTATTGATTTAAAAGAATTAAGTGAATTAATCTATTCATTTCAAAAAAAAAAAAACCAAAAAAACAAAACTAGGAGAATCCCTCCAGCTTTACAGAGGGAAAAACTGAGGTTAGAAGATCCAATTGACTTACAGCATAATAGAAGAGATTCAAGAGATCATTATTGGACCTTAACTATCAGTATTACAGTGCTTTTACTGTAATCACTAGGTACCACCAAGGTCCCCAAATTGGAGGGTGGGGGAAGGACTACGGGGGACTCTCAAGCTTTGGTAACGAAGCCAACAGTCACAAAGATAGATGAAATTCAGGGATCAGCACCAAACCTCACTTTAGCTTAAAGGGACATTCTTTTCTCTAAGAGAAATTTCCAAAAGAACAAGGCAGCATTCAGTAGCACCTTGTCAGTAATATCTCTTAACTGTAAGTACTTAGATATTCTTACATGTTTAGGGATTTGAAAATATCAGGAAGGACTAAGTCCTACAATAAAGACTGTATTCATGCTCTTATCCATGAGCTTTCACACGTGGTAAAACTTTAAAGTGTAAATGTATAATTGCAATTCCTTCTTATTAGCCATAGAGCCAGTTGGAAATACAAGTCGCTATTCTTGTGTTTACACATTTAAAATATCCTTTCCCAAAGAAGGACTTTTTTTAAAAAAAAAAATACCATCTAAGTTACTGAAAGAGAGTTAGAATAAACAAAATTTTAAAGTGCTATTTATTGAGTGCCAGTCACTATGGTAGGCATTTTATACCTAGTATGTCTAATAATTCCTACAACAATCCTGCAACATAGGCAGCATCCTCCCTTTTTTTTTTTTTTTTTGGCCATGCTGCACAGCTGGCAAGACTTTAGTTCCCCATCCAGGGACTGAACCCGGGCCCTAGGCAGTGAAAGCGCAGAGCCCTAACCACTGGACCAATAAGGAATTCCCAACAACATCCCATTTTTATACATCACATAACAAAAGCTCTAAGAAATAATCAGCAAGGCCTGCCAGGAAGTCAGTAAGTAGCCAAGACCCAATTTCAAATCTACCTGACTGACTCCAAAACCCACACTGGCCACAATACTATATTGATTCCATGACTTAATGACCTTGCCAAATTAGATCCTTGATTAAGAGACTACATAGAAGTAAATATTCATTACCTTCCAGTTTTAAAAAGGTAGAATTTTTCTATGTAATACAACTCCTGTAAAGTATATTGAAACCCATAAAATTGCTAGTAAAAAATTTCTATACAAAAAATACCTTTAATATAGGACATCCCTAAGCAAGTCCATGGATTCATGAACTCTAAACTGCAAAATTCTGTACTTCTATGAGTGTGCACACTTCTAGGACCTGGGGCTCCACAGATGCTGTCAGATTCTGTAAGTGGTAAGAACTCCTGCACTAAAAGCAGTACTTTTCTGCTGTGTTCCATAAAAAATGGACTAGCATTTCTCTTATTTACTGATAACTAGAGTAATCAGAGCTGAAGAAATTATTTAATGATAGATATTTTTGAATGGTATGCAGCAGAGTTGTGTTTTAGTCTTTTTTTAAAAATATTGGAATATAGTTGATTAACAATGCTGCGTTAGTTTCAGGTGTACAGCAGAGAGATTCATTTATACATATACATGTATCTAGTTCTTTTTCAAATTCTTTTCCCATTTAGGTTATTACAGAGTATTGAGCAGAGCTCCCTGTGCTATACAGTAGGTCCTGTTGGTTATCTATTTTAAATATAGCAGTGTGTACATGTCAATTCTGGTCTCTCTTCTTAACCACATACATTAATTATTTAAAACTACTTTTAAAAAAGAAAAAGAAAATTCTGAAAGATTTAACCAATCTCCCTTGACTGGAAACTTCATATTCATAGTGAATTTTCTGACACTAACTCAAATGCTTAGAGGATTAAAACAAAAAGTTTTTAAAAACGACAACAACAAAAATTAGACAAGATATACCTGCAAGGTCATGTACGGGGTAGACAGCCTGTTCCCAGCATGTTTCCTCACTAGGACTTGTGGATAAACTGTGTTCATCGTCAAGCTGGAGTACAAACCAAACCACAATAGCATCGAGTATGCCTTCTTTAATAACAGGGATACCAATTTTTTCAGGTTTTTTAGTTGCAAGACTTTTTAATTCCTGACAAAAATGTTAAAGGAATAAGAGGATTTTAGACATTCATTATATACTTGCCCCAATATCATATCAATTCCCATTTCTGTGAGTTCTCAGCCCTGCCCAGCGCCCTTAGGGGATTGGTATCTTGGCACACCTACAACCATTTAAGGCATGCTGGATGGGAAGCTCTGATACATGGTATATGGTAGTGAGTACCATACAGCTATTACAGACAATGAGGCAGACACATATTACTGATGTAGAAAGAAGTCCATGACATAGTGTTGAATGAAGGTAGCGAGTGGCGAAGCAATAGAGATTATTTTGTTTTTAAAAAGTCTGTGTGTGTGTGTGTGTGTGTGTGTGTGTGTGTGTGTGTAGAAGATTAGAAAAACAAGTCTGAAAAGATGTATTTCAACTGGTGACCTGGAGAAAGAAGGGCCTAGATTTCTAAAAGGAAAAAATATACTTTTTCTTCTTCCTTTCTACTGTATTACTTGAAAATGTTAAACAGGCAGATATTATTTTCAAAATTAAAGTCTTAATAAGGTGTTTTCGTGTGTGTGTGGCAAAGGAAAATTAAAATAAGAAAAGGAGAGCTTTGGAGTACTCAGCAGCTATGATCGTACTGTTCCCCCATTGGAAGGTTGTTACATCAGAAAAGAAATGCTCCTGAAGCTCAGCCACAGTAATCAAAGCCAAAGTGTTAATTTAGTTCCACACCATCTCAGAAAACCAAAAACAAACAAAAAACCTAGTAACAATTAATAGGGGAAAGCTTTCATTCAATTACAAAGATCTCAGGCTAAAATGACCCTCACAAAGTCTTCTGTACGCAGGCAAGTTTCATCTCAAAAGCTTAATGTACTTAAACATTTAACCTTACGTGAAGACCTCCAGAGAAGGACTCGATGTAACCTTTCTCAATTTCCTTGGGCTCTTTCTTTGTGCAGTGCACCCCTCCACCACCCACACAGACACACCAGGGTGACAGCAACCTGTCCTGGTTTGCCCAAGACTGTCTCTGGGGTACCACTCAGTCCTGGCAAGCCAAGATGGCTGGTCACGTACAACCTAGAGAGCTGAATTACGTTTCATTTCAAGGAATACTGTTAATTTGAAATGGCAGGATGACACAGAGAAGAGTCAGAAGACCTAGGTTATAACTCCTGCCCCTACATTCATATTTCGGGGGAACTAATGTAAGCTATAGTTCCTTCATCTGTATAGCACAGGATAATTATAACTGCATCGTAACACTGTTTTAAGAAAGCCACCTAAGAATACCCATGAAAGCACCAGGCACACTGTACATTCCCCAAAACCTTAGGGATTGTTTTCTCTGTAATTACAGTTAGTAAATAATTTCAAGAGGGAACTCTGGTTACCGTTTAATCATTTTATTTACATATAGTCAGTGGAATCCCACGCAAACTCATAAAATAAGACTGTCCTATGTATTAACTATTTAAAATAATGCATGAAATTTAATGCTTAAAAACAGTAACTGGGGCTTCCCTGGTGGCGCAGTGGTTAAGAATCCACCTGCCAACGCAGGGGACACAGGTTCAAGCCCTGGTCCGGGAAGATCCCACATGTTGCGGAGCAACTAAGCCCGTGCACCACAACTACTGAGCCTGCGCTCTAGAGCCCGCGAGCCACAACTACTGAAGCCCATGCACCTGGAGCCTGTGCTCCATAACAAGAGAAGCCACCACAATGAGAAGCCCTCACACTGCAAGGAAGAGTAGCCCCCGCTCGCCACAACTAGAGAAAGCCCGCGCACAGCAACGAAAACCCAACGCAGCCAAAAATAAAAACAAATAAATTTATATAAATTAAAAAAAACAGTAACTGAACTTTATTTTTACCTGAAGATTGTTGAAATCTACTGTCATAATTTCAAAGCACTCTGTCAAAGCCAAATATCCTCCAGGAACTCGACTCATCTTTTCAGTTGTATAAGGTTCAACTGTTTCTTCAGCATCTACAGAAGAATAAGCTGGACTCTGAAATTTCACACTGGTTGGCAAACAGATCCCAGCAATGTCCTTAATACCCACCCTGGTAAGAGGGGGAATAAGAGAAGAAAAGGAGAAAGACAGGTTTGATTTTTTTTTTTTTTTTTTTTTAGGAATCAAGTAACACCATCTAATATTGAATCCAGCAAAAATAAATATTAAAATGCAATAAAGCTTCATAGACAAAGGTTTCTTAAACACAGTTGTAAACACAATTACTAACTATAAAGGAAAACAAATGATAAATAAGTGTACATTAAAATTAAGAACTCTGATCATCAAAAGATACCCAGGAAGAAAGTTAAAAGGCAAGCCACTGAGTAGGAAAAGAGATTTGTAATACATTACTCAACAAAGGGCAAATATCCAAAATATATTTTTTAACTCCCACAAAAGGGAAACACAAAAATAGGCAAAAGATTTAGACACTGTACAAAAGAACATACCCAAAAGCATATGAAAAGTTAGTCACCATGGAAATGAAGTTAAAGCCATACTACACAACCACCAGAATGGGGAAAATAAGTGTTGTAAGAATAGTTTCATACACTGTTGGTAGGAATAGAAAATTAACAAGACCACTCTGGAAGACTTTCATAGTTCCTGCTCAAGCTGGACATGACTATTCTAGATTCACTCTTAATATGGGAACCTCGGAGTGTCGGACATTTGCACTTTTAGGAACATAGCCAACAGAAATTCATACATACCACCACCAAAAAAATGTTCAAGAATGTTTATAGCTGTGCTATTTCCAATACTCCCCAAACTGGATATAACCTAAATGTCCATCACCAGCAAAATGGAGGAGTGCACTGTGGTGTATTCATACAAGGATGAAGAGTAGTTGCCTACTAGTGAGGCTTTGGGATGATTTTAGTTTCTTCTTTTACTCATCAGTATTTCTTAAAATGTAAACATGGGGCTTCCCTGGTGGCGCAGTGGTTGGGAGTCCGTCTGCCGATGCAGGGGACACGGGTTCGTTGCCCCGGTCCGGGAAGATCCCACATGCCGCGGAGCGGCTGGGCCCGTGGGGGCCATGGCTGCTGAGCCTGCACGTCCGGAGCCTGTGCTCCGCATCGGGAGAGGCCACAACAGTGAGAGGCCCGCGTACCGCAAAAAGAAAAAAAAAAAAAAAGTAAATATGTTACATTTAACA
Source organism: Kogia breviceps (assembly GCF_026419965.1). NCBI lineage: Eukaryota > Metazoa > Chordata > Mammalia > Artiodactyla > Physeteridae > Kogia > Kogia breviceps. The sequence continues at coordinate 27,359,362 of NC_081315.1, forward strand.
CTATCAAGTTATCAGATGGAGGGCCTCCTTAAAAAGTTCCAAAAAACTATGGATCAATATTTTAGCAAAATAAAAAAATTCATTAATGTTCAAGAAAAAGATGTAACCAAGAAACTTCTATAACTAAAAAAATTTTTCACCTGTATCACACTTGATAAATCTCAGAATCTCAAGGGTAGAAAGATCCTACAATTTCATCCCACCCAACCAGAAAACATTATAATATCAATAGTTATTAAGAAGAGAAAAATGAGAGAAATAAAATTATTTTCACATTGGAAATTTTTACTTCACTTTCTCTAAAATCAGTCTTAACTTAGTATTTTTCTCATGAATCTATCACACATCAAAAGGATACTAAGTTGTATCAAAATTAATTTTCCAGGAGAAAACTGAAAGCTGATTTTAATCCTAGAGTTCTGTTTTCGAAGAAAGTTTAAAAAAAGCAAAAAGAAAATAAGACTGGACTAAACATCATGAATTTAAAGGTCAGAAAACTACACATTCTCATCTGAATAAATGTCCACTAAATAACCTCTGAAGTACAGTCTATGCCTTAAAATTACTATTTCTTAATATTTACTGTTTAAATAATCACTTACCTATGACGTCTTCTTATCTCTGCACATTCTACTGCCACCCCAAATATAACAGCACTTGCCGGTATAACTTTCCCATATTTTTCACAATTACCATTTTCACCTTTGGTCTAAAAATATAACAATAAAAATTATATTCTGTTATATTTATGTCAAAACATGTGTGTATGACAGCAAGCTATGAAAATTTATCAGAAAAAAACTCACAAAAACAATAATTAAGATAAGCAGGACTTCCCTGGTGGCACAGTGGTTAAGAATCTGCCTGCCAATGCAAAGAACACGGGTTCGAGCCCTGGTCCAGAAAGATCCCACATGCCATGGAGCAACTAAGCCTGTGCGCCACAACTACTGAGCCTGCACTCTAGAGCCCGTGAGCCACAACTACTGAGCCTATGTGCCACAACTACTGAAGCCCGTGCGCCTAGAGCCTGTGCTCCACAACAAGAGAAGCCACCGCATGAGAAGGCTGTGCACCGCAACAAAGAGTAGTCCCCACTTGCTGCCACTAGAGAAAGCCCACGTGCAGCAATGAAGACCCAATGCAGCCAAAAATAAATAAATTAAAATAAATACTTTAAAAAAATAAAGTACTCATCATGGGAAAGGCAGAAGTTTATTTAAAAAAAAAAAAAGATAAGCAGGTTAAGGGTTTTTTTTCCTTTAAAAAGTTTCTTTTATTTTCATTGCTATATATATGTGTGTGTGTGTGTACATATATATATATTTTTTTTTTTTTTTTTTTTTCCAGTACAAATAGGAAGGAAGGGAGGGAGGGAGGTGGGGAGCTAGAAATCTCTAAGTCTGCATACAAGACTATTCGGTATGAGTTTAACTGAGAGGCCAAAATCACCATTACCTACTTGAAAAACAAACTGCTCTTCTTTCAACCTTTCATTAGCTATTTTAAATCCAAATCATTTTCTGTAAGTATTAAATTCGTATTAAATGTTACAATCCTTTCATTCATAATACATATATATAAACCAAATCTACAATTTACTGGGCCACAGTAGAGGATTTCAATGCAAAATATAACTTGGCAATTGTAAGAATCAGTCCTGTCCAAGTAGTAGCCTGGGTCCAACTGGCACCTTAAAACCGTATCACACCAGTTATCACTATATTCCCTTTTGATAATCTGCCAAAAAATACAAGCAGCGAAGGCTGTGAGACTGAAAGTACTTCCCTTTCTCAACCCTACTCAAGAATTCCAGAGTCAATCCCTTCATAACGTAATCTCAATTCCTAAGAATTCTGTCCTGGAGTGTTTTGTGCCTATATACACCATTTGGGCACACAAGTATACACTGCACTATGTTATTAAATGTTTTTTCACACTGATTTCTTTCCAACAGTACAGTATGCACCTCAAGAGTGGGATGTATCTCATACTGATTTGCAATTATGCTAGGGGCGCAATAAATTATCTACTGAAAACTGAATTCTTAATCAAATGTAAGTGTTTTCATGCTGCTTACCTTTGGCTGCAAAAGTAAATGCTCCCATGCATGAATCAAACTCTCCAAAATTCCTTCTCCAAATAAACCTGCATCGACAGTTTCTGTTACAACAAGGGACACTCTATAGAATGATTTTTTAAAAATATATGTAAGTAAAATATCATGCTATTTATATAAAAGATGTCAAAGCTGAGAGCAGAAAGGAAGAGTATATTATAGAAACAGTTCATATGTAAAATTTTCTAACACATTTTGTGTTTAATATCTACCCTTGAATCTTGAGGAAGATTCAGGCTCCTCTGTTCTCCACCAGCAGCTTCCTGGCGGGGACAGTAGTGGGAGTACACAACCTTCACTTGACCCCCTGCCTCTTGGATTATCCTTTCATTGCCTAAATCCTAAGGAGTGGTTCATACCCATTACCTTTACCAGTCCCCCTCCTGAACCCTGAGTAACTGGACTTCTATCCCCAACACTCTATAAAAATACTCTCTATCATCAGTGACTCCCCAACTTACCGAAATGAATACTCTCTCGGTTCTCATTTTCCTTGATCTGTAAATAACATTTAGTGTGGGTGAGGAGGCCTGGCCCTCAAAATCCTTCCTCTACCTCTGCTGTGCTTACCTCTACACACTGAGTGTCCCTTTCCTGTTACTTCTCTTGCTTTACCCACACCTGTGAGTTTTCACGAAAGCCTAATCCACAGAGCTCTGATCTTCTGTCCATTCTTTCTTTCTAGAAAATTTCACTCAAAGACACACCAAAAAAATTTCTCCCTTCTTTGAACCTCTTTACTACTTACTGCCAGTATTGTTCATTTGTGTAATTAGAAGATAAAGATATTTTCATGAATATTCCTTATCTTCCTATCTAGACTGTTGGTGCCTTGAGGACAGAAACAACTTTGGTATCCCCTACAGTGCCTAAGCCCAGTATTATATATATTCACAAAATTTTCAATATTTATGATTGTAAATATTTAGAACATGGAAGGTATCTCAAATCAACTATTCCAACATCTTCAAGTCTCTAGATTTGCTCAAGGTCAAAATAAATTATTATTAATTATTATTACTGAATCATATCTCTTAATTCAAAGCCAAAAGATCCTTCTACAACACCATCTGTGACAAAAATGTAGATTAAATTAACATAACTTTGATTCATGCTCTGGACTGAATTGTGTACCACCAAAATTCACGCTGAAGCCCTAACTCCCAGCATGACTATACTTGGAGATAGGATCCTTACGAGGTAATTAAGGTTCAGTGAGGTCTTAAGGGTGAAGTCCTAATCGGATAGGGCGTGTGTCCTTATAAAAGTGGAGGAGACAGCAGTGATCCCTCTCTCCTCACATGCACAGAGGACAGGCCATGTAAGGATGCACAGGAAAGCCATCTGCAAAGCTAGAAAGAGAGCTCCCATCAGAAACCAAATTTGCCAGCACCCATGATCATGGACTTGTAGCCTCCAGAGCTGTGAGAAAACAAATGTCTGTAGTTTAAGCTACCTGGTCTGGTATTTTTTTTTTTTTTTTTTTTTGCGGTATGCGGGCCTCTCACTGCTGTGGCCTCTCCCGTTGCGGAGCACAGGCTCTGGACGCGCAGGCCTAGCGGCCATGGCTCACGGGCTTAGTTGCTCCGCGGCATGTGGGATCTTCCCGGACCAGGGCACGAACCCGTGACCCCTGCATCGGCAGGCGGATTCTCAACCACTGCGCCACCAGGGAAGCCCCTGGTATTTTGTTAATAGCAGTCTGAGTAGACTAAGACAACTGAGGACACTGTTTATTTCTATAAAATTGTATAATATCTGCCTCAACAATCTTACAGGACTTCTTTCATGAGAACATATGTAGAGACCATTGAAAAGCATAACTATTATGTAAATATAAATGTTACCATATATATATGGAAAAAGACTTTTTAAAATCAGAGTCCCAATGATGACAGGGTATAAAGAAGCCCTGCTTCAATATAAACTGAATTTAAGTAAGATGAAAAGATAGACTACCCAGAAGAGGTGGTAAAGCAAGTGCTACTCAGAGAAAACTGTATCTAAAATGATAGTTTACTGGACCAGATGATTTTTAAATCCCCTCTAGCTCTAAAATTCCATCCCAGGCTTCCCTGGTGGTGCAGTGGTTGAGAGTCCGCCTGCCGATGCAGGGGACACGGGTTCATGTCCCGGTCTGGGAAGATCCCACGTGCTGCGGAGCGGCTGGGCCCGTGAACCATGGCCACTGAGCCAGTGCGTCCGGAGCCTGTGTTCCGCAACGGGAGAGGCCACAACAGTGAGAGGCCCACGTACCGCAAAAAAAAAAAAAAAAAGTATGTAAAATTCCATCCCCTTGTGATATGGATCAAGGTGAAATAACATACTAAAAAGCTAAGACTTACGAGATAATATTCAAAGCATTTGAAGGGCCCAAGCAAAAATACACTGACAGCTGACGCTGCCAAAGCCAAAGCCTATCTATCCTTCATTTTAGCCAGGGATATTAACACCAAATGTGATTAAGTCCATCAAGCTTCATCTACTCACGCATTATCTTTAAGTACAATTTTTAAATAGTTATTGACCACACAGAAGGACAACTAGAACACTGAAATTAACAAAGGTAAAGTAACTTGCTAAAGCTGAAGTTTATGTATTAAATCCCTTGCCACAAACTTTTCTCAAGATCTTTAAATCTTTTTTATCAAGAATATGACCTTACTATGAAAATCCATCTAATGCTAAACTATCCTATATCTGCATCTTTACAATATAAGGGTTTTAGCATTTTTGTTTGGACTAGAAGCTAGAAATGTGAATATATTAATTTTTTTAAAAAAAATAGTGGATTATAAACAGTAAAATTAGTTCATATTATAATACCTTTCAGGAATGTGTTTTGGAATTTCTATGTCAAGTGACTTCATATGTAAGAGTTTGATCCCTGCTTCCATCTCGTTTGCTGCCACTACATCACAGGCAAGTTCATACATGGTCTTGGATAACTCACAGGCATACACCAAGTGCGCTCCAGCTTTTTTAGCAAACATGCTACAAGAGGAAAAAGTGTTCCATCAAGAAAAAATAATCTACTGTAATTTTTCAAATTTTAGTGGAATTATAATGCTTAAACATGAAGTTTTCCTTTTATTTTTAAACACAACTATTATTCGTTCTGCATTTTAAAAAATGAACTAATATTCTTGTCAAGCAATAAATCATACAATAAATCATGACATTCACCTTATTAAAACACAACTGGCATGCAGAATGCTAATAGACTTAAAACAACTAGATTCAACCAGAATGTTAATGTAAAAAGTACTCTTAAAATTCATTATTTAAAATTTCAGGGCTTCCCTGGTGGCGCAGTGGTTGAGGGTCCGCCTGCCGATGCAGGAGACGCGGGTTCGTGCCCCGGTCCGGGAAGATCCCACGTGCCGCGGAGCGGCTGGGCCCGTGAGCCATGGCCGCTGAGCCTGCGCGTCCGGAGCCTGTGCTCCGCAACGGGAGAGGCCACAACAGTGCAGAGGCCCGCGTACCGCAAAAAAAAAAAAAAAAAAAAAAAAAAAAAATTTCAGTGATAACCCCGAATTTTTCTTGGTGCTTATGTCGAGTTCTTGATTAAGTAAAAGTTATAGTGAAAAATACAATAATAATAGTTACGTGAATAATCATAACAAGATTATGAGAAATAAACTCTATTTTTAAATTCTGCTGTTAAAGTTTCCATATTTGGTACAATCCTTAATTTACCTTAGTATGTATGTGTACATAATTAAAACACAATTCCAACAAACCTTAGTATTCCAGTTCCTGTTCCAATGTCCAAAATACTTTTGGAGCCCAAACGAACCGCCTTTTGGATTGCTGCATTATAAATCGTATTCCTTCTGGTGTCATTAAGCATGACAAAGTGCCAGCGTTCCACCAACCAGTTTGCAACACGATAAAAATTCTCCTTTGCATCACTGAAATCCGGATTTAGCTTCACTGCTTTACAAAAATACCCGGCTGCTTCATCTCTAAAGCCCATTCTAGAGTAAAAAATAACAGACAAAATATTCAACTATATACTATCAATTACGGTGCCTTTGTTCTTGCCACTCATCTGGCCTGAGAACGCCTCACCAGCACCCCAAATCCTACCCAACCCAAGTGCCATCTCCTTGGGAAGCCTTCTGTGAGGACTGCAATTCTCATTCACTTCTTTCCTTTCTGAATCCCTTTCATATTTATGCATTCCAGGACACTAACAACTGATTGACTATGAATTACTACTTTACTATGGCATAGTAGAGGCTCTCCTAGTCATTCTCCATTTAAACAACTTTCTAGAACACCAGTGGTTTCTAAAAACCACTCCCTCTGTAAAAGATACTAACGCCTATGGCTAAGAGGTGCCTCTTTGCTGTGCCTGCATACCTTTTCCCTCAGCAATTGAGTTGAATGGTCATCAAGAGTCAGTTGTAGGGCAGGAGTAAAGATGCAGACGTAGAGAATGGACTTGAGGACACGGGGAGGGGGAAGGGTAAGCTGGGACGAAGTGAGAGAGTAGCATCGACATATATACACTGCAGAATATAAAATAGTTAGCTAGTGGGAAGCAGCTGCATAGCACAGGGAGATAGCTCAGTGTTTTCTGACCACCTAGAGGGGTGGGAGAGGGAGGGTGGGAGGGAGACGCAAGAGGGAAGGGATATGGGGACATCTGTATGCATATGGCTGATTCACTTTGATGCACAACAGAAACTAACACAGTATTGTGAAGCAATTATACTCCAATAAAGATCTACTAAAAAATAATAATAAAATAAATAAGATAGAACAATGTAATGCACAGCACAGGGAATATAGTTAATTAATATTTTATATTAACTTTATATTGAGCATAATTTATAAAAATGCAGAATCACTATGTTATATAATATTGTAAGTCAACTATATTTCAGTAAAAAATCAGTTAATAGTCTAAATTTAAAAAAAAAAGTCAGGGCTTCCCTGGTGGCGCAGTGGTTGAGAATCCGCCTGCCGATGCACGGGACACGGGTTCGTGCCCCGGTCCGGGAGGATCCCACATGCCGCGGAGCGGCTGGGCCCGTGAGCCATGGCCGCTGAGCCTGCGCGTCCGGAGCCTGTGCTCCGCAACGGGAGAGGCCACAACAGTGAGAGGCCCGCGTACCACAAAAAAAATAAATAAAAAATAAAAAAAAAGTCAGTTGTATTTGCTGCCAGACCAGTTTACACCAGTTGCACTCGTTATTATCATATATTTTAATTAAATACAAAAGAAACCAAATAAATATGACTGCGAAAAGAGAGGTATTGTGTCTAAGGAAAAAAGTTAAAGGTGAGTCACCCAAAAAGCTACTACTAAATTAGATGTGAGCAAATCACTAATAAAAGACAGGGGGAGAAAACTATCATCAAACCATCCGGAACAGTGTTTCTTAAACTATCTATGATAAAGAACTCCCTTTCCTTTTAAAACATTTAAGTATCTGTAGACCAACACACTTGTACTGCACACGATCAGTTAGTGTGCAACTCCCACACCAGATTTCAGCAGCACAGTGGGCCATGCTCTCCTCAACAAGGGAGCTCCCTGACCACATGCTTGGATTTACAGCAATGTCAAACTGCTACATACATTTCTAACTGTTTACTCATAATTTTTATACTTCCCTGTCGTTGACTGGTAATCTGTGGATCACACCAGTGTGTGGTCCACACACTGAAGAGAACTAAGCTAGTAGAACCCTTTTACACTCATACTTCTTCACAAGCACCTCTAAGCATTCTGCCCATTTTAAAGATTGAATCGGGCTATTCATTTGGGGTATGGTTTAAGCAAAAAAGACATTCTGGAACCCAAACAGGGAACGGCACTCTTACAAAAGGAAACAGCAAATTTCCAGGAAGTTCCAGAGAACAGATTTACAACAAATTCCCTGGCAAGGGACTATAGTGACTTCTCTGCGATCCTGTGAATGAGGGCTATGTCCTCTCCAACAAGGTCTGGATCTCAGCCCAGTGAGAGGAACTCTTCCATGGATGCTCTACCTCAGCCCCAGGCTGAGCCCCAGTGGCTATTATGTAGTATAAGATATAATATTACTACATGTTATATCTGCTATTCCTATATTCTTTTCAGTTCTCTTCCTACTAGCCAATGCTTCATTACTCTGATCCCCTGTTATAATTAATAATTGTTTATATTAAACTTCCTGTGTTCGAATTAGTGTACGACAATTTATCCAATCTGGACTGATGCAGAATAATCCTTAACTAGTAATACTGAAATCACTACATACCTGAAGAGATGCTCCCCCATACTATTGCAAATCACTTCATCATCAGGAAACAGTTCCAAGGCTTGCTCATAGCAACCAAGAAGGTCTTGTGTTCGACTGAGTGCATCAAGTTCTTCAGCCCATCTGAAGAGCGTATACTGAAAAGTTTCCTTTACAACAGAGAAAACAGTAAATTAGTCAGTAACATAAATGATGAAAGAGGGAATTCCCTGGCAGTCTAGTGGTTAGGACTCCGAGCTTTCACCGCTGAGGGCACAGTTCAATCCCTGGTCAGAGAACTAAGATCCCGCGAGCCGCATGGCGTGGCCATTAAAAAAAAAAAAAAAGATGAAAGAATATTCAACGCTGGTTGAAGATTCCACAGAAAATAAAACTTAGTTATAACTGAAAATCACCTTAAGTTTAATTTAGCTTTAATAGGCCCTGTTGCTAAATAAACAAATGCGTAAATGCATAAATTTTACCACCTACATGGCAGTAACATGCCGAATTAAGACAGTTTGACCACTCTGCAAAATCTCTCCATACTTGGCTGACATATCATATTCTCCACCAACCTCTTTTTTGAGGGCTCCTATGTTTCAGCGGTACTTCCTTGACCGTCTTCTCTTTTCTCCTGCATCCCCAGTGCATTAACTACCACCTATGTGTTGATGGATGCTACATCTACATCTCCAATTGAGACTCTCTCTCCTGAACCTCAGACCCATACATACCACTCCCTGTTGGTCATCTCAACCAGGTACCCTCAGCCATCTCAAATTCAGCTCAACCCAAATATTTCCTGATGGGTGTGCAAAGAATACCAATGAACAACATAACATAAATCCTGTTCCTATCCTCAGAGAGGCCTCATAGAGAGAAATATAACATACAATTTTGAAAAAATTCAAAATGTTCTAAACTGAACCCATCATATTCCTCTCACACAGGATATAAGATTAAGGTACCACCCAACCTCAGACTAAGAAGTCACCTTAGAATGCTACCTTAACTCCAGTACAATTAATTTGAAACCCAGCCAATTATCTCTCATTATAGATAAATCTGTCACCTCCTCTCCCCCACACTGTTACCACGTGGTCCTTGTAACCACTTGCTGGACTACAGGAAGAGTCTTCCCACTGTCACCCTAGTTCCAATTACACCACCTGAAACTGAATTCTGATAGATTTTACTAGAGAGTTAAGGAAAGGAAGAAGACTCTAGGATGTGAGGGGAAAAAACACAGATTATATTAAATGGATCAGGGAATTTACAGCTAAGCAACTTGGTGTGGCTGAGGTGTGAGGATGGGGAGTAGAAGGAAATAAGACTAAAGAGATAGGTCTTTCGCAGAGGACCCTGCAAAGAAATATGGGACTCTGTTCTGCAGGAAACAGAGCTAGTTACTTAACCCTACTGAACACCAGGCAAAGAAATACAAACTTTACATAATACTTTTAATACACACTAAAAATAAAAAAAGATATTTTCCCTGTTTTACGAAAGAGGAAACTAACGAACAAAGAATTGAGGAAAAAGCACTTGGATTGATCCATTATTCTACTCTGCCTACCTAAAAGAGCAAACTCTATCTCAGCATAACACATTCTCCTCCCTGAGGCCAGCTGATCCTGAAATTTAAATGTCTATATGTTACTGACATCTACTGGGTAGAAGTCAGGGATGCTCCTAAACATTCTACAATGCACAAGACATCTTTCCACAACAAAGATTCCATCCAAAATGAGTAGTACTGAGGTTGAGAAACCATGGGTGAAATAAAGCAAAGTAGCTTCAGGCTGAAAGGTGAATGCAAAATTAAGTTAAATCACTTTTTGAAATTTAGATTCTGAAATAACTTGGAAAAAAATGTACAGCATTTCAACAGAATAACTGTCACAAATAATGCAATAACAGAAACTTAAAGAATGCATCATCAAATGATTACTTTAGGCTAATTCCAAACTTAATTCAACATTCATTCCACGTAACAGTAGAGACACGTGCAAAGGTCCTGGGGCAGGAACTTGCTAGAATTTGATACAGGAGGTGGCAGATGATCACCTGAGGCCTCATGCAATATAACCTTCGGAATTTTGAATGAAATGGAAGTTTTGAAATAGAGAAATGACATCATCTGATTTTTATTATGAAAAGCTCGTACTGGCTGTGTTGCGGTAGGCTGCGGGAGAAAGCCTAGTTTCGAGCCTGAGCCTATTGCAAAAGTCAGGAGATGACTGAAGCTTGAATCAGGGTAGTAAAAAAGAAGGTGGTAAGAAGGGATACGATTCTGGATATATATTTCGATGGTGCAGCAGACAATATTTTCTGATATGCTGGTTGTGGTTACGAACAAAAGAAGAGTCAAGGGTGAACAGTAAACATTAATAACCACCACCAAGCACTCATAGTACCCCCCTCCAATTTATTTATGTATTCCTTTATTTATACGAGAAGAACACAGGATCTGCCTGCAAGCGAGAGAAACAAGGGCCCTCCTCACCTTCACATCGTCTTTCAGCTCCGGCGCCAGGCTGAGCACGAGGAGGTAGTGGGCATAGGCGGTGCCGAAGTCCTGGGCGCCCAGGCAGTGCTCTGCGCTCTGCAAGGACCGCGACACCAGCTCGTCCCGCCCGGCTGCCCCGGCGCCCCGCCCGGCTGCCCTGGCGACCCGTCCGGCGCCCCGGCGGGGCCTGGGCCGCAAGTTCGGCATGGCAGAGTCACAGGCCGAAATCTGCGCCTGTATCACCAAAGGGAAGACGCTTTGGTGAACGGAAGGCGCAAACTGTCTAGGTGATCGCACTCCCACGTGACTAACCAGAGCCCGAGAACCGGAACAGGAAACCTATTCCCTACGACTGCAAGCGCTCCCACCTCTGCCAGGAAGAAACCCCGCCCCCTCCCCCAGGGGCGGGTCCCACGCCGCCGGCGCACGCTTCGCGAACGGCAGTGCGTCCGACGTGGGTACGTCGCAGCCCGCCCCATCCCGTGGGAGAGGAGGTGCGGGGCGGACATTGCGTTTGCGCATAGAGATCTTTCCTAACTTTCTTACATTTACGCGTCTCTCCTATCTGTGCGGCTGGACTTGGAGGTTTCTGTCTGTTTCTCCTGGCCTTTAGGAGTGTATGACTTCAGCTGCGAGACCTCCTTCGGCCGACTCAGTCAGCGCAAGGGACGTGGGTGTGTATGAGGAGAGACGGTCAGGCAATTGTGGTGATGCTTAAGGCCTTTGGGTCGTGATGCATTAAATCTCAAAGCGGCAAGAGTGGAAGGAGCCCGGAGATAGCAAAAGCACCCTAAATGGAGTAGAGGAAATGCTTTCACTGGCATTTTAAAAATCATCCTCACAAAACTCGGTAAGGTGGACCTTTGGGTCATACTCATCTTACAGACCGAGAGGGACATCCTGAGAAGTTACTTGCCCAAGATCACAGAACAGTTCGTAGGATAGGCACGGCTCAACCCCGAGTCACTGGCTCCCTGTTAAGTTTTCTTTCAAACGAGCTTAGGGTTTATCTCACTGTTCGGTATATCACCACTGTATACAGGTTACATTTTAAAAGTTTTTTTACGTTCAAGTGTGGACCCTAAGGGGTAGATTGAGAACTTTTAAACGGAGGGGGGGTGGTGCGTAGGAATTACGGCTGAAAAAAGTCTCTTTTTTCCCCTGGTTTCATAAATGCTAATGGTGAGCATTTTACTTAAGAAACAAAAAAAATAGAGCAATTTTCCGTATCAAACTGACAAACTTTGGGGACTCCCGTCACTCTCAAAAGTTCATCGTTTATATGCCTTTTTGCCTTCTCTTTTGACCTGATTATCTGAACCACGCTTCCTTTGAGCACACATGTAAATCCTAATCAATTCTTCAAAGTCCAGATCACTAGATTGTGACCTGCTGCCCTAGTCAGTAAGTTCCTCAAAGGCAGGATCTGTTCTTAACCGTTTTTAAACTTTGCACCTAGCAGAGTCTGGCTCAAAGTAAGTACTCATATTTTTTAATTTTAGTGGAAACTACATCCCCCGACTCCTAGGTTTTGCATTTAGACTTTCCCAACCATTTAAGGTCCTTATTTCTTTCTCAACCTCAGTTGCTGCTTTACTAAATTTAAGATTGAATTGTATTTATTTCACTATGTAGAGGGAAGTCATCAATAACTGATCTATAGTAAGAATAGCAGAGAGTTTTGAGCCAAACTGAGAAGTATAGCCTGACAAACAGCCTCTTGGGTAGCTCTAAGGAACTGTTCCAAGGAAACATGGTTTCAGCACAGTTTTATATCTTGTCGGAACAAAGAATATCAAGCGCGAGAGGGGTACATTCTTTCAAGTTTTCAAAAAAGACAACATCACGTACACAGTGAGTCAGTATGGCCTTGTGCCTGGGAAGGGAGCCTTGTCATCTAAGGAGTGCTAGCATTGACCATTGACGTCCCAGGAAGAGGGAGACATTTATCTCTAAAAAATGGACATATTACTTCTGGACAAGTCACCCTTTTCTTTAGTGGTTAAAGCAATTGTACAATGTATGTTTAATAGGCCACAAAACAGGCTGTTCTGGTTAGCATAAAGTTTAAGTTAAATCATGTGTAAGCAAGAACGTCTTCCCCATACCTCAGTATATAAAAACTTCTTCCTTCATCTCCTCACACAACTGAAATGCTAAGGACTTAGAGAGTCCCAGTGCGATGTGGTAGAACGTGAAAAGACTTAAAAAAAAAAAAAAAAAAAACATGCATTCTAGTCCAAGCTTGGTCCTTTCTGGCCCATTTAAGAGCCTTTCCGGCCCATTTAAGAACCTTTCCTTAAGAGTCATTATTTGTAAGAAGGCCTAACAAAGCTACCTTTCCTTCTTTGGACACAAGATTGATATGACCATCAAATGAGATAGTAGATATAAAAGCATTTTATATATAATATATACATACTTAATGCTATGTGTTGTTACTATTATCTAGAGTCATTTAAAACTTAGCTGGATTATTACAATAAAAATTAAGTCACTAACACCTTTAAGCATTTGATCAGAACCCTATGCAACTCATATCCTTTAAGAGTCAGATGTAATTGGCTGGAATCCCTTTCCAGAAAGCAGAGGGAGACCTCCCAATCATTCTCTCCAGAGATTTTGGTTTGGAGAAATCACTTTAGACTTCATCTTTCTAGTCACCTCTTTGAGTCCCTGCTCTGTGTTATGCAATACTTCATTTTACAGATTATCTTGTACTCCAGCATCTGCTTTCCCATTCCACAGGGCGAGGTTTCTTTTGTTTTGCCTTGTTTTGTTTTTTGGTCTGTTTGGTTTGTGAGATAACCAAACTACCTAAAACATTTAGACTGCATGAAACTGAAAGTGGACATATTATTACCAAGTCAACATAGGCTGAGATGGAGGGAAAACTTGACAGGAAGTGGAGAAAGGGCAGAGAAGAAATTAAAGAAGCCAACTTGGGTTGTTTCATTATCTCCTACAGTATCAACCTGTGGGCAGTGACTACTGCTAAAAAAGTGCAAGGGGTGCTTCCTGTCCCTTCTGAAATACTTCAGATAACTTTGTGAGCTACTAGGCCTCACTAAGTTACATTGCAATTATCCTAGATAGAGAAATCACAGGTTATCTGCATTCCTGTGTAGTTTATAACTCAAGACACTCTCTACATAGGGAAAGTCACTTGAAAAAAATGGAACTGACACAAATAACATGGAACATTTGCTCACCGTAAGAAACTGAGATAGAAAACATATTTTAAAAACTATTTTCTTATTACCTCATTCCTAACTGAGACTTAGAATTACTCAAGATTATGTATATTTATTGAAAGTAACTGTATTTATTGCAATTACCTTTCACTTCTTTTGAAAGAACCCTGTATTTGATCACGAAGAACCCTGAAGCATGATGCAAAACAAATGCAGAATACACATTTTACTTCTTGATCCTTAGTCAAAGCTTTCTTTGAAAATATTGAAAGCATCGTTCGTTCTTTTGTTCACAATAGCCTTCCCCCTCCCCAACCAAAACTGTTATCTTTAACGACTCTTGAGAGTCTATTTGATTCCTTCATTTATATGCTCTTTTTTCACCCTCTTTTAGGGTCTTAAGAAAAACCTCACTGATGGAGAAAACCACTGCTGACTCAGAGGCAGGTTTAATTGTGGTTGTCTTTCACCATGTTCTGGGCAGCTTGTCAGCAAACCACACGCTTCAAACAAGGAAGCAAAACCAACTGAAGAGCTCTCAATCAGCTTTCCAGTGTGCAAAAACTGAAGGTTAATGGGGAGAGAAGGCTCACAGGAAGTTCATTAACAAGAGATAAACAGACACAAGGTATCTTGGGTTTATACATTCTGTGGAGAGTCATATCTTTTTGTGTGATCTTGGTTGTTTTTTATGGTTTGGAGTCTTGTTCTCAACTTTGTTCATTTTGGATCATTTGGGGAGCTTTTAAACAATATCCACACCTGGGCCTCATTTCCAAATTGCTGATTTAATTGGCATGGGGTGGAGTCTGGGAATGAGGTGTTTTTTTTTTTTTTTTTCGGTATGCGGGCCTCACACTGTTGTGGCCTCTCCCGTTGCAGAGCGCAGGCTCCGGAAGCACAGGCTCAGTGGCCATGGCTCACGGGCCCAGCTGCTCCGTGGCATGTGGGATCTTCCCAGACCAGGGCACGAACCCGTGTCCCCTGCATTGGCAGGCGGATTCTCAACCACTGCGCCACCAGGGAAGCCCTGGGAATGAGTATTTTTAAAGAGCTCCCTGGTGCGTCTAATGTGCATGCTAGGGGTGCAGGGTATGGGGCAGTCTTCTATAGGGGTTGTTAGGGTATTTGAAGTATTTAGGGTATGCGGTATAGGTATAAAGGCAATGTAGGGAGTAGAGATATAATTTATGACTTAACAAGAATTATGAAGAGTCTCTCAACTAAATTCTTGTGAGTTGAAGTGATTGTTATATGATGAAGAGTAGAATGTTCATCATACTGAATTACTTGTTGGAGAGAAAATTTTATAGTTTAATCAAAACAATACAGCCATAGGCCAGCTGCTTGGGTATTAAAATTTGCATTAATGCATTCTCACTGCTCAGTAATCCCAGTTTCTTCAATGTTTTCAAAGCTTTCACTATAATTGGGAATTTTGTTGTTGTTGTTTTACATAGCCCTTTCTAACTGTCCCATGTACATTTCAAAATCTAGAACTCAAAGTTAGATATAAAACTAACAATGGCCAGACCAATTCTGAGTTCAAAAATCTGAGTGTATGGGGCCTATAATAATGTGACAATAAAGTTCAGAGACACTGAGAGAGAAAATCCATGTATTGAGTGCTGCTCTACACCAGACACCATGCTTGGTTCTGGAGAACCTGCCTGAATCTCCTGCTGGAAATGCCAACCAAAGTGGTGGTGCCAAGGATGGATTCCAAGTAATCTGAATAGAGCATGTCCTAACAAAACACTCAGGAAAATGCTAAAAATCCATTTGAGAGGAAAGAATCTAAAGCTGGGAGTCACCGCAACTCTTTGTACTCCTCTCCCCATTCCCCATCAATCACTGCTAGTCCAGGTCCCAGAAGGAAAAAGACTCAGATGGCTTATTAATTAAAGAGAGTTTAGGGCTGCCCTGGTGGCGCAGTGGTTGAGAGTCCGCCTGCCAATGCAGGGGACGCGGGTTCGTGCCCCGGTCCGGGAAGATCCCACGTGCCGCGGAGCGGCTGGGCCCGTGAGCCATGGCCGCTGAGCCTGCGCGTCCGGAGCCTGTGCTCCACAACGGGAGAGGCCGCAACAGTGAGAGGCCCGCGTACCGCAAAAAAAAAAAAAAAAAAAAAAATAGAGTTTAACCAAAGGACTCTTTACAGAGGTCAGGGAAGTTAAGGGAGTCAACAAGGTTTGTGAGGTACCCACAGACCTGAAGAAGCAGAAGGAGAGGAGTGTATTACCAGAACCAGAAAGAGTTGTAGTTATGGAGAGGGACCACCTAGATGGACCTGTAGCCATAAGCAGCCATAAGCAGAGGAGAGAATTCCCTGACCTTTTTCTCCTCCTGCCCGCCAGTCTCTTACTAATGCCTCCTACTAGCAGAACCCAATCCAAAGCCAGCCAGTAAGGGATTTGGGATGATACAGTCCAGAGAGTCAGCCACCCTCCAGGGCACAGAGCTGGGCAAAGAAAGGTAGAAAATGGTGCTGTAGGGCAAATGGAGAATAACCAGCATATTTACCAAGTTTTACCTCTTTACTTCCTAAATTTTTAAAAATCTGCCCTCTCCTCTCCATGCTTATTACCACTGCCTGTGTTCCTCCTCTTTTAATCTTTCATCTTGTCTGTTATAATGGCCTTTTCATCATCCAGCCTTCAGTCATGCACCCCTTAAATTTATCTTCCATGCTGAAGCTAGAACAATCTAAAAAGCAAATTTCCCATTCAGTGGCTCCCCAACACCTATAGCTGTGTATTATAAACTTTTAAAAAATTATTTGTGTGGAGAATAATTCTAAATCCTAATTAAAGATTTCCCTTAGAAAAGGGGAAGCAAGAGTCATGTTGAATGTGTAAGTTTACACACTGAGGTTGTTTGGTTTAGAATGTACATTTGAAAAAATGCATTAAAGATCTGGGGTTCCTTAGTGGTTAAAAGCCCCAAGAATTTCTACTTATAGGGTCCTCCCTGAGCAAAATAAAATAGTTGACCCAATTAGAATTGACCCGTGTTAGTAAACGAGTTGATAAGGGCACAGCCTCAACTTCTTTTGTAGCAACCTTGGGGGAACTGGACCATCAAAGTACAGTAAGTTCCCTACACACGAACGAGTTCCATTCCAAGAGTGCGTTCGTAAGTCCAATTTGTTCATAAGTCCAACAGAGTTAGCCTAGGGACCCAGCTAACACAATCAGCTATATAGTACTGTAATAGGTTTATAATACTTTTCACACAAATAATACATGAAAAACAAACAAAAAGTAAAGAAAACATTTTTAATCTTACAGTACAGTACCTTGAAAAGTACAGGAGTACAGCACAACAGCTGGCATCAGGGGCTGGCATCGAGGGAACAGGCAAGAAGAGTTACTGGCTGGAGGAGGGGGAGGAGGTGGGAGGTGCTAGAGCTGAAGGATCCTCAGCAACTGGAGACGGAGGGCGAGCTGCCATTTCACTCGCTCCTGACGTTGATGGCACAGGTTCTGGTTCCTTGCTGGATTCAATTCTATCTACCCTCTTGAAAAAATGATCTAGTAATGTCTGGGTAGTAGCTGTTTTTTTCTCATCATAGATGACATGGTAGCACTGGGTTGCATTTTGAACGGCTACTGCAAACTTCGTGTACCATGCTACGTTTGAGTCCTGTGCCTCAAAAACTAACAGTGCCTCCTCAGATAAAGAAAATCCCCTTGCCATTTCCTGCGTCGTGAATCTCTTTGGTTCTTCAGTTACTTCTTCTTCCTCTTGTCTCTCTCTTCATCCTTTCTCTGGGCCTCCAATTCCTGGCGCTTCTTAGCAGTACCAGCTACATCACCACTGCTTGTATACTTGCTTCCGGACATCCTGGGCTTGAAATAAAGATACTGCACTACTGTATACAGTACTGTACAGTAAAGCACACAAAACACAACCACTTGCAGAGGATGCACATGTGTGACAACGTGTGCCAGGCACGTGAACTAACTTACGTGATTGGACTTGCAAATGCACGTTTGCATCTTTGAAAGTTTGCAACTCGAAAGTTCGTATGTAGGGGACTTACTGTACAGGCATTCTTTTCAAATGGTAGAGATGAGATAAATTGACTTTAGAAAGACTAAGCCCTGGTCCCAGGCTAGGCTTGCTGGGGTTGGCCTTTTACACCCTTTGCATTGAAGGACTCTCTGTAAGACCCACTTTTAAGGAGACGCTTTAGCTCAGTGATTGTGAGATCAAATACGGGAGCCAGACTGTCTGAATTTCAATCCTGGCCCTGCCATTTACCACCTAGGTATCTGGAACAAGTTACTTAGCTTCTATACCTGAATTTCCTTATACTTAAAATGAGGATCACACAGTACCTATCTCTCAGCTTCGTTGTAGTGATTAAATAAGTTAATGCAGTTATGGTACCCAGAACATATTAAGCCCTTGATGAGTTGCTGTTCTTACTCCTGCTCCCCATGGAGCAGAACTCTGATGATTCTCAGAGGAGCCAGGCTTCCACCCAAGAGGAGCCATATCTCCTGCCAGTTACATAAGTCTTACACAATGCTTGGACTTTGAGACCTCTAACTAGGGGGAAAGAAGACAAGAAGTCTTTCCTCCTCTGCCTACTGCCTCCCAAATAAACTGACATCTGCCTTGAGAGCTGAACAATAAGTGCTTAATTCTTTTCTCCCACAGTTCGGTTAAGGAAAGGGAGCAAATACAGTGTTTTTCTTGGTACAGTAGATCTTAAATTGTGGTAACAAGCCCACAGAAGGGTTTTTGAACTTGGTAGAAAGCAAGTGATCACAGAAGATTCCTGTCAACTAATTTTTGTGCAAGGTACTGATTGGATGTGAAAGATCATAAAAAGCTATGTGGAAATAATAACTGAATGTCTCATCTTGTGATTCGTCTTCAGAGCAGTTGGCTTAAACTGTTCAGCACTCATGCTTTCCAAGCTAATGATACCCTCTCCAACCCCGTTATGTGTGTGATTTTGTTTTTTTGGTTTTTTTTATATGTGATTTTTTTATTGATGCAGAAAATTCTCATATAACTCAGTATTTATTTGTGATTAAATACCTTACTAGGTGAGGAAGAAAGTATTTTTAAATCTAATGTAAGTAATTCATAAATTCCTACAGCAAACATTTTGCTCAAAGTTAAAAATCTGAAGTCTCTCCTTTTTTTTATTTTTTAAATTTTTTAAACATCTTTTTTGGAGTATAACTGTTTTACAATAGTGTGGTAGTTTTTCCTTTACAACAAAGTGAATCAGTTATATATATACATATGTTCCCATATCTCTTCCCTCTTGAGTCACCCTGTGTGTGATTTTGATAAACACCCCACACCTTTAGGTCAGGGAACTATTATGCAAATGATGCAATAAAGGTTAGCTGAGCTGTTCCCCTTGAAGTAGGTGTCAGAACCAAAGCTGTGAAGCCCAGCTGGCCTTCCATGCCCTCGCCCACTCAGTGAACCCTGAGGAGCTTTGTTTAGCCCAGTTTGAAACTACTGCCCTGTAAGGTTAAGTCTAAGCTCCTTAAGTAAGTCCACGTTACATGATTTGGCTCCCACTTCACCCCTCCCTCTAGCATCAGTCTTCAATATTTCCTACACACTATCCTCATTCACACTTTTGCTAAGGCAGTTCTCCCTCCCTGTATATAATGTGTTCCATTTTAGTTTGCTCTGCTCACTCCGTATCATCCTTTCTCAGTTCAAAATTCTCCACTTCTCCAAATTGCTAGTTTAGGTAAAGCATTCTTTCTCTGATTTCCCGTAGTCCCCTATCCATAACTGTGTTTTAGCATTTACCCTGTTGTATAAATGAAATGATCTGTTTATCCTCTTGACTAGAAAGTGAGTTCCTGGGCCTCAGGGAGTATGCCTTATTCATTCTTTATCTGCAGCATTCAGAATAGCAATTAGAATTAAAGAAGTCATTAAATGTCTGATGGAACTGAGCTGCAGGCCATGGCAGGAGGACCAGAGGAAAAGAAAGATTCGGTACATGTGTAGAGAACAGACTCTACAGGAGTTGAAACAATTATATGATTGGAATAGCAAGGACATGAGGAAAGGGGAGAAAATGAAGGGGATGCCAAAATGTTTAGCATGAGCAACTAGGTACATGGTGGTACCATTAACCAGGATAGGCAGTACAGGCCAAAAGAAGAAGGAGAAGAAAACAGATTTGAAAAGAAAGATGATGAGTGAAGTGGCTGTGTCTGAGGTGTCAATGGGACATGAAGTGAAGATATCCAGTGGGCAGATGAGTAGGTGTGTCCAGAGCTCAGGAACAAGATCTGGCCTAGAAATATATTTGGAGGTTTTAATTATGTTGGCAGGTTGAAGTTGTATGAATGATTATAATTCTCCAGGGAAAGTATACAGAGGGAGGAAATATGCAAACCAAAATGTAGACTGGGGGAAAAAATTGTAGACTAGAAAGAAAGCAGCAAAGCCTCTGACTGGGAGAATCTTCTGAATACTGAGAATGAAAGAAAGTAAGATAGTGCATAAGATGGATCATCAGTCTAAGGAATGGTTAGAAAATGAGTTGCGGGCTTCCCTGGTGGTGCAGTGGTTGAGAGCCCACCTGCCGATGCAGGGGACGCAGGTTCGTGCCCCGGTCCGGGAAGATCCCACATGCCGCGGAGCGTCTGGGCTCGTGAGCCATGGCCGCTGAGCCTGCGCGTCCGGAACCTGTGCTCCGCAATGGGAGAGGCCGCAACAGTGAGAGGCCCGCGTACCGCAAAAAAAAAAAAAAAAAAAAAGAGTTGCCAGTAAGACCGGGGTCTCTCCTAAATGCAATCAGGACAACAGCATATAGAATAAATGTAAGAAATATGAATAAATTATGTTTTCTCAATATATTATAATTCACCTTTATGATGAGAATTTTTTATGACTCACTACAAATGGGAGTAGGAAAGTTAGGATTTATTGATGTTTCTCAGGGGAGTCTATATTGAATGCATTCTGTATTGTAGGCACTGTTTTAAATAATTTAATGTTTCACCAGCCAGCATCTCCCCTCTCTTTTTCTGGGAACTGCTTGTATTAGCTTTCACCAGGTTATGCTATATTATATAACAAACAACTCTGAAAATTCAGTGACTTAGAAAACAAAGGACTAATTTTTGCTTATGTTACATGTAGACTACAAGTTGCTTACAGTGCTGCTTCAGGCTTTAGGAAGACTATGGCTGTGCGCCATGTGCTGTCTCATCCTGGATTCCAGGGTGAAGAAACAACTCTACATGAGACTTGCCCAATCTCATGGCAGAGTGGGGCAGCCAGGGAGCTGCCAGAAAATCATGGTGCCTCTTAAAGCTTCTGCACAGGTGTCACATCATATGGCTAAGCTCAACCTCAGTGGAGAGGGGATATATACTCTTTCCACAAGGAAAGGAAGCTTCAAGTCACATATACGTGGAAAGTGAGGAGTAAATAATTGGGGGCAATAATACAATTTACCACCCTGTTCCTCTGGTCAGCTTAAACCCTGTAGCACCTGTGGGAAAATTGCATGTTCTTTCATGTTCCCAGTCCTTTGGCCACAGTTGATTTCTTCAGGGTTAAGGACATAACCCAAACATCTTCTAACAGGAATTGAGAACGAAAGGGGAAAAAAAGTAGAATCTTGGTAGCCAAATTGTAAGATGTAAAAACGTGGGAGTTATCAGTGACCATGTTCCTCACCATATGGAGGAAACTAAGCTGCAGTTGCAGGGAACAGAGCCAACACAGAGTAAAGTCAAACAGGGACAGAGAGGAAGATCTTATTCCTGCTCTTCCTATGGTTTGGTTGTTCAATCATTCCTTGGATTCTGTGAATTACGAAGTTTTCGGTTTTGTCTAAGCTGAAGCTGAATTGGTTTCTGTCATAGTGAAATCATGATTCATGCGCATGTGTAATTTCATTTAATCCTAACACCAATACTTTTAAGTAGTTACTGTAATTGACATTTTATAAATGAGGCTCAGAATTAGAGATGGAAATTCTCCCTGGTACCCTGCCTAGAAGAAATATTTTACAATAACACCCAACTGCATTATTCTACCCTGTGCTCACCAAGCAATTTTTTGACCTGGTCTTTTCCACGGGTCTGGGAAACAGAGACCAAAAAAAATGATATTGATTATCTGATATTGGTTATCTTGCCAGAAATAGTTTGCATTATGAAATAATTTATTGACATGATTTATAAATTAGTTTCTTCTTAGTTTGGTTAGCATGAATCATTTCTGAGAATTAGAGGTAACTCTTTAGAGTTTAAGGATCTGAAAAGTTGAGGGTCATATTAGAGCTAAACCTTCTCAGGATCTGACCTTGCCTAGACTTGTACGACCTCTTTTGGACATCTTCTTAGCTACACAGCTGCCATAAACTAAGATTCCTCAAGATGTCAAAGATAGAGGTTCCACCAACAATTGAACCCTGGCCACAAAACTGAACTTTCTAATGAGTTGTATCTCAACAAACATTTTTTTAAATTATCAGGCAAAATTCCAAATGAAAAGTGGGCAAAAAACTGTCAGAATCAACTTTCTTTGAACTCTGGAAATTAGCCAAAGGCCTGCAGCAACCTGGCAAAAATATTTATTTAAGGAAAATAGCTGATTCTTAGTAAGTACTAATGGGATTCCAGTCCCATCCCCCTCTCCTTAGATCAGTGGTAGCTGTGAGAATAACAGCCTGCATTCCTGGTACCAGAGTGAGCAAAGAATTGTGATTAGTTATTTGTTCTAATCTGCCTGGGGGCTTCCTAGAATAGTGGCTTAAAGACGTGTCTTTATTTTGTCTAACTACAAACTAGCCTAGTGCTAAATCTCCTTCCCAGGAGTATTTGTTGAAAATATTTACTGTCTAATATCTTAGGTTACTACTGCCTACGGTGATCACTAACAGCAGGGACAAACAGCAGACTAAACAAAAAGCTTGTGAGGAAAGGCCGGGGAATGAGTGTCCAGTAAGGGCTTACAAAGCTCTGACAAAGTCCTGAGAATGTAGAAGGCCAAATGCATGCGTAGGGCTGTGTGCATGCTCAGGAAAAAAAAAAAAAAAAAACTCTGAAATTTTCACCTCCCGCTGACCTTAAGGCTGTAAGAAAGCAGGAAATAAAGGCTAAGGTAGAATTGTAAGGTTCTTGGCAAGTGTTGAAAGTAGGCCACAACAAAACAATGTTGGAATTATTCCAATTAATAACCTTACATTAGCATCTAAGTGTTCAAGTGAAAGGAAGAGTCACATGTCTCTCACTTTAAATCAAAAACTAGAAATGATTAAGCTTAGAGAGGAAATCATGCCGGGCTGAAAGCTAGACCTCTTGCACCAACAGTTAGCCAAGTTGTGAATGCAAAGGAAAAGTTCTTGAAGGAAATTAAAAGTGCTATTCCAGTGAGCACATGAATGATAAGAAAGCAAAACAGCCTTATTGCTGATATGGAGAAAGTTTTAGTGGATCAAACCAGCCACAGCATTCCCTTAAGCCAAAGCCTAATCCAGAGCAAAGCTGTAACTCTCTTCAACTCTGTGAAGGTTGAGAGAGGTGAGGAAGCTGCAGAAGGAAAGTGTGAAGTGAGCAGAGGTTGGTTCATGAGGTTTAAAAAAGGAAGCCATCTCCATAACATAAAAGTGCAAGCTGAAGCAACAAGTACTGTTGTAGAAGCTACAGCAAGTTACCCAGATCTAGCTAAGATCATTAATGAAGGTGGTTACACTAGACAACAGGTTTTCAGTGTAGATGGAACAACCTTATATTGGAAGAAGATGCCATCTAGGACTTTCATAGCTAAATTGGAGAAGTCAATGCCTGACTTCAAAGCTTCAAAGGACAAGCTGACTCTTGCTGGTGCCAACACAGCTGGTGACTTTAAGTTGAAGCCAATGCTCATTTACTATTCCAAAAATCCTAGGGTCCTTAAGAGTTATGCTAAATCTACTCTGCTTGTGCTCTATAAATGGAACAACAAAGCCTGAATGACAGCCTATCTGTTTATGACGTAGGTTACTGAATAGTTTAAGCCCAATGTTGAGACCTACTGCTCAGAAAAAAACGTTTCCTTTCAAAATACTACTGTTCATCAACAATGAACCTGGTCATCCAAGAGCTCTGATGGAGATGTACAGTGAGATTAATGTTGTGCATGATAACACATTTATTCTGCTGTCCGTGAATCAAGGAGTAATTTCGACTTTCAAGTCTTATTATTTAAGAAATATATTTTGTAGGGTGTAGCTGCCATAGTGATTCCTCTGATGGATCTGGGCAAAGTAAATTGGAAACCTTCTGGAAGGATTCACAGGTGCCATTAAGAAACTTTGTGATTCATAAGAAGAGGTCAAAATATCAACATTAACAGGAGTATGGAAGAACTTTATTCCAACCCTCACAGGTGACTTTGAGGGGTTCAAGACTTCAGTGGAGGAAGTAACTGCAGATGTGGTGGAAATAGCAAGAGAACCAGAATTAGAAGTGGAGTATGAAGACGTGACTGAACTGCTGCTACCTCATGATAAAACTTTAATGAATGAAGAGTTGCTCCCTAAGGATGTGCAAAGAAAGTGTTTTCTTGAGATGAAATCTACTCCAAATGAAGATGCTCTGAAGTTTGTTGAACAAAAACGTAGGATTTAGAATATTACATAAACTTCATTGACAAAGCAATAGCAGGGTTTGAGGAGACTGACTGCAATTTTGTAAGTTCTACTGTGGTAAAATGCTATCAAAGAGCATTGCATGCTGCAGAGAAATTGTTTGTGAAAGGAAGAGTCAGTGCGGCAAACTTCATAGTGTCCTATTTTAAGAAATCACGGGACTTCCCTAGTGGTCCAGTGGTAAAGAATCCACCTTCCAATGCAGGGGACGCGGGTTCAATCCCTGGTCAAGGAACTTAGATCCCACATGCTGTGGGGCAACTAAGCCTGTGCGGCATAACTATAGACCCACGCACTCTGGAGCCCACACCACAACTAGAGAGAGAAAACCCGCAGGCCACAACTAGGGAGAAGCCCAGGCTGCAACGAAAGATCCCGCCTGCCGCAAAAAAGATCCCGCGTGCCGCAACTAAAACCTGATGTAGCAAAAAACAAACAAATAAATATTTTTTAAAAAAGAAAAGAAATTGCCACAGCCACCCCAGCCTTCAGCTGACCACCCTGCTGACCACTCTGATCTGTCAGCAGCCATCAACATCAAGGCAAGACCCTCTACCAGCAAAAAGATTACAACTTGCTGAAGGCTCAGATGATGGTAAGCATTTTCTTAGCAATAAAGTTTTTAAATTAAGGTATGTACATTGTTTTTTTAGACATAATGCTATTGCATACGTAATAGACTGAGGTACTGTGTAAACATGACTTTTGTATGTACTGAGAAGCCAAAAAATTTATGTGACTCACTCTATTGAGATATCTGCTTTATTGCAGTGATCTGGAACCAAACCTGCAATCTCTCTGAGGTATTACTATGTTTAAGGACTCTGCCCAATCATTTGCTGACCACTAAGATAATAGAGACTTCAGGAGCCACATAAAACAAAGAATAGACTACAGAATTCATCTGTTTAGAAAAGTCATGAAACAATAACAACTACAATAAGCAGCAACAACAACAAATCCTTGGAAATGGAGAGTTGATACAATTATTATCACCCAAAGTCCATAATTTAAGATTCATTCCTGGTGTTGTACATTCTATGAGTTTTGACAGATGTATAATGACATGTATCTGCAATTACAGTATTGTACATAGTAGCCCTAAAACTCCTCTGTGCTCTGCCTATCCATCCTTTTCTCCCTCTAACCCCAGGCAACCATTCATCTTTTTACTGTCTCCATAGTTTTGCCTTTTCCAGAATGCCATATAGTTGCAATCATATAAGATACACCATTTCCAGATTAACTTTTTTCACTTTGTAATATGTGATCAATGTTCCTCTATGTCTTATCATGGCTTGATAACTTACTTCTTTTCAGTGATAATATTCCTTTTTCTGGATGTACCACAGTTTATCCATTCACCTACTAAAGGGCATATTGGTTCCTCTCATGTTTTGGTAATTATGAATAAAGCTGATATAAACATCCGTGTGCAGGTTTTGTGTTAGCATGAGTTTTTAACTCCTTTTTGGCTGAATACCAAAATCGTGATTGCTAGATTGGGTGGTAAAATTATGTTTCATTTTTCAGAAGGCGCCAAATGCCTTTCAGAGTGGCTGTACTATTTTGCATCCCTGCAAGCAATGTATGAGAGTTCCTGTTGCTGCATATCCTCAACAACATTTGGTGTAATCAGTGGTTTGAATTTTAGCTATTCTAATAGATGTATGGTGATACCTTCTTTTAATTTGAAAGTCCCTGATGAAATGTGATGTTGAGCATTTTTTAATATGATTATTTGATAACTGTATATCTTCTTTAATAAGATGTCTATTCATATCTTTAGCCCATCTTTTAGTCAGGTTGTGTGTTATTGTTGGGTTGTAAGAGTTCTTTGTATATTTTGGTTAACAGACCTTTATCAGATCTGTCTTTTACAAATATTTTCTCCCACTCTGTGGCTTGTCTTCTCCTTCTCTTGACTGTCTTTTTGCAGAGGAGAAGTTTTTAATTTTAATGAAGCCCAGGTTATCAATTCTTTCATGGATTTTGCCTTTGGTGTTATACCTAAAAAGTCATCACCATGCCCAGGGTCATATAGATTTTTTCCAATGTTATCTTCTAGGAGTTTTATAGTTGTGCATTTTACTCTTAGGTCTGTGATATATTTTTAGTTAATTTTTGTAAAAGATATGAGGTCTGTGTCTAGATTCACATTTTTCCATATGAATGTGCAGTTGTTCCAGCGCCATTTGTAGAAAAGTCTACCTTTGCTCCATTGTGTTGCCTTTGCTTCTTTGTCAGAGATCAGTTGATTATATTTATATAGGTACAATTCTGGACTCTCTAGTCTATTCCATTGATCTACATGTCTATTCTTCTGCCAGTACCACACTGTCTTGATTACTGTAGTTTATAGTAAGTCTTAAGGTCAGCTTGTGTCAGCCTTCTGACTTTGTTCTTTTCCTTCAATATTGTGTTGGCTATTCTGGATTTTTATCTCTCCGTGTACATTTAGAAACAGTTGTTGATATCCAAAAAATAATTTATTAAGATTATTAGGATTTCATTGAATCTATATATCAAGTTGGGAAGAACTGACATCTTGACAATATTGAGTCTTCTTATCCATGAATATGGAATATCTATTTATTTAGGTCTTTGATTTCTTTCATCAGAGATTTGTAGTTTTCTTCAACTAGATCTTGCACATATTTTGTTAGATTTATACCTAAGTATTTCATTTTGTGGGGAGGGGTGCTAACGTATGTGCTATTTTTTAAAATCTCAAATTCTGCTTGTTCATTGTTGGTATACAGGAAAGCCATATACTTTTGTATATTAACCTTGTATACTGCAACTTTGCTATATTGCTTATTAGTCCCAGAAAGGTGTTTTTGGCAATTATTTCACACCTTTTGTATAAACAACCATGTCATCTGTGAACAAAGACAGTTCTATTTCTTCTTGAAACTCTATACCCATTGAACAATAACACCCAATTCCACCCTCCCTGCAGCTGCTGGCAACCACCATTTTACTCTCTGCTTCTCTGAGTTTGACTACTCTAAGTACCTCATGGAAATAGAATTATATAGAATTTGTTTTTTTGTGACTGTCATTTCATTTAGCATAATATCCTCCAGGTTCATTCATATTGTAGCATATGTCAGAATTTTCTTCCTTTTTAAGGCTGAATAATATTCTGTTGTGTGTATATATTACATACAATGTATGCATCCATTACTGGACACTTGGGTTTCTTCCATGTTTTAGCTGCTGTGAATAATGCTGCCATGAACATGGTTGTACAAAACATCTCTTTGAGACGCAGCTTGCAATTCTTTTGGGTAGGTACCCAGAAGTGGAATTGCTGGATCTTATGCTAATCCTATTTTTAATTTTTTGAGGAACTACCATACTGTTTTCCACTGTACCATTTTACTTTCCTACCAACAATACACAAGGGTTCCACTTTCTCCAAGTCCTTGCCAACACTTTTTATTTTCTGGTTTTTTGATATTAACTATTCTACTGGATGGGAGGTGGTATCTCATTTTACTTTTAATTTGCATTTCCCTAATGATTAATGTTGATCTTTTTTTTCATGTGCTTATTGACCATTTATATATCTTCTTTGGATAAATGTCTATTCACGTCCTTTGCTGATTTTTGAATCGAGCTGTTTGGTTTTTTTGTTGATGAGTTTTAGGAGTTCTCTATACATTCTGGATATTAATCACTTATCTGATAAATGATTTACAAATATTTCTTCCATTGTGTGGGTTGCTTTTTTTACTCTGTTGATATTGTGATTATTATTATTCCTTGCAGTAACATAAGTTATCTGTAAGGTACATGGTGTAATGGAAAGAGCACTGTATCAGGGGACTTGATTTCAAGTCCTGTTCACATTTATTATCTCTGACTGAGGTATAGAGTCCTGGGTTTGAATTCCAAGTCTACCACTTATTAGCAATCTGAACTCAAGCAGAATTTTGAAACTTAGTTTCCTCATCTGAAAAATGGATAATATAATAAATCGTACCTTGTATGTTCTTGTGAGATTAACAATACTATACATAAAGCACCTGGCACATAGAAAATGATTATTATTTGATATTATTTTAGTGGGATTTTTCCCCTTTGAGTTGTTTTAGTTGTATACTTTAGGAACTTAGGGAGAGATTATCACAGAGTGGTTTTTAATCCCAGTAAAAAAAGAGTAAGACCACTTAGTACCGTCCCAAGGAATAGAGATAAAAAATAGTGGATGGGATACAACTTCATGGGATACCTTACCTAGTTCTTTGATAAAGGAAAAAGAGATGGAAAAGACAGAAATCAATTATGTCTAATTTCAATTTCAAAAGTTTCCTCCTTAGTCCAAGATGTTCAGTATCAAGCCATATGTTTGATGACATTGGCAGAAGGCAGGAGGAGAAATCCCAGAATGTTCTTTGTAGCAAATGGAAATATAAGGAGAATCATTTGATAGCAAATTTTTATCTTTCTCTATGGCGTATAATAAATATATACGAACCCGAAATTCTTATTGGATATTCAAATTTGTAAATAGGCAAATTACCTTCAAGTGTAAATGTGGTATTCAAATAGTAATTTAGAAAAATTTTTAAATCAATATAAGTGGGACTTCCCTGGTTGTCTAAGTCCTCATGCTGCAACTAAGGGCCTGCGTGCCACAATGAAGATCCTGCGTGCCACAACTGATATCCGGCACAACCAAGATAAATAAAAATAAATAAATAAATAATAAAAAAGAAAGAAAACAATGTAAGTATGTAAGCAGAGCTATACAGTTGTCTCTCTGATAAAGATAATTAAAAGAAAGGGTAAAGCTTTGATAACACATCATGTCCATTTCTCTCCTGAAAATAATAAATACCATAAAGAATAGTATATCCCATAATAAAATTTTTAATAATATGGTTGAAACAAAGGAAATCAGGTTACATATACATATGTATATGTCAGGATGAAATCCTGTTATTTATTAATGCACTTAAAATAACATGATAAATTCATTAAATATTACCATGATAACATACTTTTATGAAGAATAATTACATCTTCCAAAACAAAAAAATAGTAGTGAGGACAGTGGCATTGTTTTACGTTTTCAAATCTCATTAATATCTAACTTAAACAAAGATCCTATCTTCTCATTCTATGAGTGCAATATGTTGTTTTAGTAGAATTTTATAAAGAAAACCCAGCCTGTAATAGATATGTAGCTGTGAAAGTGAGGAATATTTTAATAACATTTTTGCATAATCGAGGATATTTTTCTTTGATACAATACTCAACAATGAATAGTTTCTTAAAGGCTAGTTACAATATGAAATCTGAAAATATATCAATGGACTTTAAAAAAAAAATCATCTGGCTGGAACCATTATTATTTCAGAAATAAGCATCCTATGTAATTTGAGGTGGCTAGAATAGTTATATCTGTAATATAATATTTGTCAGATTACTGTAATAAATATTTGTCAGAAACAACAATCATCTCAGTAATCATACACATTTTTTATTCATAAAGTAAAATGTCACAAGAGTGTTAGCTAATGGTCTACACAGTAGAAAAGGAAAAGTCTGCTAGGGAAAGCTCTAAAGAAACATTTTCCCCATTACAATTTTGATTGGTATAGTTCATGAAGAAAGCCTGGTTTTGCCTTCCTTTTTGGTGCTTAGTCTGAGAAAGAACACAAGAAACCAAGTCTTAGGAGAAAAACTGCTTTCAAAATCTCAAGTGTCAGCCACAAATAGGCTCTTTTGATAAAATCTTCAAAGTTAAAGAGATGAGAAATACAAGTATATATTCTATAAGGTATTTCAAAAAATTCAGCAACTATAAATGTATCATTTGTATACTTGAAAGTATAATTTTCATGCTTTGAATATTTTATCCTGAGAAAAGGTTTGAGTATTTTGTTCTAGAGATTCGAAAATGAAATTTACACATACACATATAATATATACTATGTGTCAGGGATTATGGATATATTATGTACATCAGGAATTCTCCATATGATTAACATTCTGGACTGTCCAAACAATGTCAAACAATGAGAAACCAAACATGATCACATCTGTGTTTTAAAAAGAGCACAGAGGGCAGAGTCAAGATGGCGGACTAGGAGGATGCAGAATTCATATCTCCACACAACTAGGGCACCTACCAGGCACCGGTGGGGGACCACGGATATCTAAGGGGACAGGAGGAACCCTCAACAACCGGGTAGGACCTGGGGCATGGGGGAAGTGAAGGGGGACGAGAAGTGGAGGTGGGACGGGACTGGTGCCCCTGAGAGGTGGCTGGGGGAGGGGAAGGGATCCCACACCAGAAGGGGGAAATTGGGGGACCACTGGGAAGGCAGAGGATCAGAAGGGAGCATGTCCAGGATTCCCCTGCCCCCTTGGGGCCCCGGAAGCCTGCTGAGATCCAAGGCCTGATCCTCTGCCCATCGAGGCCCCTCCAGCCACATGGGTCCTGAGAGAGTGGGAGGGAGGGAAGAGGGAGCAAAAGTAAAGGCCGGACCTACAGGACCAGCACCCCTGAGGGGTGGCTGGGGGAGGGGAGGAGTTCCTACACCCAGCAAGACCCACCCACAGTTAGGGGTCCAGCAGGGATAGGGGAGATGGTGGGGTATGGAGGAATGGAAGGGAACGCAGCCAGCACTTTCCCTGTCCACTTAGGCATGGGGGAGCCAATTGGGCTCCCAGGCCTAATCCTCCTCCATTGGAGCTTCCCTCCTGCACAGAGCCCAAGCTCCGCCCCTACACCCACTCCCAGGGCCCTACCTCTACACTCGGAGACCCCTCTGACACCCCTCCAACGCACTGGGCCTAAACCCCATCCACACACCCTCACCGAAGGCCTTATCTCCGAACTCCAGGACTCCACACTCCAGAGGCCCTCCTTTGGACATGCTGCCTCTCCCCTTCCACACAGGTCCTAAACAGAGGCCCCCCCCGCCACACT
Source organism: Kogia breviceps (assembly GCF_026419965.1). NCBI lineage: Eukaryota > Metazoa > Chordata > Mammalia > Artiodactyla > Physeteridae > Kogia > Kogia breviceps. Next base: position 27,391,011 of record NC_081315.1, read on the forward strand.
TGAACGTCGCCCTGCCTAGGCCCCACCCCCAGGGCCTTTTCTGGCTGCCTGTGTTCTGAGCCAAGGCCCCACCCCAGGCTCAAACGTCACCCCACCACCCACCTAGGTCCCACCCCACCCTAAACTCCGCCCCTGCCCAAATTCCACCCCTGCCTAAACTCCACCCCCATAGCTAAGGCTTTTTTTTTTTTCTTTTTTCCTCTTTCAGATTGGGGTTCTGTTTTACCCTGTTGATTCATTATTGTTGATTCATTTATATTTTTATTTTTCCTAATCTTTTATTGTTCTAATTTTATTTTATTCTTTATACTTTGTTATTGTTCTCTCCTTTTGGCTTGTTCCCCCCACTTTTTTTTTCTTTTTTCTGTTGTGGTTTTATTTTATCTTGTTGCAGTTGTTTCAATTATATTTTTATTTTTCCTAATATATTTTTTATCTTTCTAATTTTGTTTTTTATTCTTTGATATTGTACTGCTTTTTTTTTTTTTTTTTTTTTGCCATGCCACACAGCTTCCAGGACCTTGCTTCCCAGGCCAGAGGTTGGGGCTGAGCTCCTGTGGTGGGAGCTCCAAGTCCAAACTGCTGGACTAACAGGGAACCTCAGACCCCAGGGAATATTAGAGTGAGCCCTCCCGGAGGTCCTCATCTCAGCACCAAAACCCAGCTCTATCCAACTGCCTGCAAACTCCAGTGCTGGACACCTCAGGCCAAACAACCAGTAAGACAGGAATACAGCCCCACCCATCAAAAAAAATAAATACATAAAATGACAAAAAAATATGTTACAGATGAAGGAGCAAGGTAAAAACCTACAAGAACAAATAAATGAAGATGAAATAGGCAACCTACCTGAAAAAGAACTCAGAGTAATGATAGTAAAGATGATACAAAATCTCGGACACAGAATGGAGAAAATACAAGAAACATTTAACAAGGATCTAAAAGAACTAAAGAGCAAACAGTGATGAACAACAAAATAAATGAAATTAAAAATACTCTAGAAGGAATCAATAGCAGAATAACTGAGGCAGAAGAACAGATAAGTGAGCTGGAAGATAAAATGGTGGAAATAGCTGTCAGGGAGCAGAATAATGAAAAAAGAATGAAAAGAATTGAGGACAGTCTCAAAGACCTCTGGTACAACATTAAATGCACCAACATTCAAATTATAGGGCTCCCAGAAGAAGAAGAGAAAAAGAAAGGGTCTGAGAAAATATTTGAAGAGATTATAGCTGAAAACTTCCCTAACATGGGAAAGGAAATAGTCAATCAAGTCCAGGAAGTGCAGAGCGTCCCATACAGGATAAACCCAAAGAGAAACACATGGAGACACGTATTAATCAAACTATCAAAAATTAAATACAAAGAAAAAATATTAAAAGCAGCAAGGGAGGGCTTCCTTGGTGGCGCAGTGGTTGAGAACCTGCCTGACGATGCAGGGGACACGGGTTCGTGCCCTGGTCTGGGAAGATCCCACATGCCGCAGAGCGGCTGGGCCATAAGCCATGGCTGCTGAGCCTGTGCGTCCGGAGCCTGTGCTCCACAATAGAAGAGGCCACAACAGTGAGAGGCCTGTGTACCACAAAAAAAAAAAAAAAAAAAAAAAAAAAAAAAAAAAAAAAAAGCAGCAAGGGAAAAGCAACAAATAACATACAAGGGAATCACCATAAGGTTTAGCAGAAACTCTGCAAGCCAGAAGGGATTGGCAGGACATACTTAAAGTGATGAAAAGGAAGAACCTACAATCAAGATTACTCTCCCCAGCAAGAGTCTCATTCAGATTTGACAGAGAAATTAAAACCTTTACAGACAAGCAAAAGTTAAGAGAATTCAGTACCACCAAACCAGCTTTACAACAAATGCTAAAGGAGCTTCTCTAGGCAGGAAACACAAGAGAAGGAAAAGACCTACAAAAACAACCCCAAAACAAGTAAGAAAATAGTAAAAGGAACATACATATCAATAATTACCTTAAATGTAAATGGATTAAATGCTCCAACCAAAAGACATAGACTGGCTGAATGGATCCAAAAACAAGACCTGTATATATGCTGTCTATAAGAGACCCACTCAGACCTAGGGACACATACAGACTGAAAGTGAGGGAATGGAAAGAGATATTCCATGCAAACGGAAATCACAAGAAAGCTGGTGTAGCAATTCTCATATCAGACAAAATAGACTTTATTTTTTATTTATTTATTTTTTAATTCAAGACCCATTTATGCTCTAGCTCTGCCCACATGGAGATACCCTCCTTGAAAAGGCATTAAATCCTTCCATTCACTTTAACACCTTGTGCTGAAAACACATGTTCCAAGGTTTCAACTATGAGATCCACATTCTTAAAGCACTAATTCTTAAACCTCATCTAGATTTCTCCCCTTGGATGGGGGGAGATGACCCAAACACAGCGAAGAACAGCTCAGGACTGTGAGCTCTGCTCTCCCAGAAGACCTTGCAGCTCCCCTGACCACCTGGCTAGAGTCAGGATTAGGACCCTGAGACGAAGGGCGCCTGCTGGGCTGCTGCCACCACAGATGGGACGCCGCTGCCTTCGGGCACCTTCCTGCTGCCACCGCCACTGGCCCCCAGCTCCTGTCCTCTTCACTAGGCTTGCTGTCACCTTTAGTTTCCCTGGAGTATGGGGATTTCAAACGGTCTCCGCTCACACTTTTGTATCACTCTTGCTGCCTCAGCACTGCTGATCCACACCAAGAGGTGAAAAGCACACCGAACTGCTTTTCAACACACCAATATTCCACACAAAAATTATTTTATAAGCCTGCAGGTTCTTTCTCATCAGAGGATATTCCCAAGGCCATGACTTCCCCCAGCTCTCCACTGCCCTTGTAAGCAGACTGGATGTGCCTGGCCGCTGTGCTGTGAGTCAGGCACACCCCCCTGGCTCCCCTCCGGCACACCCTCCTGGAGCACTGAGGACGGTGCCCTGGGCTCATCAGCAGGATCTGTCCTGAATCCAGTCATAGAGTGACAAGAGCCACACCTGCAGGTCTATTCCACTGATCAGCCACACAAGACCGAGCTGGGCCCACGGACCTTGGTCTGAATTCTGTTAGCTTGTCATTCTTGCCTAGGTTCATAGGCCAACAGCCACCATCCTTCCTTTCCTGCTCATCATTGCACCAGTGGCTGACACACTGCTTCTGTCACACACCTGGCAACCTCGTGTTCCGGGGCAAGCCAAGAACTGAGACCCCAGCAGACCCTAGTTCCCAGCAGGCAAACTCACCATTAAGCTACTGCTGCCTAGCCGTGTTCTTGAGGCTTCAGAGCCAGGAAAGTGCAGAGAGCATAGCAAGCTGTGGCGCCCCCAGACCCAGACCCACGATGCTCTGCAGAGGCACCAGAACCTCGCTGCACCCCCTGCAACACAAGCAACTTCTGCACCCACCTGTCCCGCAGACCTGGGTGCACCACTGGCAACTGGGACCCAGGATGGAGGTGCAGGATGCGAGGCTCAGCTGGCGGCAGGTGCTGGGGTGGGCGGGGACCTGGGCTCCAGCCCTGAGGCCTTGCAGACCCTTCCAGGCCCACCTCCGTCCCCACCACCTGGAAAGTGACAAAACAGACTTTAAAATAAAGACTGTTACAAGAGACAAGGACACTACATAATGATCAAGGGATCAATCCAGGAAGAAGATATAACAATGGTAAATATTTATGCACCCAACATAGGAGCACCTCAATACATAAGGGAAATGCTAACAGCCATAAAAGGGGAAATTGACAGTAACACAATCATAGTAGGGGATGTTAACACCCCACTTTCACCCATGGACAGATCATCCAAAATGAAAATAAATAAGGAAACACAAGCTTTAAATGACACATTAAACAAGATGGACTTAATTGATATTTATAGGACATTCCATCCAAAAACAACAGAATACACTTTCTTCTCAAGTGCTCATGGAACATTCTACAGGATAGACCATATCTTGGGTCACAAATCAAGCCTTGATAAATTTAAGAAAATTGAAATTGTATCAAGTATCTTTTCCGACCACACCACTAAAAGACTAGACATCAATTACAGGGAGAAAACTATAAAAAATACAAACACATGGAGGCTAAACAATACGCTACTAAATAACTAAGGGATCACTGAAGAAATCAAAGAGGAAATTTAAAAAATACCTAGAAACAAATGGCAATGAAAACACGATGACCCAAAACCTATGGGATGCAGCAAAAGCAGTTCTAAGAGGGAAGTTTATAGCAATACAAGCCTATCTCAAGAAAGAAGAAAAATTTCAAATAAACAATCTAAACTTAAAACTAAAGAAACTAGAGAAAGAAGAACAAACAAAACCCAAAGTGAGTAGAAGGAAAGAAATCATACAGATCACAGCAGAAATAAATGAAATAGAAACAAAGAAAACAATAGCGAAGATCAATAAAACTAAAAGCTGGTTCTGTGAGAAGATAAACAAAATTGATAAACCATTAGCCAGACTCATCAATAAAAAGAGGGAGAGGACTCAAATCTATAGAATTAGAAATGAAAAAGGAGAAGTAACAACGGACTCTGCAGAAATCCAAAGGATCATGAGAGATTACTACAAGCAACTCTGTGCCAATAAAATGGACAACCTGGAAGAAAAGGACAAATTCTCAGAAAAGCACAACCTTCTGAGACTGAACCAGGAAGAAATAGAAAATATAAACAGACCGATCACAAGCACTGAAATTGAAACTAGTGATTAAAAATCTTCCAACAAACAAAAGCCCAGGACCCGATGGCTTCACAGGTGAATTCTATCAAACATTTAGAGAAAAGTTAACACCTATCCTTCTCAAACTCTTCCAAAATATAGCAGAGAGAGGTACACTCCCAAACTCATTCTATGAGGCCACCATCACCCTGATACCAACACCAGACAAAGATGTCACACAAAAAAAAAACCCTACAGGCCAATATCACTGATGCACATAGATGCAAAAATCCTCAACAAAATACTAGCAAACAGAATCCAGCAGCACATTAAAAGGATCATACACGATGATCAAGTGGGGTTTATCCTAGGAATGCAAGGATTCTTCAGTATACGCAAATCAATCAATGTGATACACCATATTAAAAACTGAAGGCTAAAAACCATATGATCATCTCAATAGATGCAGAAAAAGCATTCTACAAAATTCAACACCCATTTATGATAAAAAACTCTCCAGAAAGTGGGCATAGAGGGAACTTACCTCAACATAATAAAGGCCATATATGACAAACCCACAGCCAACATCTTTCTCAATGGTGAGAAACTGAAACCATTTCCTCTAAGATCAGGAACAAGACAAGGTTGCCCACTCTCACCACTGTTATTCAACATAGTTGTGGAAGTTTTAGCCATAGCAGTCAGAGAAGAAAAAGAAATAAAAGGAATCCAAATTGGAAAAGAAGTAAAGCATTCACTGTTTGCAGATGACATGATACTATACATAGAAAACCATAAAGATGCTACCAGAAAACTACTAGAGCTAATCCATGAATTTGGTAGGGTAGCAGGATACAAAATTAATGCACAGAAGTCTCTTGCATTCCTATACACTAATGATGAAAAATCTGAAAGGGAAATTAAGGCAACACTCCCGTTTACCACTGCAACAAAAAAAAATACCTAGGAATAAACCTACCTAAGGAAACAAAAGACCTGTGTGCATAAAACTATAAGACACTGATGAAAGAAATTAAAGATGATACAAAGAGATGGAGAGATAGAGCATGTTCTTGGATTGGAAGAATCAACATTGTGAAGATGACTATATTACCCAAAGCAATCTACAGACAGATTCAATGCAATTCTTATCAAACTACCAATGACATTTTTCACAGAACTAGAACAAAAAAGTTCACAATTTGAATCGAAACACAAAAGACCTTGAAAAGCCAAAGCAATCTTGAAAAAGGAAAACGGAGCTGGAGGAATCAGGCTCCCAGACTTCAGACTATACTACAAAGCTATAGTAATCAAGACAGTATGGTACTGTCACAAAAACAGAAATATAGATCAATGGAACAGGATAGAAAGCTCAGAGATAAACCCACATACATATGGTCATCTTATCTTTGATAAAGGAGACGAGTATACAACAGAGAAAAGACACCCTCTTCAGTAAGTGGTGCTGGGAAAATTGGACAGCTACATGTAAAAGAATGAAATTAGAACACTTCTTAACACCATGCACTAAAATAAACTAAAAATGGACTAAAGGCTTAAATGTAAGGCCAGACACTATAAAACTCTTAGAGGAAAACATAGGCAGAACATTCTGTGACATAAATCACAGCAAGATCCTTTTTGACCCACCTCCTAGAGAAATGGTAATAAGAACAAAAATAAACAAATGGGACCTAATGAAACTTAAAAGCTTTTGTACAGCAAAGGAAACCATAAGACGAAAAGACAACCCTCAGAATGGGAGAAAATATTTGCAAACGAAGCAACTGACAAAGGATTAATCTCCAAAATATACAAATAACTCATGAAGCTCAATATCAAAAAAAAAACCACAAGCTCATGAATTTCCATATCAAAAAAACAAACAACCCAATCCAAAAGTGGGCAGAAGACCTAAATAGACATTTCTCCAAAGAAGACATACAGATTGCCAACAAACACATGAAAGGATGCTCAACATCACTAATCATTAGAGAAATGCCAATCAAAACTACAATGAGATGTCATCTCACACCAGTCAGAATGGCCATCATAAAAAAATCTACAAACAATAAATGTTGGAGAGGATGTGGACAAAAGGAGACCCTCTTGCACTGTTGGTGGGAATGTAAATTGGTACAGCCACTATGGAGAACAGTATGGAGGTTCCTTAAAAAACTAAAAACAGAACTACCATATGACCCAGCAATCCCACTAGTGGGCATATACCCTGAGAAAACCATAATTCAAAAAGAATCATGTACCACAACGTTCATTGCAGCACCATTTACAATAGCCAGGACATAGAAGCAACCTAATTGTCCAGATGAATGGATAAAGAAGATGTGGCACATATATACAATGGAATATTACTCAGCCATAAAAAGAAATGAAATTGAGCTATTTTTAGTGAGGTAGATGGACCTAGAGTCGTTACACAGAGTGAAGTAAGTCAGAAAGAGAAAATCAAATACCATATGCTAACACATATATATGGAATCTGAAAAGAAATGGTTCTGATGACAGGAATAAAAACACAGATGTATAGAATGAACTTGAGGACATGGGAAGAGGGAAGGGTAAGCTGGGACGTAGTGAGAGAGTAGCACTGACATATATACACTGCCAAATATAAAATAGATAGCTAGTGGGAAGTAGCCACATAGCACAGGGAGATCAGCTCAGTGCTTTGTAAGCACCTAGAAGGGTGGGATAGGGAGGGTGGAAGGGAGAGACAGAGAGAGGTTATGGGGATATATGTATGCATATAGCTGATTCACTTTGTTATACAGCAGAAACTAACACAACATTGTAAAACAATTATACTGCAATAAAGATGTTTTTAAAAAGTGCCTGCGCTCACAGGGGCCTTCTCTCCAGTTCATAAGTTTAGCCAACAGCAGAGTATCTGCAAGTGTGTAAAGTTGAAATAAGGCTCCCTCCAGACAGAAGAGCCATGGTAAAAATGAAACACCGTTTCTCTTAGGCCTTTTATGAGGAGGGAGACAGAGGTCCCACTGCCATGTATCCCAAATCAGAGCCCTGCTCCTCAGTCACTGTTTTGGGCTAGACTGATGTGAGCGGTATTATTCCAATGTGCTTCTCATCGAAATGCAAAATATGCCACCATCATTACTCTAGTGTCACTTGCGGCCTCTTGGTCAAGTGAAGATGTTTCAAATGCTGCATTTCCAAGTCAAAACTGGCTACACAGTATTTAGGGGACTCCAAAAAAGAATTGCGAAGCCCTTAATTAGGGGCGTGGCACCTGAGGGCTTTTAACACCCAGACAGGCCTGAAGAAAAGGGGATAAATTGTCATTCTTCTCACTCCATCATTCTCTCCATCTTGAGCGCTGTGCTTGGCTGTCCCCGGCGCTGTCCCCAGGCCAGGTTTCTCCCGTGAGCCTTGTCCCTGTGCCATTAATAATCACCAAGGTTGCCCACACGGCAAGGGCACGCTCACTGCCTTCCCTGGCTCCCTGGGGCCCACATCCCAGCTACTCTTTGTTTCCTGTTTGGAGAACTGGAGGGACAGGACCTCATTTCTCATTCTCCCTGGATGAGTCCCAAGGTCTCCAGGCTAGAGATCCGCAGACTCTGGCCTGCCTCTGCCTGTTTGTGTGAATAATGGTTTATTGGCACACACACACACACACACACACACACACACACACACACACACACACACACACACACAGCACTGAGAAGGAACAGTGGAAGAATGAATCACCTATGTCTGTGTTTTCTACTTATTTATTTATTTATTTATTTATTTATATTTTGGCTGTGCCGGGTCTTAGTTGCAGAACACGGGATCTTTGTTGCAGCATGCTGGATCTTTAGTTGTGGCATGCGGTCTTCTTAGTTGTGGCATGTGAATTCTTAGTTGCGGCTCGTGCACTCTTAGTTGGGGCATGCATGCAGGATCTAGTTCCCCAACCAGGGATCCAACCCAGGCCCCCTGCATTGGGAGAGTAGAGTCTTCCCCAATGGACCACCAGGGAAGTCACCCTATCTTATCAACTTTAAGTATTTCTTCCATTGATGGTTCTGGTGAGGCTTCCTTGAGTTCTTGGCCAGTATTTCTATAACGGTTCTCAATTCTTTTCTTGGTGGTGTATTCCCTCTTAGGTGTTAAGAGCCATTGATTCTTTGTAATGAAATTCTTCACAGCATGGGAGGCCTTGGTAAAAGCTGGATGGAAAACCCCAGAAGGATCTGAAAAGCTCAGTCCCCAGTCACCTCAACTGTGCAGTTCCCCTTCTTGATGAATGTTTCATACTGTTACATTAAAGTTTAATGTCTCTCTCACACCTTTCACGGACCTCTAATGCATGGATGATTTTGTAACCTCATGCACTGGTCATTTGGAAAATAGTTCGCTGAACTCTGTGGATCTTCCAAATGTTGGCACACTTCATTACACAATATCAAAAACTCACATTTGCTAATATTGCCACCAATCTCATCAGAATTCTTTGTGTTTTGGGAAGCTGTCAAACTAACAGTGGTGGATACAGATTTTCCAAAATTCTGATTTTTACCTGAACGGTTGAATTTTACTGCCAGTTATTTTCCTGGAAGTTGCAGAATTACTTGGTTCGTTTTCAAAAAAAGAAAAAAAAAAAGTCTGCCAAATTTTCAAGTCTAGAAAACCATAGTTTATCTTCCAGTTGTTCTTTCAAGGAATGATGAGGTTTCATTTTTAAAAAGCGGATAGTTCAGCATGCAATTCAAATCATCACATGTGCTTTTCCTCAAGACAACCATTGTATTTCTGGATGCAGCAGAGGTACTTAATGTGTATTTCCCTTTTGGTCACACAGAATATTTTTTAAAAAGTGTATTCAAAGGGTGAAATTTAACATAAAAGTTGATCAGTTTTATTGCTCCGTTAAAGACTGCTTAAATGAAACTGGCTTTTTTTTTTTTCCTCCTGAAGGTGTATGGTGGTGGAGAATGCAGTAACTACTATACAGTTGACACTACTCCCTTGATTCATGCTAAGGCACTTGCAGTTTAACCCACCATTGTTTTTGTACCATCAGTGCACATATGAGCACACTGAAAAAGTCAAATAATACCTTAGTATTATGAATACAATGTTTTTGACCTCTTGGACCCTCTGAGATATTTTTCAGGGACCACACTTTGAGGACTGATGATCTAGAATGTGAGCTCTATGAAAGCACTGAGTTTACTTTGTTCACTGTTCTATTTTCTTTCCTTTTTTAAAACATTTATTTATTTATTTTTGGCTGTGTTGGGTCTTCGTTGCTGTGCGCGGGCTTCCTCTGGTTGCGGTGAGCAGGGGGCTACTCTTCCTCGTGTGCGTGGGCTTCTCATTGCGGTGGTTTCTCTTGTTGCAGAGCACAGGCTCTAGATGCACGGGCTTCAGCAGCTGTGGCTCATGGGCTCTAGAGTGCAGGCTCAGTAGTTGTGGCGCACGGGCTTAGCTGCTCTGTGACATGTGGGATCTTCCCGGACTAGGACTCGAACCCATGTCCTCTGAATTGGCAAGCGGATTCTTAACCACTGTGCCACCAGGGAAGTCCCACTGTTATATTTTCAACACTGCTATATCTAGAACAGTGCCTGACACAGTAGATGATTAGTAAATATTTCCTAAATGTATTAACGAAGCAAGGACAGATGGGAGATTAATCCTCTGTGGAGAACAGAATAACTTAAAATGTATATATATTTTTTACTACATATAGCTCAGTAATCAACCAACACTTGCCACAAAATGGTATGAAAATCTAGTTTCATTATTGCCATGTCCTGTGCTGAAGACTCTACTGACTTCTGAATTATGAGCAAAAAAGACTAAAGGACCTTTGTGAAGGAAGAAATGTAAAGTGTGCCCAAACCACGGAACATTTTTTTCGTTGAAGCACAGAACTGAAATGTCGTTAGATCATCTAGCCCAATACCTTCATTTTTACAAATGAGAAATCCAAGCTGCCTGGGGGGTTAAATGATGGACTCTAAGTCATAGTTAGTGACAGGGCTAAAATATAGGCTCTTTCACATTTTCTCTTGCACATAGCAATGCTGAGAATGGGAATGAGAAGCAAGAGATGAACTTTGGTGTATTTTTTATGTAGGAGACTGGCCAAGCAAGCTCAGAGGCAAAAACTCAAACCACTCCATGGATAGAAGACGAAAGTGAAGTTAAAAGATGGAACACCTAAATGTACCTCTTGGTCCAGCACCTTGCTCCTCCCCCAAACAGCTCAGGCTGGAAAGATGCAAAGACTGCATGGGGAGATGAGCTACTCCCATGGAACTGTGGAGAGGAAAAGAGTCAGCCTCTCAGAGGTAAGCAAGGAGGGCCCTGGAGCTGTACCGTTTAGTAACACAGATGGGGCCAAAGATTGGAAAAGCCCCCAAAGAGAAGAATATCTTTGGTATTTTTCAGCAGGGAGCTATTGGCATTTTGTATGGCATTGTCCTGCAATTGCTTGATATTTACCATCCTTACCCTCACCCACCAAATGCCAGTAAATCCCTAAGTCACTGTGACCACTAAAAAATGTCCTGCACGTTTCCAAACGCCCACTAGGGGGCTCGTATCACCCCTGATTACCATTTCCCTCTTCACCCACTGAATCAATAGCAGTCATAGCTCTAGGATGAGGGTGAACATAGCCAAGAACGAAGAGGACAACTAAGTTTCTGAATGGAATTTTAAAATCAAAGCTGAAACAGTGGACTTCCCTGGTGGCGCAGTGGTTAAGAATCTGCCTGCCAATGCTAGGGACATGGGTTTGAGCCCTGGTTCAGGAAGATCCCACATGCCACGGAGCAACTAAGCCTGTGCTCTGGAGCCCACGAGCCACAACTACTGAGTCTGCGTGCCACAACTACTGAAGGCCACGCACCTCGAGCCCATGCTCTGCAACAAGAGAAGCCACCGCAGTGAAGCCCAAGCACTGCAATGAAGAGTAGCCCCCGCTCGCCACAACTAGAGAAAGCCCGCGCACAGCAACGAGGACCCAACACAGCCAAAAATAAATAAATATAAATAAATAAATTAATTTTTTTGAACAAGCTGAAACAGTAGGCTTTTTATTATAGCACTGGTTTCTTGAAAGTGGAAACGTTTTCTGAGTTCTGAATGAATAAGCTCCTGGAGGACTCAGGACGTTTATATCATAAACCAAAGAGTTAGGAGGTATGAAGTTGTCTACAGAAAGGAAACAAGAGGAAGAAAATCTAAGGGCATATGACAGAATTTAGATGTGTAAGAAAGGATCGTACCATCCGTCCACTCTCCTCAGTCAGCTGAGAGGACAAGAAATTCCCTGCGGGAAGACAGGAGGGACTTGAGGGCAGAGAGGATCCTCACCTTGCTTCCAGCAGGCCTCACTAGGCGACTGAGACGTTGTTCCCCACCCTCCAGGATAGTGAGCCTCCAGCACTTTCCTGAGCACCCCCAGCCCCCAAAGCACACAGGAGTGGCTGAGAGAGGGATGGCAGAACAGGAGGGGCCTTGTGTTCAGGACAAAGCTGGCAGAGGTGGGTGCAGACATGGGGCAGCAAGGGAAAGAAGCTGACATCCAGACCAGGGAATTGCCCAGCTCAGCGGATCCTGGGCCAGGGGCCTTTGAGGTCAGTACAACATGAAAATCCCCGGAAAAGAGAAGGAAGATGGAGAGGGGGGAAAACCCCTGCACTGACTGAGTTTAAATCTGTAAATTGCAAAGTTTACATAAAAGGTTAAGTCTTAGGCTCTTAAGTGGAAAGGGGACTCAGCAACTAAGTATAGTAATAAGGACATAAAGAGCCCAAGAAATTCATGTTTAATACATTAATGAATATTCACCCTTCTTTAGTGAAGAAGCCCTTTTAATTTGCAGGATGTATCTAGGTGCCAAAAACCAGCTATTCAGCTTGTTTGAGTTAATTATTTGTGTGGCTCTGATGACTGTGTTTTGGCAGACAAGTGCTCCTTTTACCTCTCTGTGATTGTAGATATCACTGAAGTAGCCCCTACCTATATAGAAGCTGCAGATCTGTTCATTTTGCCATTATCAAAGGATGAGATACTTGAGCTGGAATATGTCCATTTTTTAAGCAATGCAATATTTACTCCCTATTTTGTGCAAAGTGTAATTTTAAAATTGTCACTAAGAAAACAAGCACCTAGACCTTAGGATGGTTTTCTTGAAACATCCTCCAAAGAATTACAATCCTTAAACTGAGAACCATAGTGTAAATTGAGAGAGAGAATTTCTACTTTATTTTTGTTTGTTTGTTTGTTTTGCGGTTCGCGGGCCTCTCACTGTCGCGGCCTCTTCCGTTGCGGAGCACAGGCTCCGGACGCGCAGGCTCAGCGGCCACGGCTCACGGGCCCAGCCGCTCCGCGGCATGTGGGATCTTCCCGGATCGGGGCACGAATCCGTATCCCCTGCATCGGCAGGGGGACTCTCAACCACTGCGCCACCAGGGAAGCCCTCTACTTTAGATTTGACTAAATATCTAGGAGCAAATGATTTTCTCTTTGTTCACACTCTTTTTTTTAAAAATGCTGTAGTCTCTGAGTTTCACCCCATCAGCACCACATTTTGTTTTTGTTTTTAATTAATTTATTTATTTGGCCGTGTCCGGTCTTAGTTGCGGCAGGCAGGATCTTCATGGTGGCGCACAGGCTTCTCTCCAATTGTGGCGCGCAGGCTCTAGGGCACGCAGGCTTAGTTGCCCCGTGGCATGTGGGATCTGATTTTCCAGACGAGGGGTCGAACCCACATCCCCTGCATTGGAAGGCAGATTCTTAACCACTGGACTGCCAGGGAAGTCCCGAGGTTTTTTGTTGATGTCACTAACATTCAGATTTTTTTAATTTGCTAGACGTATGCGGTGTACAGACTCAGCTCACCTATGGAGATGGCCAAAATGGGCACTCCTAGCCTACTACACTCAATCCAAGTAAGCCTAGAGCTTATTTCCTTGTTTTGATACTGGTAAGAAGCTCATGTTTTACATTAGTAATTTCTACCTCTCTCTCTCCCTAGAAAACAAAAGAATTTTACTTTGTTCACAAAGAATGCCAAAATAGTCTGAAAAAAAAAGGAAGCCTTAAGCTCATAAGCACATAATCAGATCTTCCTGCCTTTCATGTGGACTGTTGTTTGGTAAATTCTGCTTTATGTTCTAGAAGAACTAAGGGGTTGTGTTCTTACACAATTCTAGTTTTGCAACAAAGTCCGATAAAATGTCATGTTGTCAGTATTCAATATGTGGGTTTTTAAGGGCAGTCTCCTTGCCTTATGTCAAAACCAACTGATAAAACAAAGGAATGTGCTGAAGCCAGCCTATTTTATAGCATACCTGACACCTTTTGTGGTTGACTTTATTACTTGATTAATGAAAAATATCTGCAAGCTTGGCTTTCAGGTCATTTCTGATAGTCTTGTGGTTTCTTCTGTTACTTACAAGCTTCGTATTTTGCTTTTTAGTGAAAATGAGTTGGTAGCTTGAATGGCACCTATGCTTCAGTTATGCAAAGAATAAAGAGAGATGACTTCTTAGACTTCTTAATCGTATTAATGTGTTCTTGGGGAAGATGGCTGAGGCAGAATGGAACAGAAAGGCAGTTGTGAATGTAGAATTTCTTTTTTTCTTTTGATCACTTTATTCCGTAAGTAACGAGAAACCCACGAAACATAAAATTCTAAAAACTAACTTTTAAGCTCAACGTTTAAAAACCAACTTGTAAATTAGAAACTGGATATTAGTCACCAAGCATGCCAAGCAACTTATTTCTTGCACTCCTAACTCCTTTTTCCAAACAGGTTAAAAACCGATAAGAAGCTTGGGAAACTCTTATCAGTCATTGCAAAAAATAGCTTAACCCATTCTAATCTGGCAAGATTTAAAAGGCCTAAATTCCTTAAAGTATTAGGGGATTTATTTATTTTTTCTATTCGCTGTGTGCAGAATAAGAATCATTTTTGTTACAATAAATTCAGATTTAAATATCTTCCTATTCATGTGATATACTCTATGAGGGCATTTCCAGCCTATAAAATAGATCGTTGCTTAAACTGATGCTGTAAAACATTGCAGGAAGTACAGGTTAGAATTTGAACATTTGTTCTGAGTTTGTGAATTCCAAGCAAGTTTGCTAATGGGAAGGAGCGGCTCTTCCATGGCTGTTTAGCTCTAGATCACGGCCACCTGGGTCTGTTTCCTAGGGACGACTGCCACTGATATTTTGGTGCATATCCTTCCTGTCTTTTCCTCTCTTCATATACATTTTTTAATTTGCAAAATTAATCCCATAGTGTACTTGCTAGTTCGTAATCTTTTTCATTAACAGTGTCTTATTAATTAAAAGAAAATGGTCAACCATGTCAGATAATCCATCATTTGCTATAATGTAATTTATTAAGCTACAGTTGACCCTTGAACACACAGGTTTGAACTGTGCAGGTCCACTTACATGCAGAATTTTTTCAAACAGGAAATACTACAGTACTACCTGATCCGCTGTTTGTTGAATCCAAGGATGCAGAACCGTGGCTGTGGAGGAAATAACGGATGTGGAGGAACCACTCCTGAGGAGAGTTGACAATGCGTTATACTCAAATCTTCTACTGCGAGGAGGGTCAGCGACCCTAACCCCCTTAGCTATTCAAGGTCAACTCTTCTTTCCTATTGTTATACACTTAGATTATTTCCAGTTTTTACCTATTGTAAATATTGTTGTGACTAGCATCCTTGAACTTAAACCTTTGGGCATATCCTAATTATTTACTTTAGATAAATTCCTAAAAGTAATATTATTGGGTCAAAAGACAAATATTTTAAAATAATCACATGTGGTATTACCACCCTAAGATAACCACTGCCAACAATTTGATGCATATCTTTAGTCTTTAAAAAAATGAATATGTATGTGCATGAATATACATATTTTTTTGGGGGGGTGAGGGAAGTTGTTACTGTGTTATGTATAGGAAGGGATGTACTGAAGAATTTTAAGCAGAGGAATGATATGATCTGTTTTGTTTGTTTGTTTTGCTGCACCACTCAGCTTGCAGGTCCCGGCAGTGAAAGTGCCAAGCCCTAATCACTGGACCACCATGGAATTCCTGATTTTCATTTTAGAAGGATCACCCTGGCGGCCCCATTAAAGATAGACTGTCAGTGAACAAGAGCAGAGGCAGAGCCCAGGGCGGAGTCTGTCGCAGGGATCCAGGAGACGGGCCCGAGCGGCCTGCAGCAGAGCGCGGCACTGGAGGGAGTGAATGGAGGTAAGAGTCTGGATATCTTTTTTCAGGAAGGCAGACTGGATGTGCGGTACGAGAGAAAGAAAGCAGTGCAGATTAACTCCAAGTTCTGGAGGCCTGAGCAATTGGAAGGATGGCATTGACGTCAAGTGACAGGGGCAAGGCTGTAGGTGGAGCAGGCTTGGTGAGCGAGAACAGGGATTTCATTTGGAGAGAGTGAGTTTGATGTGTCTAGTAGGTATCCAAGTGGAGAGGTCCAGTAGGCTGCTGAATATGACTCTGGAGTTCTGGGGTGAGGAGCTGTTGGAAATATACACTTGGGAACCATTGGCATATAGATGATATTAAAAGCCAGGAGACTGGGCTTCCCTGGTGGTGCAGTGGTTGAGAATCCGCCTGCCGATGCAGGGGACACGGGTTCGTGCCCTGGTCCGGGAAGATCCCACATGCCGCGGAGCAACTAAGTCCGTGAGCCATGGCCGCCAGGCCTGCACATCCGGAGCCTGTGCTCCGCAACGGGAGAGGCCACAACAGTGAGAGGCCCGCATACCGCAAAAAAAAAAAAAAAAAAAAGCCAGGAGACTGGGTGAGATTACCAAGGGAGTGAGTACAGACCAAGAGAAGAGGAAGTAGACTAGAGAGGGGGAGTGGGGCAACATGAAAGTACTTACTCTGCACCAGGCACTGTTCTGGTGTGCTTTGCATAGATTATAGGGTGACTCGTTTACTCTCCAAAAAAACTCAGTGAGAGGGTACGATTATTATCCCCATTTTACAGAGAAGGAATCTGAGGCATAGAAAGATTGTCAGTAAAACAATAACTATTTCCTATTATGAATGGATGAAATAAGTTTTACCTCCCTTTTTCAATAATGCAAACTTATTTTGAAATAACCCATGTGAACTTTTTCTGCACAGGCTTTACCCATCATGTCTCAAAAATCTGTGCAATTATACATTTCAGTTATACTTTAAAGAAGCAGCATGACTAATCTGTTCAAAGGTGCTTTTCTTTTCAGCTGACAACACATTCTAGGGTAGAATACTGAGGAGAGACCAATTAAAAAAAAAAAGCTTATGTTCAAAAAGGAGAAAAGGAGAGCCATATTTAGTGTTTGATATTTCTTAAGGACATTTTCCTTGCTTGCATGTGTCTCTTCCTCAAGAATCATGCATTTTCTAATTATGTTTGAAGATGGGAGAGGCAAGTTAACAAAGGGAAATTGTCATCATTCTACCACCTCACCCGATAACATAATCAGAATATCTCAATGGGACAGTTTCTAGGGCCATAGTTACTCTTAACAGAAATGTACAAAAGACAGGGAAAGACAAAAAGCACTATGGTGGGTTAATCATTACAGAAGGCTTTGAGAAAAAAAATCTTTGAAATTGTCCCCTTGGTACGCTGGAGATTCTTACATCCTGGGACAAGGATGCAGATGAATGAACTCGCAGTATGCTTTTCCACCTTCTCTTCTTTGGGAAAAGGGTTATTGTGAAAGGGGAGGTGGGTAGGAGAACTTGCAAAGTAGCTTTTCAGACAGATCAATTTTAGGAAGAAGAACAGGATCTGGAAATAAAATGTTCCCTGCCAACAGTGCTTCTTGGAAAATTTCTACATACTTTGGGGGGATTCCTGTAAGTCAAATTGAAGATGATTGTCTTAATTCCAACAGGGAAGAAATAAAGAGCGATATCTTAAAAAAACCAGAAGCAGCTGCGGAGGCATTCCTCTACTGAGCCCAAAATATGAGATAATGGATAGATGTATACATTTACCTAAATACCAGAGAGCAGCACGTTATTTACGCATGACACTTAAGTAACAATATCAGGAAAAGCAGATCCAGAATGAGCTTAGAGATGTGAAAAACTGTAGAAAACCAAAAAGGTTCCTTTTAAGGTCATGTTCATAGCAAGAACAAAAACACAGAGACTCTGGGGAAAGATGATGTAATGTTAAAAAGATAACAGAGAAAGCAGAATTAACCAAAGTCTCTTTTTGTCCATTCTTCTCTCAATAATTACCTTCAGATGGAAAGGGGAAACGAGTTATGGTAGGCCAGAACCTAAATTCAAGAAAGATAAGAAATAGGAGGAGATATTTTTTAAATTTAGTTATTTTAATGAGCTTATTTTTTTTTTTTTTTTTTTTTTTTTTTTTCGGTATGCGGGCCTCTCACTGTTGTGGCCTCTCCCGTTGCGGAGCACAGGCTCCGGACGCACAGGCTCAGCGGCCATGGCTCACGGGCTTAGTTGCTCCGCGGCATGTGGGATCTTCCCGGACCAGGGCACGAACCCGTGTCTCCTGCATTGGCAGGCGGATTCTCAACCACTGCGCCACCAGGGAAGCCCTTAATGAGCTTATTTTTATGCCCAGATACATTGTATCCTGAGATATTTAGAGAACTTGTAATTGTAATCATGCAACCATGGTTAACAATCTTAGAAAATAATTTTATGAACAGAAAGTCAACTGCATTCATTAAGAATCAAAACTGTCAAACTAACCTTACATCTAGGAACTTACTACTCAACTTACGAATGAAGGTTTGTATTTTTTTTCATTTAATATTATATTGGAGCAGTTCACCAGTATTCCTCATTAAACATTATACTGTACTATAATTCTAAATAGCTAAATAGTGCTCAATTATATGAATATACCCTAAGTTACATAACCAATCCCCCATGGTCCACTGTTTCACATTTTTAGCTTTTAAAAACCATGCTGGGGTTATGATAATTTTACATAAAATTTTGTAAATTATTTTTTAAATTTTAGTTCAAATACCCAGAAAAGGAATAAATGAATCAAAGGGCTTCATATTTCAAAGGCCTTTTTTAATACCAAAATTGCCTCCAGAAAGAAGTACCTATTTATATTCTCAATAACAATAGATGAATGCCTATTTTTCCAACCCTTATCATTATTGGAAGATTTTGATAGAAAAAAAGTTTTTGGTGACTTTTTAAAGATTTTTTTGATGTAGACCGATTTAAAGTCTTTGTTGAATTTGTTACAGTATTGCTTCTGTATCATGTTTTGGTTTTTTGGCCATGAGGCATGTAGGATCTTAGCTTCCTGACCAGGGATTGAACCCTCACCCCTGCATTGGAAGGTGAAGTCCTAACCACTGGGCCACCAGGGAAGTCCCTGGGGATTTTTAAATTGTGGCAAAATACACGTAATATATAAAATTTACCACTTTCACCATTTTTAAGTGTACAGTTCAAGTAGCATTGAGTACATTCACAATGTTGTATAACCATCATAACTATCTATTTCCAGAATTTTGTCATCATACCAAACAGAATCTTTGTACCTATTAAACAAAGGAAAACTTTAAAATAATTTTAAAAAATATTGCCCTTCTTTTGCTATATGTTATTCAATCCCATTAGCGTTTCTCTTCCCCCTTCCTAAGATCTTGGAATTCTGTGTTAGTCAGAATAGGACAGGCTATACTATAGTAGAAATCAACTCCAAAATCTTGTGGCTTACCCAACAAGACTTTATTTCTCACTCAAGTTACATAATCTATGCCAGTCAGTGAGTATATCTGCTTCTCGCAGTCTCTCAGAAGTTCAGGCTAATAGAGGCCCAATCATTTCATTGCTTCATCTTTTGGAACACGAGGACTTCATGGTTACTAAGGCAGGGCAAGAAAGTGCAGTAGAGCCTTGTAGCAGCAATTAAATGCCTCAGGCTGGAAACAACACATGTCAGTTCCACAACAGCCAGAAGAACTTGGTTAAGGCTGGTAACACAGCAGAGGGTGGCAAGTATATTCCTCCCATGTTACCTAAAGGAGGTGAGAACTGGGTGTGGGCAAGCACAAGAAGTCTCAACATTTTCATTCATATCCTCATTGATACAAAACTGGCTTCATTTAGCCCTCTGCAAAGTTGTTATTTTCTGTTAATGGAGCCTACCCATTTCACTTTATGTAATGCCAAAAGAAGTCTTGGGATAAGAAGTTAAAAAAATTAGGAGAGTCATTTGATCGAAGGGAAAAGTCACGTGTCACAGAATGATGTGTAAACACCAAGCTTAGGCTAAACATGTAAAATTGCCATCTGTGGGCCCAGTTTTCTTGATGACTCTAACTTTAGAAGCAGCTGCTGAAGCTTTTCCAGCAGTATTGGACCCTCCAGTTTTCATGGGGTTAGGAATGTCACCATGGATGCCCTATGGTGGATGAGAAATGTCGACATTCTACAAGTTCTTCAGCAACTTTTTTTGAGAAATAGGAAATCAGTACTTAATTTTTCATTAAACATTCACCATGCACTCTTTCTTTTATCTCATCCTTGCCAAAAGATTTTTTTTGTACAATAAAGTATAACCAAAAATAAAGTATTTAAATCGTTGTAGATTTGTACAATACAATAAAGGACAAACAATTGTAGCGAGGGAGTTCAGGATACTCTCTATCTGCTCCACGGCAGCTCAACTAAGCCTCTGTTTTCTTGCACACCTTATACTCAACCTATAATTTCTGTGCTTCCTGTAGACTGGTGGCTCAACAACTTCATTCATCTTGAGGTTACTTCTGGAAAAGTCAGGAAAAGAGAGATAGGTTTTCCTTGCTCATCTTTTAGATTATCCATGTGTCCAAGTGAGAAGTCTGTTCACTGCACACGTGTCTCATACACTCTTAGATGAGACCATGGCAGGACTTGGAAATACAGAGTAGAGGTTCCAGTGAACCCATCCTGGCTTATTTCTAAAAATCTTTTCTGTGCAATTATTTAGAGTAAAATTCTGTTTACAAATGAAAGATCCAGGGGAAAATTGTAAAAAGGAGAGGATACCAAGACAATAAGTGTGCAGTTCCAGGCAAAGGGGGATGTGCTAGGATCTTTTAGAGAAACAGAACCTCTAGGAGATATATATGTGTGTGTGTGTGTATATATATATATATATATATAGTGTATATATATATATATATATATATATATATTCATAGATTTAGTATAGGAATTGGCTCACATGGTGATAGAGGCCAAGAAGTCCTACAATATGCCATTTTCAAGCTGGAGAACCAGGAAAAATGGTGGCTCAATTCAATCTATGACTGGAGGCCTGAGAACCAGGGGGAGGGCCACTGGTATAAGTCCCTAAGTCTGAAGGCCCAAGAACAGGAGCTCAGATGTCCGATGTCCAAAGGCAAGAAAAGATGGACATCCCAGCTAAAGAAGTGAGAGAGGGAATACACTGTTCCTTTGCCTTTTTGTTCTATTTGGGCCCTAAGCAGATTGGACTGGATGATGCCACGTCTATTGGTGAGGGTAGATCTCTTCACTCAGCCGACTGAATCAGACGCTACCATCTTTCAGAAACGCCCTCGGAGACACACCCAGAAATGACATTGTACCAGGTCTCTGGGTATCCCTTAGCCCAGTCAAGTTGACACATAAAATTAACCATCACAAAGGACTTAAGGTCATGTGACTTAGAGCTACGTGATCACTTGATGACTTGTTTCTCCAGCATGTGCCATGGGCTACTTGGTTCCCCTCTCGGAATATAAAAGGGTATGTAACTGTTTTCTCTTCTAGCTCAGCCACATAACCAATTCCAAGTGCCCTACAATTTCCCTGAAGGTCCATTGCCTTCTAGTACCAATCTAGGTATCTACTGCTTCTTGGGTTACAAGGAAAAAATAAAGATTCTGGCAACTTAAGCAAAAAGGCATTTCATTTGAAGAATGTGGGGTGCTAAAGGAACCCTGAAGAACCAGCCTGGGAACTAGAAGCTGGGTAGCCTGCCAGGCAGCAGGTCTCTTTTGACGCTCTTGGCTGGACAGATGAACTGCTTCTCCTGTCAGTGCTTTACTGGGCTCAGGAGTCAAAGTCCTGGGAAGGAGAGTCCATTTGGCCGGGGGTAGGTCACGTGCTCAGCCTTTGGCAGCGGCAGGCCTGAGAGGAGGGATTAGCTGAAGGAGCCTCCAGGGATCTCTGGATTCCCTAGCGTGAGGCAGGCACACGCATTTTACCGAGACTCCATGCTTTGTGGGAAAATGATTACTCAGGTGGGAATCAGTATGCTCTGGGGAGGTGGGGGTGAAGGTAAAATGCCAGTGTACACCACTGAGAGCTAAAGCATGATCATAGTAATGGCATCAAAGCCCGTGAACCCATGAGTCGGCTGAGTTGATATGTGCTGATTTGTTTTGCTATTTTCAATGATTAGATTGATTCCTTTTTTTTCCCCTCTGTAACAAGTAGCCCGAGGCATATACATCCAAAAAAATTATTTTCTTAGGACAAATTTTCAGGTCTGGAATTATTGCATCAAAAGATATGAGTATTTATACATTTTCATTTTTTATTTTACTGAAGTGCCTGCCCATGGACTCTGAGAATATGTCCCTAGTCATGGCAGATAGGCTTTCTAGTGACAGGATAATTGCCCGGTTGAAGGTCATCCTACGGAAACCTCTCTCTGGGTCATGCCAGGGGCATCTGGGCTACTGGGAAAAACATACTCTTTAGAGCTCTTCTCTTTCCTTCAACATTTGTTTTATATCCATTGCTATCTGGGTAAAATAAACTGCAGCGTCACTGCTTAGGTCAGTTGATCCACATGTTATAGGAAAGAGGGCAGCATTTGCCTGAGGGACCCGTAGGCCGTAGGAGTGCCTGCTGATTTACATCAGCAAATATAAGATGGGGCACCCAGCTCCCTTTTCTCCACGCCAGGTCTCTCCAAAAGCTGAGGGCAGGGGAAGCAGTGACTGCACGAGGACAGGGCACACCACCTGGGGAGGGTACCACTTGTGTGCCTTGACCTACATCTTAAGCCAGGTTCTTCTAACTCCAAACTTGAAAAGATAAGAGTCCCAGATTTTTCAGAAGATTTTAACTTAAATGAGAGAGAATTGGAAAATCCCTCCTGCTTCCCTCCCCACACTCTCATTTCCAGTTCCCCCACCCCAGCTTCACTGGAAACATCCCCTTCTCAACCAGACCAGCAGGGTGGCTGGACCAAGCAGCAGTGAACTTTGTTTTGTAATTATCCACGTATCAGCTTATTCCCCATGGCTCGAGCATATTAGATTGTAAACCCCTTGAGATTAGGGACTGTCTGACTTTAGTATTCCCTGTAGGACTCTGCACAGTAGCTTGCCCACTCCAGGTATGCAATCAGTATTTGCTGACTGAATATCCTTAGGTAAATGGAGTAGTTCTAGAACTTCCTTGGGGTTCCAAACTCTTCCAAGTTATGATGTCTAGGAGTGTTGGGAAAGGGAGCTCTCCCTAGAAGCAATCAGTGGATCCTTGGAGGGGTTCTGAAACCCATGCTTAGTGTTCTTTTTCTTTCTTTCTTTGTTTTTTTAATTTTTGGCCACACAGTGTGGCTTGCAGGATCTTAGTTCCCCAACCAAGGATGGAACCCACGCCCCCTGCACTGGAAGCGTAGAGTCTTAACCACTGGACCACCAGGGAAGTCCCTCACACTTAATTTTCTTCAGCGAAGGAGTGAGTCTAGTGCAGAAGCAGGTGCGATGGGCCCTCACTCCGTCTTCGGGGGCTGTATCTCAGCCCATGGGGCTCCAGTCACAGAGCCTTTTTCAGTTTCCTGTTCTAGTTCTTTGACAACACTTTCCCTGGGAACACTTCTGCCCTCTCCACGTCACATCCATTTCACCTCTACCCATTAACTCCTCATCCCACAGATATCAGCTCAATGGTCAGTTTCTCAGTGACGTCTCAGAATAGTCCAAATTCCCATTTAACACCTGTGCAGCTCTCCCCCAGCACTTATCAGGATTTTCAATTAATATTTACATTTGTGTTTGTAATTATGTGATACATGCTTTCTCTCTGACTGGAGTCCCTTGCTCTCCATGAGGGCACGAATTGTGCTTGTTTTGTTTGCTGTTGTCTTCCTGGTTCTAGCACACTGCAGGGCAGATAATGGGAGAAGAGTAACTGTTAGAGGCACCAGTAACAATTTCTCTACACCACATGGGTTTACTCTCTGCAATCCTGGGAGACCCAGAGTGTATTAGGGTTCTCTCGAGAAACGTCATCAACCAACAGGAGATAATATATATTTATTTCTATATATCAATAGATATCTAGATACCCACATACTGATATTGATAGAGATATATATGGAGAGAAAGAGAAAGAGAGAGAGAGGTCGAGATTTACTATAGGAATTGGCTCATGCAATAATTATGGAGGTTAAGAAGTCTCACAGTCTGTCATTTGCAGGCTGAAGAACAAGGAAGGCATTGGTGTAAATCCCAATCCAAGTCTGAAGCCAGAGAACAAGGAGCACCAAAGTGCGAGGGCAGCGGAAGATGGGTGTCCCCGCTTAAGAAGAGATAGAGGGAATTTACCCTTCCTCTGCCTTTTATATCCAGGCCGTCAGTGGATAGGATGATGCCCACCTGCATTGGTGAGGGTGACCTTTTTCACTCAGTCTACTGATTCAAACGCTAATCGCTTCTGGAAACACCCTCCTAGACACACCCAGAAATAATGTTTACCAGCTCTCTGGGCATCCCTTAGCCCAATCAAATTGACACACAAGAGTAACCATCACACAGAGATTCTGGCTTGACCCTCAGTAGAGCTTATGCAATGTGGTGCTCTCAGAATAGAATTTCTCAAATTGCATTACCCAGATTACTAGTTCATGAACTCTTAATAGGGTTCTGTGAAGGAAAAAATTTCTTTTATAAATATAGATGTAATGAAAATGTCAAACACGCTCGGACAGCTATTATTCTGTGATAATTTATCTTTAAGAAAACATACACTCCAAACTGCTAACATTGGTTATGTATGGGGAGGAGGTTTCTCCGCTCTCCCCTCATTATACGTTTCTGTTATAATGTATTTGAACCGAATTCTAACTGACTCACAGCCTGAAACATATCCAAAGATAATGTTCAGTGGAATCCATATTTGACTTTATAGGTAGCAACTTTGTGACTCATCAGGGAAAGACAACATTGTATGTAGCGGAACCTACATAAAGGGGAGGTTTCATCTGAGCTAACCTCTTTGATCTAGACTGGAACCTGACCAACTTTTATTTATTCAAATCCTTAACTCCTCCAGGCACTGATGAGTGCCCACCTGACAAACTGACGGGCATACTTGAATATCTTCCAGGCTCCTTAAGCCTAATGAGTCTGAAACGGAAACTGCTCTTGCCCATACCAGTCACCACCACCACATGGACTCCTTATCCCATGTTTTCTTTTTTTTTTTTTTTTTTTTTTTTTTTTTGCGGTATGCGGGCCTCTCACTGTTGTGGCCTCTCCCGTTGCGGAGCACAGGCTCCGGACACGCAGGCCTAGCGGCCATGGCTCACGGGCTTAGTTGCTCCGCGGCATGTGGGATCTTCCCGGACCAGGGCATGAACCCGTGTCTCCTGCATCGGCAGGCGGATTCTCAACCACTGCGCCACCAGGGAAGCCCCTATCCCATGTTTTCTTTGCAGTCAGTGTTCAGTAGAGTTCCTAGCTGTCTACCTAACTTATCATGCCAGGAGCCTGGGGCTACCTTTGACAACTTCTTCCTCATTTCTATATCCAGGCCTTTGTCAAGTCCCAGAATCTCCCTCTAAAATACATTTGGATCTATTACTCTCTGTCTCCACCGTCACTTGGAGGGTCAAGCTGTACCATTTTTTGCCTGGACAACTCCAAAAGCCTTCCCTCTGGATTCCCATTCCCTCTGCAGCACCTGGAGAGAAAACACAAACCAGATCACGATACCACCATGCTGAAACCTCTTCAAAGGCTCCTGATAGCATTAGGATACAATCCCAGATCCTATTGTTGACAAAAGCAATCCATAAACAATCTATAGTAAGAATAGAAAAGAGTTTCATTTGAGCCAAACTGAGGACTATAGCCCAGAAGACAGCCTCTCAGATAACTCTGAGGAACTGCTCCCGAGAAGCATGGCTTTCAGTGCAGTTTTATGTCTTGTCAGAACAAAGAATGTCAAATAAATCATGGATACATTCCTTCAAGTTTTCAAAAAAACAAAACAAAACAAAACCCAAACAAACCAGATCAGCACGAGCACAGTGAGTTAGTGTGGCCTTGGCCCCTGGGAAGGGAGTCTTATCATCGAATGAGTTCCAGCATTGGTGTCCCAGAAAGGGAGGCATTGAATCTTTATTGTTATTTATTTATTTTTCTTTGCGGTACGCGGGCCTCTCACTGTTGTGGCCTCTCCCGTCGTGGAGCACAGGCTCCGGCCGCGCAGGCTCAGCGGCCGTGGCTCACGGGCCCAGCTGCTCTGCTGCACGTGGGATCTTCCCGTACCGGGGCACAAACCCACGTCCCCTGCATCGTCAGGCGGACTCTCAACCACTGCGCCACCAGGGAAGCCCTGAATCTTTATTTTTAACATGGACATTCTTATCTTCTGATCAATGCACCCTTTTCTTTAAAAATTAAAGCAGATGTACAATGCATGTTTGATAAGCCACAAACAGGCTATTTTAGCATAAAATTTGAGTTAACTCATGTATAACCCAGTAAGACTTCCCCATAGCATGTTTGATAAGCCACAAACAGGCTATTTTAGCATAAAATTTGAGTTAACTCATGTATAACCCAGTAAGACTTCCCCATACCTCCATACGTGGAAATTTCTTTCATCACTATATATGGCCTATGAAGCTCCGCCAGATCTGACCCCTGCTGACCCTGCACCACCCAGCATTGTCTTGAGCTAGTTTCTCTCACTCACTGGGCTTGAGCCTCCTGACCTCCTCTTGTAGTCTCTGGAATGTACCAGACTCTTTCCCATCCCAGGGGCTTGCACAGACTGCTTCCCTGCCTGGATTCCTCTCCTCCCACCCCCTATTTAATGGTCACCCACTACTGATTCTTCTGGTCACTGTTTAATGACACCTTCAATGAGGCCTTCTTAACCCCACTCCCAATTTATATTCGGACACTTCATACTGAATATTATATGTGGTGTTTTGTGGCTGGCTTCTTTTACTTAGCGTAATGTTTTTAAGGTTCATCACGTTGTAGCATGCATCAGTACTTCATTCCTTTTTATTGTAGATGAATTATTCTGTTGTATGGATACACACATTTTGTTTATCCACTCATCAGCTGGTGGACATTTGGGTTGAGCCCACTTTTTGGCTATTAAGAACAATGCTACCAAGAACAAGCATTTGTGTGGACATATGTTTTCATTTCTCTTGGGTATATGCCTAGGGAGTGGAGTTGCAGGCTCATATGCTAATTCCATGTTTAACACTTTGGGGAAGTGACAGCGGCCCTTCTTTATGAGGAAAGGTCTAGGATTTTGCCCGGAGGGTTGCATGCCTGTCAGTGTTTGGTTGTTTTGCAAGGCCCTCACTGTTTACACCCCTCCTATTCCTGAGTGTCTTTCCCCCTTTTATTTGCCTCTTTTATTTTATGCTCTGTAGACTCCAGCCCCCCAGCTGATTGTAGCCGGAACAAGGCTTTTCAACAGGTAAAAGTTATTTGTAAAACATTTTGAACTCTCTGGAGGATGGCCATTGTGGGCTAGCCACTCGCAGGGCTGTTTTGTAAGGAAAATCTTATTGAGTAGGAGGCTTATTTAACTTGTTTCTGAGGGTTACAATCCTACAACATGCCATCCAGAGCCTCAATTACCCTAATCCGAGTTTGAACGTTTTAAAGAATTACTTTGAAGTTGCTTGGTGACATTATTAGTGAACCTATATATGTAAACATATGTTGTGAGCCTGTAAAAATGTATGTAGAGTTCCTTGTGTGTGCCTGGAACATAATAATAACTGCTTAATAAACTGTTAGCTGCTAATTACTAAAAGTTACTCTAATGAACAATAGGTTTCTTTGAGGTAAGGATTTCAATCATTTAAAATGTCTTAACATTTTGGGGACACATTTGAGTTGTTTCAGGACACATGGAATAGCCCCCTTGTTCCATCTGCCCTGACAAATTTTTTTTTTTTTAATTTCAACCAAATTATTTTAGGAGTTATCAGAACACCAAGAGTATATTGTCTTTTTTTAAAAACATCTTTATTGGAGTATAATTGCTTTACAATGGTGTGTTAGTTTCTGCTTTAAAACAAAGTGAATCAGTTATACCTATACAAATGTTTCCATATCTCTTCTCTCCTGCGTCTCCCTCCCTGCCCCCCTTCCTATCCCACCCCTCTAGGCGGTCACAAACCACCTAGCTGATCTCCCTGTTCTACGCGGCTGCTTCCCACTAGCTATCCACTTTACGCTTGGTAGTGTATATACCCATGCCACTTTCTCACCTCGTCACAGCATACCCCTCCCCGTCCCCATATCCTCAAGTCTATGCTCTAGTAGGTCTGTCTTTATTCCCGTCTTACCCGTCACCCCCGCCTCGCGAAAACCACAGAGAACCTGGTATTCATTGTCAGGTGGTTATACTTAGCATAATAAAGATCGACTCAACCTACCCAGGCAAATTTAATCTGCTGAATACAATAGAAACAACCCTTCCGTGGTTGAGACACCTCCCCTCCCCCCAAGTCGTTCAGTGCGGACACACAGAAGAGTGTAAGAGTAGCTGCCCTGCCCACATGAAAATGCTCGCTGCCCTTAAAAAGCTTTCAATCTAAAGCGGAGATTTACACGCATTTTACTTTAGATAGGGATCGAGGGTGGGGAAGAAAGCCATGCGTGCGAGCCCATTCACAGCTCAGGGTGCGTCCCGGTTCCATGAGATAGTTGTCCATCGTTTCCCCTAGCAAGCCAGACCTGAGTTAAGTCGCCCGGCTGCAGGGATTTACAGATGCTCTGAAGACGCCCCTTCCTGGCCCCGGTCAAGTTCCCCGCTTCGGGGAGCCGACAGTGAGTCACCCCGAAGAAGCGCGCTAAGAAAAGGGGAGGAGCCCGCGCCCGGAGGAGAACCGCGGGGAGAAATTCTAGACCGAGGAAGCCTCGGAAGGAAGAGGAGGGGCCACTGCGCGTGGGAAGAGAAGGAAGAGGCGTCTGGGGGGAGGAAAGGAGAGAAGGGAGAGAAGGAAGGAGGAAGGCGGAGGAAAGAGAAGGGGGCGACCGGCTAGCGCGGGAGGGGGGGGTGGGCGGGAGGCGCCGGGGCGGGGCGGGCTCGCGCCTCCCGGAGGGCGTGCTGCGCGGGGCGGGGCGGGGCCGCGGCGCCCGAGTTTCGGCGGGGCCTGCCGGGAGCGGAGCGCCGCATTCTCGCTCGCCTCGTCGGCGCTGCTCCGCGTGCCCGGGCTCACCTCCGCGGGGCATGTCCGCGCTGCTCTCGCCGCGCGCCTGGGACTGCTAGCTTCTCGGGCGCTTGCTGCGCGCGGGGCCCCGCAACTGGCCCCGAAGCCCGGCTCGCGCTTTGCTCGCGGACCGCCGCCGTCATGGGGCTGCAGCCCCTGGAGTTCAGCGACTGCTACCTCGATAGCCCGTGGTTCCGGGAGAGGGTCCGCGCCCACGAAGCGGAGCTGGAGAGGACCAACAAGTTCATCAAAGAGCTCATCAAGGACGGCAAGAACCTCATCGCCGCGACCAAAAGTAAGTGGGGACCCGGGCGCGGGCGGGCTGCGGCGCCCCGGGCACGGAAGGCCGGCAGCCGGAGGATCAGGAGACTGATCCGGGACCCGGAGGCCCCGAGGTCATTCCTCTGCGGCTCCCCGAGCAGCCAGGGGCGAGTCCCCTTTCTCGTCCCTGCCCTGCGCGGCGGCCGGAGCCGGGAGCCGTGCGTGCGAGCGCGCCGCCTGCCAGCGCCGCTCCCCCGACCCGGCTCCTTGCGTTCCCCGCTGGACCCGCCCGGGGGCAGGTTCTGTTACCCCCCTAGAGCTGCTCACTGTCTCTCCCGAAACAGACACATCAGTTTCACGGCTCTTGTCAAGTTCTTTTGAGAGATCACGAGACTGGGGATTCTTTGAAAACCTCCTGGGTGTTCAGTTGTTCAGAAGGCCCTTAAGCCGTACGCTTTCCGTGTCATTTTCGGATCGCCTGCGACAGTCTCGTCCCGGGTCCCTTACTGTGCTCAACCCGAAAGTCCACCTGGCGTTGTGCTGCCTTCCGCACATTCCTTCCCTCCTCCTGCGCCGAGGACGGTTCAAAGATTGGGGCTTGTGAGGCTGTGCAGACAGCCCGCCCTCTGGCCCGAGCGAGCACTGCCTGCAAAGAGGGAATTTCACCCCGGTCAAGCTTAATGCTTTCCTCCCCTGTCTTCCTCCATCTTTTAACTCGCAAGTGGCCACACAGGAGAACACAATTAGTTA
Source organism: Kogia breviceps (assembly GCF_026419965.1). Taxonomy (NCBI): domain Eukaryota; kingdom Metazoa; phylum Chordata; class Mammalia; order Artiodactyla; family Physeteridae; genus Kogia; species Kogia breviceps. Next base: position 27,421,177 of record NC_081315.1, read on the forward strand.
GTTGATTATCTGAAAAGATTCGTCTTTCTAGGAGGAAGGGGGCCTGAAATTCGTGCTGAAACAGTGAGTTGGCTGGAAATGGGGAGACATTAGTTTGAGTGAGGAGCTGCGCAGCCTGACCACACCTGTAACCCATAGCCGGTTCTGAGGAAGCCTGTGAGTGCTCCCTTCTCCCTCTTAAAAAGACCTACCTATATAGCAGACTGGGAAAAATGCCCCGTGGCATCCCTTCCCCCCGCTTTTGCATTAAGGAAGATGAAAACATCCTGAACAGACTGTCTCAGGTACCCAGCCCAGTGCCTATTCGTTGAATGAATGAGTTGAAAGAAATACGTCTTCATGGGAAGAATTCAGTGAGCCAGCTCTGTAATTTTGGAAGCAAGTCCCTCGACTTCTCTGGATGTTGTCCGTGGTTTCTCTTGCTTCTGTGACCTCTTTGGTGTTGCAGAACGAGGACTGGGGATCACTTTGGGACGTGATTGGTGGGCATATTTGGTTGGTGGCTCTCCAGTGCCTTGGCGTTGGGTATGTGTGTTGGGATGGAGGTGGGGAGGGGCTGTAAATATGTAGGAGTGAGTGGAGAAAGGAGGAGGAGAGAAGGGTATGTGGTGCCCGTGTGTGTGTGTGCGCGTGTGCGCGTGTGCGCGCGCGTGTATGTGTGTGTAGTGAACAGGAGAGGGAGGACTCCCTCTGTAGTTTGGTCTTAACTAGCGTCACTGGGTAGGGGAGTGCCCCTTCTCTCTTACTGGCTGTAGCAGCTCCCTCTGGGACGAGGGGCATGAGGAGGGAGGCCTTGGTGTGGAGAGAGTTAGATGGCAAAGCCAGTTTGGCCACTGGTAGAAAGCTATTTATGTGACTGCATACTCGCTCTCCTGCCAACAGGACACTCGCCCGGTGTTCCAGCAGCAGCTAGTGCATCTGGGGGGCCAGCTGTCAGTCTTCCCCTCCAGAATGTAGACTTTCTTGAGTTTGCGAATTGGCTCCTTACTCCTTTTGATTCTTGTCCTTTACCATAGGAAACATAATTTATGCTCATTTTCTAGAGATCCACCAGAAAGTATCTCTTTTCTCGTGGTGTGTAATTAACTTAAATTCTTTTCCAGAGGAGGACAGAGATACAGCTTTAGCTCACATGCTTGTGGAAAGGTAGGGGGACCTGGCCTTTGCCCAGCTTGCCCCGTAAAGTTGACGTCAGCTCCTATCAAGACTAAGAGCCCTCGACGTAAGTCAGGACACCTGGGTGTAATTCGCCTTCACTGTTAGCGCCTGGCTGCAGGACGATTGGGCAGGTCATTTTTGTGTTCAGTTTTTCTTGTCCTACTTCTTAGAGGCATCAGTAAGATTCTGCAGTGTTTGGAAATGGCTTGATTAGGTCATTTGAAATTGCAGTCTAGGTCAATCATTGGCCTAACCAGTTGAGCTTTTCTACAACACCTGAGAAAAGCTCAAGAGGTCAAGGCAGGACCTGAGACCGAGGGGGAGCTACAGAAAGGAACAATCAGCTAGGTCAGACTGATGATATTTTCAGACGTTTTGCGCTTTGTTTTGCAAAAACGGCGTTTTGTGCATTTTCAGAATTGCGTGTTTAAGTGATTTCTGCTTTTAATTGCCCTGTAAGATGCCTCCTCCATGCGCTAAATACATGTTGAATTTATGTAACTTTGATGTCTTGATGCTTTGGTTTTTTAAAAATTTCTTAGTCGTTTGGGAATGGGTAATCTCTGAAAATTATGAAAACATCCCTGCTACCAATACGTTTCTAAATACAAAACTGACGACCATATTGTCACTTCTGTGTAGAATGTCTTGATGCTTTGAATAATTCACAGATATTTAAAGAAGTTGGAGGTGACTTCTGTGGGACCTGAAAGTTTATTGCTGAGTTCAATTATGTAGCGATCAGCAAATACTTAGCATCTACAGTTTGTGAACTATTGGGCTTGAGACACAAAGAGGAAAGAAGGTAGAGGCCCTTGTCCTTGAGGTTACTGTCCTATAGTTGAATTCAGTTCAATCTAGGGAACATGTTGGAACTCCTGCACGCATTGTGCTAAGTTCTTGAAGAAGTGGAGGATACACAGACACACATATTAAAAGATCCAGAAGAGTCAGTGGCAAGTTTTCTAACTTTGACAGAAACAAGAGTATGTTATAGGTTAGAGTGGAAGTTTGGGAACTCATTGGTGTTTCAAGGAAGGAATAGAACCTTGTAGAACCTTGTCAGATTGGAAACAGCTGAGAAGAAACCAGACCCCGCCCGCCCACCCACCCACCCACCATGTCTGAGGAGGATGAGAAGGCCAGTTTGGCTGGAATGGCGATTTCATTTGGGGGAGTAGAATGAGATTCATGGAAAGGTCAGTTTCAGATTGTGGAAACCATAAAAATGGGCTTGGAATGTGGGCTTTATCCTGTGGAGAATCACTGACATAATGGGAAAGAGATGGTTTAGAGGCTGTGTATGGTATCTGTGTGTCAGGTGATTTTGGAGATAGCAGTGGGGCTGGGGAGGGGCTGCGGAGCGGAGAGTCTGGGATCACTGATTTATGTGGTGGATTCGGAGATCACTCAGTTCAGTGGAGTCTTTGTTTAAATGGTTTTATTAGCCCTTTTTCTTTTTTCACTCCTTTCCTAGAATAATCAGTGTCTTCTTTCAATACAGTTTAAACTTTAGTGAGCCTTTCGTAGGATGTCTGTGTAGTTGAAGATGCTTATGTTTCGTAGAAATGCATAATTTGTTTACCAGAAACAGTAAGCTATATAAAATTTTCTCATAAATTTTACAGTTAGGTGTTCTTTTTCTTTTTAAATTTATTTATTTTAATTTTTGGCTGTGTTGGGTCTTCATTGCTGCACGCAGACTTTCTCTAGTTGCAGCGAGCGGGGGCTACTCTTCATTGCAGTGCTTGGACTTCATTGCGGTGGCTTCTCTTGTTGCAGAGCACAGGCTCTAGGCGCATGAGCTTCAGTAGTTGTGGCTCGTGGGCTCTAGAGCTAGAGGCTCAGTAGTTGTGGTTCACGGGCTTAGTTGCTCTGCGGCATGTGGGATTTTCCCGGGCCAGGGCTTGAACCCGTGTCCCCTGCATTGGCAGGCAGATTCTTAACCACTGCGCCACCAGGGAAGCCCCAATTAGGCATTCTTGAAAGAATATGTTCTGTTCTAGAGAAGGAAATATACTTTTTAGACAAATAGTCCTTACAGTTCTTAAGCACTTACATAGCTAAGTAGAAGGCTCTTTAGTAAACTTAGATTGCGTGTGTGTGTGTGTGTGTGTGTGTGTGTGTGTGTGTGTGTGTAAGCTGGAGGGGTCCTCATAAGTGAGCCTGCTCTCATCACGTGCAGAAAGATGTTAGTGGTGGCCAGGACTAGAACTTGAGTCTTTCAAGTCTTGGCTTTGGTACTTCTTTACGCCTTGATGTTTTAATGATTTTTGCCTTGTTTTTCTCAGGACAACATAAAAGTTCCCTTTTGCTGTCTTTGTATTTATTGTTCCAGAAACATGGTTCACGTGGTAATTCCTTTTGGGGAAATTTCCCAGGTTGCTCTTGCATGGAAACATAGGGAGATTCGGAAGGCTTATAAGAATTTCACTTTGTAAGCTTCAGCCTCCGTCTCCTTATTCGTAAAATGGGACTGTTGCATGTAGCCTTGAGGACTGAGCCACATGTGCGAAAGTGTTTTTAAAACGCAAGTGTGAAGCAGTTGTGTAGGCTCTGTTGTTTGCCCAGCTAATATTTTTTTTTTCTGACAATCCAAATTTTGTTCAGGTGTCTACACTCTTTCCCAAGTGACTCATAGAAAGGTGATTCGGGATAATTCTGATTAGTCTGACTCAGTGGTTCTCAATCCTGAGCATGGCTGACCATTAGAATCACCTGGGGACCTGTAAAAAACGTGCAGTTGGGATTGAGAAACACTGAACTCTAACAACTCAGCACGGTAAACCTATTTTCTGGGCTGGTAATTGGATAAATGAGGAGGTATCTCAGTTCTGACCAGTGAGACATGATAGGAAGTCTGCTGGAGACCTTGGGAAAGGTTTTCTTTTGTGTGAGAGGAGACTTGTAAAAAGGGTTCTTGACTCTTCTGTGATGTCTGGTTGTGTTGCCTGGAGCTGCTCCCGCCATCTTGGGACGGTGAGTGGAGCCAAGAGAAGGACTATTGGAGCAGAGCGGCAACTGAATCTGGGTTTTTGATGCGGTCATGGAAGCCACAGATGGTTCTGTGCCTGAAGCCTACCTCTGGATAGCTTGTTAAATGACATAAGCCAGTTTGAGTTGGGTTTTCTGCTACTTTACACCCTAATTTTGTTTTTTGTTTTTTTGTTTTTTGTTTTTGGCTGTACCACGCGGCTTGTGGGGTCTTAGTTCCCCCACCAGGGACTGAATCCGGGTCCTCGGCAGTGAAAGCGCACAGTCCTAACCACTGGACTTCCAGGGAATTTCCAACACCCTAATTTTGATGGAGAGATATAATTGTAAATTTGGGGTTAAGTGGAATTTAGAGAGGCATGGAAGTGGAATGCTCCTTAAATTACAAGTATAATTTTACCCCAAACGGACAGGAAGACTCATCTTTGCCCCAAAGAAATTACTGTGGATCCCCTACAATTCAGGGCATCACTTGGGGGTAAGTCTTCAACTCTCACTTGGGGTCTTACTAGTGGGCTGGTCTCTGAAGCTAATGCAGATTTGCTGTGAAAAGATTTCCTATCTGTCTGGAACTGGGATGTGGACCCAGAAGGGCTCTAAAAGCTTTCATTGCTTTACTCTCTGCAGGTGGTCCTTGTCTCCATTTAGAGTAGCTCCAATTTAGGGCCTTCCACCAGCCGGCCCTGTTTGTACGGAATGTTTGCTGGGTCTGTGAGTCATCTGCTGTTCTGAGTTTTCCTGCCACATTGCCTTTTCCCTGCCCTCCCATCTACTGGGGTTCCTTTGACCACCTCCTCTTCACTCTGTTTTCGAGGTTAGAGGGGGGACCAGGAGCATTGTTGACTTCTGGAAGAGGGAGAAGACAGAGGAGGAGGGCATTTCTGTGTTTTAATGTTTAACGTGGCTGATGAGACAGTGTAGTAGAGAAGATTAAGAGCCTGCTAAGGCGCCACCTTTCATTCACGCTGGAAACCTCAGTCATGTTGCTTTAGCTTTTCTGTATCCATGTTGTCCAACAGAAAATGGAGATGATAATACTGTCTACCATGGAGGGTTGCCAGTTGGGTTGAATGAGTTCATACATGTAAAAGCATTTCGAGTAAGCACTCAAACGTGAACAATCATGATATTCTAAATTGCAGGTATATGTTTTAATATGCAGGCCCTTTTCTTGCCTGAAAGATGGATGCTCTGGCCCAGAGACTAGCGTCTACCTTTTTAGCGCTCATTACCTCTAAGAATGTATTTGTCCATATCATCATGACCAGTGACCAAGAAGAAAGACAAAGTGGTCAAAGTCTGGTAAGGCTTCAAACGTTTAAATGTAGCTCAGTATGCCGGAAAATCTGGCAGGTAAGTGGATGAATCAAAGCTAAGTGGTATCTTGGGAAAATATGTCCCAGAATTTGTTTCTGAGTCACAAAGACCTGAAGGTGATGTGGAAGGTGTCACTAGGAATGTTGGAAATCTAGCCCCGCCGTCTGCAGCTGAGACTTGAACAGGCCTCTCATTTGGGGATTGCTGAGAAAGCCAAAGAAGGCGGGGAGAGCTCTGATCAAGGAAACGGGATGACATCGTCAGAGGCTGGAACCGGCGGCAGATACTTAAAAATTACAATGATGCCTTTAGAAGATATTCACTTTAGTGTTTAACTTGCAGGAGACCCTAACAACCTACTGGACAGTGCTTGTATTTGCTGTGGGAAATCTACCAGGAGAAACACAAGGCAGCCAGAGATAGCCCCAAAGAGTTGTTACATAATCCTATTTTCTGCAAAACGATACTCAACGTCTCCTGGACAGATTCCCAAAGAAGCTGTTTTGAATTCTGACTCCAGTAGCTATTTATCACCTTATGATTTTGTGTTTTTTGGGGAGGCAAGAATTATGAAGGAGGTAAAAATATTGGGTGGTCAGCTAGGTTACCGTAAGTCATGCTTAAGGTGATTGCTGACTGTATGTGGCAGTGAATAGGTCAAGTGTTTACATCTGACCATAGTTAGTAACAACTGGTGGCTTTTCTCACTTTTTAAAAGTTTGATGTTAGAAGCGTAGCCATGAGCACATTGCTTTATGGGATTCAGTATGGTCTTGCATTGCCTTTGATTCTACATCTTGTTTACAGAAAACTCATTTAGTCAGGTTGGCTTTCCTTCAGGATTTGTAGGAGAGTGTTTAGAAATTTGTAGATAATAATTCTGATTAAGGGTGTCTTGGATGTTTTACTAGGTTACTTTTTTTTTTTTTTTTTTTTTTTTTGGCGATATGTGGGCCTTTCACCGTTGTGGCCTCTCCCGTTGCGGAGCACAGGCTCCGGAAGCGCAGGTTCAGTGGCCATGGCTCACATGCCCAGCTGCACCGCAGCATGTGGGATCTTCCCGGACCGGGGCACGAACCCGTGTCCCCTGCATCAGCAGGCGGACTCTCAACCACTGCGCCACCAGGGAAGCCCCTACTAGGTTACTTTTTAAAAAAATATTTTATTTCCTTCGTGGCACAAATCAGTATTTTATTTTATTTTAAAATTTTATTTGTTGTGGCTGCATTGGGTCTTCGTTGCTGCGTGGGAGCTTTCTTTAGTTGCAGCGAGCGGGGACTACTCTTTGTTGTGGTGCACGGGCTTCTCATTGCAGTGGCTTCTCTTGTTGTGGGCTCTAGGTGTGTGGGCTTCAATAGTTGTGGTGCGCAGGCTAAGTAGTTGTGGCACATGGGCTCAGTAGTTGTGGCTCTCAGGCTCTAGAGCGTAGGCTCAGTAGTTGTGGCTCATGGGCTTAGTTGCTCTGTGGCATGTGGGATCTTCCCAGACCAGGGCTCGAACCCGTGTCCCCTGCATTGGTAGGCGGATTCTTAACCACTGCGCCACTAGGGAAACCCCCAGCTAGCTTTTATTAAGCATTTACAGTTTGCTTTACTTTGTGGTAAATTCTATTATTTAATGTGAAGACTTCCTTATTGAGGTATGTTATTATTTACCCCATGTTACATATTCGGAAACTGAATTTAGAGAGGTTAGCTTGTTCCAGTCACACAGTTTGTCATTGGTGGAGCTGGAATGTAAACCCACATTTGTCTGACTCCAAAACCCTTAACCACAACAGTAAGCTGTCCCTGTAAAGAGATGTAAGTGCTGTCTTCTGTTAGGGGAAGTTATTACAATCCTGGTTATCTGGCAAGTGTGTACATTTCACAGTCTGGTTAGGAGACTATTCTTGTTAGCTCAGCCCAAAGACCATGATTTAAAATTTAAGGCCACCTGGGATGGTTACTGTAAATAAAACTGATTGTTAATGTGTGCAATAAGTGTAGATATTCAGAGATTGGGTTGATTTAGGATGAATTACTAGATGCAGACGTCCACTCAAAAAAGTATCATTTCCTTCCTGCAGTCTCTCTCCCTGTCTCTCTCTTTTTTTTTCTTTTTTAGTTCCTCAACCACGGATCAAACCCACGCTCCCTGCAGTGGAAGCATGGAGTCTTAACTGCTGGACCGCCAGGGAAGTCCTCTCTCTCCCTGTCTCTTAATCTTCATCTCTCCCCCTCCCCCTCTCTTAGTGTCTCTTTTACTCTCTATCCCTCATCCCACCGTTTAGAAGAGTAAATTTTAATTTTGTTTTCGTACTTTAGTATTAGGCTTTTTCCTCTACAGAAAACTTGAGTTGTTTTAGAACTATAAACCAGTACAAAGAATCTCATAATCATCTCTGTATTTGCCTCTCAGCTTAGAAATAAAAGCTTCCTGTCGGCCTCTTCCCAATGGCACCCTGTCTAATAGAGAACCTGTTCTTTTCCCCAAGAGGTGCAACTGGCTCAAATCTGGTGTATATTATTCCCAGACGTTTTAATACATCTGTACACATTCCTGAATAATAGATAGTATGTTTTGCATGGTTTTAGACTTTTTTTTTTTTTTTTGCCATATGCGGGCCTCTCACTGTTGCCTCTCCCGTTGCGGAGCACAGGCTCCGGACGCGCAGGCCTAGCGGCCTTGGCTCACGGACTTATTTGCTCCGCGGCATGTGGGATCTTCCCGGACCGGGGCGTGAACCCGTGTCTCCTGCATCGGCAGGCGGATTCTCAACCACTGCGCCAGCAGGGAAGCCCGGTTTTAGACTTTAATGGATTCATACACTATTTGTTTTTCTGCAGTTTCTTTTCTTCCCTCAAGATACTTGGGAGATTTATCCATGTGGACACATGTAGCTCTATTTCACTGAGTTCAACCTCTTTTTCCTACAAGTGGCATTTGAAAAGACTTGGTTAATTGATGGTATGTAGATGTTATATAAAGAACTTAAGATGTTTTATGATGTACCTTATTTCCGTGCATTTTTTGGATTGTGAAACGATATATTTAGAGAATTTATTCAATATAAAAGCCTTATAATTAATTTTATAAACTTTAAAACACTAGCTTTGACAACAATCTATAGATAAGGAATCCATAAATTTTAAAGACATTTAATAAAAGTTCTATTTGATATTTAATGTTATCAGCTTGGCATGGGTGATCAGAGCAAACCAGTTGAACTTTCAGGATTGGAAGAAATAAGTGGTCTGAGTCACAAAAACCCTTCAAGGGCCTTTTTGCCTCATTGAAATTAGATTTCCAGTATTAGCATATAGAGAAGAAAATGATATCTTCATAAACACAGTGCTTGTTAAGCACTCTGGAAACCGTCAATCTAGTTAGGTCAGATGAACATGATTTTTAGGCAGGGATTGGTTGGTATTTTGTGATAGACTTCTGTGCACACAGCCTGTTGATTTAATGTAGGAAATGTAGGAACATAATTTATAGACTTGCCAAGGGGATGCTTTTGTAATGAGAAAGCCTTGACACCCTTCTCTCTTTTTTTTTTTTTTTTTTGGCGGTATGCGGGCCTCTCACTGTTGTGGCCTCTCCCGTTGCGGAGCACAGGCTCCGGACGCGCAGGCCTAGCGGCCATGGCTCACGGGCTTAGTTGCTCCGCAGCATGTGGGATCTTCCCGGACCAGGGCACGAACCCGTGTCTCCTGCATCGGCAGGCGGATTCTCAACCACTGCGCCACCAGGGAAGCCCTTGACACCCTTCTCTTTAAACAAACAAGCAGGCACACTGAAAAAACCCCGACACTTTACATTCTAAGGGCAGGCATCTCTCTAAGGCCCAAGATCTGCTGGGATCACTGCTGGATGCTACTGATAGGCCTGCCTCCCTGGTCAGACCAGAATTTCCTCCCTGTGTTTCCTGAGGAAGCTGTTAAGCCTATGCCACTAGATATTTCAACGGGAAGTATGAGTTCTCCTTCGTTGCCTGGTTCACCGCAGGCACTGTCTGCCCTTGGGTCCCGAGATCCCATCATCGTCTGGTAGTGAGTCATGATGGATGAGGTGTGTGGCTGGAGGAAAAATCAGTTTGGCTGGGAGATGTCACCTCTGGCCTGAATACTGGATATATTTAAGACTCTCTTAAAAAATTTTTTTTTGTTTTTAAATCTCTGACTATAAAGTTAGCTGCTCCACTATTAGGTGACCTTGGGCAACTTACTGAAACCTCAGTGGCTAATTTTCTGTTTCTTTGTTAGTAAAATGGAGATACTAAGAACTCTATCTCAAGGGGTAGTGGTACTTAATCCTCATGTTACTTACTGAAAGATCTTAGAACTCTAACTGGCCCATGGTAGGTGCTGTAACTATCATCATCACCGCCATCATCGTCATTGTCGGAAAAGCACTATCCTGACTTCCTCTGGTGGAATTTGAGTACAGTTGTGGCTTTACCCGTAGTGACAGTAGAAATAATCTGTGAACATGTTCTTGTCTCTCTTTGAAGCTAACAATATTATGAAGTGCAGGGATGGTGTAGGCCTCTCATTTATTAAACAGGAGAAACCATCTGTAGAAATCCAGCATATTACTGAAGATCTTTGCTTGAAAGTTTTGGAAACAAAGCCAAAAGAAGTACAGGGGAGCGGAGTGTCGTTGACGTGTTGTTACTTGTATTTGAGAGTCTGGCAGATAGTAAGTACTTCTGTCACTGTGACAGATAGTTTCGTTTTTCTTTTGTGAAATGCAGGTCAAAGGCGGCACAGCCAAAATATTAAAGATCACGGTCTTTGAAGTTACATCTACTTACTGTGTGACCGTGGGCAACTTGCTTAACTTCTTTGTGCCTTAACTTCCTTGTCTGTAAAATGTGGATAGTAATTTTATCTCCCTGAATGTTGCTAAGAATAAATTAGTTATTTGTAATGCACTTAAAAAACCAGCCTGATCCGTAGTGAGCCCTATATGTGTTTGTTAAGTCTTGGAAAAAAATTTTTAAAAATCGGTTAACTATATAGTCATCACTGTGATAATCTCATGTACCACAGTGGGGGAGAGGTGTCATCCCAAGTCATTGAACTCAACCTATTGTTGAGTTGCCAGAGGATTAGCAGTGAAAAGAGACCTTTTATATATCCGTGCAGAAGTTAGAGTTCTAATGGGGAGAGACAGATTAGTTAAGCACTGTCATTCACACCACTGAGTGAGAATGGAGAATGGGATGTTGTGGCCGTAGTTAACAGGACTAACTAGTTGAGGGGGTCAAGGAAGACTTCAAGAAATTGGTAAGTTCTATGGGACTTCCCTGGTGGTCCAGTGGTTAAGACTCTGGGTTTCCAGTGCAGGGGGCGCGAGTTCGATCCCTGATCAGGGAACTAAGATCCTGTGTACTGTGCAGCCTGGCCAAAAAAAAAAAAAAAATCTGAGACCAGAAGGAAGGCTAGGAGCTTTCCGCACTGAGGGTAAGGATGCTCTGAGCACAGCGAAATGCACGCAGGAGGCCATGGAGGCCAGAGCCAAAACGTGTGGTTGCAGGAGCAGCACACATGGGTCCGGGCGAGAAGAGGGGGCTACGGAGGGAGCAGGTGGAGTGTCGGGAAGGCCTGGTGAGGCCCACCTCAGGGTCAGGGACTTCAGAATTTATTCAAAGGACAGTGGGAAGCCGTGGCGACATGTTGAGCAGGGGACTGGTATCACGTGCGTCACATTTTCGAAAGGCTTCCCAGACTGCGGTTGGGAGAATGGATTTGAGGACAGCATGCCTGGAGGGTGGGTCCTCACTCACCCAGGCCACAGACTTTGGTGGAAGAGGCAGATTCTCCAGGAGTCGGGATTCAGAGGCTTCGGGCTTTGGTGGGTGGCTGGGGTGTAGGGGCCGAGGAAGGAGGTGTCCAAGACGGTTCCTGGCCTGGGCAGAGAGCGCTGGGCGCTGAGGTAGTCCAGCCAGAGGAACGGGTTTTGCGGGAGTGAAGATGTGTTTTGGGTTTGGGCTGTGTGGAGGCGGAGGTGCTTCTGGGCTCTCCAGTGGGTGTGTTCAGGAGTGTGTTTCTTTTATGAGTGTGTACTGCAGAACAGGGAACAGAGCTGAAGATCTGGAGACACAGCACAGAGGTAGGAAATGACACCAGGCAACTGGATAGCAAACCAGCTGGAGAGAAAAGGTAGAGGAAGAGGCAGGGTGGCTCAGGGCAGATCCTGGAGAACAGAACTTTTAAGGGATGGGTAGAAGAAGAGGTTGATAAAGAAATTTGACAGCAGTAGCCATTGAGAGGGGAGGGAGGGGAGGGGGTGGGTTTCACAAGTAAAGGAGAGAGACTGTTTCAGAAAGTAGGAGGGAGCAGACAAGGTCATGCTACAGAGAAGTCAGGTCCCAGGAGTCCAGATGACACTGTCATCTGTCATACTGTCTTGTTAGCAAGACAGTATCATTGGCACTACTATATATAAAATAGGTTACTAATAAGGTCCTACTGTATAGCACAGGGAACTCTACTCAATACTCTGTAATGGCCTACATGGGAAAAGAATCTTAGAAAAAGAAAGAGTGGATATACGTATATGTATAACTCATTCACTTTGCTGTACAGCAGAAACTAACACAACGTTGTAAGTCAACTGTATGGCAATAAAAATTGCATGTTTGCTTTTTTTTTTTGCGGTACGCGGGCCTCTCGCTGTTGTGGCCTCTCCCGTTGCGGAGCACAGCCTCCGGACGCGCAGGCTCAGCGGCCATGGCTCACGGGCTTGGTTGCTCCGCGGCATGTGGGATCTTCCCGGACCAGGGCACGAACCCGCGTCCCCTGCATCGGCAGGCAGACTCTCAACCACTGCGCCCCCAGGGAAACCCGGCAATAAAAATTAAAACAAAGCAACAACAAAAAGACAGTGTCATGGGTAATGAGTGGGAGGTTAGTTTGTGGCACGGCAGGGATGGGAGCCTGATGGCACAGGGTGGAGAAGAGGGTGCCTGGAAAATAAATGAGCCTGTGGTGCAGGCAGTTCCCCAAGCTGTTGGCTAGTTGGTGAGATTTGAACACGCTGATTTAAGTGTCCGACAGACAGGAGGAGATGGAAGATTCAGGGAATATTCTAGCATGCACAGGGCTTCCGAATAGCACAGAAGGTGGGATTCAGAATCCAGGTGGAGGAGGGGACACATCTACTTCAGTAACAGAAGGGGTGGAAAGGATGGGTGCACAGCTGGGTCCATTTGTAGCTTTGTGTCAGGACATTGAGGAAATGAGGAACCGATGGATTTATTTCGTCTGTGAGGTAGACAGCAAGGTGGTTTTCAGTAATGAATTCTGTTTTAATTTCTCCCTTATCACATTCTTTTCCCGCTTTATAAGTAATACATGGCTGGTAAAAGTTTTGTCTGTTTGAATCGGGTGGGATGGAATATAGATGTTAGAAGAAGTGGTGTAGAGGTAAGGGGGAGAAAAAATAGGAATAAAATGTCTGGAAAAACAGTCTTGGGACTTCCATGGAGGTCCAGTGGTTAAGACTCCACGCTTCCACTGCAGCGGGCGCAGGTTCGATCCCTGGTCGGGGAACTAGGATCCGGCATGCTGCATGGCATGCCCCCCCCGCCCCCCCAAAAAAAAAAACCACCCCAAAACAAAAAGCAGTCCTCAAGACACCAAGACATGCGTCTATTTCAGAGTTTGTTCTGCTGGCACTTCAGGTCGAATACTTTATTCAAACCATCTTTAATCTTGGTTTTTAAAAAAAGTATTCAATGAAGATGGCTTTTTTCTTTTTCACTGAGGCACACTGCTGATGTTTTGGTTTGCTCTCAGTGGAATTGTGCTGGTTGCCTTTGGATGTTTGCAGAGAAGAAGTTTCTCTTGGCAACATCGGAGAAGAGATTCCAGGACTTCAGGTGCAGAAGAGAACCTATAAGAGTTAAAGGTGTAGCCGTCATCAGTGATCTAAACCAGCGGTCCCCAGCCTTTTCGGTACCAGGGACCGGTTTCATGGAAGACAGTTTTTCCACGACGGGGGCGGGGATAGTTTTGGGATGACTGAAGCACATTACACTTACTGTGCACTTTATTTCTGTTACGTTGTAATATATGATGAAATAATTATACAACTCACCATAATGCTGACAGGAGGCGGAGCTCAGGCAGCAATGGGGAGCGGCTGTAAATACAGATGAAGATCCACTCGCCTGCCCGCCGCTCACTTCTTGCTGTGCGGCCGGGTTCCTAACAGGCCATGGACCGGTACTGGTCTGCGGCCCAGGGGTTGGGGAGCCCTGATCTAAACATATAATATCTTTTCTTCCTCTTTTCTTGCTAACTACTTAGTTAGGTTCCAACTAGTGTAAGACACAATTCATGGCCGTCCTCTTCCCTCTGGCTCCGGATGCACTGGCTGTGGGCACCCGGCACCTTCAAGGACAGGAAGCATGCAGACTTTCAAGTTCTTCACTGGGAGGGATTCTAGGACTTAGCAGAGGGGTTCATAGCCTGTGTCACTACAGCTAGAGTTGGTGGCCTGTTCTTATGGAAAGCAATAGGATAGGGTTCAGATTCATTCTGGTTTTGTTTTGTTGTTTTTTTTTTTTTGACAGTTCAGATTTTGGCATAAGACATCCTGCATATCCTCATGCATTGCCTTCAGTTGCAAGTGAGAGAAACCCAACTAAAACTAGTTGAAGCAAAAAAGAGACTTTCTGGCTTGCATGAGTACAGTCTCAGGAGTGGGGTTGCTTTGGATACGCTGGCATCCAGGGGTTCAAGCGATGTCATCAGGTCTCTCTCTTTGCATTGCTAGCGTTTCCCGCAACTGGCTTGACCCCATTGGGCACTCTTTCCACACTGGTGATAGCTTAAGGTTACTTACTTCTTTCTCATTGCTCTGGGGATTCCAGAGAACAGTGACTCCTTTTCCTTAGAGCAGTTGTTCTCAGTCAGATGGTTTTGTGATGGCCTGGAGACACTTTTGGTTGTCATAATTGGGAGGTGCTGCTGGCATCTAGTGGGTAGAGGCCAACGTCGCCATGTGGCTGAACACCCTACGATGCACAGGACCAGACACCCCCCCCCCACACACACACACCCAACCTCCCAAGAACGATCTAGCTCAGAGCTAATTGCACTAAAGCTGAGAAACCCTGCCTTAGACATAGAAACACCACATAGTTTATATCAGAATACTTTTGGGGGTAAAATTACGCTGGGACCAAAGGCATAAACTGGTCTTGTCCTGGGTGAACCCCGGAACAGGTGGTTGCCCTCCCTGAAGGCCCATCAGTCCTGGGTCACTTGTTCAGCCTGGACCCATCACTGAGTGTGGCAGATGCGATGCCTTGGCCAGCCTGAATTGCGTGCCTACCGGGGGGAGAAGCAGGTGACGAGTGATGTCTGCCTCACCAGAACGCCAAGGATCCCAGCAAGGGATGTGCAGAACGTAGAAAAAAGCTGTCCAGTGTGCAAGAGAAGGTGTATTTTTTTGAAGCGTCCTCTAAGTCCTTTTTAAAAAAATTTAGTTATTATTTATTTTTATTGTAGTTTTACAATGTTGTGTTTGTTTCAGGTGTACAGCAAAGTGTTTCAGTTATACATATATATCTTTTTTCTTTTTTTTTCTTTTTATTGGAGTACAGCTGCTTTACAATGTTGTGTTTCTTTTTTTTTTTTGATTCTTTTCCCTTATAGGTTATTACAAAATATTGAGTATAGTTCCCTGTGCTATACAGTAGGTCCTTGTTGGGAACATGCATTTTGGAAAGCAGCTTTACCAGACCTGTTTTTGTCCGGGCCTAGGGGCCACGTGTGGCCAAGGACTCTGTGAGATTAGCCGGTCAAGATAAGGAAGCCTTCTCTTTTTTCCTATTGTTTGGTTGATTCATTTTAACCAAAATAGAGAAGGAGGGGAGAGATGAGAGTGTGGAAAGGAAGACTCTGGTCTGTGCAGCTCGTCTGGGTACAAAATCGAGGTTGTTGATTCACTGCAGTGCTTAGCGTCTGTGCCGTACAGTATTTAATAACCTCTGAGCTATGGAGTAGCTCAGACGCTTGTGATCATTGTGGAAAAAACTGGAAGAAGTTAACGTTTGTAACAACTTGTTAGAGTTCAAGAATATATTTTAAAAACGAAATAGTGATTTTATGGCTTAATTTAGATTTCTGACACAGTGTTCCTGTTTAATTTCGGAGAAATATTGTTAAGAAAAACTGATCCTTGTGAGTGTAATTCATCTGGCAGAGTGGATTGAGTAATTTTACGTTCTTTTTCCTTTTAAACAAACAAAATACTTGAACAGAAATGAGAGCAGATTTTAAAAATTTCTAATTTTCTATATTCCTGGCTTCATTTTAAGTTTGAAATCAATTGAGAAACCCTATAAGCACCTAGAAGAGTTGTCCAAATAAGTTTATTTTCCTCTGAAATTGTTTGATAGTCCCTGGAAATGCTTTCCTTGTCTCTTTTATTGTGTATGCTGGATAGTATCAAAAGCAAGGATTCGAAAGTAGGTAAGTGACCTGTTTGGACTATTTTCTTTTCATTCATAGTGTAGGGGAATTGAGATGGTTAAATTAAATACTTAAGATGTGAGCTCTGAAATCTTTTAGAATTTACTGCTATGTCTTAATTGATATTGTCTAAAAGGCTTGCAAATTAACCTGGTAATGAGCAGTCCTCTGTCCAGAAACCGGATGTATCACTTAACCACGGTTAAGTTTTTTTGTTGTTGCTATACGATGGTTCAGTGCCTTTTGGCAGTGTCTACAGGGTGTCTGTAGGACTGATTTATCTTGACAGTCATCGAACCAAAAAGGTTTTAAAAAGTGCTTCTTTGTCCAGAGAACAAAGAGGCAACTTTAGTAAAGACCTTCACATTTTGTGACTTCGAAGCTTTCATTTCCAAAAGCTTTAAAGCTGAAAGTAGAGCTTTGAGTAAACACACTTCCTCAGTTTAATGTCTGCAGCGAGAGCACAGCAGAAGGGTGGAGAGGGGGGAGTCGGGTCCATGGTGGCAGCTAGTGCATCAGGGAGCATTTGACCTTTGGAGGGCACCTTGGAGTGAAGCCTGCTAGATTGTGGCATGGTTAATGCATGTAAACCCAGACTCAGAGTTTATATTAGGAAGAAAATTTGGAATGGAGTGGAATGCACATTCAGCTCTGTGGGCTTACGTGTGTGTGTGTATATAATCTAATCACACTTTAGATGGAACTAAACCATGTTTATTATTCAAGAAGCATCAGGGCTTCCCTGGTGGCGCAGTGGTTGAGAGTCCGCCTGCCGATGCAGGGGACACGGGTTCGTGCCCCGGTCCGGGAAGATCCCACGTGCCGCGGAGCGGCTGGGCCCGTGAGCCATGGCCGCTGAGCCTGCGCGACCGGAGCCTGTGCTCCGCAACGGGAGAGGCCACGACAGTGAGAGGCCCGCGTAGCACAAAAACAAACAAACAAAAAAAGTATCAGTGATGATTCCTTTAAAGTGTAAAGTCATCTCCCAACCTATTGTTTTGTGTATGTGAATATCCATTTAATTTTTTCTTTCTATTATTGAAATATAGTTGATTTATAATGTTTCAGGTATACAGCAAAGTGACTGTTAATATGAGATTCTTCCATTATCGGTTATTACAAGATACTGAATATAGTTCCCTGTGCTACACAGTAAATCCTTGTTGTCTGCCTATTTTATATATAGTAGTGTGTGTCTGTTAATCTCATACTCCCAATTTATCCCACCCCCTTCTCCTTTGGTAACCATAAGTTTGTTTTTGATGTCTGTGAGTCTATTTCTATTTTGTATATAAGTTCATTTGCATCCTTTTTTTAAAGATTCCACATATGAGTGATATCATATGTTTATCTTTCTCTGTCTGATTTAATTCACTTACATGATAATCTCTGGGTCCATCCTTGTTGCTGCAAATGGCATTATTTCATTCTTTCTTTATGGCTGAGTAATACTCCATTGTATACATATGCCACATCTTCTTTATCCATTCCTCTGTTGATGGACATTTAGCTTGCTTCTCTGTCTTGGCTATGGTAAACAGTGTGTGAATATGCTTTTTTCTATCTTGGATTTGGTTAAATGAAGGTGCATATAAAATATCTTCAATTTGAAACAGCGATGAGTAGATTACTACAATCTCAGAAGTGTTAGATTTTATTTTCATTTGCCTCAATCTACTTATAAGTTTAACCATTGGTAAACATTATCTGAGATGTACTAACACAAAGTTTAAGTTTCCTAGAAGTCATGATAATGGTAGTGGTTGTCATAGAAGAAGCAGTTAATAGGGTTTAAAAAAATTTTTTTTAACACCATGTAAGGGGGCAAACCTTTACATTAATTAGCAATGACTTCTCACAACAGTCCTATTTGGTAATTAACTGACAGGACACACCATTTTGCAGTTTAGGAACCTGGGTTTAGGTTGGTTAAGTTACTTGCCCAAGGGGCACTTGCCTGGAAAGCTGTGTGGCCCCCGCCTCTTTCACACTCTCTCTGAAGCCTTTAATTTTCTAGAAGAGCATATATTATTGCCGTTGATACAGTATGTATTTCACAAGCTTTGTTTGTAGTAGTATCTTGTGTAAAGCCATGGGGGAGGGTGTTTGTAGAGTGAACTTTAGGAAATTCAAAAAATTTCCATGAAGGTGATAGAAACTTCCTTTAAGCTATTAAAAGTCACAGGAAAGGAAGTCATTTTCAGATGATTTGGAATAGCGGCTGTATGATTCTACTTGTATTGCACAAAAAGAAAAAGATCACTGTTGCTTGCTTTTTAGCCGAAGCAGAATTTAAAGAGTAATGTCATTGTTAACGATCCAAAGGGCTCATTGGGTTTGAATGGTGCTGACAGCTTGTCATGCCATTTTCAGCTTCCATGTCTTGTCACTGATAGGCAAAGGCCTGTAGGATTTCTCTCTCTCTCTCTTTTTTTTTTTTTTTGGTGGTACGCGGGCCTCTCACTGTTGTGGCCTCTCCCATTGCGGAGCGCAGGCTCCGGACGCGCAGGCTCAGCGGCCATGGCTCACGGGCCCAGCCTCTCTGCGGCATGTGGGATCTTCCCCGACCGGAGCACGAACCCGTGTCCCCTGCATCGGCAGGTGGATTCTCAACCACTGCGCCACCAGGGAAGCCCGATTTCTCTCTTTAAAGGAAAACACTTTCTTTTGTTTTGCGGAATGGATGCTTTGCTGTCAATGCCAGTCTGGACCCTTGCTTAAATTTGCTGCTTCTTTTATGTCCCCAAACTCTACTGCCATTTAATTTTCTTCACAAATAGCCATTCCCTTTCTTTCTAGATGTATTTTCATTCTTTCTGCTGATGATATTCTGAATCTATTTACCGTGAAATGAATTTTCTCCTGGTTTACCCACGAGCAACTTGCTATCTAGAAGGTTAAGAATTTTGCCCAAAGTCATACGGCGAAGGCAGAGACAGTATTAATGTAGACATTGTAGTTAGGTTTAAAATATTTCAGAGTCTGTCTGATCTTGAATTTAGTAAACCTCAGTTTCCACGTAGAAAGCTGGAATTTAAGTCCTGCAGTGCTGACTCCCGTGGAGCGGGAACGAACGTCCAGTCCTCCTACTCTACAGATGAGGAAACATGCCCCACGTGTCCACCTAGATACCTGCTTTGTCCCATCTGTTGGTTTCATGAAGCTCATTTGGTAGTGTTGAGTCTACATTGAAGTCATTTTGCTTATCTGTATGTTTGCAGTATTAATGAACAAGTAATGAGGAAATCCTATTTAAAGGGTGACTTTTATTTTTTTTCCCCTTTGGAAACCAACTTTTCATGAGGCTCACATCATATTCATGTTCATCAAAAATTTAGATCCGGAGGAGAGAAAATATGAGGTTGAAGATCGTTAGAACATGCCAACAAGTGCTTCAAAGTAGGAGTCTTGGAATAAAGCCAATTCTGGTCTGTCTAATAGAGTCCTTATAAAAGCTCCTGGCTTGACTTTCACTATCAAGTATTATTTTGCACATATTAATTATGCTTATGTGTCCTTTCATTGAGATAAGTGGTACTGTTCCCAATTCTCTGATTTATAGGTGTGCATAAACTACCTTAGTCCTAAAGGAAGCTATGATTCCATACTAAGCTTACCCCAATAATATATGCTGGGTTTTTTTTTTTTTTTTTTGTGGTACACGGGCCTCTCACTGTTGTGGCCTCTCCTGTTGCGGAGCACAGGCTCTGGACGGGCAGGCTCAGCGGCCATGGCTCACGGGCCTAGCCGCTCCGCCGCACGTGGGATCTTCCCGGACCGGGGCACAAACCCGTGTCCCCTACATCGGCAGGCGGATTCTCAACCACTGCGCCTCCAGGGAAGCCCTATATGCTGTTTTTTTAAACATCTTTATTGGAGTATAATTGCTTTACAATGTTGTTAGTTTCTGTTGTACAACAAAGTGCATCAGCTATATGTGTACATATATCCCTATATCCCCTTCCTCTTGCGTCTCCCTCCCTCCCACCCTCCCTGTCCCACCCCTCTAGGGGGTCACAAAGCACCGAGCTGATCTCCCTGTTGCTCTGCAGCTGCTTCCCACTAGCTATCTATTTTACATTTGGTAGTGTATATATGTCCCTGCCACTCTCTCACTTCATCCCAGCTTACCCCTTCCCCCTCCCTGTGTCCTCAAGTCCATTCCCTACATCTGCATCTTTATTCCTGTCCTGCCCCTAGGTTCTTCAGAACCTTTTTTTTTTAGATTCCATACATATGTGTTAGCATACTGTATTTGCAGCTCTATTTACAATAGCCAGGACATGGAAGCAACCTAAGTGTCCATCAACAGAGGAATGGATAAAGAAGATGTGGCACATATATACAGTGGTGTATTACTCAGCCATAAAAAGAAACGAAATTGAGTCATTTGTAGTGAGGTGGATGGACCTAGAGTCTGTCATACAGCGTGAAGTTAAGTCAGAAAGAGAAAAACAAATACCTGCTGTTTTTAATCTGAGATTCATAAGGCCGTGTGAAGCAAATCCTCAGCCCTCAACCATTGAATCATTCCCACGAGTAAGAGCGCTTCCTCCTGACACCTCCTTTGAAGGTGAAGTAGAGAAATTAATGAGTTGGACAGAGATGGTGTGACATTGTTTTGTGGTTGGGACATCCACTCGTCTGCTACGACTGGTCCTAATAAAGCCTTAACATTCCTAAAAATGTCCTGCCCCTCACCTTGTTCCTATCCCGCGTTCCACTAGACGCTCAGCCCCTTGAGGGCGGTATCTGATTTGGGTCTCCAACTGGTGCCAGGAACTGTGCCCGGCTCTCAGGTTTTGGATTCATACGTGCTGTGTAGATTCCTGTCTGGCTCCTGGCACGCTTTAAGCCCTTGAAGTGCAGAGGTTGGATGATACCAGTAAAGAAGCAGATGAGATTGTGAGAATCCAGGGCCTCAGATGGCTGCCCCGTCTCCGAGCTGCTGATGGAAGGCGGGAAGGGCCTTTTGTAAGTCTGGACTACCATCTCCCTTCTCAGCTCCTCTGCACATTCCCGCCAGGATCCTTTACATCTGATGAACACAGTCAAAATCAGACCTCTCAGGAGGTGAAAGTGGCTGGAGTCCGGTCAGAAGGTGGTTTTGGCCTGAGTTGAGTTGGTAAAACGTTGAAAGCGTGGAGAAAGGCCTAGGAGGAGGTAGAGTACATTTGGGACAGCATTCAAATTCTGCTCAGGGCCCCAGACTGCCTCCACATGGAAAGAAAAGCTCAAGAGTGGTTAGTAGTTTATTTCTTTTGGCTGACTTTCTATTGTCATTCCTTAATGACTTTATATTTAATATGCTGCAAGTTGTATATAAGTTTTTGTTTAGTTTGTCTCTGTATAGAGATAAATAGCGTGGGTGAATTTTTGCTGTTGTACATGAGTAAAGTAGGGTGTTAATGTTTTTCATTTGTTTCACATCAAGCAAAATAACAGAACAAAGATAAAAATAGTGATTTTGCTACACAGTCAAGTTGTACTTCTTTTATTAGATTTAATAGAATGAGGTCCCTGAAGGAATGTTAAAATCTGTTCAGAATGATAACTTAAAAACATTCCCAAGCAGTAACGATAAAATACAAGGAATCGTATTATTGATGCAAAACCAAAGCTGTGATATTAGGAGTCCTTGTTATTTTAAGACGAACAGAATGTCATGTTTTTCCTTATTAAAATTCTTTTTCTTACATAACCCGCTCTGTGATAAACTCAGTCTGGACGTTCTGTGTTCACGGCATCACTTCTCATTTTATTTCTCCTAGAAAACTGTGAGGCATTCCATCCAATGGATGCTTTGTACATGGGAAGGGACCTCGGCCATAGGAACGGACTCCAGTACCATGTTGTCAAAAGAGAAGGCTCTTTTTGGAAACAGTGACATCACTGACCTTTTCTTTGGCAAGCAGCTGATAAAATATTGTAAGGAGTAGGTAGCTCTCTTTTTGCTCTTGTAGACACAGTAAACAGAGACTGCCCTCTTTAGCTTCTCTTACCCTTATTATAGTGCAGGTGATACTCTGTCTCCTTTAGAAGCTAGACTATCCCTAAAGAAGGTAGGTGTGTGTGTGGGGGGGTGTGTATGTAGTACATGGTGAGTCAGCCTCTGTGGCTGTTTGCTGTGTATTTTGTCTTTGGTTTATATTATGTTTTTTTTTACCTTAATCTAGGTTTTAAATTTTCTTTTTTATTAAATTGAAGTATAATTGACTTACAATATTGTGTTAGTTTCAGGTGTACAGCAAAGTGATTCAGTTATACATACATATCTATCTATTTTTTTCAGATACTTTTCCCGTATAGGTTATTACAAGATACCAAGTATAGCTCCCTGTGTCATACAATAGGCCCTTTATCCCATTATGTCTTGAGGAGCAGTGTGTCAGTAACAACTGGCTGCATGTTACAGAAAAGCCAGTTGACAGATGTTGACCGTGTTCGTTGGTTGATTTTTTTTTTTTTTTCCCCCTCCCATAATAAGTCAATAGTTGGTGGTTGCTGTCTGGTTTTCAAGGCTGAGGAGTCTACAGGTTTTGTAGCCTTTTACTCATGGTTTGCAAGATGGCCTAGCCATGTCACCCCCTTTCTAGGGGACAAGAAAGAGGAGAAAGAACAAAGAGGGGAAAGTCTGTACCAAAGGCTTTCCCAGGAATCTCCTGTCAGCTCCGGGTCATAGATCATCGGCTGCAGCATTCACGTGGTTTCCCCTTGCTGCAAGGAAGTCTGGGAAGGAGTTGTTTGTAGTCCAGCCTTTGTTACCGAGGAAAGCCAAGGAAGAGAAGACAGGAATGGCTGTTGAATGAGACAGTTTCTGCATCTGCCAGAAGCAGGTCCAAATTCTAGTGCTGAGGGTCTTCATGGTGTTTCTCCATTTAACATCACTTAATCAACAGGTCTTCCCAGAGCACTGTTAATGTGAGCTGTATAGTTATTGGTCTTAGTGAGCAAGAGAGAGGTGCTAATGGATAATGTGTTGTCTTATTAGGATTTACAGTCTAGTTATAGAAATATAAAACACATGAAAGAAATGGTTCTGGGAAGTGAAGTGTTATGTTTTCTCACCAGATGATAAGAAAAAGGGACCTGGATGGATACCTGGTGTAGTTAAAAGGGCTCCATGGAGAAGGTAGAATTGACTGGGGATGGGTTGATGGGACGGATAGAGGTGTCTGGGAGAGGGGAATAGCTTGAATACCCAGGGTTATTTAGGATGTAGTGCAGAATATTAGGGCCTGTAGGAAAGATGAATGTGGCTCTAAGTTCTGCCCTAGGACAGAACCAAAGAGTTGTGGTTTTGGAGCAGGAAATAAGGAGGTAGGCCGCTTAAGGTAAAATGATCAGATACTCCTCTGTGGGAGCAGGTAGAGCCTGGGGCCAGGGAAACCCACGAAGTCCTGTTCCACTCCCCTTGAGGACAAGGGCCATGGTCTAGGTTGGTGGCAATGCCTTTGGGGAGGGAGCCCAAGGGAGATGAATGAATGAGGCCAAAGGAAAGTTAGCAGGACTCACTGGCTTCTTAGATTTCCTGAAAAATCTAAATCAAAGATAATATTTTCAGTTTGGCACGCTAGGAGAAAATTAGAAACCAGAACAAGAAAGTCCCTGGGAACACGGGGCAGTTTAGTTTTGAGCCAAAGGCTTTGTGCCCCAACGGGTCTTCCTGGTCTCTCCTGCTCTGTGTTCATCTGGATTTCCCTTTACCAGCTTCCATCCCTGTAGCACCGATAGCTTCTGTTTATTCACAGTTTCTGCTTCCTCCAAATTTTGGCTAACTCATGGGCCGCTTCTTTGAGTGTTCCCTCAGCCTCACTGTTACTGTATTCCAAGTCTGAGTATTTCCATATTCGTACGTCAGCTTCCTAAGAGAATATGGTTGGCCCAGCTAATTACCATTGTCCCTGTTTGGGGGAGAAGTTGTCTGGCTCTCGGGAGGTCACTGGCCAGCCTTTTTTTTTTTTAATTATTTTTTTTTTTGTTGAAGTCTAGTTGATTTACAATGTTGTGTTAATTTCTGCTGTACAGCAAAGTGATTCAGTTTACATACATATATATATATACACACACACACACACACACACTTCTTTTTAAAAATATTATTTTCCATTATGGTTTATCATAGGATATTGATATAGTTCTCTGTGCTATACAGTAGGACCTTGTTGATCCACTCTGTATATAATAGTTTGCATCTACTAACCCCAACCCCTTCCCCTTTGGCAATTTTTTGTTTTCTACGTCTGTGAGTCTGTTTCTGTTTTGTAGATAGGTTCCTTTGTGTCATATTTTAGATTCCACATCTAAGTGATAGCATATGGTATTTGTCTTTCTCTTTCTGACTTACTTCACTTAGCATGATAATCTGTAGTTGCATCCATGTTGCTGCAAATGGCATTATTTTGTTCTTTTTTTATGGCTGAGTAGTATTGCATTGTGTATGTGTGTGTGTGTAAATATATGCACACACCACGTCTTCTTTATCCATTCCTCTGTTGATGGACACTTAGGTTGTTTTCATGTCTTGGCTATTGTGAATAGTGCTGCTATGAACATTGGGGTACATGTATCTTTTTGAATTGTAGTTTTGTCCAGGTATATGCCCAGGAGTGGGATTGCTGGATCATATGGTAATTCCTTTTTAGTTTTCTGAGGAACCTCCATACTGTTCTCCATAGTGGCTGCACCAATTTACATTCCCACCAACAGTGTAGGAGGGTTCTCTCTCTTTCCACACCCTCTCCAGCATTTGTTATTTGTAGACTTTTTAATGATGGCCCTTCTGACTAGTGTGAGGTGATACCTCATTGGAGTTTTGATTTGCATTTCTCTAATAATTAGCGATGTTGCCTATTTGGCCAGCCTTTCGATTGGCTGCTCTTGGATCTGGTGCCCCTCCCTGCCTGGCCAGTTGTAAGCTATCATATAGAACAGGTTTACCTAAGATTGTCACCTCACCAGGGCCTGGGAGGGGAGGAGAGGGCTGGCTGGGGGCAGGCACCGTGCAAGTATGAACCTGGTCCGTGTGCCAGAGCTTGCTTGGTGTTTTACAATCATTTCTCTATCAGAGGGAGCTGTTTTCCATCTCACTCTATGCAGAATGTGGTGCAGTTACATATGAATAAAACCTTTGATTAATACTTCTTTCTGTATTTATTTTTTAACAGCTTTATAGTGACATAATTCACACACCATAGGATTCATCCATTTAAAATGTACAATTCAGTGGCTTTTTTTTTTTTTTTTTTTTTTTTTTTTTTTGCGGTACGCGGGCCTCTCACTGCCGTGGCCTCTCCCGTTGCGGAGCACAGGCTCCGGACGCGCAGGCTCAGCGGCCATGGCTCACGGGCCCAGCCGCTCCGCGGCATGTGGGATCTTCCCAGACCGGGGCACGAACCCGTGTCCCCTGCATCGGCAGGCGGATTCTCAACCACTGCGCCACCAGGGAAGCCCCTTCAGTGGCTTTTTGTACGTTCACAGATTTGTGTGGCCATCACCCTAGCCCATTTTAGAGTATTTTCATCACCCCCCAAAGAAGCCCTGTATCCCTTGGGCTAATTTAAATTTTTTTTTTTTTTTTTTTTTGCTGTGCTGCATGACATGTAGGGTCTTAGTTCCCAGACCAGGGATCGAACCTACAGTGGAAGCACAGAGTCTTAACCACCCTGATAATGTGTAACATGCTTCCCACCCCAGTGCTGTTCCAAGTGAGGCCTTTCTGACCACAGTGTTTCCATTTGCTTCCCCTTTCTTCCTCCCCCTGGGCCACATAGCACTTATCACCTACTGGGTGTTTTTATGTATCTACTTTAATGTTTGTTTTTCTCAGAATGTGAGCTTTGTAGAGGAAGGGGTTTTTATCCTACTTAAACTGTCCAGTACCTGGTAAGTATTCAGATATTTGCTGAATGAATGAATGAAATATAATCAATTTGTTATGCTTCCAGCTACAGTTGTGCTAAGAACTCTGTACCTTATACTATCTTTATTCCTATAGAAATTGAAGCTCAGAGGTGGAATAAATTGCCTCAAGTAGGTAACTGGCAGAGCAGATTTGTGAATCAGTGTAGCTCATTACTGTCTGCTGAAGATGTAATGTAAGCCACGTGTATAATTTACATTTTGTTAGTAACTTCTTTAAAAAAAAAAGTAAAAAGAAACAGGTGAAATTAATTCAAATCATAGATTTCATTAATCCAGCATATCCAAAGTATTACCATTTCAACCTAAAAATTGTAACCAGTATAAAAATTGTCTCGTGCATTTTTTTCAAACCAAATCTTTGGAAGCCTGTGTGCATTTTATGCGAAAATGGTAAATATTCATGGGGCCCAGCCACATATCCGGAGACCAAGAGCCCCACGTGGCTAATGACTGTTGTGTTGGGAGCCTGACTCTAAATGACATCAGATCTCATGGTCCTGCATCTGTCCCTTGCTGCTTCCCAGTATTCAAGCTGCCACCCCTTTCCCGCTTGGGAACATAATAGCAGAATCTCCGTCTGACATTGGTAGAGGCCAACCATGTATAGAAGCCTTAGTTTACATGCTCAGCTCCTTTGATTTTCTGAAGAACTCGAGGAAGTAACTTTGTCAGGTCCCAGTTCCGTCTAAGCAGCAGAGAAATTTTACAGACGACGGTATGGGATCTAGAGAGCTTAATAGCTTGTCTGAGTTTACAGGGTTTCTATTGATACTTGGCAGGGTCAGGTATAGACTCCAGCTCACGTGAGGCTTGGGATAGTGCTTCGACATAAAGTCTGCCCCCAAGTCCATAGTTGGCCCGAGGGACTCGCTCCGTCCGAGATCCCCAGAAGTTCTGTGTTGCTGGTTTCAGTCTCTGCACATTTGGACTCCTCCCATTTTTCCTCTTGTTTTGAACACTGTTCTTCCCTCCCTACCCTCATTCACGTGTTGGATCTCCTCTTTCAGACTGGGCTCCTTCTGAGACTTTCTTATTTCCCCAAATTCTCCCCTGGAAGTTCCCTGTCCTGTCCCTTTCATGATAGATAACTTCAGACAAACACACATGAATCTTTTGAGAAAAAGATTTGTTAATTTGCGGACTTGAGTGTCTGAGGGCCGGTTGGGTAGTTGGCAGCATGGAACTAGGGGAAGGAAAGATTTCTCATTTGTGGCTGGTTCCCTGCCCTCCCAGTTTGAGGGGGCTCTGTGGGTGTCTTCTGGGCAGGAGGGGAGAGCCTGCAGCTGTGTGGGTGCCGGGTGGGGCTTTCAGCAGCTGAGAGCTGGCAGTTCTTGCCAGGCTTGCGGAAACTATGTGGATTGGAACAAAAGGCTGGGTGTGTGAAGTTAAGAACCCTCGACTGAGAGCTGGAAAAGAGCTGCTTATGGGCAATTGTTTCCGAGAGGCAGTGTATTTGATACGTTAGGGTATCCTCTTTCTAGTATCCCGGAGTTAAATGTGTTGAAAACGGTTTATGTCTTCTCTCGGGTTTTCCCTTGTAATAGTAGTTTCTTCACTGACCTCAAGTGCATTCTGTGTGTGTTTTGTGTTTGTATTGGGCTGGGGTGGGTGTGGCAGTGGCATTTAGTTCAGACCACATAGTCTGCAGCATGACCTAGCAGTTCCTCTCTGATTGAAAACTTGGTATTTGGACTTATTCCACCTTCATAGGAGAAGCAGCGGTCTTTCATGAATGGAAGGAACGCTTTTGTTGGGGGGTTAGTCATTACATCACACTTTAAAATTTATCCAC
The DNA here is from genome assembly GCF_026419965.1 of Kogia breviceps. Taxonomy (NCBI): domain Eukaryota; kingdom Metazoa; phylum Chordata; class Mammalia; order Artiodactyla; family Physeteridae; genus Kogia; species Kogia breviceps. The sequence goes on from NC_081315.1 coordinate 27,448,834, forward strand.
TATAAAAAGGAATTGCATGGGCTTCTGGAATCATATAAAAGCGAAGAGTATGAATTGGGAAATCTGTCCATTGAGAATGTGTGGGCTAGTTTGCCTTGCATAGTATTGGACTTTTCTTAAGATTTTGTGCTGATTGGTGCTAAGCAACTTTTAAGGTGATTTTAAGAAGGCTTTTCTAGGACAAAAGAAGGAAAAAAGCCCAATGAGTTGAATTAATGAGTCGCCACTTGCTTCAGCCATTTGAGCAGCAGTAACGGTAGCATCTTTTCTTGGGTCCATTCTGTTCACTCTGGTTTTCATAATCATGCCTAGATCAGAAACTGCCAGATTCTCCACTATTAGAAATTCATTCCTTTTGAAATATAAACATGATACCAATTCATGTTATTGTCTTCTAACAGATTACACTCTTTAGCACTGGTACTTTTTCTTTTCTCTTTTCTTTCAGTTTCATTGAGGTATACAACTGACCCTTGAGCAACACCAGTTTGAACTGCATGAGTCCACTTACACACGGGTTTTTTTCCAATAGATATTTACTACACTACTGAATGGTCTGTGGTTGGTTCTGCACCTGGAGATGCAGAAACGCCTGTGTGGAGAGCTGACTAAAGTTATATGCAGATTTTTTTTTTTTTTTTTTTTTTTTTTTTCAGTAGGAGGGCCTCTCACTGTTGTGGCCTCTCCCGTTGCGGAGCACAGGCTCCGGACGCGCAGGCTCAGCGGCCATGGCTCACGGGCCCAGCCGCTCCGCGGCACGTGAGATCTTCCCGGACCTGGGCACGAACCCGCGTCCCCTGCTTCGGCAGGCGGACTCTCAACCACTGCGCCACTAAGGAAGCCCCTATATGCAGATTTTGGACTGCCCGGGGGTCGGCACCCCAAACCCCTCATGCTGTTCAAGGGTCTACTGTAATGGACAAGTAAAATTGTAAGATATTTAAAGGGTGCAACGCAATGATCTGTTATATGTGTACATTCTGAAAGGAGCCCCCCCCCCCCCCACCGCCCCGGCATTGATATAATTTATAAGGCTAGTTGAAGCAGATACAGAATGGTAACCCGGTAGGGGTGTAGGAAAAGAAAAATGACTGTCGATGTGGTTGATGAGACAGCCCCAAAGAGGAATGATTTTTTAAAATTTCTTCCCTAAGAGGGCTGGGGTGGGGAGCGTAGTGTATTGTTACTAATCAAAGAACAGATATCTGCTGCTCACCTGTTCTCTGTTGCATGCGCCAGGAATTCTGAAGGATAACAACAGCTTTAAACAATTTGAGACGAGACATAAACTTTGACAGGACGTAAGCACAAGGAAAGTAAAATCAGAGTTAACCAATTAATGATATTATAAAAAAGCAGAAGACCCATAATAAGGGTGTATAAGATTTATTGCAAGATGGATATTGAAGAACAGTGGCTCTCAACCCTCACGATGCATTACAAATGTGAAACTTTTTTTTTTAAAAAAAAGATGTTGCTGCCTTAAAAAAAAAAAAGGTTGAGTGATTATATTCTACCTGCTTTATGGTGAAGGTTGGGCATTTTTGAAGAGTTGAGAATATCTGAGATGGGTCATGAATTAAGCCTTACATAGAGAGTGATTTATGACTTTTAGGGAATCAGAATCACCTAGGGTAACTCACTGAAAATGCAGTTTCCTGGTCTTCCCTCAAATTCTGTCCTGGGTCTTGGGCTACCGTTTGAGAAACCCTCTGGTAGGAGTAGAATATTGGGTCATGAGATCACTGGGTACTGAATGGGGTTGGACAGGTTTCACGGAAGGTGGGGCGTGAGTAAGTGTCTGAGTAATGCATAGAATCCAGAAGAAGAGTGGGTGGGAGAGCAGCAGGTGTGTTGGGGGCATTGAGAGAGTTGGTTTCCGTGGGAGAGACATGGAAGGTGAGGTTGGGAAGGTAGAGGGCCTTCAGTGCCACTTTGAGGAGCCTTGTTTTTGCATTGTTAGGCTTGGAGAGACCTGAGTTCGGAGAGCCTGGCCTAAGCCAGCCAGGTCGGTGAACAGGTCCAGAGGGTAGGTGTCCTTGACACTAGGAAGAGGTGGTTATGTGGGTGGTGACTTGGGAAGTACTGTTTCATTTCATATCAGCTCCCAGGGAGTAATAAACTGGTGACACTTGAACTAAAACCCTCTAAATCTGGAATAACTTAATTCAGCAAACATTTTGTAAGTGCCCTTTATATGGCAGATAGGCTGAAGAACTCTAGGTTATTTTTTAAACATGTGTTAGCGTGCTGTGTTGGTAACAACGTTTATATAATTCCTGCAGACTCACCAGACCCCAGTCCATCAGACCAAGGAGGAAAAATAGCAACTGTGACTTTTATTTGTGCACCGATTCTAATGTCACGGTCAGGGCTCATTGGAAACGTCTTACTCAGGACCGTTTGCAATGTTTTTGAGGATCTTGACTTGACACAGACAATTGTTCTGTGTTGGAAATATTACCAGAGGAAAGCTGGAAGACTTCTTGTTCATTGGGAGTGTTTTAAAAATATATGCTGGGCTGTGGAACCCTTTGAGTAGCTAATAAAAGCAAGAACTGCTTTTCGACAAAAATGCGCGGAGACATGTAATCTTGCTTATAATTTTAGGGCTTTTAAATGCTCTGAAATCAGTTCATAACCCCTGTAGGTCTCATAGCCTCCAAGTTAATGCTTGGAGTAGACTATGGAATAACTGTGATGTCACTTACATCTTAGGGGAGTGGAGCAATATAGCTGTCCTGGACATTTTCTTTTCTTTTAGTTATTAGCCATAATTCATCAAGACCTATGAGTAATTCAACAGCTATTTGGCAAATAGTTTTGAATGAAGCTGGCATAAGCCACAACCAAGTGTTTCCATATCATAGTACTGTAATGAACTACACACCAGAATAGGTGTGTGTGTGTGACCTATGCCACATCCATTTTCACTCCTGACAGGCTGCACAGTAATGAGCGTGTTTTTGTTAGGTCTTCTGCAGTAACACACGAGATATGATCTAATCCAGCGATTCCCAGGGTGTTTTTGGGGGTGGGGTAGGGTGGGGGAATGCTAGTGCCAATAGAAAGAAGCTCCTTGAAAACAGCATCTGAAGTAAACATTGTTCTGTAACTCATGACATGTTCTGTCCTGTCTTGAAGATACATTGTACACCTGATTATATTAAAGGAAGTCTGGCAGTAAAGAAGCCTGTTTAGTGTGGTTTAAACCCATTAATTCCTAAGTTTATTTAACTAGGACCTCCCTTCTCAAACCACTCTTTAACTTCTCAAAAATAAATATTATGAGATTTTTAAAAAATTAATTTACTTATTTGGCTGCGTTGGGTCTTCGTTGCTGCGCGCGGGCTTTCTCTAGTTGTGGTGAGCGGGGGCTACTCTTCGTTGCAGTGCACGGGCTTCTCATCGCGGTGGCTTCTCATGTTGCAGAGCACGGGCCCTAGGCATGCGGGCTTCAGTAATTGTGGCACGGGCTCAGCACCTGTGGCTTGCAGGCTCTAGAGCACAGGTTCAGTAGTTGTGGTGCACGGGCTTAGTTGTTCCACAGTATATGGGATCTTCCCTCACCAGGGCTCGAACCTGTGTGCCCTGCATTGGCAGGCGGATTCTTAACCGCTGCACCACCAGGGATGTTCAGTATTGTGAGATATTAATAAAACTTATGGTAATCAAAGTTGACTGCGTGAAATATAAATGAAGCCTTAATGTGTGTGAGCTGCAGAATTCACTATTTTTTTGTTTTAACCCACCTGGAAGGAATTATGTAGACACTTTGGGTGTGAACTTCATCTCCCCGCAAATCTAGTGTCAGAATTTTGAATAATATTGTGAGATGACTGAGATATGCCTATTGGTACCTTAAAAAAAAACCCTGTATTTGCTCCTATAAAAGAAGACAGAACATGCCAAGAGGTTATCAAGAATCGTGTTGAAAATCAAATGAAAAACTTGACCAGTTTTCTTCTGCTAACCTTTGGCTTTTGCTCACCTGGAATCTTTTCTTTCCCCAGCATAAGTTGCAAATTTGAAAATAATCACGGTGGGGGTGGAGGACTGGGGAATAACATATTTGAATGCTCAAGGGAATGGGTCTTAAATAATAGGACCGATAAATTAGAGTACTTTATGTATTGAAGGAGCACTGATAAACGATTATAGGATCATGAAGGATGTTATATAAATATACTGGGCAGTAACTTCCCCCCGAAAATGGTGTAAGTCTTAAGGCATGAAAATTATAGTGTGATTAATGGATTAGTCCTTCTTAATAGTTTATTATCTACTTTAGGATGATTTTCAAACATTTAATTGATTAGATCACCTACCAAACACTGGATAAACATCTGTAATTGACAGGCCCAGTACCCTAGCTGCTGAATATTCAGGAAAGGATAGGATATGGCTCCTGCCCCTGAGAGGCTCATAATTTTGGTGGAAGTAGGTTTCCCGATGCAGTTTTCCTCTGGGTTGCATCTTTTTCCTTTCTGGGCCCTCTCTCCTGCAAACCCCTCCTGCCCCCTGACCCCTACTCACTATCGCTATCTACTATTGCTGGCCTAATTTCAGGCTGAGTGAGTCATGGAAAGGAGCAAGGCAAAATACTTATTTTGCCTTCTTATGTTGTCAAACATTTCTTGATGGTTTTCAGTGTCTGGAAACATTGTAAACCTATGGCCAAATAATCCTAAAGGATTCCCTAGTAACATCAGTGTGAAGACTTATCAGTGACTTACCGATTGCTTATTCCTATCACGGCAGTCTCCCTAGTTAAGAGAAGTCATTAAAGTTTTTGGATTTAATGAATTTTACTTACTAAGTTTTCTCAGGAACAAGAAACTTGAGCATATTCTCATTACGAAATTGTTCATTCCAAGAATCTCCTCTGCCAAGTTTTCCATTTTTTCCGAAACATATATTTGCCATTTTTAAGTTGAAATGGGTGATGGAAACTGTAGAAACAGAAAGAATTAGACGTCACCTTGTATGTTTTTTTTTTTTTTTTTTTTTTTTTGTGGTACGCGGGCCTCTCACTGCTGTGGCCTCTCCCATTGCGGAGCGTAGGCTCCGGACGCGCAGGCTCAGCGGCCATGGCTCACGGGCCCAGCCGCTCCGCGGCACGTGGGATCTTCCCGGACCGGGGCACGAACCCGCGTCCCCTGCATCGGCAGGCGGATTCTCAACCACTGCGCCACCAGGGAAGCCCACCTTGTATGGTTTTGAACTTTTTGTTTTGTTCCACATTTTCTAATCTTAAACTACATACGGCTGTATTCATGGAATATCAACTATGATAGGAAGACAAAGCTGAGAGAAACATTTACAGTACAGTAGCATAACTCGATAAATTCTTCACCAGCGTTCTCTGAAAAAAACTTCTCAAGCCTTCCTCCTCTTTATTTTAGCAGTGGATTGTGGAAAATGTGCCGTTTTCTCTTGACTTGATTTTTTTTTTAGACAAATAAAGGAATGTAATATTGGAAAGAAACATCAGCCAAGAATCTAAATGCTTTTACAATATGAGGACAGATTATTTCACACAGGCAAGTTAGACTCAAGTACATTGCTTAACTCTCATGTCAGTGGATACGACACTGATGCTTCACCCACGTTCATCCTGGGCACTGTGTCTCATCTGCATATCCTGACTAATTAATACCCTGACATCATCATTATTTTATCATCAGTCTTTCAGGACTTATCATTTTAATGTTTGGATGGTCCAGCTTTTAATCACACTTCATATATATACTAATATATGTATATGTATAGATACATACATATCTTTTAGTGTTCTGATTGCTGGAATAGTTTTTCTTAAATCGACATGAAAATATTTCAGTGCACGGTGATCTTGCCTGACGGGTTTAGTATTTCCTGCGTAACTGATACAGGAGCTCCTATATGAATCTCTTCCATCCTGTCGTGAGGGTCAGAAAAAACGCAGCAAACTGGGAGGGGAATAGCTTATCTCCAGGGTAGTAATGTCTGAAGGCTTTCAAAGTATGTTGGTTTTTCCCTCCTTCCAACTGTCTGGAACTTCCAACTCCATTTTCTTTTTACAGCTCACAAAATGTAGGGGTTTTGTTGTTGTTAACGGTTGTTCTTTGTAGTTTTCTTCTTTCTTTCTCCAAGTTAAAGTCCTGTCTCTCCTTAGTTTGTTTCTTTATGTGGTATTTGACTTGTTCAGTTCCTGCCTGATTGCATGGTTTTGAAAGTTTTGATTTAAATACTTAAGTACTTAAAAGTGGGGGAAAATAAATTATGCAGTGGTGGGCTTCCCTGGTGGTGCAGTGGTTGAGAGTCCGCCTGCCGATGCGCAGGGGACACGGGTTCGTGCCCCGGTCCGGGAAGATCCCACGTGCCGCGGGGCGGTTGGGCCTGTGAGCCATGGCCGCTGAGCCTGCGCATCTGGAGCCTGTGCTCCGCAACGGGAGAGGCCACAGCAGTGAGAGGCCCACATACCGCCAAAAAAAAAAAAAAAAAAAAGAAAAATTATGCAATGGTGATATCATTAGAATTCTTAAGGTACCACTAGTCTGTTTCAGTGATGAGGGAGTTTCTCACCAGTGTAGTAGTTCTGGTCTTCAGGGAAATTATTCAGTAAATGTGCTTGAAGAAGAAATGAAAAATGAAAAAATCATGGCCCATAATTTTGAAGTTAAGGTAAACCCCTATTTAGAAATTAAGTGTAAATTTTCTATGTATTTAGGTTCTTATATGTGTTTGTTCTGTATTGCTTTAATCATATTACAAACATTAAAAACAAACCATCAAGCCTTTTCTTTCCAATGCAAGCCAGGGAGCTTCTCTTTACATAGTAAAGTCCCTATTAGCTGGCATTCTGTTACGCTGGAATTTCCCTAAGTTGAGGTTCTTTCTACAGCGATGATTAATACTTATAATGATTACCCTGAGGACCCACAAAAACCTCGCGAGTAAATTAGATTCAGTCTAACTGTCATGTCACAAATGTATTGTCCTCTAATGGTTTGAAACTTGAGAATCTGTGTGTGATATTTTTTTCTCTTGTTTAAATGCCCTATTAGCTCACATAAGAAACCATAGGATGCTCTTGTGGAACCTGTTTTCCTTTGTTACCCTGGTTAAAAAAAAAAGCAATGGCTGGAATTAAGTGTGTTGAGGGAGGAAAAGAGGAGCTGGAAGTGCCTTCCACCTTTCCCTAACCATGGACTGCAGAGTACAGCTTTGAGCTAAGGATGATTAAAATGGGGGCCCTTGAAAAATCATCCTGTCTTTCGTGCACGTATACCAGATAACAAGGTCCTGACGAAAGCAGGAAAGAAAAATTATTGTGCAGCTGTCACCATGGAGATGGAGGCATACAACATCCTATTCTAACTTTATCCCAGCTCTCTGCCCGTGTCGTCATTGGGTCTCACCTGTGCTATCTCATCAGTTATGTAATTGGGGCATTCCTCTCAGTTTTGAACTTAACTCCAAACCATAGATTCGCTGTTGCAGTAGTATTTGTCTGTCACAGCAGTGAGGAATTAAGCCTGAATCGCACTGTGTCACGGCTGTATCTCCGTATCCTGCATTCAGTTGGTAGTCATTGGGTATCATTAGAGTAGCCAGTGTTTAATAGATATGTGTGTATAACTGAGTCATCGTGCTGTACACCTGACGTTAACACAACATTGTAAATCAACTATACTTCAATTTAAAAAAAAAAGTAGCCAGTATTTATTGAGCACTTGCTTTGTAGCCAGGCAAAGAGCTCAACCTGGAAAGAGTAGTTGGGAGTTGGACCTGGATTCAGATTCCAACTTTGCCACATATTAGCTGTGTGACCTTGATCAAGTTGCTCAGCGTCTCTGAGCTCTGCTGTATTTTTCTGGATAGCACTTGTGTTAGTTTGCTGGGGCTGCCACAGCAAAGCACCACGGACTGCGTGGCTGAAGCAACATATGTTACTCTTCTCACAGTTCTGGGGGCTAGAAGTCCGGGATCAAGGTGTCTGCATGGTTTTCTTGGAGGCCTCTCTCCTTGGCTTGTGGAGGCTGCCTTCTCCCTGTGTCTTCATGTCTCTTCCTCTCTGTGTGTCTGAGGACCCCAGTCGTACTGGATTAGGGCCCACCCTGAAGACCCCATTTTAACTTAAAGACCCCATCTCCAAATAGACAGTAGGCACATTCTGGGCTACCGGGAGTTAAGACATCAACATATGAATTTTGGGGGACACAAGTCAGCAGCCCGTAACAGCAGTGAAAGTATGTGCTCGGGTATTGTATCGCTGTGAGGATTAAATGAAAGAATACAGGCAAAGGCCTGGCCTAGGAGCTTAGTACCCACTCAGTGTTAACCTTCTTGCTAGAGGTGGGGTGAAATCTTGGTTTCTGTATATTCCATCCAAGTATGAACCGTAAACGTTGGTGGGGTTGTGTTTTGAATACCTAGGTGTCTCTTTTCATCCAATTCTCATCTTCTTTTCCCTCCATTCATGCAGCCAAACAGGTGATTTGCTTCAGGGCTACTTGTGATCTTTCCTAGGCAGTTAGTTCTCTCTGCTTCTGCTCCCTGACCACCTGGGCATCATTGTTTCCGCTTTTAAACCGCGCTGGGCTCTGCTTTCCTTGCATTTGACAGGCGCGCCTGAGACTTTTCCAAGGCACAGTGCTGGGCTTCAACTCCTCCTCTCTCCCTGGATTCTTTCACCATTTCCCCCTGGCAATAGTGTGTATTTGCCAGTGGGCACTTTTCAGATGTCATGGTTTGTGTTTTTTGGACCCTCCTCTGTTTTTCTCCCCGTCAACTTGGCTGTATTTTTTTTTTTTTTCTCACCTTATTTCTACACACTGATTGGAGGTTTGGGGCAGGGTGGGGTAGAAAGAAAAATGAGCCCAGGCTTTGGATGACTTACTTGTTTTAGTTCAGACCTGCACCCCCCTGGCCTGGGCCTCATGGTGAGTGAGCTGTAATTCCTCCGAGAATGTTCTCTTTTTTTTGTTTGTTTGTTTTGTTTTGTTGCGGTACGCGGGCCTCTCACTGCTGAGGCCTCTCCCGCTGCGGAGCACAGGCTCCGGTCGCGCAGGCTCAGCGGCCATGGCTCACGAGCCCAGCCGCTCCGCGGCATGTGGGATCTTCCCGGACCGGGGCATGAACCCGTGTCCCCCGCATCGGCAGGCGGACTCTCAACCACTGCGCCACCAGGGAAGCCCTGAGAATGTTCTCTTGAAGGATAATTTTTTTATGTTGTTTTTTATTTTATGAGGTTTTTATTGTGATAAAATTGGTCTATAAATTTATATGTTTCAGGTGTACAGCGTTGATTTGACAACTGTATTCATTATAGTGATCATCACCAAAAGTCTAGTTACTACCTGTTGCCGTATAATTCACCCACTTCACCTATTTCACCCACCCCCAAATTCCTTCCCCTCCAGCAACCACCAGTTTGCTCTGTCTATAAATTTTTGTTTGTTTGTTTGCTTGTTTAGGTTTCACGTATAAATGAAATCATGTGTTTTTGTCTTTCACCTTCTGACATTTTATTTTACTTAATACCCTCAAGATCCATCCATGTTGTCCAAAATAGCAAGATTTCATTCTTTTTTATGGCTGAATAGTATTCCATTGTGTATATAAATCACATCTTATTTTTCCATTCATCCATCGATGGACACTTTCATCCATACACCCAGGTTGTTTCCAGATCTTGGTTATCATAACTGATGCTGCTAAGAATATCAGGGTGCATATAACGCTTTGAATTAGTGTTCTTGTATTCTTCAAATAAATGCCTGGAAGCTGACTTGCTGATCATATAGTAGTTCTATTTTTGTTTTTTTGAGGAACCTCCTTACTGTTTTCCAAAGTGGCTACAGCAATTTACGCTTGCACAACAGTGCTTGGGGGTTCCCTTTTGTCTACATCCTTGCCAACACTTGTAGTTTCTTGTCTTTTTGATAATAGCTATTCTGACAGGTGTGAGCTAGTATCTCACTGTAGTTTTGATTTATATTTCCCTGATGATTAGTGATGTTGAGCACCTTTTCATGTGCCTGTTGGTCATGCGTATGTCTTCTTCACATGTTTTTTTTTTTTTTTTTGCGTTACGCGGGCCTCTCACCGCTGTGGCCTCTCCCGTCGTGGAGCACAGGCTCCGGACGCGCAGGCTCAGCGGCCATGGCTCACGGGCCCAGCCGCTCCGCGGCACTTGGGATCTTCCCGGACCGGGGCACGAACCCGCGTCCCCTGCATCGGCAGGCAGACTCTCAACCACTGCGCCACCAGGGAAGCGCCTCTTCACATGTTTGACAAGGCATTAGCAAGTGTTCATCATGCTGAGAATTCCAGATAAACACACACGAGTTTAAAGTCCTAGGGTATAAATGGTCCCCAGATCATTTTACTTATTTACTTCTAGGAGAGAATACGTATTTTATAAATGTCATTTAAAAAGCTTTTACAGGCATCTTCACTATTAACTAAGAGGAGTTTCCCAGAGTGTGTTCTCTCAGTTTGAGAAGGGTTAATCCTAAATGCAGTTTTCCAACTGGAGCTTGGTTTCCTGAAAGCTATTCTTGGTGTAGTGGCTGAGTGCAGCTGTTCATATCTCTCAATATTTCAGTTTGAGGCATTGGGTGGGCGGAACTGATTAGAATTCCAAAATCAATAAATGCAGGTGGTTAGGGGGAACTCTTCGGGAATATACTAGGAGAGATTTTTGACAGAACCCCTACATTCTGAAGTTCAGTGGTAATAAGAACACTTTATGTGCAAAGTACCTGAAGAAAAGTCTTTTGCATTTTGCCTTAGTTTTCTTTTTTGTTTGGTGCAAGGGACACTTTTCTTTATATATTAGGAAATTCTTAAAATACGTTGTCAAGCATCTCTGGGGGTGGAAGGAAGTTGGGAGTGGCAGCCAGGGCAATGAGGGAGGGGGTCCTTGAAGTGCTCGGATTCTCATGGCTGAGCAGGGATTTAACCGCCACCGTGTCGAGCAAAAGAGCAAAGACCAAGACCACCAAGAAGGGCCCCCGGTGCACAGCATCCAGTGTGTTTGCCATGTTTGGCCAGTCACAGATTCATGAGTTCAAGGAGGCCTTCAGCATCATCTGTCAGAACAGAGATGGTTTCATTGATGCGGAAGACTTTGTTTGCGTGGACGAATGTGAAGAACCTGAACTGGGTTTGTGTCTGTAGTGTTTGAAGTGTGTCTTTATTAGGATGAGGGTTATAAATAAGGGAGATTTTGAGATCAAAGGTGTGTTTTTTCTTTTTTATTTTTAACTCTTTTTCCTTCTGGTTTTCTCCATGCTATAACATACTTTTTTTTTTTTATTTTTTATTTTTATTCTTTAAGTCTCAGCCTCTTTATTTTCTGTGACTTTATTCTGTGGGATAGTGACCACCTGGGAGTTCGAGAGCTTGGGGTTTGTGTGTTGTGGCAGATTGCATAACATTCGAATAATGCTTTTAGCCAGCCACTTGTGTGTGTTTTACTTCTTTCCTTGGGCTTGCGTGAAGAGGCAGAGATAAGACAGACATTGTGGCGTTGACTGAGCCCCAGCAGGACTCAGAGCTGATGTCAGCTGCAGTCCCTGGGTCTTCTCCATGCTAATACTTTGCCACGGTTCTTTCCTCCTTGATGGTCCTTAAGTCCTTGCTTCATGGAGGCTAGGTGCAAAGCTTTCATCCGTCCTGCTGGGCAGTCCTGAGCCCTGCGGAAATAAACGGGCTCGCTTCTGGCTGTTCCACCCCCATCTGGGCGTCATGGAGATGGCCTCTCTGCAGGGGCTGAGCCGGGCAGGTGGGAGCTTTCTGGAAGAACACAGTGCCCATTGTCTTGTGTTGCCTAAAGGCCGGGGATGGTTAAGACCATCTCAAAACTGCGACAAGGTCCTGGTCTAAAGCTTGTTCTCACGTGTGCTGAGCCCCAGTGTATCATAACATGGCCTGGTCAGATGGAGAAGGACGATGGTTCTCGTCAGCGCAATTGGCTTCTCCCTCCTTTTTGTTCGCCCAGCAGGCAGGGCAGGAATATGGGAAGATCGCAGGACGACCTGGGTTTGAATTCTGGCTGTGTCGCTCACTCTGTTACTACAAAGAAATAACTCACACTCAGCCTTAGTCTCCTCTCCTGGAGCAGGAGACAGGCTTCTCATTTCTCTTGCACACGTTTACGGTGGAGAGACGCCTGTGAGATGCAGCGTACCTGGATAGTGGCAGACATTGATGATGATGGTATCTGTTAACGTTGGTGGAGCCCTTGCTTTGTACCAGGTGTCATCCTAAGGTGTCACATAGCTTGTTACTTGAGCCCCACCAGAACCGCACGTCTGTTTTGCACACCAGGGCACTGCAGCACGGAAAGGTGAATCCAACACGCTGGCACTGAAGCTCAGATTTGATTCCAGGCCCTCAAAAGTCTGCTTCCGCCGTTGTCCACATGTATAACTTTTTGATCATTTTGAAGACTTTCTATATTAGAGACTATAGCTGCTTCTCAATTCTTGGATAACACTTCCTTGGCTGCTACATTCACCTCCTGGTAGACCCACCCGTGGGCGACAGAGACAACCCACTGATGAGAAAATTGTCCTCTTGCAGCCGTGACAGATGGAGTTGAAAGGGTCGTCCCGGTTCAGTGGGGAGCATTCTTCTCCCCTCTCACCGCAGGCAGTGCCCCCGTGGGTGGCACGCAAGCTGGGAGTCATCGTCCTAGAACTTCTGATGAGTCTCCAGACCCTTTTGCTTCCCTGGGCATTTGTCCTAATCCGGGTTGTCCTGGGGCTCTGCCCTGCCGTGGAGGTTGCAGCTTGACAGGGAGCGGCTGCCCCTGGTCATGGGATGCGCGTCGGAGCCTGGACAGTTGCTTGTCTGCTGTGAGGCTCAGATGACGTGTGATGCATTCTGGTCCTGCTAAGCGTTTGGGGGACTTTTGCCAGGGCCTGGTGAAAGCTCGAGGGTAGCTCCTCTGTATGGGAGAGCAAGTCAACTCTATCCCCTAGTGGCCTCCTGAGGCTTTGGGGGAAGGTGTTTGGCTGTATTCATCATCGGCCAGTCTAGAAAAACACTGGCTGGGCTTGAACCTGGCAGCGGAAAGCCCTGTGATGCTCATAAGCTGTCATCATCAGTGTTTTTCTTTTGGACCTAAGTGTGTATTTATGGTAAAAACCATTTTAAGTTGGATGTGCCAGATTTGAGTCTCAACTACATATCCATGTCTGTTTACACACCATTAGGAAATTGGGTTTTCTTGACCTTTGCCAATTGAATGAAGGTTTGTGTGGCTGGATTGAATTGTCTGGCTGGGGTGTGCTGTTCAAACTTGGCCTCATGTTGAACCTATGGCTTGGAGAAGGAACCTTCCTGATCTGTGAATCACACTGGCTGGGCTTCGGGGGTCATTCGTGATTCCCAACTGTGTCTTTACTGTACGTCTGGTAGGGACATTTTGCTTTTCTAAATAGTGATATGAATTGGGGGAGTGGACTCTGCTTTTATTACTCTAACACACGTGAAGTTATACATTGGAACCCTTATTGTACCATAAATGGTACAACAATAGTACCTAATGACCTGAGTTTCGAAAAATGAGATCCTGCTTCCTATAGGTGGGGAGATATTTTGTGAAATTGGACCCCTAAAACCAGAAGGGGAGTTGCAGGTCTTTTGCCAGTGTGTGGTTACCTTCCAGCACCATCTGTGCAGGGCCCTAAACCAGATAACTTGAGAGTCAAAATAAGTCCTGCTTCCTGTCTTCAAGTTGCCTGTGGCTTAGGAGGAGATGTAAGTGAGCTTCAAAACGACATAGGTTTGTAAGAGGGAAGATCTTGTTAGAAATGTCTGTTAACGTTGGCACCGAGAGGAGCAAAATGCGCTGAAATAGACGGACCCATAGCCTCTGAGCCTGGCTTAGACGTGATACTTTTGTGTGGATTTCTGAAACACAGAGAGAGGGAAGTTGGTGTCATCTGCCAATGACAGATGTTACTGTTCTTGATAGGAAATGTTGTTTTTTTTTCGTCCCTCACGTCACCCAGGGTAGTGTAGCTGTGGAATTCTGGAGAAAATTAGATGTGCGTGGTGTTTACAATGTGCTACAGCTCTTTGCTCTGGGGTGTCACGTGCTGAGGTCTGCTGGGACCTGGGCTGCTTTCTCGCAGACATGTTAAAGTCAGACCTGCCTGCCAAGTGCACGAGTAGTGGACTGTACCCCCCAAACTATGCTTACTTAGTGCAGTCTATTTTGTCTCTGGGTCTGTGACAGCCCTTTTCCCCATCTCAGTTTGGGTTCACACCCTAGAGCAGGAAAGAGATATAGTAAGTTGGTGGCGTTCTCCAGCCCTCCCAAACAAAGTGGGCTGTTGCTCACCGAAATATCATCTTCCTACCTGCGTAGAGCCTCAGAGTCTTCCTGAACATGTGGTTCCTGGTCGCAACTGCCGTTGGCTTAAAATTGGCACATTTTATGGCATCTGTGATCCACACCCTAGAGGCTGGAGGTGTTGTCATCTTTTGGTTGTGCTGTCATTTTAGTAAGTGTGAGCGGGTGTGGGAGTTCAGAAGATGACCAAGAACATGTTAGCGTGATCAGGAAAGATTCGATGGTGGAAGAAGCGGGGAGAGGATGGAGCTGGGTGGTGGGGAGGAAGCTGTCTTGTGAACAAAGGGACAGGAGAGGAAAGGAAGTACAACCCCTAATCTGGGGGTGGTGAATAAGTCAGTTTGGTAGATTGGGAGGGTTTCTGTGGGGCAGTGGTTCTCAGTTGTAGTGTATCAGTCACGTCTGGGCCCCATCCCGGGAGTTTCCGTTTTAGTAGCTGTGAGGCAGGGCTCGCAAATGTGCATTTCTTACGGGTTCCCAGGTGATGCTGCTGGTCTTGCTTTAGGGGGAGGTCAGGTGCTGCTGGAGGAGTCACATTCAAGTGGTGGTGGGGTGACCGGGGCAGCCGTGCTCCCCAATTCCGGGGATCACCTCCTTTCCCACGTGTGCTCCCTTCCAGGCTGGCCCTGGGCAGAGCTCTGCCGAGGTCTGGAGCTCCAGTCTAAGGAGCTGGCCCTTGACTGTAGGTTATGAGAAGCCAGGGGAGAATTTTATCTGGATCGTGTTATTGGCGTTAACTTTTTGTTAATTTGGTAACAGAGGGGGAAACAACCAGAGATGGTTAGAGACAATATGAAGGGTAGGGCTGTGTCCAGGGGGTGGGTTATTTTAGGAGTGGATTTGGGAGGAAGATCTGGAAGGAAAGAAAGAGGAAGAATAATACAAAGGTGACCCAACGTTTCCTTCAGCTTGGGAGCCTGGAGAATGGTGCTCACATTGACATAAAGGGGAAATCAGAGCCCCGGCTCCTTTGGAGAGAACCTCTCAGTTATTTAAAAACTGAGTTGAAATTGCTTATCTTCTTTTCCAAGGAGATTATTATCTATCCTGTTTTCAAAGTCAAGTGTCTACGTCATGTTCCATGCTTTCCAATTGTTTTTATCTTCAATATCTAAGTTTTTCATGAGCCTAAACATGCAGTCACTTGCCTCCTGGAATAATTTCCTCTTATCCTGAGGTTTAAATGGAAGACTATTGTTTAAAAAATGTCTTAGCCATTCCAGTATAATTTTCTCTAGATATTTGTACCCTTATAGTCTTGCCTTAAGTATAAGTGAAATAGTATCTTTGAAAGTTACTTGTTGGGGGGACTTCCTGGTGGCACAGTAGTGAAGATTCCGAGCTCCCAATGCAGGGGCCCTGGATTCGATCCCTGGCCAGGGAACTAGATCCCACATGCATGCTGCAACTAAGAGTTTGCATGCCACAACTAAGGAGCTGGCGAGCCGCAGGTAAGGAGCGCAGCTGCTACAACCAAATAAATAATAAAAATTTAAAAATAAAAGTCACTTATGTTTTTAGCAGTAGAGCCCTAATTACATTGGGATGCGGTGTAGTTCTTTAACCTTTCTGTAAGTTATCAATTTCTAGTTATTTGATCCTTGTTGAGCCACACACACATTGGTTTACATTTGGGTTTTTCCTTTTTTTTTTGGAAAGTAATACATGTTCCAAATTGAAGAACATTTGGAACATAATTAATAAGAGTTTAAGAAGAAGGGGAAATCAGCTGTGAACTACCCATAAATTACGCCTTTGCCGTTTTTCCTTCGTCTCACTCAGTCTCCCGAGGGCTGCGTGTGGATTGCAGCCGTGGTGCCAGGGTGCGGAGTTCGGTGACCTGTGTTCTCTCACCTCTCCTCTGCCCCAGGATCTGGCTTCCCCTGTATTTTGCCTGGGGCCGCATGCCTGGGGGCGACGGTAGGAAACCAGATGCTGACCCGGATGAGGAAGGGGTCTGGTGAGCAGGGGCTGGGAGTGAAGAGGGCTGTGCTCGGGGCTCTGATGAGTTGCTGTTTGCATCTCTGCCTCGTTCGGGGTCTGTCCTCCTGGGGCTTTAGGGCCTGGGGAAGGAGGAGGCTGGGGAAATCAGGCTGAAGAAACTGTGTCACAGCAGAATTCCCCTCGCCTTGTCCTCGGAGAGGGACCTGAGAAGGGGAAGTTCCTCGCCGATCACGCAGAGAGAGAAGGAAACGTTTGAGGTTAGTGACAGGCTAGCCTCAGCCCGAGGTGGCCTGAGCAGGACAGCAGCCATGGGGGTGGGAACAGTACAGGTGTCAATAAAGGCAGGTAGTGACAGAGCTTAAGGTGCAGCTGGGTGAGCAGATGCCCAAAGGGATGTTGCTTGAGTGGCTCTGAGAGAGGGGGTCCGGTGACAGGGGAGTGGGCTAAGTGAGCAGCCTGGCTTTGTGCGGGGTAAGCTCTGTCCCCTCCACCTCTTACCTTTGGGAACTCCAGAGAAAAAGAAAGAGGAAGGGCTCAAGTCTTTTGTAGGAGCCATTGATCCTGCAGACTTAGGGAATAACTGTGAGTGACCTTATTTAGGACGCAGAAACTATTGGGGCTTAGGTGTGGTGGCCATTTAATCTGTTGACCAAACTGGAACACTGTTAATATTTGCATTGGGACTGGACCTGGCAAATCCAGATCACCCTAGATATCAGGGATATTCAGGTCACATATACACATAAAAAGACCTTTAGGAACTGCTTCTTATAGCTTGAGTAGCTCCTTCCCAAGGCCCTAAACTGTTTTCATACGTTAGCTTTATTGTTCTGCCTTAAAAAAAAAATTAAGGATAATAGCTCTTTGTTATGTTAGGACTATTTTGCTATACTAAATATTTTACCAAAAATATTGTTAATGGCTAGTTGTTTCATCTTGTAAATGTACCACAGTTTTATTAATTGCATCATGTTAATCATCTAGATTCCATTCCAGCTGTTTGCTACTATGAATGATAACAAAAGCAGTAAATCTTTTGTGTATGTCTCAGTATTTCCTCAGAAGTCAGATTCTTAGAAATAGAACGACTGGATCAGATTGTACAGTTCTTGATATGTGTGGCCAATTCTAGGCATTTATGGTAAATTTGAATTTCTCAGTTGAAAAAGTCTGACAGATCAGCTGCTTGGTTTTGGAACTACTATGAAATACATGAGTTTTTGAAAGTCACTAGATAATTTTTTTACCACTTATGACCTTGGACTACAAAGGCTAATGCAATGAAGCAACAACTTGAATAAAGAAAAGACTTTTGGGGAAGAGGGGGCTAGATAGATTAGGAGTTTGGGATTAACAGATACACATCACTATATAAAATAGATAAACAACAAGGATTTACTGTAAGGCACAGGGAACTATGTTCAGTATCTTGTAATAACCTATAATGGAAAAGAATCTGAAAAAGATTATATATATACATATATATACACATATATATATTTAATGAAATCACTTTGCTGTACACCTAAAGCTAACACATTGTAAATGTAAATTTACATAGTAAATCACCTATACTTCAATAAAAAGTTATTTGTTTTGGGAAAAAAATTTCTATTCACAAAAATAAACATTTTTTCACATTGTAAAATAAAATAATAACACTTTTATTGCTAATGCAACCTCTTTTCACACTGCCGTGGAGCGAACGTCTTAGAGAGACTGGATTATACTGAATGGAACTGCGGTGCGTGTGCGGGGTGTGGGCAAAGAAACGTTTGCCTGTGAAAAATTTTTCCTGACTTTATTGACAGCTGGCACACCGCGGTTGAAAGATCAAGTATTGGGCGTGTTGAGCTATGCGTAGTTTTCAGGAGGAACATGATTTTTTATGTCTGTGATGACAGTTGCACAACATCATGGAGGCGCCGGTGGCATTTCTTGCATGGCACGTGCATCTTATCAGCATGGAAGTAGCACATTTTCAGCAGTGGGTTCTTCTAGTGTGAGTCAGCCGTGCAGCTGACCGGTCAGCTACTAGTTATAGAATACTACTTTGTGGGAATGGTTGTCAGCAAAAAAAAAAAAAAAAAAAGCCTGTCTGACCTCAGCGAGAACTAAAGCTGGGAAGTCAGCTTTGAGAGAACCGTGCGTGTAGATCATGGGGTCAGATGAAGTGAAGGTGCTTTGTGGAGGCCGTGTGGTAACGGGTTCGGTCACTGCTAACGTCTCTGTGCAGCATGCGAGCCCTGGGCCTGGGGTGCACATTACTGACAGTGTTACGACTCGCTCAGAGGGGTCAGACCAGTTTGCAAACAGGAAAGAAGAAACTTCTGGAAAGTTCATGTGTCAAAACTTCGTGGTTAGTTTGAAAGCATTCCTCAGTTGTTCCTAGTTCAACTAGTCTGTAAAGGTTCAAAACACCCAGGAAGGATTTCCTTCTACTTTAAATATGAGAGACTGCAGTCCATTCCAAAATGATGAAGTGTGTGGGTGATTATGTTCTAACAGTCAGGAAAATAAAGTGTTATTGTAAGTATGACACTCAGATAATAATACATAAGCTAAAGGGGTAGAATAACTTTGAATAGTGACTTGTTTTGCTCCAACGACCTCTATGGATCTTGAAGCATCACTAATCTTAAAAAAAAAAAAAAAAAAAAACAAAAAAAACCACAGGGCTGGAGTTCTGCTTTTTTATATTTCCCAGTTTTCTGATGATGACTTGTGTCTCATTCCTTCTGCTGAGTCTGTAATCCAGTGTTCCACTTTGCTTCTCTCTGTTCTCTGGTCCTGGATTTAAACATTTATTGTTATGGCTTCCCAGCTTTTTTTTTTTTTTTTTTTTCTTTTCCTGTGTTACCCGGGCCTCTCACTGCTGTGGTCTCTCCCGTTGCGGAGCACAGGCTCCGGACGCGCAGGCTCAGCGGCCATGCCTCACGGGCCCAGCTGCTCCGCGGCACGTGGGATCCTCCCGTACCGGGGCCCGGACCCTTGTGTCCTGCATCGGGAGGCAGACTCTCAACCACTGCGCCACCAGGGAAGCCCCTTCCCAGTTGTTTTCGAAAGGTGACTTGACAATGTTAGGTGTAAGTGGAAGCTGTATTACACCCTTCAGATTGATAGCATGTAACTTTTAGAACATGAGTATGGCCAAGTAGTGTTTTTGATATCTTAAGCACCTCCTTGAATTCCTTGGACATCCCTGAAATGGATGCACATGCATGGTATCCAGGACATAAATGACATGTGGTTTATGCCTTTAAAAAAAGTCATCCTGGGACTTCCCTCATGGCGCAGTGGTTAAGAATATGCCTGCCAACTCAGGGAACATGGGTTCGATTCCTGGTCCGGGAAGATCCCACATGCCGTGGAGCAACTAAGCCCCTGTGCCACAACTACTGAAACCCACATGCCTAGAGCCCGTGCTCCGCAACAAGAGGAGCCACCACAGTGAGAAGCCCACGCACTACAACGAAGAGTAGCCCTCGCTCGCCTCAACTAGAGAAAAGCCCGCGTGCAGCATCGAAGATCCAATGCAGCTGAAAACAAATTAAGTTAAAAGAAAAAGTCATCCAGGCAAGCTGCCCCCCCCCGCCCATTGTCATATCTGAGCTCTTTGCTCTTAAAATGGGTACTAAGCCTGTTTGAAGGTATTTACGAGGAAGATGTGAATTTGGCTTTCCCTCTCTCATTGTTAGCGGTGACTTTGGTCAGTTTTTGTGGATTTTTAGCAGTCACTTCAAGTAAGGAAGATTGGACTCTTGTGATTTTAATATTACAGTAGGCTTAAAAATACCTATATAGGCTTGGCTCATAGATGACTGTTAGCTGACACTCATATTCTTAATCCTTTAGGTATGCAAACCACTCCCTATTTTCATAATTCAATCACCGAACACACTTTTTTAAGTCCCAAGTTAGTAGTGAGAAACCGAACCTTTGAATTCCTTTTACAAGATAAACTTGTTTCTGATCTCAGGAGAATTGTGGTTTTTGTGTTCATGTTTATTGGTAAGAATTTTTCTGGGCTGGGTCATTTAAAAACTGTCGGTTTCCAAATTTTCCATCTGCAAGGTTGTTGTTGTGTTTTTTATTTTGGTTAAAGATAAAGCAGAGGGAGACCCTAGGCGAAGGCACTGTCACAGTTCTAAACTGCCTGAGAGGCGCTTGTTAAGTGGAACTAGCCTTAAGGCAGCTGGAGAGCCTGTAAGCCTTTTGTAAGCAGCTGCATCAGATCAAATAACTGATCTGCATTAATGTTAGTACGAAAAGCAGACCGAGTAGTGTCTTTAAGTGTATTTGTTTTATGAATCTGGCAATACCAACCTTCAAGTTGTGTGACCCCTGGAGTAATTGCCCTGTGGACATGGGAAGCTAACACTTTACTGAGGGATCCATAAAAGAAACTCAGTTCCTACCCTTGGCAGGGAAAAGAAGCGTCTCAAAACATTATAGGAAGAATTTTTTTCCCTACTTTCCCATTAGCTTATTCTCTTAACCTAGATGCTGTCCCATCTGCAGGAACGGAAGGGGGAAAACATTCCATGAAACATTTTGATTGGCGGGTTAGTAGGAAAAACACTAATATTTTAAAGGACAGCTGAAGATAAATGGAAACTTAAAAAAAAAAATTCATTGGTAGATATGCTGCAGGTCGTATGTACTGGATGGCACAAATTAGTTTTTGTGTTTGAGTTAATTTATAACAATAATTACTATCTCTTTACACATAAGACCTGTTAAAGTTATTTGGGGGTATGGGTGGAGGAAAGGTGGGTACAAAAATGAATCTATATTCAGTCTCCATTTCCTTACCCCCTACTCTGTTTTGTGATTTGCTCTTCTCCAGTGACGTTTTCCCTCTCCACGGTCATGCTTCCAATCTCCTTGGACTCAACGTAGCAGATGCATTTTACTTCTTACCTTCACCCCTTGGTAGCATTTGCTGTGTTAAGTCACTCCTTTGTTCTTCTTTTTTTTTTTAACATCTTTATTGGAGTATAATTGCTTTACAATGGTGTGTTAGTTTCTGCTTTACAACAAAGTGAATCAGTTATACATATACATATGTTCCCATATCTCTTCGCTCTTGCGTCTCCCTCCCTCCCACCCTCCCTATCCCACTCCCTGCCCAATTCTGAAGGACTGCTCAGTCCTGCAAAAAAGTTAGTCTCTTGTTCCCTAGTCTTATCTCCCCAGCAAATAATCGAGGTGGAAGCTAGGAGATCAGGGGTGTAACACATACAAGGTGCTCTAGGCCTTTAGAAGACAGGAGGGAAACTGGAGGACCAGGTGTGACTTCCTGGTAGAAGCAGCATTGAATTTTTTTTTTCTCTTGTTTAAGTGGCTTTTGAGATGCACTTGGCACGGTGGGAACTCGATACTTGAATGAATGAAGGCAGGGTTTAAACAAACAGATTTGATCTGGGAAGAGGAGTTTCAGTGTAGGAAACAGCATGAGCGAAAACAGTCAGCTGAGGGGGATGATAGAGCTTTGAAGGTGAAAATGAATCATTCTCTTGGCCAGGATAGGGGTGGGGTGGGGGGGCAGCAGGAGGGCAAGGCTGCAAATGCCAGCCAAGGAATTTCGGGTTGTGTTTGTTAGGCAGTGGGTGGAGTGGAAGGGTTCTGAGCCGGAGCGGCTGGAAGCATTGGGCAGGTTAATTCGGCAGCAGTGTGTTGGATGGGGTTAGAATGAGGATAACCTCATTTTGGTCTCACCTGTGGACTCTTCTCAGGCGTTTCGTCCCTGGAGGGGTCAAGTCCCAGCCAGTGCCTTCCTGCTGTCCCGGCTCAGTCCTATTGTCCTTTGGTCACTTCACCTGAACCACTTGGTCCCATGACCATTGACTGTTGAATTCCTACCACCTTGCGTGCACAGCATATCACGTAATAACAGCCTTAACTCGGGTCTCCTGATAACACGAATACTAACACAGTAACCTTGGGAGAAATCTTGGTACCTGGTGGGACATACAACAGCGTGTGGGTGGAGTTAACTCGAAGCCCCAGTTCTGTGATGTAGCAAAGTGCATGAGGAGGGTGTGGGCCCTGTGAGCTGGGTGCCTTGCATAGGATTAGGAATAAGGGGCTTAGGGTGAAATCAGGGCTCAGTGTTTGCTTAAAACCCTAATTAATCGTTCCCAGGAATGAAAAACATGAGAATTGACTTTCCTCTCTTCCTCTGCAGGACTCCTTTCCCCCATATACACAAATTAAACACACCTTGCCCGAAATGCCATAATGACATCATAGTAGCTTTTTTTTTTTTTTTTTTTTCCTCTAAAAGAGTAGGTACTTCTAAGGTCAAGTGAAAGTATGAAGGAAACATTTTGAAAGCACTTCTTTCTGTCCAAACCTTGGTGAGCTTGGGGGCAAGGATCAAGGGTGGGGTGAGAAGTGCATTGGGCTGGGATCCCCTCTCTTCACCTCTGCTGGCCTCTCTCTTCCTTTGTACACATTTGGGAATGTTCTGTGCACATGACTTGAACCATGGGTAATCAGCAGGCTGCCTGCCTTATCTCAATAAGTGTTATCTGTGTTAGATCTTTCTGGTGGGTAAAAATGAAAAAAAAAAGTGTCATTCTGAGCTATTAGAGAATAGAGAACTGTGATTATAAGTGTTTTGGTAGATTCCTGTGACATCAGGAAACAGAGGTACTTTCTTATGCTTGAGAAAATATTCATGCTTCATTGTTATTTATAAGCTATGGAACAGCTGGAATGTCTGGAAAGTCACTCAGATGGAATAAAACTAGGACTAGGTTAGAATGTCAGTTAATATCGTGATCATAAATATGTTACCGATGCCATAAATCCATTCAGTTCTTGTAGCAGCAGCAGCAGCAACTTTTCTCAGCTACCGGAATTTTCACTGACTTGCCGACCTGAGTGCAAACTGCAAGGGGGGGGTGGTTGCTTTGGTGAGAGCATCCTTCCCTCTTAGCAGCTCCTACTGTCTTTGCGGGTGAGCCCTGGAAAAAGAGGCTCCTGGTATAAACATTATCTGCGTTCAATTTGTGGAAGTCAGGTTAACGATAATCTTAAATTCAGCTTGCTAAATTACAGTCTAAGCAATATTTTGTGTAGGTGTATTTCTGTGTGTGTGCCGAGTGCCACCTGGCTATGGCCTCCGCATATTTTAAGCGAGAGTTTCAGAAATTCTGCTTAGCACAATATCCTGATTCTGGTCTCATGCTTTAGGTAAGTGTGTCAGGCATGTGGAGGTGAACTGGGCTGCCTGGTGTCACACAGCTACGTGGTATCAGAACTCACACCTTTTGTTTTTTGTTTTTTTTGTGTGTGTGGTACGCGGGCCTCTCACTGTCGTGGCCTCTCCCGTTGCGGAGCCCAGGCTCCGGATGCGCAGGCTCAGCGGCCATGGCTCACGGGCCCAGCCGCCCCGCGGCATGTGGGATCCTCCCGGACCGGGGCACGAACCCGTGTCCCCTGCATCGGCAGGCGGATTCTCAACCACTGCGCCACCAGGGAAGCCCTCACCTTTTGTATTTTCACTTCCTATTCAGGGCTTTCCCCAATAAGCTACAGTTTTTCTCTTTAAAACAGTGATGGAAGTTGTTTAGAGCCAGAACATTCCTGTTGGTCCAGGGAGGCAGGATCCACATGAAACGTGGGCATCTCATCAGCTCTCCTTGGGTAGGGATTTAGGAGGGCTCACATTTGGTGCTTTTGTATTAGCAATTAAAAAGGTGTGTTCTTGGGCTTCTCTGGTGGCACAGTGGTTGGGAGTCCGCCTGCCGATGCAGGGGACGCGGGTTCGTGCCCCGGTCCGGGAAGATCCCACCTGCCGCGGAGCGGCTGGGCCCGTGAGCCATGGCCGCTGGGCCTGCGCATCCGGAGCCTGTGCTCCGCAACGGGAGGGGCCACAGCAGTGAGAGGCCCGCGTACCACAAAAAAAAAAAAAAAAAAAGGTGTGTTCTTAATGAACAATGAGTTTGTTTTCTTAATCCTAGTGTCTTCGCTTGGGTTGTTATAATAAAATATCATAGGCTGAGTGGCTTAAACAACAGATATTTCTGATTTCTGGAGGCTGGGAAATCCAAGTTGAAGGTGCTGCCAGATTTGTTCCTGGCGAGAACCCTCTTCCTGGCTTGTCCACCTTCTCACTGTGTCCTGATGTGGTGGAGAGAGAGCACACAAGCTTTGGTCTCTTCCTCTTATAAGGACACTAATCCTTTCAAGGGGTCCCACCCTCATGACCTCATCTAAACCTAATGACCTCATCTAAATCTAATTACCTCCTGAAGGCCCTTCCTCCAAATACCATCACTTTGGAGGTTAGGGCTTCACCATATGAATTTGGGGTGCACACAAACATTGGGTCCATAACACACAGTGATACTGTTCTTTAAATGGGCTGTCTGGTAGAAATATGTGTTCTAGAGGAGATCCAGTGTATCAGTAATTATTATTCATGCAAATATTCAGAGATTTGATGCACTGTATTTGAAAAGACTCAGAGGTGACTAATAATTTGACTTTTTCTATGTGCTTGTCCAGTTATTGAGCAAATATTTACTTGAGCACATCTTATGATTCAGGCCCTGTGCTGGGTTCTAGGCTGAAATGATAAGAAAGCTGTAGCACACATTTGGTAGCCAGTATTAAAGTTGTATACAAAGAGTTATTTTCTCCAATCTTCTTTCAAATAAATTTTATCAAGTTGCAATCTTGTCCTGTTATTTTTTTTCATATGCAATATTATGAACACACATAATATATAGATAGTATAATGAATACCTAAGTACTCACACCTGGCTCTGTCAGATATTTGAAGGAAACATGTCAAAATGTTTTTTTATTGTGAGAAATGAATATTGCTGGGAATTGAAGACCCTTGTGTGTCACACCTTGTCCTCTGTGTCTCTGTCCTCTTTTAGAAGTAATCACTATCTAGGATTTGGGGTATATCCTTACCGTGCATGATTTTATGCTTTTATTATACATGTTTGAGTTTATGAGCAATATAAAATAATCATTTTTAAAACTTTATGAAAAAGATAGCAAACTGTATACGTTTTTCTGTACCTTGAGAGAAAAAACAGCCATAAAAAATTACTTTGAGATTCATTCGTTTTGATACCTAGCTCTAGTTCTTTTTTAAAAACTGAAGTATATAGTATCCCTTTGTATGATTAGTCTGTTATATTAGCCTGTTCTCCTGTTGTCAGATATGTTTGGCATGTTTCTGAATTTTCAGTATTGTAAACGGCACTGCTTGGACATTATTGTTTATGTCCCCTGATGTGTGTGTGTAAGATTCTCTGGGGACACATGTGAGTGTGGAGTTGCTGGGTGAAGCTTATCTCCAGCTTTACCAGATAGTGTCACATTGCTGTACACAGGAGCCAGTTTACATTCTCCTCAGAATATCTGTGATCTTGTTGAACTGCATCTTCCCCAACACTTGGTATCATTAAGCTTTGGAAGTTTTGCTCATCTGTGTAGTGTAAAGTGATACCTTACCGTTTCTAGCTTTAAGGCTGCAGTTCCCTGATTGCGGTGAGGTCGACTATCCTATTACGTGTCTGTTGGCCTTTCAGGCTGCTGCTTCTGTGTGCCTGTTCATAAGGTACCCCCACTTCTTTATTGGTGGTGGGACTCAGGTGCAGAAAAGTGGATCGACTGTAGTCTTTGATTCATGACACATGATCATCATCGGGTTTTGTATGACCTTCTCGTTTATTCATATTTTTAATGTAACGAATACCTGTGAACTCATCAGGATCTGAAACATTACCAACAATTTCCATCTGCCTGTGCTTCTCCCTGCTCCATTCCTCTGCCTCCCCCCACACCCCTCATTTTTAAAAATACTATCTTGAACTTTAATCATTGCTTCTCATCTAGTCCCTCCACACCTCCCATTTAAAAAAATAATATCTTGAACTTTAATCATTGCTTCTCATCTAGTTCTGTATGTGCTCTTCACTCAGGGCCTTGTTTTTCTCATTCCCTGTTATTAGTATGATTTATCTGGGTTGTTGCCTTGGCTTTGTCCATTCATTTTCACTGCCCTATAACATTCCCCACTGTTACTATCGTCTATCATTTCACCTGTGACTGGGTTATTTCTAGTTTTGTTGTTAGGCTCCATTCTTCTGTCATCGTTCATTTATATGAATCTTGCTGGCTGTGATCAGGATGATCTCTTGAATACTATCGGGGACAGGAAATGCTGGATTAGATATTCTGATATTAACTTGGTTAGCTAATTCCAATTTTTTCCCTACAAGGTGTACCATTTATGTTCCCACAGGCAGTGAATCAGGTTGCTCTTCAGCTTCTTCTCAATTTGTAGTTCTTCTTGTGTATATAATTCTCATTGGTACACAGCTGTTGGTTTGCTGGAATTGGTAATAAGGTTTGATTTCCTTGTTACACGCCAGCTGGTCTGGAGGGAGTGGGGGAGGAACCCATAAACCTGCCTGGCTCACTGCTGGAGGCTCCCATTGTTTGTGAAAAGAACCTGATATTTGCGGGTGGCCATGTGGGCTTAGGTCCTTTGCAGCATCTCTCTTCATGTGTATCTGATTCCTGCTTTTATGTTGATAATTATTTAAGATTTACTGGTTTTATAATGTATCTCATAAGTCTATTTAAAGTTAAAGCAGGTAGAATCGCTGCTGTTTTGTAGTGTCTGCTCTGTTTTGTTCCTGGTGGCTTTTTTCCTTGTGTGCTTTTTAGTTTTGGATTGTGAGCTCCTTTTCGGTTGAGTTTTATCTGTGGGAGTCCTGGGAGACCTGGGTCGAAGGTGTATTAAAAATATAGAGTAGGAGTTTGATTGACAAATACTTAGCAATGTTGGGTAAACTAAAATAAACATCCTTTAATGCATAGCTGTGATTGTGTAAAAAGTATGGAAAAATCCCTAGAATCTGACAATGAGGAAAAGACATAATTCTAGACGGTATACTAGGTATATACTGAACTTTCAGCAGAGTCAGAATCAAGATGCTTGGTGTCTTCACACCAACATGGGGAGAGAGAAGGAAGTTTTGGGCAAGGAGTTGGAGCTGGGATCTTCCTCCATATCTAGTTTGCCAGGACCATTCTATGGCTGCCCCCTCAGTGAAGGAATGGACTAGAAAACGCCTGCCCACCAACACAGAAATCTGAAGAAGTTTGTCCATCTCAGCCTGGGCTCTGGGTAGGGGATAAAAGTGCTCTGGTCTCTTCCTAAAATTAGAAAGCACAGGTGGTCCCTTACCTCTTAGGGTTCACATGTATGCTACCCAAGTTTTCCAGGAATCACCAAGTCAGGGAATTAGCATAAAATCCAGTACAGAGTCAGTGATGGCCCTCTGCTGAGGTGCCTCCCCAAAACAAATCCCTGGCTGTTTACACGTCTTCTCCCTTAGCAGTAAGCTTCTTAGAATGTGGACACATTCCGAGAAGCACCTGTGCACCTGTGTACATCAGTGTGCTTGTGGAATGAATGAATAAGTGAACAAGTGGAAACACGTGGGCATTTTTAAACATACATAACTTTCACCCACTATGTAGGTTTTCAACATGTTAAAAAAATAAAGCTTAGAAGGGATGCTATTTTGCAGTTATTTTTTTTTTTTTTTTTTTTTTACAGTTTTCAATCATTCTTCCATTCTTAGAATCGTCCTCAGATCCCAGAATCAGCAGACATTTATTGAGCATCTTTGCTGTTCTGTGTGTGGTGAAGGATACAAAGACGACTGTGTGCTCTACCTGTTAGGGAGTGACAAGCTTGAATATAAATCATTACGTGCAAAGTGCAAAATAAGTGCTATAGTAAAATTTTAACATAGTTTCGGGATGGCAGAGGTTGGCAGTGATTCATTTCACCTCAGGGATTTGTTCATTCAGTGAACATTCACTAGAGCTTCCATGTGGTCAGCACTGGGAGGATTACAGAAGTACCTAAGATTTATTGTATGCTCACCCATGTATTAGGCTGCAAACATTTTATATACAATTAATGTCTACAATGTAATTTAATTCCCACAACATCTCCTTGAAGAGGATCCTATAATTATCCTCATTTTAAAAACTTTTTATTGAAATTTAGCATATATTTAGAGAAGTCTGTATTCACACATGTACACCTGGATGGACGTTCATGAATTGTATACACCTATGTAACTAGCACCCAGAGTAAGAACAAACTAAACGTTACAGACACTCCAGAGCCCCCCCTTATGCCTCCTTGACTTCCAACAGCATTTTTTTTTTCTTTTTCTGTATTTTCTAGAAATGGAATCCTATAGTATGTATTCTTTTGATATGTTGCTCTATTGTATGTAGTTTTGGATTGCTCATTCCCATTGTTGCCTAGTATTCCATTAGCCCCATTTTACAGATGAGGAAACAGGCTGAGATCATGCAACTAGTAACGAAAGTATTACAATGCCACTAAGCGTTTTTTTCAAAACATGAGTTTTCATGTTCTTACGGTGTTGGTGTTCTGTCATTTACGTATAGTATGATTAATTTAACCCCAATGAATTTATCCTTCTGATGGATATCTGGGTTGTTTCTAACATGTCATCACTGATACTTTACCATAAAAGAAAAAAATCCATTTCAATATTTAAAGTATAGTTTTAAGTTTCCAGCTACTTTGCTGTTGACAATAATCAGGTCCATATAAATATGGCCGCTAACAAAGTATTGATTTCCCCCATGGCTTCTTTGTGAGGTAGCTGCTGCCAGTCAAGGGTGGCTTTTGTAGTTTTTGTACAGGGTCTACTTGCCTTTTGAAAGTACCTTTTAAGTGTATGTAGTGTCCTTACTTTTTTCCCTTTGCCCTATTTATGTCGTCGTCTTCTTACTCCCCTTTTTTCCTTGAAAATTTATTAGGTCGTCTCAGTTCTGCTGTAGCCCCAATTTACATTCCTTTGCCTGAGCGGTAGATCTCCCTTTAGTCTACTGATGTGTCCTTCAGGAGGCTCTCCAGGGGTCATGAGTCTTCAGAGGACATAGAATTTTCTTTTTCTTTTTTTAAATTGAAGTATAGTTAATTTATAATGTTGTTAGTTTCTGGTGTACAGCAAAGTGATTCAAAGATACATATACACACACACATATACACACACACAGACACACACATATATATACTTTTTCATATTCTTTTCTGTTATACTTTATTACAAGATATTGAATATAATTCCCGGTGCTATACGGTTGGACCTTGTTTATTTTAAAATTTATTTTTATATTATTTATTTATTATTTATTTATCTGTGGCTGTGTTGGGTCTTTGCTCCCCGTGGGCTTTCTCTAGTTGTGGTGAGCAGGGGCTGCTCTTTGCTGTGGTGCGCGGGCTTCTCATTGCGGTGGCCTCTCTTGTTGTGGAGCACGGGCTCTAGGTGTGCGGGCTTCAGTAGTTGTGGCACACGGACTCAGTAGTTGTGACTTGTGGGCTCTAGAGCGCAGGCTCAGTAGTTGTGGCGCACAGGCTTCGTTGCTCCGCGGCATGTGAGATCTCACCGGAGCAGGGCTCGAGCCCGTGTCCCCTGCATTGGCAGATGGATTCTTAACCACTGAGCCATCATGGAAGTCCTCTATTTTATATATAGTAGTTTGTATCTGCTAATCCCAAAGTTCTAATTTATTTCCCCCAACCCTTTCTCCTTTGGTAACTCTAAGGTTGTTTTCTGTGTCTGTGAGTCTGTTTCTATTTTGTAAAGAAGTTCTTTTGTATCATATTTTAGGTTCTATATAAAATGATATTATATACTTGTCTGTGTCTGACGTACTTAGTATGATAATCTCTAGGTCCATCCATGTTGCTACAAATGGCATTATTTCATTCTTTTTTATGGCTGAGTATCATTCCACTATATATATATTCACCACATCTTCTTTATCCATTCATCTGTTGATGGACATTTAGGTAGCTTCCAGGTCCTCGCTACTGTAAATAGTGCTGCAGTGAACATTGGAGTACATGTGTCTTTTCGAATTAGAGTTTTGTCCAGATATATGCCCAGGAATGGGATTGCTGGATCATATGGTAACTCTATTTTTAGTTTTTTAAGACACCTCCTTACTGTTTTCCATAGTGGGTACACAAATTTACATTCCCACCAACAGTGTAGGAGGGCTCCTTTTCTCCACATCCTCTCCAGCATTTATTATTTGTAGATTTTTGATGATGGCCATTCTGACCGGTGTGAGGTGATACCTCATTGGAGCTCTGATTTGCATTTCTCTACTAATTAGCAGCGTTGAACATCTTTTCATGTGCTTATTGCGTAGACATTTCTTTGTGAAACATTGTTTAGTGCTGTGATTCACAAAGGGAACTTTTGGAGTGTGAGCTCACCATGGCGCCTTGCATGTAGTTGGTGCTCAGTAAATGACTCATTGAGGACCTGCTGGAGCCTCAGGCTTGTATTCTTTTGATTGAACTCTATAATGTCATGATTTATGCTTTGTGGGAACACAATTAATTTTCTTA
The DNA here is from genome assembly GCF_026419965.1 of Kogia breviceps. NCBI lineage: Eukaryota > Metazoa > Chordata > Mammalia > Artiodactyla > Physeteridae > Kogia > Kogia breviceps. Next base: position 27,479,592 of record NC_081315.1, read on the forward strand.
GACTCTTCAAACACAAATAGAATACCTGGAGCTGTTTATTTAAATTTTTTTTCTCTATTCTGATAGTAAAGATGAGTGATTTAGGAGTGCACTAGAAAATAAATTTATAATGGTTTTGCTATAATATGAAGTTTCTTATATTTTCTCCATTCTTTGAATATTTATTGAAGCCCAACCTGCTGAATGTCATGCAGTAGACATAGATAGATGCATATAAATAATTTCCTGCCCTTGAGGAACCTCGTGGGAGAGACAGACACATATATGAATATAATACAGTATGGCAAAATAGGTCAATATAGCAGTGAGTAGGTGTTGGTTTTTGAACACCGTGTAAGGGGAGACCTCAGCATAGCGGATGGAGAGGGTGTCCATCCTGGGTCCTCCTGGAATAGATGACACCGGAACAGAATCTTAGGGAAAGTGCATAAATTCCTACACAACCTTCCACCCAGGCGCTACTCCACCTCTTTCCCCCTTTATTTCTAGAGTGGGAGTACTGCCCCTAGTTACAGTATTCTACCCTTTCTAATGTAAAAATCTAATTTTTGTCTTTTTCCCTCACATCACCTGGCTCTTCTCTTGTGGGGTCATGCTGATTCGAGCTCTGAAGTGGCTTTAGAATATGGTTTCTGCTATCTTGTCCTCTCTTTCCTCCCATGGATGCTTCCTGGGTTTGGAAGAAAAGGGATAGAAATCAATTTTGGTTGTGTTTTAAGCATCTGACCTGGAGCCTGGCACATGGTGGGTTCAAACTTCTGTTGAATGAGAATGACCTGAGTGATCTCTAACTGATCTCCCTTCCTCTTGTCTCTTTTCCTTCCCTTTGACCCTATACGGGGTCCTCAAAATTAGTAGAACTCCCCCTCCCCCGGCATCATTCCTCTGCTTAAAATTCTTCTGTGACTCCTTCTCATCCTCAAGATGAAAATCCAGCATCTTAGTCCAGGTCCTCACCATTGACCCAGTCTGCATGAAGTGCACCCCATCATACTGCATATCAGAGCATATGCCTTGAGAGCTTTGATATTTCCTGGCCCCATGTACTCTCCTTTTTTCTGATGTGTTATTTCTGTGTCAGGTATTAAGATCCAGCTCAGCTGTCACCACCCCCTGTGAAACCTTCCCTACCTTTCCCAGGAAGAATTAGTACCCTCTGCTGGGTTCCCTGACGTCTGTCCAATCAGTCCTTTTGTAGGGTTTCTATATTACGCTGCAACCCTCTGTTTCCCTCTGCATTTCCCCCATTACATCGAGGGCCAGGAATTGTGCCTGATTCTTTTTGTCCCCTGGTCAGGCCCATGTTACATGTCAGACAAATAGACCGTCCCTATAAACACACTTCCTGCTTTCCCATCTCTTTTGTTTTGCTTGCATGATTTTTTAATGATGGACACGCCCTACCATCAGCTCTATTTAAATGTAGTGCATTATTCAAGGGCCAGTTTCTCATGCCTTGTCTGTGAAATTTTCTGTGATTATGGCACCCCAGAATATTGGCACCTACCTCTGAACCATCTATGTTTGTTCACCCTTGGCTGTGGCAGTTATACAACATCCTGCTATTATTTTTTTTTAAACCTATACACTTAAAAATTTATTTGTATATTTATTTTTGGCTGTGTGGGGCCTTCATTACTGTGCGGGCTTTCTCTAGTTGCAGCAAGCGGGGGCTACTCTTCCTTGCAGTGCACGGGCTTCTCATTGCGGTGGCTTCTCTTGTTGCAGAGCACGGGCTCTAGGTGTGTGGGTTTCAGTAGTCGTGGCTCGCGGACTCTAGAGTGCAGGCTCAGTAGTTGTGGTGCACGGGCTTAGTTGCTCCGTGGCATGTGGGTTCTTCCCAGACCAGGGCTTGAACCTGCATCCCCTGCATAGGCAGGCAGATTCTTAACCATTGCGCCACCAGGGGAGCCCAACACCTGCTATTGTTATTTGTACTTTTGTTGTGTATGGGTCATCCCTCCCTAGTTAGATTATAAACTCTGAAGTTAGAGGTCTTCTCATAGATAATTTTGAAAAATAGAATTCCTTATTTAATATTCATTTGTTCTTTAAAAGTAGGTCTGGGGCTTCCCTGGTGGCGCAGTGGTTGAGAATCCGCCTGCCGATGCAGGGGTCACGGGTTCGTGCCCTGGTCCGGGAAGATCCCACATGCCGCGGAGCAACTAAGCCCGTGAGCCATGGCCGCTAGGCCTGCGCGTCCGGAGCCTGTGCTCCGCAACGGGAGAGGCCACAGCAGTGAGAGGCCCGCATACCACAAAAAAAAAAAAAAAAAAAAAAAAAAAAAAAAAAGTAGGTCTGTTAGTGACACATTCTTTTAGTTCTCTTTGAGAATGTCTATTTGCCATTCATCCCTGAAGGATACTTTTGTTGGATATAAAATTTTCAGTTGACAGTTCTTCTGTTTCAGCACTTAAAAAATATGCTACTTCCTTTAATCCTCATGGTTTCACATGGGAAATTCACTGTCATTTGAATTGGTGTTCCCCTCCTGATAGTGTGTCATTTCTATCTGGCTGCATTCAAGACTTTTTGTCTTTAGTTTTCAGAAGTTTAGTTAGGATGTTATGATACTTTACCATTGACCCCAGCCTTGGCATGGATTTTTTTTGGTTTATCCTGATTCAGGAGTTTGCTCAGCTTCTTAAATCTGTATGTTTGTGACTTGTACTAAATTTGGGAAGTTTTCGGTCATCATTTCTTTGAATACTCTTCCAGCCTCACCCCATTTCTCCTCTCCTTCTGGGACTCTGATGATACAGATGTTGGATCTTTTGTTGTTTCACAGGTTCTTGAGGCTCTGTTCATTTTTTTCAGCCTGTTTTCTCTCTGTTGTTCAGATTGAGTGAATTCTATTTGTTTTTTTTCCCTCAAGTCCATGGATTCTGTTCTCTTTCATCTCCACTCTTCTATTGAGCCCATCCTGTGAATTTTTACTTCTGTTACTGTCTAGTTATATAATATTTGGTTCTTTTTTATATCTCCTATTTATTTGCTGAGAATTTCTATTTTTAAATTTGTTTTAACAGAATTTATAATGGATTGTTGAAGCACTTTTATGACTTTTATGCTTTGAAGTCCTTATCGGGTACTTCCAACATCTCATTTTTCTCCGGGTTGGCATCAGTTGATTGGATTGGCTTTAGTCATTCAAGTTGCAGTTTTCCTCGTTCTTGGTCTGATGGGTGATTTTCCATTATATCCATTTTGTCTGGACATATGAGGATATTCTGGGTCTCATTTAAATCTTGTATTTCAGCAGGCAGTCACCCTGTTTAGTTTTAGTACATTTGTAGCTGTGGTTTCAATGACGGGTTAATTTTCAGAGCCTTTGCAGTGTTACTTTAATCTGCTTGGTTGACCAGGTGTCACTGGAGCTCCCATTACTCCCTGCTGGTACTGGTTGCGGGGGTGGAAGGGGTTTTCCTGGGTGGGGGCACTGGGCATCTCTTGGTGGAAGACGGTAGACTCAGGCCGCTGGGGAATAGGAGCTTCCCTGAGTGCAGTCGATCTCCCCTGCCTGTGGGGGACAGAGACCTTTGCTTGATCTGGTCACTTGTTGAAGTGAGATGTCTCTACTGGTGCCCTATGGCTTCTCTGAGGTTTCTGGGCAGGGGAAGTGGGGAGTCTCAGGCTCAAAGAGGCTTCCTGGGCTGGACCATGTGTGACTGGGTTCCTTGTGTGTGGCCTCCTGTCTTAGTGCCCATGTACTGGCTCTCCTAGTTGCTTATTGCTGGTGGGGCTTCAGATAGACCCCTTTTTGTATGGTGTAGGGCTTGTCTGATGTTGCCGGAGGGACTCCTTCCGTTTGGGGTAGGAGTGAGCCTCCGCGTGCTGCCTCCTGTTGTAAGGATGGGGGTTGGGACATGGTGGGCCTGGGTGGCTGCCTTCTTTGGTTGGTGGGGAGTGGGGGGAAATGCAAGATACCCTTTGCTTTGCGATTCCTTGAGTCCTGAAGTCACAAGCTGGTTTGCTTTCTTCTTACCACGGTTTAGAGTTCTCTTTTGTTATTTCCAGCGTTTTTAGTAGTTAGCGGGGAGGAGCAGGGGAAATACGTCTATGCTATTTTGTCCCTAATCATTCATCTCTAAATGTCAGATTTTTAAAAGCAATGAAAAAATCAGGAAAGTTTAGCATTGATTTTTCTGTGTTGGCCAAATCATGTCATTGAGCTGTCTTACTTTACTAGGTTAGGAAATTTGAGACCCAGTCAGGTTACTTGACTGGCTCAGGGGTCCTATTGCTAGTTCATTGCAGAATCCAGCCTTGACCTAGGTTCTTGGTGAGGAATCCGGTATGTGTTTTGTTGTAGCAAATTAGGTCAGAGAGTTATCTGGGGGAGAAGAGAACCTTGCAGTGCTGTAGTGTGGTTAGACATTAACACACCAAAGAATTCATTCCCCAAGTGAAAAACCTATCAGAATACAAGAAGAAAAGAATCCAGTCTTATATTTTATTGACTGAGATTGAATGACAGGCTTGCTGTATATTTGTACCCATTTTAATACTAATCATTTTTGATAAAGTCTAAGGTAATATTCTTCTGTTCTTACTATAAAAACATCTGAATGACCTTATAAAATATTCCTCTTGCAAAAGCAAGTTCTGTCTATCGCTGGTAATCATCACCATTCATAGTCTACTTCAAAGAGAGTAAAGAATGTAACAAAGATTGGTGGCACTGCCTAAACAAATTACTATCCTATCATTCTCCCTGGCTTTTTAACAGATAATCTCTGTGTCCTCCATAGACGTTAGATACTTCTCCTAAGTGTTTTCCCAGGAAGCTTTTTCCTGTATGGCAGAGTTGGACAAATGGAGAAATCCAGATGCGAACTCTTTGGTTGTTTGTAAATTTTTTTCTTTTTCTTTTTTTTTTTTTGAAGTCTCCAGGGTTTTACAGAAAATAGGGTCAGAGCTGAACTGATGCCCAAACTCTGGAGATCTGAGAGGGGAAGCATTTACTTCTTCCCCTAAGACTTTCCATGAGGCATCACAAGAATGAGGTATGAAAAATAGGACTAAATACTGGCTCTGTTTAATGTCATTTGGGTAATGATGACCATAGGGGCTCATGGAATGGGTGGCACTGCCTCTCTGTCTCCTTATGTACTTGTTCTTCTAGTCCTGCTTTTGTTTTTTCTTCCTCTTCCATACTCATGGATTCTTGCTGAAAAGATAAAATCTCTGATTCCTACTGAAGAAGGGAATTAAACATATTGGGCTTTGGAGAACTTTTCCCATCATTCATGATAAGACACTTGCATAGGGGCTTCCCTGGTGGTGCAGTGGTTAAGAATCCGCCTGCCAATGCAGGGGACACAGGTTTCAGCCCTGGTCCAGGAAGATCCCACATGCCGTGGAGCCACTAAGTCTGTGCGCCACAACTACTGAGCCTGTGCTCTGGAGCCCGCAAGCCGCAACTACTGAGCCCACGTGCCACAACTACTGAAGCCCACATGCCTAGAGCCCGTGCTCCACAACAAGAGAAGCCACCACAGTAAGAAGCCTGTGCACTGCAACGAAGAGTAGCTCCTGCTCACCACAACTAGAGAAAGCCCGTGTGCTGCAACAAAGACCCAACACAGCCAAAAATAAATAAATAAATTTATAGTAAAAAAAAAAAAAAAAAAAAACCACTTGCATAGGTAATCCATATGTGAAAATCAGTTTAGAATTTGCAGTAAAGTTTCATGAAAAATCCTATATACTGTAATTATAAAAAAGCCATACAGTATAATGGTTAGGTTTTCAAACCTGCCTTCTTTAATCCATGATGCATGTAGTTGAGCTCTGATGCTACAGCTAAGATAGTAGTATGAGTGCTAATAATTTACCAACTGTTGATTGGCTTAGAATCAGAGAATATTAACCTCAGACAGGACCCTTATGGACCACTGTTCTGACCTCCCACTGTCAGCAGCGTCTCCATGATACAAGCAGTGATGATGTCTCATAATTGCATGCGAGGAGACAGCCCACTATATTATAGTTGGCAAGTCCTGTTTTACCCTAAACCAAACCTGCTCCCTTTTTCTTCCTGTATTGGCTTTTTAGACCATGCAGGTTGAATCTAAGAATTGTTCTGATTAACGTTCCCCACAATTCAGAAGTTACGATTCTACCTTCCTAACATCCTGTCTCAATTGATGGGGTGTTTGGAGTCGTTATCCTGATAACATTTTTTAGATGTTCGGTTTTGCCAATGTCCCTTTAAAATGTGGTCCAAATGAAGCACAGTGCCCCAAAGTTTTCTTACTCATGCAGGGAATATTATTTCTTAAAACCTCCCACTGCTTCCTTGGTGGCGCAGTGGTTGAGAGTCCACCTGCCGATGCAGGGGACGTGGGATCGTGCCCCGGTCCGGGAGGATCCCACATGCTGCGTAGCGGCTGGGCCCGTGAGCCATGGCCGCTGAGCCTGCGCGTCCGGAGCCTGTGCTCCTCAGTGGGAGAGGCCACAGCAGTGAGAGGCCCACGTACTGCAAAAAAACAAAAACAAACAAACAAACAAAACACCTCCCACTCCTAGACATATATCCAGAGAATATTCTAATTCAGAAAGATATATGTACCCCGATGTTCATAGCAGCTCTATTTACAATAGCCAAGACATGGAAGCAAACCAAGTGTCCATCAGCAGATGAATGGATAAAGATGTGGTACATATATGCAATGGAATATTACTCAGCCATAAAAAAGAATGAAATCATACTATTTGCAGCAACATGGATGGGCCTAGAGATTATCATACTAAATGAAGTAAGTCAGACAGAGAAAGACAAATACCGTATGATATTGCTTATATGTGGAATCTGAAAAAATGTTACAAATTGACTTATTTACAAAACAGAGACAAAAAAAAAAAAACCAAAAAACAGAGACAGACTCACAGACATAGAAAACAAACTTATAGTTACCAAAGGGGAAAGGGGGTGGGTGAGCGATAAATTAGGAGTTTGGGATTAGCAGATACAAACTGCTATATATAAAATAGATAAATAACAAGGTCCCACTATATAGTACAGGAAACTATACTTAATATCTTGTAATAAACCATAATGGAAAAGAATATGAAAAAGAATACATATATATACATGTATGTATATGTATAACTGAATCACTTTGTTGTACACCAGAAACTAATACAACATAGTAAATCAACTATACTTCAATTTAAAGAAAATTAACTCTTCCTCTCTTAACTTCCCGTTTTCTTTTTGGTGGTTCTGCTGTTCTCTGTTACCCAGACAGCATAATTTAGTAATCTGTGATTCATTAATTTCCTTTGCTACAGTTTGTTGTAGGAAATCCAATATTATTCTCAAGTGTTCCCTGAAGAAACTGAAGCTTGGAGTGGTTACTTGCCCAGGGTCACCCAACTGGTCACTGTTGACACTAGTGTGCGAGCCCCAGTCTGTCTGACACCAGAACCCATACTCCCAATCACTGTGCTATTGTATCACCAAGGAGCTTTGTGATAAGGCTTTTCCAAAGGACAACTAACCTTATTACTTTGTAAACTGTGTCAAATGTTCAGTGGTTGGGATTTCTGCTGTTAACAGTACTTATACTAGGGGCTTCCCTGGTGGCGCAGTGGTTAAGAATCTGCCTGCCAATTCAGGGGACACGGGTTCGAGCCCTGGTCTGGGAAGATACCACATGCCTCAGAGCAACTAAGCCCGTGCGCCACAACTACTGAGCCTGCGCTCTGGAGCCCGCGAGCCACAACCACTGAGCCCGCGAGCCTAGAGCCCATGCTCCGCGACAAGAGAAGCCACTGCAGTGAGAAGCCCTCGCACCACAACAGAGAGTAGCCCCACCCTCTCCCCAAGTAGAGAAAGCCTGCGTGCAGCACCAAAGACCCAACCCAACCAAAAATAAATAAATAAATAGATAAAATATAAAAAAAAGCAAACAGTACTTATACTAGCTGTCTGTTTTCTCTGGAAATGCTGCACATATGTTATCTCTCTTATGGACACAAAAGAAATTTGTCTGTTTGCTATGCCAGATTATTTGCATTTTCCCCTTTTTGGGGGGAATAAGAGAGGAGCGGCAGTGGTGGGATACAGGTTCTTCATTTCTTTCCTCCCTACCAATATATGAAAGGGCTCATTTACTCATATACTTGCCAAGATTGAATGTCATGATTGAAAATAGTGTTGGCCATCAGGCATAAAAGGTATTATTTAAAATTTCTTTTCATGACTGGTGACGTTGAATTGTGTGTGTGTGTGTGTGTGTGTGTGTGTGTGTGTGTGTGTGTGTGTGTGTGTGTGTTTATCCGTGGATGGGCGATGCTCACCCACGCTGGGGAAAGCCATCTGCTTTGCTCAGGCTACCAATTGGAATGTAATCTCTTCTGGAAGCACTTCACAGCTATACCTAGAAATGAGTCTTAAAGCGATATCTAGGTGTCCCATGACCCAGTCAAGTTCATATGTAAAATTAACCATTACAGGCACATTGTCTCACATCCCTGTCCATCCCGATGATCAGCTGTCGTCCACTCTTTGGTTTTGTTTTGGCTTTAACTGATTTTTTTTCTGATCATAAAAGTAAGTTATGCTAAATGAAGACGATTTTGAAAATAGTGAAAATCATTGGTTACTGTTTTGGCAGGGGGCTTACCTTCCAAACTGTTCTGTGGGCACTTGCACACCTTTCTCATGCTTTCAGTGAGTTTACGAGTTGACCATGTGTCTTGTTTCTTCACACAGCGCCTCCTCCCTCTGTGAACAGGGCCAGTTTGAGGGAGGTCCCAACCTGTGTCAGGATAATGCCCCGAGAGGCCTGGATTGTGTGGGTTCTGCTGTCTGGGATCTTGCTGTATATGTTGACCTTGCCCTTGAGGAAGCATGAAGCCAAGAGACAGACCTCACTGCCCGACCTGACAGCTTTGCCACGTTGGCTTTGTGTCCTCCTTCCTGTTGGCTGTGGGTTCCTGCGTGTAGCTCCTTCAGGATGCTTTCCTTTCTTTCCCAGGGGCTGCCCACAAAACCTTTGTGGAAAATTCCTGACCTCTCCTTTAACGTTTCAACGCCATCAAGGAAGACTCTTCGATTATTTGCATGTATTTTGTAAGGGCATCGCGAGGAAAGGGTCTTGTGGCCCAGTTGTGGTGGCCTCTGTAGTTTGCATTCCCTGCGGTGAGGCAGCAGATTGTGATGGTTTAGACCTAAAGCTGGCTGCAGGCTTCAAATCCTGGCCCCACGATTTAACACTCTGGACCCCTTTACGTCTTCTTGTGCTTGACCGTAATAGGCAGTGAGAAATGTGTGCCTCCTGGGGTGTGGTGAGGATTGAAGGAACTCATGCATGCCAAGTACTTCCTTGGAGCGGTGACCAGCACATCGGAGGTGCTGAATAAATATTCCATGGCTGTTGCACATACCTCAACCATGTGGGAGCCCTGGACTGGAAACGATTTTCTAGTCAGTGATGAGTGTTAACATTTCTTTATGTTGAACATAGTTCCTTACGTTAAAATGGCCCATCTCATGAACTCAGGCCCTGCCTGCTGCAGTTTTTTTCAGTGGACTGGTTTCTGCCTTTGGGGACTTTTGTGGAATTTTGTATGTTATCATAGAAAAACCTTTAGAAGTAATTTTGGCATTTAAAGATGTGGTTTTTTTTTTAAATTTATTTTTAAAACATTGATGTATAGTCGATTTACGATGTGTTAGTTTCTGGTGTACAGCAAAGTGATTCAGTTATACATACTCTTTTTCATATTCTTTTCCATTATGGTTTATTATAAGATATTGAATATAGTTCCCTGTGCTATACAGTAGGACCTTGTTGTTTATCTATTTTATATATAGCAGTCTGTATCTGCTAATCCCAAACTGCTAATTAATCTCTCCTCCACCCCCTTTCCCCTTTGGTAACCATAAGTTTGTTTTCGAAGTATGTGAGTCTGTTTCTGTTTCGTAAGTAAGTTCATTTGCGTCATTTTTTTCCAGATTTATGTAAGTGATATCATATGATATTTGTCTTTCTCTGTCTGACTTATTTCCCTTAGTATGATAATTGGTAGGTCCGTCCCATGTTGCTATATGTGGCGTCATTTCATTCTTTTTTATGGCTGAGTAATATTCCATTGCATTTATACACCACATCTTTATCCACTCGTTGATGGGCATATAGGTTGCTTCCATGTCTTGGCTATTGTAAATAGTGCTGCAATGAACATTGGGGTGCATGTATCTTTCCAAATTAGAGTTTTCACTGGGTATATGCCCAGGAGTGGGATTGCTGGATCATATTGCAACTCTGGTTTTAGTTTTTTAGTTTTGTTTTTGGCTGCGCTGCGTGCTTGTGGGATTCTAGTTCCCTGACCAGGGATGGAACCCAGGCCCTCGGCAGTGGTAGTGTGGAGTCCTGACCACTGGACTGCCAGGGAATTCCCTCATTTTCAGTTTGTTTAAGGAACCTCCATAGTGTTCTCCATCATGGCTGCAACACTTTACATTCTCCCCTGCAGTGTTGGAGGGTTCCTAAAGGAGGATGTGTTTTGTATTTGCTGGCCTTGCACTCTAGTTGTGACACATGGTGTCTGCTGACTACTTCACGGCTCTTCTCACAGCCTCCCTGAGGAGAAGGCTCTCTGAGGACCGTGGGACGTCTCCTCTCCTCTCCCTGAACTGGCTGATGTGACTAGGGAGGGACACTAGACAGCTACCTCTGTCACATCCTCCTGTGGGAAAGCAATGAGCGAGGCCATCTTGAGTCTCTTGAGAATTTTACTTTGGGAACGTAGATGGGACAAACAGGGGAGCTGACGTTGAAAGGATGCATCTCAGCTGATGTGAGGACAATGAAAGGGCCCTGCAGGTGATGACAAGGCTGCAGACCCTCTGAGGAAGCAGCAGTTCCGACAACCAGCACTGATACGAAATAGAAGAAACCACACAATTAGAAGTGAGAGAGACGTAAACACTCAGAGAGAAGCCACGTTGTATTAACGGCAGAGAGGGGATCCCAGGGCAGGCTCTAGTGCACGTTCTCAGGACGAGTTGTCCACTATTTTTTTTTTCCTGGCTCTTTGCAATTGTATTCTCGTGACTTGAGTATTCCCTGCATTCAAAGGCCCTAACTTACATAGGTCCCCGAGTACTTGTTGTTCTTTTTCCCATCTCAAGGATTCTCCTCATTTTGCTCCTGATGCCTCAGTGTCTCCCCTGTGGTTTACAGTGATAAAAATTTAACTCACTTTTTGGAACCCCATTCAACCCCCATTCTGTGCTATGTTTTTTTTTTTTTTTTTTTTTTGCGGTACGCGGGCCTCTCACTGTTGTGGCCTCTCCCGCCGCGGAGCACAGGCTCCGGACGCGCAGGCTCAGCAGCCATGGCTCACGGGCCCAGCCGCTACGCAGCATGTGGGATCCTCCCGGACCGGGGCACGAACCCATGTCCCCTGCAATGGCAGGCGGATTCTCAACCACTGCGCCACCAGGGAAGCCCTCTCATTGTTGTTTTAATTTGCATTTCTCTGATGATTAATGATGTTGAGCATCTTTTCAAGTGTCTGGCCATCTGTATGTCTTCCTTGGAAGAATGTCTCTTCAGTTCTTATGGCCATTTTTAAATTGGGTTGTTTGTTTCTTTGATGTTGAGCTGCATGAGCTGCTTTTGGAGATTAATCCTTTGTCAGTTGCTTCGTTTGCAAATATTTTCTCCCATTCAGTAGGTTGTCTTTTTGTTTTGTCGATGGTTTCCTTGCATCCTAGTTTTCAACAGGCAGTCTTGTCATTACATTGTTTTTCAGCTCTTCTTGTTTTCTCGTGTGATTACAGAAGGTGGAGGTTGAGAGTGTGTTGTCCTGGATATTCTTCTTCATACTTCAGCACTTGCCGTTACCGCACAACATGTGTACGCACACACACACACACGTGCATGTCCTTTGCAGCCTCTCTCTGGGTCGTGCTGTTCAACCGGTGGGCCATGTATACCTCGCTAACCCGTACACCTGTTCCTATCATCCTGTGCCTCACCAAGTTGTACTAAAACTGGGTTCTGTGCTGAAACCTGGATTCTACTTAGTGCTCTCCTTGAACTAGGTGTGTGAAATTGAGCTAGCTGTCCAAAGTTGCACTTTCATTTCCCGACTGTTCAGTGAGGGTGAGACTGTCGGTGATTTTCAGGTTGGGTCCTGCAGGGTGTGGTCTCGTTGGGGAGCACTCAGTGGGAGATGAGGACCAATTGGGCAGGGTTCTTCATCCTACCTCCACCTGAGCAGCTTTGATTATCTTTTCGTTCCACTACTTACTAGTTGTGAGATCCTGGACAATGTTGCTTGACCTGCGTATGTCAGTTTTCTCCTCTGTAAAGTGGGCATAATGACAGAACCTGCCTCCTAGAGGTGCGGTGATACTCAAATGAGTCAATAAATGTAGAGTGGTTAGGAGAGTACCTGACATGATCAGGTATGGTAGGCAGCATGATGGCCCTCCAAAAGATGTCCCTTCCTAATTCCCTGGAACCTGTGAATGTTATTTCAGGTGGCAAAAGAGACCTCGCAGGTGCAATTAAAGATCTTGAGGCGGTGAGATTATCCTGGGTCATCATGGTGGACCTGTTGTAATCATGGTGATCCTTAAAAGAGTAAGAGAAGGAGACGTGATGACAGAAGCAGAGGTCGGAGTGATGTGAGTGGTGGCCGGGTGCCAAGAGCCGAGGAATGTGGGCATCCTCTAGGAGCTGGAAAAGGCAAGGAGATGGATCCTCCCCTAGATCCCCCAGAAGGAAGACAGCCCCGAGAGACCCGTTTTGGACTTCTGACCTCCAGAAATATAAAATAATAAATTTGTATTGTTTTGGGCCACTCAGTTTGTGGTAGTTCCTTACAGCAGCAATAGGAAACTAATACAGACGTGTTAGCTGTTTTTTTTTTTTTTCTGTTCTCACTGTAAATAGGATTTTTCCCTGAACAAAGGGGTCTGTGGCCAAAGACAGTTTGAAAACCAGGAGGCTGGGTGATCGCCAGCCTGCACTTCTCATCTGACGGCCTGCTGTGGCAGGTCCTCTCTCTGTACGCAGACCCGCGGCCAGGAAGACCGTCCGTGTTTGCTGAGTGCGTGCAGTGCAGCTGAAGTCTGGAATAAGGCGGGGGTGGTGGTGGTGAAGGTTGACTGGTGGTGTCCAGTGTGGACCTGCCTGTGGATCCTCTGCAGTGCCAAGGGCACTCCCTCGTTAAGTGTTCTTCGTGATGAGTTGGTCACTTTGATCGACAGTCATCCGGTTGTCTGTCATGTATCACACTGGGTCTTGAGTCCAGGTTTATGCATCTGTTTTAAGGCATCTGCATCTTTGGGGAGGGACTCAGCTTGTGTTCCTCTACCCCATACATTTGTCAATTCAGGTCAATCTGGTGACTTTAGATGGTGTTTATTCTCTGATTAAGAAGAACTCACACTACACAGCCACTCCGGTTGGGCTGGAATCGGAGAGTTTAGGGCCAGGAGGACCTTGACCTAGCAGTCACAGAGACCGTACTGGCCCTTGAGCCGCTCCTAGAACAGCTTGTGATGTGGCCTTCAGGCCTCCACTAGCCCAGTAATGCATTTGGAGCTTGGAAGACGTTCACACCACTTAAAAAAAAAAAATCTATCAGGTGAGTTATTTTCTTGCTTTTGGACTGGTACAGAGAGGCCGGAATGCTACTCTTGTACATAGCGCTGCTGTCAGTTCTGTAAATCTGGAAACCACGAAGGAAAATGAGAAGCCAGTCCACAGTGCTGGAGGAATTTTGTTTCACTTCCAAGTTCCTTGGATTAACATTAGCATTATTTCCTTGGTATGAATCTGACGTGAAAGATATTAAGTTCTTAAGAATCTGTACCCTGTTCTTTAAATAAAGCACAGAAGAATTTGGGGACTTGTTTTGATGGGCAGGATGGGTAGCAGAGCTTCCCCTGGCAGAGTCTTTGCATATTTCATCATCTAGTGATTTGGGTCTCACCATGCCGAGGAATGTGAGCTTCTAAGTGCAATTTTGCCTATTTGGAAAAAGAGTTTAGAATCCAATATGGTTGGTGAAGAATCCTGAGCTTCACATTTAGTGAGTGAGAAAGGTACATTTATTTGCTGTTTCATTTTTCTTTCCAAGCCCGGAATTAGAGAGCACGCCACGTTTCCTCAGGTATACCGGTTAGTGCTTTGATGGGGCCGAAAGTTCCAGGAGGGAGTTACAACCTTATTCGCAGGGCCGGGCTTGTAACTTCAGGGCCTCTCATGTACCCAGAAGGCTGGTTGAGCAGTGAAGTAGACCAACCCGATTAGAGAGGTTTCCCACCCTTCCCAGTGCCTGTATGCGTCTAATAGTTCATGATCCTCACTGAAAACTGTTCATAGGCGGCTGTGCTGTAAGAAAGAATTTTCTCGTTTGTCAAACCATCAAGGGTGACCAGGGGTAATTCCTGCCAGTGCCCAGAGGTTCTCTGAACCTGGATTTAAACTGTGGTTGGATCTCTCCACGTGGTGTGCTGCTTCTCAAACTCAGCAGGTCTCAAATGCAACTGCTCATCTCTCAAACCGCTCCTAACCCTGGGAAGCGTTTTAGTGCCTGTGTTTTTCTCACCCATTGGTCTGCAGATCGGAGACCTAAAAGTCTTACTCTGGGAGACTCTGAAGTGGCAAGTTTATTTGAAAGTGTGCAGATCACTTCAGTTCTTTTAAGTAGCTGTGGCATTTTGTGCACACGCAGGCTTGGCATTACCCATCAATATATGCCAGCCTTGTGAGCAGACAAGGGAACCCTCCTGCACTGTTGGTGGGAGTGTCAATTGATACAGCCAGTATGGAGAACAGTATGGAGGTTCCTTAAAAAACTACAAATAGAACTACCGTACGACCCAGCAACACCACTGCTGGGCCTATACCCTGAGAAAACCATTATTCAAAGAGACTCATGTACCACATTGTTCACTGCAGCACTATTTACAATAGCCAGGACATGGAGGCAACCTAAGTGTCCATCGACAGATGAATGGATAAAGAAGATGTGGCACATATATTCAGTGGAATGTTACTGAGCCATAAAAGGAACGAAATTGAGTTCTTTGTAACGAGGTAGATCTGTCATACAGTGAAGTAAGTCAGAAAGAGAAAAACAAATACTGTATGCTTAATGCACATATGTGGAATCTAAAAAAACGGTACTGCTGGGGGCGGGACAGGAATAAAGACACAGACATAGAGAATGGACTTGAGGACACAGTGGGGGAAGGGTAAGCTGGGACGAAGTGAGAGAGTGGCATGGACATATATACACTACCAAACGTAAAATGGCTGGTTAGTGGGAAGCAGCCGCATAGCACAGGGAGATCAGCTCAGTGCTTTGTGACCACCTAGAGAGGTGGGATAGGGAGGGTGGGAGGGAGATGCATGAGGGAGGGGATATGGGGATATATGTATACTTATAGCTGATTCACTTTGTTGTACAGCAGAAACTAACACAACATTGTAAAGCAATTATACTCCCATAAAGATATTAAAAAAAAAAAATATATATATATATGCCAGCCTTGAAGGTGCTTCAGGAGAGCATGTTAATTTACAGTCTTCAGGAATTAGCATGCAGGACAGGATTGGGGGCATGGAGGCGCACATACGTGAATTTTTCATTTAGAGTTCTGCATTAGAGCCATTAAGATAATAGTTGAGATCTGTGCACGGGCCCTGGGAATAATGTTAAATCTCCTGAAAGTCAGAATGATGTGATGCAAAGGACATTGCTAGAAGCTTGAGAAACCAAGGAGTTGATCCTTTGCCTCCAGGACATAATACCAACCGTCTAAAGAGGTCTGTGACCTTGATCAAGTCACTAATCTATCACTTAACCCATTTGTAAAATAAGGTAACATCAACACCTACTCTGCAGGCTGGTTAAAAGGAATAAATGAAATAATATCTGTGAGTCCATTAGCATAGAGTAGGCACTGAATAAAGGCAGTCCTATCTAGTGGGACCTTCACCATCTTCTCCTAGTAGAAGAGTGCTGCCAGCCTTTGTGATTTAAACTGTTAGAGCTTCTTGTGTGATGATAAACCATTATCTTTTGCACAGACATCTTTGTGCTTTTTTAATGGACTGTACTAAATGTAGTAAACTGTCTTATGATTTTTTTTTTTGCTGGTGGTATGCAGGCCTCTCACTGCTGTGGCCTCTCCCGTTGTGGAGCACAGGCTCTGGACACGCAGGCTCAGCGGCCATGGCTCACTGGCCCAGCCGCTCCGCGGCATGTGGGATCCTCCCAGACCGGGGCACGAACCCGTGTCCCCTGCATCTGCAGGCGGATTCTCAACCACTGCGCCACCAGAGAAGCCCCTGTCTTATGATTTTATGTTATGTTTGGAAAGGCAGAAGATATCTATAAAAGTATAAACTACATGAGAATAAATTTAAAATGTACTACATAACAGGTGATAAATTTATGATTTTTAAATGGAACTGGAGTTTGGTGTGGTCCAATTTTTAAACAATAAAAATTTTGCATAATGAATTCTAGTAACACCAGAAAAATCAACAGAGAGAAAAAATGATTATATGCTAAAATAAAGACTTGATGTAACTACAGTACCTAGCACAGAGGTAAGAGAGAAAAGCATGCTATTTCCATAGGGAGAAATATATCAGCTGTGCAAACGAACCCAAATTCAGTCTACTGTTATAAACATTTTCAACTAATGAGATTAGGAATTATGAAATACGTGTTGAAAAAGATGCATTTAAATTTTGGCTTTCTGGAGAGTATCCTGCCCTGACCATAAGAAAACATGGTCTTTAAGATATCCTTTGACCTGGTAATATTTTTAAAAATAAATTTATTTATTTATTTTTTATGTATCTGTTTTTTACTGCATTGGGTCTTTGTTGCTGTGCACAGGCTTTCTCTAGTTGCGGCGAGCGGGGGCTACTTTTCATTGTGGTGCAGACCTCTCACTGCGGTGGCTTCTCTTGTTGTGGAGCACGGGCTCTAGCCACGTGGGCTTCAGTAGTTGTGACACGTGGTCTCAGTATTTTTGGCTTGTGGAGCACGGGCTCTAGCCACGTGGGCTTCAGTAGTTGTGACACACGGTCTCAGTATTTTTGGCTCGTGGGCTCTGGAGCGCAGGCTCAGTAGTTGTGGCTCCGCGGCATGTGGGATCTTCCCGGACCGGGACTCGAACCCGTGTCCCCTGCATCGGCAGGCGGACTCTCAACCACTGCGCCACCAGGGAAGCCCCCAGGCTTTACTTTTTTATGGTTAAAAAATTTTTATTGTTTAGTTGTGAAATTATGGTGAAAGTACAGAAGTCTATGAACCAAGCGTATGTTTTAAGGAAGAAAGATAAAGCAAATATCTGTAGACTCACCACTAGGTTATGAACTAAAATACCTTTAATCCCCTTGGAGCTGTCTGACTGTCCTCCTCCCTTGCTTCCAGGGGTAAACATCGTGTGACTTTTGAGATAATGACTTACTTGCTGCTCTGTAATTTTGTGACCTATATGTGCAAATCTAAACATAAGGTTTATTTAGTGTAGCTTGCTTTGAACTTTATATGAAAGAGCCATACTGTGTGTATTCTTTTATGACTTGCTTCTTTCTCTCCAGATTGTGAGGTTAACCTGAGTTGATACATAAATTTATTGTTATTTTTACTTTTAAACGTATGAATATAGTATAATTTAGTCATTTGTTGGTTGTTGATTGGTATTTGCTTTTCCAGTGTTTGGCTATTGCTGTGGTCAGTTCTGCTGTAGAAAGTACATGTCTGTAAGTACACATGTGCAAAAGTTTATCTTGGGAATTTACCTAGAAGGTCAATTTGGAGTTGTAGGATATCATCAAACTTAATAGAAAATGCCAAAGTACTGAAAAGGGAATTATACCAGTTTTTCCCCTCGCTGGCAGTATATGAGAATTTTTGTGGCTCAACACACACCAGCTCTTAAGGTTGCCAGACTTAATTAATTTTTGCCAATCTCATGAGTCTATTGAGGTATGTTGAGGTTTTCTTTTCACTTTTATAATCACTAATGAGTTTTGAGCACCTTTTCATGTGGTTTTGGGCCATTTGGATTTCCTTTACTTCCTTCTGTGAAGGGCCTTTTCAGGTGTTTTGCCCCATTTTTTATTAGCCTTTCTGCCTCACCTCAGTGATGCATAGCTGTTTATTTGTACCTTTGGGGTGTGTGCGTTTCTTCACTCTTTTTATGTCTTTAAAATTTTAATGCAGTCATATTTTAAAATCTTTCTGTATTAGTCTATTTATTGCTTTGTAACAAATCACCCCCACCTCTAGTGGCCTAAACAGCAGCCATTTCTTTATTTCAGTTTGGACTCAGCTCACTGGGCAGTATGGTCTCATCTGGACTGCCTTCTGCATGGCGGGAAGCTCTGCTTCTGAGGGTGGGATGTCTGACCGATGCAGTGGGGCAATAGGTAGAGGGCTTGGGCGACATGTCTTTCATCACCCAGCAGGCTAGTGTGGGCTTGATCATGTGGACACCAGAGGCTTCCAAGGGAGTGGAGCGTGGGTGTGCAAAGGTTCTAGAGCTAGAGGCTCCGAATTAGCACAGTGTCACTTCCACCACGTTCTTTGGCCGCAAGACCAGCCCGGTTTCAAGGGGTGGGAAAATAGACGCTACCTTTTACCCGAGGAGCTACAGAGTCCTATTGAAAAGGGAAGCTCCTGCAAAGGAGGGGTGGAGAATGCTTGCAATCCATCACATTTTACATTATGGTTTTGCTTTTCTTCTCTACTCCAAGGGTAAGAAATTACAATCCTGTATCATCTTCTAAAAGGTTTCTGGTTTAGCTTTGGAAGAATGAAGTTTCAAAAACTGTGACAGTGGAGGATGCTGATAATGGGGGAAGATATGCATGTGTCCGGGCAGGGAGTCTAGGGGAAATCTCTGTACCTTGTGCCCAACTTTGCTGTGAACCTAAAACTCCTCCAAAATAGAGTCTGTTAAGAAAAATTAAAACGTGAAACCAGACCACGACAGCAGCTGAAAGAGCTGGTGAGCATGATTAGAAAGTTTAAGAAGTGAGAGGAAGCAGCTTGTCGAGGAGGGCATTGGGGAACCATTGTACTTAATGATTGGAGGTCAAGAGTTGGTTAAAAAAAAGAGAGCATTTTCCAATGTAAAAATCATTTTTTGCTTTCATTCCTGGTCTGTTAGCTATAATACAACGACTAAAAAAGAGAAGATTGCTGCTCCTACTAGCTTACCAACTTATTCAAAACAGCCCTCAGCATTTATACTGTGTGCTTCGCTTTTGTTCATATTTATTTTTTTGCATGAATACTCTTATCTGCAATTATGGATTGTGTTTTGTTTTTTTCAACTTTTCAGTTTGCTTGACGTGAAGTTTTACTTTAACACAGTCTGTCAGTATTCATTGTAGTAAGCCAGGATCCATACAGGGTACAGGAGTCGGGGAGCAGCTTCTTTGAAAGTGCTTTAGACCAGAGGCAGAATTGTACCCTGGTGAGGGCGTGGGTTTTGGACAAATGGCTCTGGAATAGATCAAACCTTTGCTGATGTAGTACCTGTGTGACTTTGTGCCAGTTATTTCACAGCTTGGAGCTTTGGCACTCCATGGTAAAATGGAGATAATCTTTATTTTATATATCTCTCAAGAGAGTATTGAGTGAAGTTAACAATACACCTATTCTCTAGCATGGTGCATGGTGCATAAAATAACTGTTAGCCTGTTGTAGAAGTAGGGTTTTCCACTATTTTCTATGACTTGACAATGAAAAGAAAAAAAAAAAAATGAGGACCTGTAGGTCTTTTGCAGAATGAATTCTTTCTGCCACTTAAGCGTGGCCTTTGGTTTCCCTTCCTGCTGCTGTTTTCTATGAACACTCTTTGAATCCTCTGGCTTTCTCTGGCTGGAGTTGGACCATCAGTTAAGGGCATCTGGTTGGCTGACTTTGAGCTTTGAGACCCTTAATATTTGAAACCCTAGCAGCCAGCTGGATCTCATCCAGCCCTGGGAGATACTATCAGGTGTGTGTGTTCCTAATCATAGCCGGAACTTTTGTATCCGTGACCTGAGTGAGTAGAGAAAGGGAAAGTGCTTCTGGGAACAATATGTATATTTCTTCCGCACCTGCTCCATCCCAGAGCATTAGCATAGAAGACAAGCCACCAGAGAGTGCCCAGGTGGGATGATGGACCCCTTGGCCAAGGAGTTGGGTTGTGTCTCCTCACAGCTCACGTGGAGGAGAGCTCTACAGCTCTGCCACCTGAGGAGGAATCAATTCCTGCTAAGCCTTGACCTGAAACAAGGACCCAAGTAATCACTTCATCTTTCTTTCCAGGTCTTTCGGCAGCCCAGCGGAAGTTTGCTCATTCACTCAGAGACTTCAAATTTGAGTTTATCGGCGATGCAGAAACTGACGATGAACGCTGCATAGGTGCGTAAAGACCGGGTTTGGGTTGGCTTTCCTTTGCTTTGGCCATGAAATAATCATTCCTTTCTTCTTCCAGACGCCTCGCTACGTGAATTTTCTAACTTTTTGAAGAATCTGGAAGAACAGAGAGAAATTATGGTGAGTGGTGGGGTGTAAAAGAACAAGTCCATCTTTAAGTGTGTGTGTGGGGGCGGAAATCTGGGTTTAGAAGCTGGTTCTGGTAGAAGTTTTGGTGCATTTGTCCGTGGATGAATAGTGCACAGTAATGGAAAGATCCCCACGTGAGGTTTGGGGAGCCTGGATTTCTAGTTCCCCAGGGGCGCCATGGTGCTGATCTTGGATAATAAGTTGCTGGACCTCTAGACCAAGGCCCTGTGTCTTCATCTGTAAAATACTGTGTTGAAGTCTATCAATGCTTTCTAGATGTTTGTTAGCCCTGGAGCAGTTGCATTTAAATCGAGTCTCCTGTGGATTTCTAGGCTGTGTGGAGAGGAAGAGAGCTCGAACCTGGAAGTCTTTTAAAAATCCCACTTTGCCTTGAGATACATGATCGCAGTAGTAGTGAATAATAGCTACCCTCTGTTGAGTGCTCTCCATGTGCCGGATGCTATGCTGAGTGCATTGAGTAGATCTTATTTAACATGACTTTTGAGGGTATTGAATCATATTTATCCACCTTTCTTAAAACTTTGTATTTCTCTCCTGATACTCATTCAACAAAGATTTACAGCAGACTCGCCATTGGATTATGACACACTATCTATTTTCACCAGTTTTTTCAGGTTTGAAAAAAAATGACCATCTATTTTTTCCTCTGTTCTCGAGAATGAGTACTACCTAGAATTATGTTGAAGTGTACCTGTATGAGGGTGTTCAGGTGTGGGTGGGAATAATACTGACTATGGCAGCTAAGATAATGAACCTTTACTCTGTGCTGGGTACTGGTCTAAGCTGTTTACCTACGATTAAGTCATTTAATTCTCACATCAGCCTTAGGAAATAGACTCTGTGATTGCCCCCTAATTGACAAATGAGGAAATGGAGGTGCAGCACCGTGCCCAGGATCGCATGGCAGCTGAGGGGTAGAGCCCGGTCAGGC
The DNA here is from genome assembly GCF_026419965.1 of Kogia breviceps. Classification (NCBI taxonomy): domain Eukaryota; kingdom Metazoa; phylum Chordata; class Mammalia; order Artiodactyla; family Physeteridae; genus Kogia; species Kogia breviceps. The sequence goes on from NC_081315.1 coordinate 27,501,106, forward strand.
CACAGCCAGACACCCTGGACCACCTGCCAGCGTGGCCAGCTTCCTAGATGTTGTTGCAATCTGGCTGGTGGCTCGTGGGGATTTCTAGCTGGTGGAATTGGAGTAGGAGAAGAAGTAGGAGGAAAGCACTGATTTTTTTTTTTTTTTTTTTTTTTTTTTTTTTGCGGTACGCGGGCCTCTCACTGTTGTGGTCTCTTCCATTGTGGAGCACAGGCTCTGGACGCGCAGGCTCAGCGGCCATGGCTCACGGGTTCAGTCACTCCGCGGCATGTGGGATCTTCCCGGACCGGGGCACGAACCCGTGTCCCCTGCATCGGCAGGCGGACTCTCAACCGCTGCGCCACCAGGGAAGCCTGAAAGCACTGATTTTTGACTTAAGCATGACAGAGACCTATGGCCTCTAAAAGCTCTAGTGTAATTCGCACTTCGCCCTAAATTCTGAGATGATTTGTGCCTATTGTAAATACCGAAGCGGGCATGTGAAGGTACTGTGCTCCCACTAGGTTTTTTCTGGCACAAACTGACATATGTAACCTTTATTCATGTGTTCCTGCAGTCACAGATTTCTCATCTGTTTAGAGCAGTCTAAATGTGACAGTGGATAACAGCAGTGCCATGAAGTTACCCTTCTATTGCATGAAGTGGGTGTGGACGTGTGGGTGGTAGAAGTGCGTGTTCTTAGTTTATGGTAATAGTATCAACTTTCTGTTCTCAATCCTCTTTGATATTTAGTTGTATTTTCCTGGGATCCTGAGCATTCAGCAAATATGTATTTGATCTCCTTTTACGTTTCAGTTACTGTTTAGAATCTGAGCACACAGCCGCAAAGTCCCTGCCCTCACGGAGGTTACATTTTGGAAAGGCGAGGTGATAAATGAACAAATATATAACACATTGTCAAGTAGCAATAAGTGCTACAAAATGAAATTGAGGGAATTCCCTGGTGGTCCAGTGGTTAGGACCCTGGGCTCTCTCTGCTGAGGGCCCAAGTTCAATCCCTGATCCAGGAGCTAAGAGTCCACAAGCCGTGTGGCATGGCCAAAAAAAATAAAGAGAAATTGAGAAGAGCAAGGAGCCAGGGCACCATTACATCTAGAGTGGCGAGGGAAGGAAGGACTTTCCAGTGGAGAACTATGAAGGCGTCCTGGTAACTGGGGGAAGAGAGTTTCAGGCAGTGTGGTGCTGCGGTTTAGCTCTACAGAAACACAGAGTGACATTCTATAGTTGGCCCTCTGTATCCACGGATCCTGCATCTGCAGATCAAAAATATTTGAAAAAAATTCCAGAAAGTTCCAAAAAGCAAAACTTGAATTTACCACGTGCTGACAGCTGTTTACCTAGCATTTACATTGTGTTCACAACTATTTACATAGTATTTTTATTGTACAGGCATACCTTGTTTTGTTTTGTTTTGTTTTAGTTTTTTTAAAAAAATTGTTTATTTTTGGCTGTGCTGGGTCTTCATTGCTGCGCGAGGGCTTTCTCTGGTTGCGGTGAGCAGGGGGCTACTCTTTGTCGCGGTGTGTGGGCTTCTCATTGCGGTGGCTTCTCTTGTTGCGGAGCACGGGCTCTAGGCGCATGGGCTTCGGTAGTTGTGGCTCGCGGGCTCTAGAGCGCAGGCTCGGTAGTTGTGGCGCACGGGCGTAGTTGCTCCGCGGCATGTGGTATCTTCCCAGACCAGGGCTCAAACCCGTGTCCCCTGCATTGGCAGGCGGTTTCTTAACCACTGCACCACATGCAATGATAACCATTGCCACACAACCAGTCTTGTTTCTCCTATACTCCTCACTACCCCACCGCCATTGTTTTGACAGAAAGCCCAGTATTACATCGTTTCATCCATAAATACTTCAGTATGTAACTCTCAAAGATAACTCTCTTTATGAACCAAAATATGGGCTTCCCTGGTGGCGCAGTGGTTGGGAGTCCGCCTGCTGATGCAGGGGACGCGGGTTTGTGCCCCGGTCCGGGAAGATCCCACGTGCCGCGGAGCAGCTGGGCCCGTGAGCCATGGCCGCTGAGCCTTCGCGTCCGGAGCCTGTGCTCCGCGACGGGAGAGGCCACGACAGCGAGAGGCCCGCATACTGTAAAAAAAAAAAAAAAAAAAAAAAAAAGAACCAAAATATACTTGTCACACCTAAAAACAAATGATAATAATTCCTTGCGATTACAAACAATTAGGCCATATTCATTTTTTTCCCCTGATATTCATTTACATTTTGTTTCCTCCCCATGCCTGCGTCCCGTAACAGTTGGTTTGAATCTGGATCCAAATACGTTGCATTTGACTGATAAGTTTCTAAGTCCCATTTAATCTATAGGTTTTTCTTTCTCCCTTTTCCCCTTGACAGGAATTCCTGATACTCTTCCATTCATTTTCAAAGACCTTTAAAATAGTACCCTTCCTGAGTTATCAATGAGTTATAATAATAAAATGAATAATAACGAAAGTGAAAAGAAAAGACATTTAACCCATATTGACGTTATTTGGGTGTTTCTGTCTAATCTTGGTAGTCAGTGATCACTTTTTTTTTTTAAACCATGAAAATTGCATGGCATCGTTATGGCTACTTTTGGTTCATTAAATAGCTTTGAACACTTAGTAGACAACAAATCTTTGATGATTTCCTCGACACCAGCCTGACTTTTTTTTTGTGGCTGCATTGGGTGTTTGTTGCTGCGCACGGGCTTTCTCTAGTTGCGGCGAGCGGGGGCTTCTCTTCGTTGCAGTGCTCGGGCTTCTCATTGCGGTGGCTTCTCGTTGTGGAGCACAGGCTCTAGGCACACAGGCTCAGTAGTTGTGGCGCATGGGCTTAGTTGTTCCGTGGCATGTGGGATCTTGCCAGACCAGGGCTCGAACCCGTGTCCCCTGCATTGGCAGGTGGATTCTTAACCACTGCGCCACCAGGGAAGTCCCCAGCCTGAAACTTTTGCATAAGAAAAGATAGCTCCCTCAAGAAGTGTCCAGTGTGGCCCTGGAGAGTACCTGGTAAAAAGTGAATTAAAATATGTTATACAGGGCTTCCCTGGTGGCGCAGTGGTTGAGAATCCGCCTGCCGATGCAGGGGACACGGGTTCGTGCCCCGGTCCGGGAAGATCCCACATGCCGCGGAGCGGCTGGGCCCGTGAGCCGTGGCCGCTGGGCCTGCGCGTCCGGAGCCTGTGCTCCGCAACGGGAGAGGCCACAACGGTGAGAGGCCCGCATACCGCAAAAAAAAAAAAAAAAAAAAAAAAAAAAAAAAAAAAAAATAAAATATGTTATACTTAGTGCTAAACAAAAGTATAGGGTGTGGTTGCCTGGAGAGGGGAGCAACTAAGCCTGTGCTGGTTGGGAAAGGCTTTGTGAAAGAAGCAGTATTTGAACTGGAGTTTGTGGGGCAGAGACGTGGCTTGTGGGGGGTGTTTGTATAGTTTAACAAGCTCATACCCACCTACACAGGGACAAGGAGATAAGGAAGGCCTTTCAGGAGCTAAAGTGGATGCCAGTGCTTTCTGAGAACTTGTAAAAACTCGTGTTTTCCTTAAAATTGTCACAGAGTAACAGCATGTTAAAAGCCACATATTTTAAAAGGCATGGAAAATGATAGCTCTAAAACAGAGGTAGAAATAGTCTAAGATTGGTTCTAAGAGTTTAACAGTCTTTGTGGTCACTTAATCTTTAAAAGTGATTAGTCAGTGGGCACATGAAAAGATGCTCAACGTCACTAATTATTAGCGAAATGCTAATCAAAACTACAGTGAGGTATCACCTCACACTCGTCAGAATGGCCATCCTTCAGAAGTTTACAAATAACAAATGCTGGAGAGGATGTGGAGAAAAGGAACCCTCCTACACTGTTGGTGGGAATGTAAGTTGGTGCAGCCACCATGGAGAACAGTATGGAGGTTTCTCAGAAAAGTAGAGTCACCATATCATCCAGCAATCCCCCTCCTGGGCATATGTCCAAGCAAAACTCTAATTCAAAAAGATACATGCACCCCTATATTCATAGCACTGTTTACAATAGCTAAGGCATGGAAGCAACCTATCCAGATGAATGGATAAAGAAGATGTGGTATATGTGTGTGTGTGTACACACACACACACACACACACACACACACACACACACACACACACAATGGAATATTACTCAGCCATAAAAAGAATGAGATCATGCCATTTGCAGCAACATGGATGGAATGAGAGATTATCATATATATATTTTTTATTTTATTTATTTATTTTTTTGTGATATGCGGGCCTCTCACTGTTGTGGCCTCTCCCGTTGCGGAGCGCAGGCTCAGCGGCCATGGCTCACGGGCCCAGCCGCTCCGCGGCATGTGGGATCTTCCCGGACCGGGGCATGAACCCGTGTCCCCTGCATCAGCAGGCGGATTCTCAACCACTGCGCCACCAGGGAAGCCCGAGATTATCATATTAAGTGAAGTAAGTCAGAAAGAGAAAGACAAATACCATATGATATCACTTATATATGGAATCTAAAATATGACACAGGAATTTCCTGGTGGTCCAGTGGTTAGTACTCTGCACTTGCGCTGCAAGGGGCACAGGTTCGATCCCTGGTTGGGGAACTAAGATCCCGCAAGCCACACAAACAGAAATAGACTCACGGACAGAGAGAACAGACTTGTGGTTGCTGGGGTGGGTTGGGGGGATGGGGGAGGAATGGACCGGGAGTTTGGGGTTGGCAGATGCAAACTATTATATATAGAATGGATAAACAGCAAGGTCCTACTGTATAGCACAGGGGACTGTATTCAGTTATCCTGAGATAAACCATTATGGAAAAGAATATAAAAAAGAATGTATATGTATGTATAACTGAATCACTTTTGCTGTACAGCAGAAATCAACAAAACATTGCAAATCAATTCTACTTCAATTAAAAAAGGTGATTAGTAGTTCCCAAAGTCCTAAATTAAATGATGGTGCAGCATAATAATTAGACATTTATAATTAAGGCTGAGTCATTAGAATGTTAAAACAATTTCTATAATCTGTGTTTTAGAAGGCAAAGATCAATGCCAACTATTTTTTAAAAGCTTTCCATCTCCTGAATAAATGTTAAAATGTAGGACTTAGGGCTTTAAGGTATAAGGACATGAGTCTGGAAGCTCAACAGTCAGGAAGACGTGCTTGTTTGTTGGTTTTGAGCCACTGGGTGTATATGGTCACCTCTTCTCTCTACCTCCGTAGGCTAGATACATATGCATAGTTCAGTAAACACTGTGCCAAGCGCCATCAAGACAAAGGCATTGTTCCTCCCCTTGAGTGGCGGGCTGGGGAGATTGCTGGAAGCGTGCATTGTGGCAACAGTGACTGGGGAATTCGGGGAAGGAGCTTTGGAGACATCATTTCGGGTCTGAGGTGACATGTCAGAGTTAGCCAGGGAAGGAAAGATGGACGTGAAGCCCCAGTTTCTTCCTTAAGGGAAAATGGATTGAATTTGAGAATGAAGGACGACTGTGTTTGCATGTCACTGCCCTGCCGCCCCCACTAGTGTCCAGCTGGGTAGCTGTGAAAATGAAGTGTTGGAAAGCGGAGAGAAGGCCAGTCTAGGAAATCAGTGGTTCCCTCCATGCATGAAAGTCAAATTTCTATGAATGGATGTGCTGTGTCCTTGAAAAGGCCAATATTGCCTTTCTCAGGACAGTGTTTTCAAGAGAGTAGTTTTTCCTGATGTCGCCAACCTAGAGGTGGAGAGCCGGGCACCGTCAGTGGCCAGGTTGGCTGTGTCGCTTCCGTGCGTGTCCTCCAAGGAAGGTCCTGTGCGGTGTTTCCCTGCCAGAATTCCGGACATGTTCTCCCTGGCGTGGCAGGACATGCTGTACTTATCTGAGGTGGGCAGCTGTCCAGGAATTTAAGGACTTTTAAAATAGTGCTGTTGTGTTCATGATGTTCTTTCGAAAGCCCTTCATGTTGCATTTACCTCTCTTCATGCATCCTGTCATTCAGGTTTTGTCTGTTGCTGAAACGTGACTCTCAGTGTCTGAAGGTTCTGGCACATCAGGGTATTTGCGTGAGACCCCGCGGTGCAGGGAAGCTTGGGGGAGGAGGGGATGCCGGGAGAGAGAAGGGAGAGCTCGCTGCCCGGTGGTGCACGGAAGGTGCTTCCTCCTCATCCAGAAGGGGCTGGGGGCAACTGAGCTGGCCAGCTGACATGAGGGGGGGCGTCTTGTCCCCCAGCTGCATCTTCCCCTTGAGCAGGAAGACCCCGTGTGTACACAGACTTTTTGTTTTTTTTTTTTGATGTGGACCATTAAAAAAAATAATAAATTTATTTATTTATTTATTATTTACTTTTGGCTCTGTTGGATCTTCGTTGGTGTGTGTGGACTTTCCCTCGTTGTGGTGAGCTACTCTTCGTTGGGGTGCGTGGGCCTCACATTTTGGTGGCTTCTCCTGTTGCGGAGCACAGGCTCGGGCATGTGGGCCTCAGTAGTTGCAGCATGCGGGCTCAGTAGTTGTGGCACTTGGGCTTAGTTGCTCCGTGGCATGTGGGATCCTCCCAGATCAGGGATCGAACCTGTGTCCCCTGCATTGGCAGATGGATTCCCAACCACTGCACCACCAGGGAAGCCCCATGTATACAGACTCTTGGCTTTTGAGACCTCTTTCTTTCTTTCTTTTTTTTTTTTTTTCTTCCCCATGTTTTTCCCCACAACGGATTTCACTCTTGTGAAAACACTGGGCCAGGGACCTCTTCTTGCTGGGTGATTGACCTTGAGCTTCCGTCCGGATGAAGAAGACACTAGGCTTCTGAATCCCGAAGGCTTTTGTTAATACAGTAAGTCCCCTACATATGAACCGAGTTCTGTTCTGAGAGCGCGTTCGTAAGTCTAACAAAGTTAGCCTAGGTATCCAACTAATATCATTGGCTATATAGTACTGTACTGTAATACTTTTCACACAAATAATGCATAAAAAACAAACACCAAAAATAAAACTTTTTTTTTTTCTTTTTTTTTTTGGGTGGTACGCAGGCCTCTCACTGTTGTGGCCTCTCCCGTTGCGGAGCGCAGGCTCAGCGGCCATGGCTCACGGGCCCAGCCACTCCACAGCATGTGGGATCCTCCCGGACCGGGGCACGAACCGGTGTCCCCTGCATCGGCAGGCGGACTCTCAACCACTGCGCCACCAGGAAAGCCCAAAGTGACACCTTTTTTTAATGCAGAATTCTCTTGGCAGGAACGTTCAGCTGGGAAAGAATATCCCTTGAACTTACAAAAACATTTCTCAGTTTAGTTTAAGAACTGTCAGTGTTCTAAATTTTTTTTAAAACTTTTTTTTTTTGGCTGCGTGCAGCTTGTGGGATCTTAGTTCCCTGACCAGGGATCAAGACCTGGGCCCACAGTAGTGAAAGCATGGAGTCCTAACCACTGGACCACCAGGGAATTCCCCTGTCAGTGATGGAAATTCATGAAGAGCTTTCCTCCTTGGAACTGACCTTTACAATTTGACAGCACTGTTTTTCTTGTAAATTCATGATAATTCAGTCAGATGCAGATGTCATTGTGAAACCTGTTCTTGAGGAATGCCCCTTTCGAGAGTTGGATCTTTTTCTGCCCTAGAATCCTCTGGAGGTTACAATCAGGGCTAACTCAAATCAGACTTCTATCATGAGTGCACATGTCGCGGGCAGGAGGCCTGGGCTCCTTGCTGGCCCTTTTCGTGTGAGGCCTTGCCCCCGACCCAGTGTTCTCGCCATTGGTGACTCACTGTCAGCTGTTGGCCTCACAGCCTTGTCATCGTCAGATGCTCCTTCCCTACTGAAACTTACATTTCCTGTGTTTCAGCTCCTTGGGCTTGTTCTCTGCTTCTGGGGAATCGGCTAGCTCTTTCCATAAACCAGTCAATACTGAACGTGAAAGAGTAAAAGCAGGCGTGGGCTCGGGCTATTTACTCCCCCACCTCCAACAGGGGGCGCCAGAATGTAACCAGTCCGCTCAGTCAGCTCTTTCATCCAGAGGACTGGTTCCTTTGGTGGGAATTAGTTCAGCTGAATCCAGTTTCATGAGGAAAATATTTTCATTCAGATCCTGTCGTGAAATACTCAAAGGTATGGCCTAGGCTCCTAAAACAAAGAGCTTGAGGGGGAGCTTAGGGAAACTTAGATTTAACCCCTTCAATGAAAAAAAAAAAAAGGTGGAGGGGAACAGGAACAGTGAGGTAGAGGGATTTGATTTACATCCCAAAATAAGTTGGTGACAGAGATGAAAAGAGAATCCTTCTCCCATCTGCTGGTCCTCGCCTTTAGCTCCTCGAGATTTAATACCCTCCCCTCCACCTTCGAATATGGGTGAGGTGAATGTGTATCCCCCAGGCAACAGTCAGGAGGAAACGTGAATTTGGTTGTTAATTCTCCTGGCCTGTTTGGACGGCTGTAGCCCCTCACGACTTCAATCAACAAACCACTTAAGGACTGCTGAAGGAAGAAATATGAACCCTGGTGGTGGATTGAAGACCTGCCATTGAGACCTTCTGGATGGGTCAAGGAAGTGCCTAAAGAGTGGGTGCCGGCATCTCGGAAGAAAATCCCAGATACCGTAGTGGAGCACCCCTTAAAGAAACGACGCAGCTCCAAGATTCTTGATGGCACAGAGGAAAAAAATGTGTGGGGAAAACCAGATATTGGTGACTGAGCTGAAAAGTGATTTGGAAGAGTTGGAGTCTGAAAAAGCTTTAGAAATATCTGAAATATATTTTGCTTATTGTCTTTTAAAAGATGTGTACACAAGAGAGATATGTGATAAAAAATATATCTAACTGCCCAGAGAGCTTTTTCAGTAAATATAAAAGCTCTTAGAGTTAAGATAGTAAATGAAGATGTCATCATCAGCATTTTTTTTTAATAGTATGTAAAAATATGGAGTTGTCTTAGTATTAGTGGCATGTTCGACTTAATGAATCACAGTACTGCAGTGGTGATGGGAATTGTTAGAGGTCCAGGGGAGGACTAGTGGCCATGATAGTGTAGTGGAAAGAATATGGATTTTGGAAGCAGTGGCAGCCATGAGGCACCCCCAGATCGCCCGCTTCAGGGAGTGGAATCGACCATTGGGCCCAGCTGCTGTAAGGTTCCATCGCTGCATTAGTGCGAAGGCCATGGGTCCCAAGTCTGTCCCCAGCCAGTGAGTGAGCACAGCAGGGGTAATAAAGCAGGCTCATTCCTGGGGACTCTGGAGTCCTCTGACAGGCAGCCTTGGCTCGAGGAGTCCCTGATGGTCTGGTGAGACTTTTTCTAGAACTGCACTACAGTCTAACATGCATCCACCCCACCTTCCTTCTTCCACTGTCTCCTTCCCCTGGGGCCAGACCTGCATTGCTTGGCTCTTCCAGCGTGCCCTGGCCTCCCTCTCCCTTTTCTCTCATAGACATTTCCCCTAATAAATTTCTTGTATTTCGAACCCTGTCTTGGTGTCTGCTTTTTAGAGGACCTGGTCTAATCCAGACGTAGACTGTTCTGAAGGAGAGAGAACGTGTCCATACGGGAGACTCAACGTGGGCCTTCACAGTGACAGTTATTACCAGCAACTGGAAATGTGGCATTGATCCAGAAATGCTGTTCTTTATATTATCTAAGTTTGTGAGAGAATCCCACTTTGTTCATAAAACAAGTATGTTTGAATGCCCATTATGAGCTGGGCAGTGTTCTAGCACCTGAGCATACGGTGAGGACTTAGGCCCTTTTCCAGGATGAGGTGCTTAGCTCGTGGCTGCATAGCAGAAGGGGAGCTGTCATGGGCCTTTCTGCCCCAGGCCCTCCCTTTTCTCTCTTGGCCACTCAAGGAGCCCAGGCCTCCCAGAAAGACTGGAGAGCTCGTCTCTTTGTTATTGGTCAGAAGTGTAGGTGTTCTTTTCTGAATAGTTCTCCTTTCTACTTCTGTCTCTGTCTGTCTCGTATTTTCTTTCTTTTTAATTTTTATTGGAGTAGAGTTGATTTACAATGCTGTGTTTCAGGTGTACAGCAGAGTGAATCAGTTATACATATACATATATCCACTTTTTTTGGATTCTTTTCCCATGTAGGCCATTATAGAGTATTGAATAGAGTTTGTCTCATATTTTCTTGATTCAGTAGTTTATTGCCTTCTTATTCATGAGGTTCCAATTTCTACTTGTGCCAGTGGGTAATACCATTCACCTCAGAAATTAAAATTTTCTTATTTAAAGCTACAAAACCACCAAATCTCCAGTTCTCTCATGATGCTTTTACAGCATTCTGACAGCTTTATCTTTTACTCCGGTGGGGTTTTATTCCTTCTCATGATGTTCTGCCCAAGTATGTATTTTGTCTAAAAAATCCAAGCCAGGTCTTTATGTCCCTCAGGCACAGAGGGAATGAGGCTCAAGGTTAAATATCCTCACATCCTTATTAGGTTAACTCACTCCTAATAAACCCAATAGGTTTTGTTTGAAGATTCTCGATTTTTCCTAAGAATGATTTAAAACACCACCAAAAACCTTTACTGGTGGGGTCTGGTTTAAATAATCTGAGTAAAATTGGTACTTTTTTTCGATTAATGTCCTTCAAAACTGATGCTCTCTTCTCCCCCACGAACGCTAAGATATTTGTAGAAGATAGGCATTAAGTAAATCTTAAAATTTTGTGATGCAATGACCTAACATCTTTTTTGAGAGCTAGGTCATGGCCAAACCTCGAGGGAATTAACTCAGCGGATGTTGTCAGACCTTGAGCTCAAATCCTCTTGTTTTGTTAGGTGTCAGGCTATTCAGAGTTTAGGATTGAAAGTTGATAAAAAAAAAAAAAAAAACTCGGGAGTTTTAATTCTTGGACTGTCTGAATGAAAGCATAAGTGTGGTAAGTGAAGTCATGAATTTGGAATATATGTCAGTATTTTACAAATTACGGTTCCTAGGCTTTTCAGTGAAATTGCCTTGGTCTGAAAGAATCAGACATTCAAGGAGACATTTCATATTAACTGGCTCCTAAATTTCAGGTGTAAACTCTGCAGAATTAATGGGCAGTCCCTCTGCACCTGTGTCCCATTTAGAGCTTTGTGTATGGGTTCATTAAGACGCTCTCCAGTTCTTAGCTTGTGTTTGAGCTATTAGCACTATAAAATTTAATTTCATTTTTACATTAATTTTTTTTTTTACCAGGAGGGATCAGCTTAGCCTGTGCTGTGCTTAAAAATAAAATGTCATCCAGGGATTTATTTATTTTGAAGTTAAAACTGCTTCTAGCATGATATCCTCTTCTTTGTTTTACTTAATTGTGTTAAGTAGACAGAGAACAGGTATTATCCTTTTTTATAGTTGAGAATATGCAGGCAACAAAAGAGAATTATTTTTCCTATGGTCTAAAAACAGAACTAGTTAGGACAAAGGCCAAGTGAGAAAGTGTTGGCCTTCTATTTGTCTCTGCATCAGAGTTCTTTTAGAAAAACCAATTGTGGAACTTTTTCATTTTTTGCCAACATTAGAGCCTTTAAAAAAAAAGTAGGAGGACTCTATTCTTCATTTAAATTTCCCTTTAAGATTTGAGCCTAGATTGATGGGGGAAGGTATAGCACAGGGAGAGACTGGTTAGACGGAGAAAAAGGTAGCAAAGGATGCATGTGGATGGGGAGTAATCTCATTAATTAAAGTGAATTGGTTTAATCAGGAGAAAAATCTTCTTTAGGAATATTGAGAAGGATAGTACTGAAATCAGTTTGACAAGATTGCTTAAGGTTCTGAAATTTAAAAATATTAATCTGGATTCTCAGTTGCATGGTCTGAACAGAAAGGGAGTTTATTAAAGAATATTAGGTAGCTTACAGTATCTTCATCAGTTTTGGGGAACCGGGAATGATGCTGAGAGTCGCACTACAGAGCTGGGCTTGGAGAAGACGGTCACCACTGTTGCCACCAGGTGTGTAGAACAATACAGCGTGCACCAGTCAACACCACTGCCCCTGGTGGTTGTTGGTGGAACTGCTGCATCTGGAAGGAATAGATGCTGCCACCCACCAGAATCTCTGTTCACTGTTTTTTTTTAAGCACTACCTTCCAAATCGAATTCTTGAGTGGGAGCATCTGACTAGTGGAACTCTGGCCAGGTGCCAGGACCTGATGAAAGATGGCAGGGAAAGCAAGTGTCTGTGATTTTCAGCTTTTATAGTAGAAGGTGGGTTTTGCCCTATTTGGGAGGAGAATTCCTCAAACATAGGAAGGGGTTTCAAATACCAGGTAGCCCAAAAGGGCAGATATACACTACCTATAATGTTTATGCCTGATTGTAAGGCAACACCATTTTCCCATGAAAAGATTAAACAAAAAACTTTTGGATAGCTTGAACTTACACACTTTTAGGTATGCATTTATGTGTCTGCTAGATAATCAGATGTGTATTTTCATTAGTTAATTAAGTATGTGTCTGTATTTAAGCATTAAATTATCAATGTATACTTTAGGAATATTTTCCCCATTTATTTCATGAAAAAGTTATTCCAACTCTTGACGACTTTGACATTAGTGTGTTTATCACGGACACATTCGAAATTTTTCAGCACAGCTTTCCTCGTGGCCACATCTGTCTGAGTTCTTTGAGATACAGCCCCTTTTAAAATATCTTTCTGATGCTTTCATTGGAAATTTTATCTCAAGCCACAGGTACCCCCTTAGAGCACATTTGGACAGTCTCATTAAAAAAAAATTACCCCTGAGATGTATTTTTGTGACTTTCTTTTAAAAAAAATTTACTTTATTGAAGTCTAGTTGATTTACAACGTTGTGTTAATTTCTGCTGTACAGCAAAGTGATTCAGTTATACATATATGTACATTCATGACTTTCTTAATGCAACTACTTAAATTGTTTTTTTTGTTTGTTTGTTTTTTTTGCGGTACGCGGGCCTCTCACTGCCGTGGCCTCTCCCGTTGTGGAGCACAGGCTCCGGACGCGCAGGCTCAGCGGCCATGGCTCACGGGCCCAGCCTCTCCGTGGCACGTGAGATCTTCCCGGACCGGGGCACGAACCCGTGTCCCCTGCATCGGCAGGCGGACTCTCAACCACTGCGCCACCAGGGAAGCCCTAGCTTGTTTTTTTAGAGTGGTTTTTATGATATTACTGACCACTTAAAAGTGTTCAGTAATATTACTCACTTATTTGAGGTCATCTCCTGAATGATAAATAAATCTCTTAAATTTCTTAGCTTCCCCTTGTGTTTGTAACCCAGACCTGTTTGTGAGCTCTAAGCAGCTGAAACTAGATGTGATTGGGCCCGTTTTAGGCTAAGATTCCTCAAACAATTCTTTGTTCATCAAAATAATGCGGAGTGCACTCCTTCAGGAGAGTGTAAGAATTCTTATATAGGGCTAAGTCCCTTTTTTCCTAAGGGACAAGTTTGGGAAAAATATTCCTTATGTTCAGATATGTATGAGAGTTCCTTGACATCCTTTCTCAAGGTTCTGTTGCAGGGAAAAATAAGAAATATGTCTTTGTAGAATGGTTTCTTTGCTGCTGTTCTTGACGTTGGAATTGGAAAGTCGAGTTTTTGCTTCAGTCTAATGAAATGGGAAGTCTCTGGATGGTCATGGGAGAAAATTGTGGAAATTGTCCTTTGCTTTCAGATTATGCATTCCTTTGGGGTCAAGAACACATGGAATCCAGGCTTAAAATAACGAGGGCCGTGGGGAATGGACATAATTCCTTCTGTTTCATTAAACTCAGTCTGTCCTTGTTAGTGATGAGTGATTAGGAAGGCAGGATGTCCGTGCTTCTGCTGGTTTATTCATTGTTTGACCTGGACTGAGACTTGAAAACAATCACTAACGATGTCCTAGGATGCAGTTCTGCCTTTGTTGCCTTTTTACTGAATATGGGTTTCTGGTCCTAAGCCCCGTTCTCTTTAGAATATATCAATACATCAGAACTTAGCCTTTGATCTCAAACGTGAGGGAAATTTAAAGTAGCGGCAGCGGTTTCTCCCTGCCCCTTGAGTCTGAGTCTCTTCCGGTCAGCTGGTATTGTCAAGAGATTCTCAGCTTTGGCTTAAACTGTAGGGGTAGGTAAAGATATTACCCTATCTTTTCTTTCCCTTTTAGCGCCACCAGGGAAGCCCCTATTTATAGATTTTTTGATGATGGCTATTCTGACTGGTATGAGGTGATAGCTCATTGTAGTTTTGATTTGCATTTCTCTAATGATTAGGATGTTGAGCATCCTTTCATGTGTTTGTTGGCAATTTGTATATCTTCTTTGGAGAAATGTCTATTTAGGTCTTGTGCCCATTTTTGGATTGGGTTGTTTGTTTTTTTGATATTGAGCTGCATGACCTGCTTGTAAATTTTGGAGATTAATCCTTTGTCAGTTGCTTCATTTGAAAATATTTTCTCCCGTTCTGAGGGTTGTCTTTTCATCTTGTTTATGGTTTCCTTTGTTGTGCAAAAGCTTTTAAGTTTCATTAGGTCCCATTTGTTTATTTTTGTTTTTATTTCCATTTCTCTAGGAGGTGGGTCAAAAAGGATCTTGCTGTGATTTATGTCATAGAGTGTTCTGCCTATGTTTTCCTCTACGAGTTTTATAGTGTCTGGCCTTACATTTAGGTATTTAATCCATTTTGAGTTTATTTTTGTGTTAGGGAGTGTTCTAATTTCATTCTTTTACAGGTAGCTGTCCAATTTTCCTAGCGCCACTTATTGAAGAGGGTGTCTTTTCTCCATTGTATATTCTTGCCTCCTTTATCAAAAATAAGGTGACCATATGTGCATGGGTTTATCTCTGGCTTTCTCTTCTGTTCCATTGATCTATATTTCTTTTTTTGTGCCAGTACCATACTGTCTTGATTACTGTAGCTTTGTAATATAGTCGGAAGTCAGGGAGCCTGATTCCTCCAGCTCCGTTTTTCTTTCTCAAGATTGCTTTGGCTGTTCGGGGTCTTTTGTGTTTCCATACAAATTGTGAACATTTTTGTTCTAGTTCTGTGAAAAATGCCATTGGTTGTTTGAGAGGGATTGCATTGAATCTGTAGATTGCTTTGGGTAGTATAGTCATTTTCACAATGTTGATTCTTCCAATCCAAGAACATGCTCTATCTCTCCATCTCTTTGTATCATCTTTAATTTCTTTCATCAGTGTCTTACAGTTTTCTGCATACAGGTCTTTTGTCTCCTTAGGTAGGTTCATTCCTAGGTATTTTATTCTTTTTGTTGCAGTGGTAAATGGGAGTGTTTCCTTAATTTCTATTTCAGATGTTTCGGCATTAGTGTATAGGAATGCAAGAGATTTCTGTGCATTAATTTTGTATCCTGCTACCCTACCAAACTCATTGATTAGCTCTAGTAGTTTTCTGGTAGCATCTTTAGGATTCTCTGTGTATAGTATCATGTCATCTGCAAGCAGTGACAGCTTTACTTCTTCTTTTCCGATTTGGATTCCTTTTATTTCTTTTTCTTCTCTGATTGCTGTGGCTAAAACTTCCAAAATTATGTTGAATACTAGTGGTGAGAATGGGCAACCTTGTCTTGTTCCTGATCTTAGAGGAAATGGTTTCAGTTTTTCACCATCGAGAGCGATGTTGGCTGTGGGTTTGTCATATATGGCCTTTATTATGTTGAGATAAGTTCCCTCTATGCCCACTTTCTGGAGAGTTTTTATCATAAATGGGTGTTGAATTTTGTAGAAAGCTTTTTCTGCATCTATTGAGATGATCATATGGTTTTTAGCCTTCAATTTTTAATATGGTGTATCACATTGATTGATTTGCATATATTGAATCCTTGCATTCCTGGGATAAACCCCAGTTGATCATGGTGTATGATCCTTTTAATGTGCTTCTGCTTGCTAGTATTTTGTTGAGGATTTTTGCATCTATGTTCATCAGTGATATTGGCCTGTAGTTTTCTTTCTTTGTGACATCTTTGTTTGGATTTGGTATCAGGGTGATGGTGGCCTTATAGAATGAGTTTGGGAGTGTTCCTCCCTCTGCTATATTTTGGAAGAGTTTGAGAAGGATAGGTGTTAGCTCTTCTCTAAATGTTTGAAAGAATTTGCCTGTCAAGCCATCTGGTCCTGGGCTTTTGTTTGTTGGAAGATTTTTATTCACAGTCTCACTTTCGGTGCTTGTGATCAGTCTGTTTATATTTTCTATTTCTTCGTGGTTCAGTGTCAGAAGGTTGTGCTTTTCTAAGAATTTGTCTGTTTCTTCCAGGTTGTCCATTTTATTGGCATATAGCTGCTTGTAGTAATCTCTCATGATCCTTTGTATTTCTGAAGTGTCAGTTGTTATTGCTCCTTTTTCATTTCTATTTCTATTGATGTGAGTCTTCTCTCTTTTTTTCTTGATGAGTCTGGCTAATGGATTATCAATTTTGTTTATCTTCTCAAAGAACCAGCTTTTAGTTTTATTGATCTTTGTTATTGTTTCCTTCATTTCTTTTTCATTTATTTCTGATCTGATCTTTATGATTTCATTCCTTCTGCTAACTTTGGATTTTTTTAGTTCTGCTTACTCTAATTGCTTTAGGTATAAGGTTAGGTTGTTTATTTGAGATGTTTCTCATTTCTTGAGGTAGGATTGTATTGCTATAAACTTCCCTCTTAGAACTGCTTTTGCTACATCCCATAGGTTTGGGGTCATTGTGTTTTCATTGTCATTTGTTTCTAGGTATTTTTTGATTTCCTCTTTGATTTCTTCAGTAATCTCTTCGTTATATAGTAGTGTGTTGTTTAGCCTTCATGTGTTTGTTCTTTTTGCAGACTTTTTTCCTGTAATTGATATCTCGTCTCATAGTGTTGTGGTCAGAAAAGATACTTGATACGATTTCAATTTTCTTAAATTTACCAAGGCTTGAGTTGTGACCCAAGATATGATCTATCCTGGAGAATGTCCCATGAGCACTTGAGAAGAAAGTGTATTCTTTTTTTTGGGATGGAATGTCCTATAAATATCCTCCATCTTTTTTAATGTGTCATTTAAAGCTTGTGTTTCTTTATTTATTTTTATTTTGGATGATCTGTCCATTTGTGAAAGTGGGTTGTTAAAGTCCCCTACTATTATTGTGTTACTGTTGATTTCCCGTTTTATGGCTGTTAGCATTTTCCTTATGCATTGAGGTGCTCCTATGTTGGGTGCATAAATATTTACAATTGTTATATCTTCTTCTTGGATTGATCCCTTGATCATTATGTAACGTCCTTCTTTGTGTCTTATAATAGATTCACAATTTTTAAAGGTTATACTCCATTTATAGTTATTAAAAAGTATTGGCTGGGCTTCCCTGGTGGTGCATGGTTGAGAGTCTGCCTGCTGATGCAAGGGACACGGGTTTGTGCCCTGGTCTGGGAAGATCCCACATGCCGCGGAGCGGCTGGGCTCGTGAGCCATGGCCGCTGAGACTGCACGTCCGGAACCTGCACGTTCGGAGCCTGTGCTCTGCAATGGGAGAGGCCACAACATTGAGAAGCCTGCATACTGCAAAAAAAAAAAAAAAAAATTGTCTGTATTCCTCATATTGTACAGTGTATATCCTTATACCTTATTTTATTTTAAAATATTTATTTATTTAAGTCATTCATTTTGACTAATCTGGGTCTTAGTTGTGGCATGTGGACTCTTAGTTGTGGTATGTGGAATCTAGTTCCCCAGCCAGGGACTGAACCCAGGCCCCCCTGCTTTGGGAACGTGGAGTCTTAGCCACTGGACCACAGGGAAGTCCCTGTTGTCTTTCTTTAGATTCCACATATAAGTGATATGTAGATTCTGTCTTAAAATGAGAAGCCCCAAACGAGCCAATATAAAAGTGAGTGAGGTTGTGGGTGGAGTCTGTGTGTGGTTTCTGTCATGGTGACCTTGCCAGCTCTCCGGATATTTGGACGACTGACTGTCCTGAGCTCCAGTGACTCTGCTTTGCTAGCGTAGCCTAAATCCTCATGAGGAATTTTCAGTGATGAAGGACTGTCCTGGTACATTTAAACTTGTAGCCACCACAAACTTAGCCCTCTACATTATGCAGTCTGATCACTAATAATGGAATGTCATAGACTTTTAAATTTCTCAGGAGTGGGAGGAAGCAAAAAACCTTCAAACAGAAGTGTTCTGTTAATGAATATGATAGACCCCTTTGTTGTTTGAAGCCAACCCTTTTGCTATTTCCCTGAAGAAAGGGCTGTGTTGGGGCTAGGTTGCACATTTCCCTGGCACTTTGCCGCACCTCCTCTTCCCTGAAAATATTTATGGAGATCTGGTGTGTTAATAAATTTAGAAGTGATTTAATGGCCGCATTGGCAGGGTGAGATAAAGCAGTTCAGTGTGTTGTTCATTTTGTTTCTGGGTGGGGTGGAAGAGGGAAATGAAAGACTCACTTTTTCCTTTTTGGAAACCTAATACTCTGCTCTTCTGTTATCACTCTTGTTCTCTAGGCATTAAGTGTCACCGAAACCCTGATTAAACCCTTGGAGAAATTCAGAAAAGAGCAACTTGGAGCCGTCAAGGTTTGTGTCTAATTTGAGCACACTTGTAAACAGCAAATACAGACACCTCTGCTGCTTGAGCCGTTCACTCGGTTCACATTTAGCAGCTTTGAAGGAGATGTTGGAGTCCACCATCTGTTGTTTTATGTTTCAAATGTTCTTTGTCCCCTTTGGAGGCATATGAAATTGAAAGCAAAACAGTTTTTTGGACTGGATGGTACAACCTCTCGTAATCATCTTTGGCTGCATCTTTCCAAGCAGAGTTTTAAAAATATCTTTAAGCAAACAACACGTTTACTCTGTATAGAAACATCTTATCTCTGTAGGAAGGGCAGTGATTTCCATGCCTGCCTCAGCTTGATGGCAGAGTATAGCATCATACTAAGGTTTAAGTTTAGAAATGCTGCTACACCAGCATGCCATTGAAACTAGAAAGAGAATATTCGGTTACAGTAAGTCCTCTACATACGAACCTTCAAGTTGCAAACTTTCAAAGATGCAAACGTGCGTTCGTATGTCCAATCATGTTAAGTTAGTTGACGTGTCTAAGATTACTGTACTGTAAGATTAAAAATGTTTTCTTTATTTTCTGTTTGTTTTTTATGTATTATTTGTGTGAAAAGTGTTATAAACCTATTACAGTACAGTATTATATAGCTAATTGTGTTAGTTGGGTACCTAGGCTAACTTTGTTGGACGTACGAACAAATTGGACTTATGAATGCGCTCTTGGAACACAACTCATTTGTTTGTAGGGGGCTTACTGTTTTGGGATGTATTTCCTTCAATTTAACACAAGTTTATTGAGCATCTGTTATGTGCCAATATTGTTATGGGTGCTGGGGATTCAAAGGTGAGTGAACCACAGACTCTGTACTCAAAGCTCTGGGATGTAGCCAAGATTTCTGGGAATAGTGCAGTGACTTTGCCACTGGGAGCCTAGGATGTATTTAGCAACTTCTAACGTCTGCTAAGTAATAAGCTTTGAAATTAACTCAGAGGAGTAATTTCCACCAGCCTCTCTTGAATGTTGTGCACGTACTTGAGGGAGAAAAAGTAGCATTTCTGTGTTGTTGACCATTTTTGGCTTGGCCTAAGGAGAAGGGAATAACATCAGTTTTAGGTAGGGAAGAGAGATTTTATATTTGTATTTTTTTCCCCCATGCATTGGTGATGTGAGGTTTTTTTTTTTCCTTTATCTTTGTAAACAAACTATTAAAATCCTTTTCTACGAATAAGCATTGTGGTCTCCATGGCCATAGCTATACATATGGGTCCAGAGAGGGCCAGCTTTTTAGCTGCTATTTTTAGATTCAGTTCTCCTTTAAGTGACCTGTTAACATATTAGACACTTCTTTTTGGCATGATATTTTACAGTTTTTAATGAAGGGCTGTGTTTTGAGGGGAGGTCAGTGGGGGTACTCCCCAAGTCCTCTTCCTGGAATTGTTTGCTGAGCTACATGAAGCTGGTTTGTGTCTGCTGGCTTTGTAGCAGGACATTGGGGGTCTGGCTTCACATCTGTGACCCTGGGCAAGTAATGGCTTTAGTTTCTTACCTGTAAGATGACAGACTGGGGATCTGACTGCTCTATTTTGCAGTTTTATGATTCTGTTTCCTCTGATCTTCATAGGCTGTCTTAAAGCTTGAATAATCTTGGTTCTTTCTCTTTGAACATTTCATGGCAGGTATTGAATGTAAACATTTCTTATTTTTCTTATTTTACTTGGATGATGGTCGGGAAGGATAAGGGTTATATTATGTAAATGAAAAATGAATGTGATGTAATTAATAGATATATTTCCTTTTTATTTACCTACTGGGTTTTTAGAAACTTCTGGCCTTGAGTTTTCTACTGACTCCTTCTCCTCCCCAGATTTGCCCAGCTTCTCATGTTGTGCCTGTTCAAAGTGTGCTTGACCCTTGAACAACTCAGGTTTGAACTGTGTGGGTCCACTTAGACGTGGATAGTTTTCACTAGTAAATACTACAGTACTACAGGATCCATGGTTGGTTGAGTCCACGGATGTGGAACCGCCTGTATTGAGGACCGCCTGTAAGTTATACTCGGATTTTCAACTGCTCCTAGGTTGGTGTCCCTAATCTCTGCATTGTTCAAGGCTTAACTAACTGTATAGCCTAGCCTGCAAAG
This sequence comes from Kogia breviceps, assembly GCF_026419965.1. NCBI lineage: Eukaryota > Metazoa > Chordata > Mammalia > Artiodactyla > Physeteridae > Kogia > Kogia breviceps. The sequence goes on from NC_081315.1 coordinate 27,521,676, forward strand.
CAGCTTGCAAAATAAATTGCCATATTAAAAGGTTAAATTATTTTAATACTTTGTCTATTGAGCTGTTTAATGGCCACATTCTATCCTGAAGTCCCATTTCTTTCTTTCTTTTTATTATTATTATTTTAAAACATTTTCTCCCCTCCCCTCCCCCCTCCTCCCCTCCCCCTCCTCCCCTCCCCCCTCCTCCCCTCCCCCCTCCTCCCCTCCCCCCTCCTCCCCTCCCCCCTCCCCTCCCCTCCCCCCTCCCCTCCCCTCTCCTCCCCCTCTCCTCCCCCTCTCCTCCCCCTCTCCTCCCCCTCTCCTCCCCCTCTCCTCCCCCTCTCCTCCTCCCCCTCTCCTCCCCCCCTCTCCTCCCCCTCTCCTCCCCCCCTCTCCTCCCCCTCTCCTCCTCCCCTCTCCCCCTCCCCCCTCTCCCCCTCCCCCCTCTCCCCCTCCCCCCTCTCCTCCCCCCTCCCCCCTCTCCTCCCCCCTCCCCCCTCTCCTCCCCCCTCCCCCCTCTCCTCCCCTCCCCCCCTCCTCCCCTCCCCCTCCCCCTCCCCCCTCCTCCCCTCCCCCTCCCCCCTCCTCCCCTCCTCCCCTCCCCCTCCCCTCCCCCCCTCCCCCTCCCCTCCCCCCCTCCCCCTCCCCTCCCCCCCTCCTCCCCTCCCCCCTCTCCTCCCCCCTCCTCCCCTCCCCCCTCCCCCCTCCCCCTCCCCTGCACCTTATAGCATGCAGGATCTCAGTTCTCTGACCAGGGATCGAACCGTGCCCCCTGCAGTGGAAGCACAGAGTCTTAACCACTGAACTGCCAGGGAAGTCCCCCATTTCTTTCTTTCTTCATTGTATTTCTGGCTTCAGGTTTATGAAGGGTGTATCCTACGCTCTTGTTCAGTACAGTGTATGTGTTGGTTGTCACACCTATTGATGTTATCTGGGAGAAGCCTTTTTTTTTTTTTTTTTTTGGCGGTACGCGGGCCTCTCACTGCCATGGCCTCTCCCGCCGTGGAGCACAGGCTCCGGACGCGCAGGCCCAGCGGCCATGACTCACGGGCCCTGCAGCTCCACGGCACGTGGGATCCTCCCGGACTGGGGCACGAACCTGCGTCCCCTGCATTGGCAGGCAGACTCCCAACCACTGTGCCACCAGGGAAGCCCAAAGCCTTTTTTTTTTTTGGGACGCGGGCCTCTCACTGCTGTGGCCTCTCCCGTTGCAGAGCACAGGCTCCGGACACGCAGGCTCAGTGGCCATGGCTCACGGGCCCAGCCGCTCTGCGGCATGTGGGATCCTCCCGGACCGGGGCCTGAACCCGTGTCCCCTGCATCGGCAGGTGGACTCTCAACCACTGCGCCACTAGGGAAGCCCAAGAAGCCTTTTTTTAAACTGGTAGTTTTGTATATTAAACAGTAGAGAAAGGTAGTTTTCTAGGTTATATAGTGATATATAAGCATCTGTCTTTTTCATTAGATTGTTAAATCTTTAAGAGAAAAATCTATGCTTATTTCTTTATTTTGTACCAGCCTCCACTCTGTCTTACTGTAATGTATTTAATAAATAAACCAATTCTACTGTTCTTCTATTCTATTCTGGAAGAACCAGGAAAGGGTTTATAACCTGGATATTTGATGATTTTCTCCATTTGTGCTTTCTAAACACCAATCCTGTTTTGAAAAGTGCACACTCTTGTTCCAGTGGTGTATTTACTTATGTGGGATGCTTAAAAATAACTTTTTTCTCTTAGGTTAAAGGTCTTTTGTTAAATACCATGAAGCAGTTTTCATGTGGGGAGAAAAAGACAAAAGTCTTTAAAAGTTGACCGCAGAAGAATTTTTTAGATACCTTTGTCAAAATGTTTATCTTTTCTTTCCCTTCTACTTTTTCCCATCTGGGACCGTCCTGTCTTTTGCTTTTATATGCAAGATCTTTCAGTTTCGTTTACTTCTTCAGTTTCCAGCATCCCAGTGACATGTTTAATTTGTGTTTTTAAAATAATTGAAACTGCTAGGTGGCTTTTGTAAACTGGATTTTTTTAGGAGCCCCCAGGTCTTCTTTTCTGCTGTTTCACTTCTATTTGGATATGTTCCCTGTCAGTCACATCACGTTTGGTTTGGGCTTCAACCTCCGTCCTGTAGGTTCTGCTGCATTTTCTCATGTGCCTGCTCGGTTCTTGTCTCTGTTTAAAGAGCCCCATTTCCCACTGCAGGACACAGTCGTTCTGTGCTGTGTCCCATCAATTCAGAGTTTTCTTCACAGCCTCTCTTAGCTTTACTTCCACGGAAGTTCTTTTCCCTTCCCCAGAAGCTTGTCACTTATTCCTAAGTATCTGCATAACATTTTGTCGATAACCATTGCTCATTAAATGTCAGTTTAGCCACAGGAAACTAATACAGGCACCAGACAACATTGGAGCCAAGTGCATTGTGTACAAACTCCAAGAAATACTAGAACTTGCTAAGAGTTACAGTGGGAGAATTTAAAATTGCTTTCTCTGAAAGGGGAAGCATGCAAATATCAAAAGGATACCACGAAATGATACTGATAATTTATAGAGCCTATTCAAATTTGCAAAGAGCTAATTACTATTTTAGTCAATAGAATAAAAGGTTTAACCAGAAGGCTTAAAAAATGTTTGTTTCATAAATTATACCATAGTAGCTCAGCCATTACCAGACTCTCACCCCATATTTCCTTTGTATTTCTTTTCAAGACTATGCCTAACGACTAAATGTTTAATAAAAATCAACTTCCTGAGATTCTGTAAATGACTGCCACATGTGCGTTAAAAAGCAAATTTATTTGAATAATTTCTCAAATTATGTTTGATAGAGCAGAAAAAGTGTGATTTAATCACATTTCTTTCACTTTTAGTAATAACCTTATCAGGACTATCATATGGCACAGTGCGAGAGGCCTTGGGATATACAGCGATGAATTAAAACACTGGTCGGCCTTTAAGAAATTGGCAAGTCTGCGTGGGTGACGTCAAAAAAAAAGCAATAAAAATGCACTTTGGGGGGCTTCCCTGGTGGCGCAGTGGTTGAGAATCCGCCTGCCGATGCAGGGGATACGGGTTCGTGCCCCGGTCCGGGAAGATCCCACATGCCGCGGAGCGGCTGGGCCCGTGAGCCATGGCCACTGAGCCTGCGCGTCCAGAGCCTGTGCTCCGCAACGGGAGAAGGCCACAACAGTGAGAGCCCCGCATACCACAAAAAAAAAAAAAAAAAAAAAAAAAAAAAAAAAAAAAAAAAAAAAAAAATGCACTTTGGGGCTTCCCTGGTGGCGCAGTGGTTGAGAGTCCGCCTGCCGATGCAGGGGACGCGGGTTCGTGCCCCGTTCCGGGAAAGATCCCACGTGCCGCGGAGCGGCTGGGCCCGTGAGCCATGGCCGCTGAGCCTGTGCGTCCGGAGCCTGTGCTCGGCAACGGGAGAGGCCACAACAGTGAGAGGCCCGCGTACTGAAAATAAATAAATAAAGAAATAAAAAATTAAAAAATGCACTGTGAAAAGTGCTCTAATACGAGTAAGCATCGGTGCTCTGTAGGTGTCCTATCATCTTGGCTTTGGAGCGCCAGGAGAGTCTTTCAGGAAGACCTGATTCTCCCTCGTTTGGAATCCTACTTCTGCCCCTTAAGTAGCTCTGTGATTTGGGGCAAGTTACTTAAGGCCTCTGAGCCTGTTTTCTGATCTTTAAAACGAGACTTAGGACACCGGTCTCTGAAGGTTTTTTGCGAGGCTTCAGTGCATTTGCTAACATATTTCTGGGGTCTAGTGCAGGGCCTGGCATATACACAATTGCAGTTCTTTTAGGATCCCCTTTGTGACACGCTCCATATCAGCTTGCCGAAAAGAACTGCGCAGGTTTTTGTCCACTCTGTGCGTGCCGGGTTCAGGCACTGTGGCTTGTGGCCCCCCTGGCCAGATGGTGCTAAGGTGGTGGATAGGTGACTCGAGAGCAACGGCACCAGAGCCAGCGGTGGCCCTTTGTCCGGGTCGGTGTCGCTGCGCTATAGGCTTCTCCCTTCCCATGTCCTCTGACCGATATCTCCTGGGCACCTACTGGGTGTGCGGGTAGAGGCTGAACTCGCGTTGCCGTGGAGAGGCTGAAGGAACTTAAAGGCAAAAGGGGGTGGGGGGTTGGGTAGGGCAAATGAAGTGTCAAGGAGGACTGGTGACATTGGTGCAGGAATTGAGGGAGGCGGCTGTCTCCCCACTGGAGGAGACCAGGAGTGCTTCATGGAAGAGGTGGCATTTCCACCGCCTGGTTTGGGAGTAAAGGCTGAATTTCCAACACCCTGGACTATAGGGTGTTGGTGGGCCAGGGGAGCAGAGCAGGAATTGCAAAGCTCTGGTTGGCCTGGATATACAGGAAAAAGTGCTCCTGCCGCGTGTGCTGTATGTGCTGTGAACCTTGTTTCTTGCATGTGCAGCATTACCCCCGCCTTTTTATTTAAATAAAGAGGGAGAAGGAATTGGAATGTCTAAGAAAGTATTTAAGCTCCTGTCTGGACTAGTGAGGCCTTATTATTTACTGTTCATAGTTTGAAAATAGGTCTTTTCATTTCCTCATCTTAGAAAATTTGTGAAATACCAAAAATATTTTAAAAAGAAAGTTACCTGGTAACTTAAAATTTCCCCTTCTTCTAAAACAAAGCAAAAAATTCTAGTACCCTGCAGAAATGTGGACAGTTCACAGGTGTGTTCAAACTTTTGTGAATTCTTTATATGTTCTTTACTCATTTTTCCTTGGAAGTGTAATGTGTGATTTGAGGAAAAACTTGCTCGATAAAGAGTGTTAGGAACGTTTACTTCTTTTCTTCCATATTAATTGTATCTTCTCCCTGCCTGTTGTTTGCCTTTTACCTTATTTATTGTGTATTTTTGATATCTAGAAGTTCTTATGGCTTCTTCCATTTCTCTTTTGCTCAGAAGTTCCTTCTCTGTTCTGAGATCTGATTGAAAATACTCTTTTTTGGCTTCATTTTTTACTTGTGACTCTTTCAGTCCATCTGGAATGAATTTTGATTTGAGACATGGTTCTCTTTTTATTTCCAGCTAGTTAACCAGTTATACCCACACCATTGGTTGAGTAATATTTTTTTTATCCAGTGATTTGTGATGAAACCATTATATATGTATATATATGTATGTTTACTTCTAATATATTCAAAAAACCTGATTATTTATGTTTCTTAGGTTTTTTAAGTCCCTCTACCATTTATACCATGTACATCTTATTTGCCTAATTATGCTGTTTTAAGTAATAGCTCTTCACTGTTTTTTGTTGTTTTTGCATGTGTGATTTTATAACATTACAAGCTGACTTCCCATGAGTCATCTTTAACTTGTAAACATTTTGTTTGGCTTACTCATGTTAAAACTGAAAAAAATATTTTTTTGTTGCCACCATTTAAAAATCACTCGGTTTTCCAGCTGTTCCAGAAAAATCAGAAGACAAGGCCTGTGTACTGGGCTTATATTTCCACATGGCAGAAATCTGAAGGAGCTCTGTTATGGCTGCCTGCCTCTCTAGAATAGATGTGGGCTACCTGATTTGCCCTTGCCTCCACCTTTCCTTACTGAGTTTTACTTCCAGCTTGACTCAGACTCACTTGAGTAATGCTGTTTCATAAAAACGTTTTCATTATATTAATTTGATCCTTGATAGAGCCTTTTGTCTCATATTGCTCAATTTATTATATATATATGTATACACACACACACACACACACACACACACATACATATATATGTATCCCATATTGCAGTGTTGAAGTAGAAAGGTTCCATTCTTTATTGAATGCTGCTTGAACACAATCCCTTTTAAAATTCATTTTATTTAAGTGCCAAAAGTCATATGAGTACAAAGAAACAGAGTATTCTATAGTGACCTTGAGAAGAAATGCAAGGAGAAACAATGATCTGAGTCTTAAGATTCAAAAACAAAACACAGTAGCATTCGTATAATACCATACCAAGTACGAACAATTGTATTTCCACTCTAATTGGTGGGCGTGATGTTGTTTCTTGGCTAAATTCTTTCTTCACAGAGCCTTGATAGAACCATTTTCTTTCATTCCCAACCTAACCCACGTGCTAATTTACATACCCCACTATTGCTGCGTGTGCTGGGGTGTTTTGAGTGCTCACTTTAGTATTGCTTCCTTTGTCCCCCTCTGTGATTCGGATGAAAACAAAGCAGTAAAAACGTTTTCAGTATTCTCTGGTAAGTACTAATCTGCAAAGATAGCACGTTTAACCACACGATCTCGCTTTGCAGCGTACTTGGCGGTAAATGCAGCTGTGTCACCTCCATTTCTATCTCATTTAAACCTGAGAAACTGATGCTCAGATAATGCTGTGACCCTGGGGCAGTGTCACACAACAGTGCGTGGCTGCTGGAACCTGCGTCTCTGACACCTAATCCAGGGCATGCTCTGCAATTTGAACTTTTAAGAATTGTGGAGATTTTGAAGTAGTGGCCATATGTTCTTTTTAGTTTATTTTCTGTTAGTCATTAAAATCGTTCAGGAAGTGCGTCATAATGAAAAGCAGAAAAGAGAGTAACCGTGTAGTATTAATGCCTTAAGCTTTTAAAAAAAATAGTTGTAAATTAGACCTAGGGCATAAAGAAAAAAAAGTGCTTCTGTTTCAACAAAAGTTTGACTATTCTCATACATAGGCGAACCGTAGGATCACAGAATTTTAGGATTGGATCTAAGAATGAACTAGTACAAAACCAAATCCCTGATCTTTTCAGTAGGAAAACTAAGGTTCTGTATTGTTAGGTGTTCCCGCCCCACCCCCTGCCCCCTCAAAAGATGTGCAGCTAGTTGGTAATTAAACTTGGAGTAGAAATGGGAAGAAATATCAGTTCCCGAGTCTGTCTCTTCCATCAGCATGGGGATTAATTTAGGGTCTTTAGGTGGGCTGGCAGAGCTCCCTTCCTGGCTTCTCACAATTTTGTAGTCCCGTGGAGTGAGAAAATGATAATAAACGTGAAGAAACAGAATTTCTGTGCTTTATTTACTCCTTTTGCTTAATAGGGAAAAGATCATGCCAGAAAAGGCTGGGAGAATCCATTATTTTTGACCTAGAAAACAGAAGTTGGAAAACAAGGAAGGGAATGTTCCTTTTCAGGCGGGCTTGGAGAGTTGGTGAGAGTTTGAAGTTAATGGAAACATTTTGACAGCATGAGGACATCGCGTGTGCTCATTGGTGCTCCGAAATGTTTATGAAAAATCTCCTTACCTTTGGCAAGCAGTGTTGGGGAGATACTCTGTCTTCGCTGCCTTAAAAAAAATTTGGTTCCTTGTGCGATAGGGAGGGTGGGAGGGGAGGCTCAGGAGGGAAGGGGATATGGGGACCTATGTATGCATATGGCTGATTTACTTTGTTGTACAGCAGAAACTAACACAGCATTGTGAATCGATTATACTCCAATAAAGATGTATTTAAAAAAATAAAAATGCACAGGGAACTCTATTCAGTACTCTATAATGACCTTTACGGGAAAAGAATCTAAAAAAAAGAGTGGATATATGTATATGTATAACCGATTCACTTTGCTGTACACCTGAGAATAACACAGCATCGTAAATCAAGTATACGCCAATAAACATTTGAAAAAAAAATTAAAAGCTACTCTAGCAAAAGGAAAGCAAATGCTGTTTCTAGGCAGTGCCTGAGAAATGTTTGTAATGTTAACCATAGGATCTCGGTACAAGTATGTCAGTATTATTTTAAGCCTTGTCGACCTATTGCTACGTATTCTAGACAGTGTTAAAGAAATCACCCCTAAGGTTTGGGTGAGTAGATGACATTCCTGGTCAGAGGATTTTATTGTGATATTCATACTGGACAATTGGGGAAGATCTTTTAAGATGTTTCCTACTGCCCCAGTGGTGATGATGATGATGTTTTTTTAATGTAGATCAAAACTTACTCAGTTTTAAGTGAATTCCATTTGTGCCAAAGTCTGTACTGTAGCAAGTTTGCTTTTTTAAACTTTATGTTCTTATTATGTGTTCATCTTAAAAAGTTTTTGTGTGTGTGAATGGAAGGACAAGTGAATGGCATTAATTCCAAACACTGATAAGGTATGAAGAGTTGAAAAATAACAGGCTTGGAAAAAAGCCATTAAAGGAAAAAAAGAAAAAATAAGTGACTCTTCAATCCTAACGCTGTCTTGATGAATAATAAGCAGTATGGCCTGGGTGCAGATAGATTTTCCAGATAACTCCTTCACACTTCGTGGTACTTTCTTTTATTTTCAGATATTTTTCATATTTTGAGTTTCCCAGTGGATTAATTATGTGTATGCCTTTTTCCCCCCTTTTTTAATCACAGTTGTCTATGTTTTTCTGATTTGTAGGAAGAAAAAAAGAAGTTTGACAAAGAGACAGAAAAGAACTATAGCCTAATAGATAAACATTTGAATTTATCAGCAAAAAAGAAAGACTCACATTTACAAGAGGTATTGTTTTTATTTTTCTGTTAACTTGTTTCTAAAATTCAGTAATCAGTGCATGTCTTTTTTTAAAAAAAACTGTGCTTTTCTTTTGAAAACATTTCATCTAGGATTATTAGAGGTGGAAAAAATGACCAGGTATCACCATGAATAAAAGAGCTCTTTTGGAACAAGATGTAAAATAAGACCTCTTAGAGTGATTAATGCGGTGTGGATTCATAGTATTAAAAGTTTTGGTTCTGAGTATATTTTCACAGGAACAATCATTTTAACTAGCATAACTGAGAACAGATATATTATTTTCAGGAATAGATTCATTAATTGGCTTTCAAGATTTCTTGAAGAAGTGAATTGAATAAGCTCCTACACCATTTGGCTTTTATGTGAAGGCATCATTAATCTTACTTAACACTGAAGATTCACGAGTTTTCACCTTCCTTGGAAAGAGAGCATCTGTTTTACTTGTGTTAATAGACTCATTTTTTTGTTTTTGGAGGGAGCTGTATGTAAGAAGAAAGGAATTTATATCTTGTCTCTCATTTTCTCTTTCTGTATCTTAAATCCCCTGTCACTCGTTTTTCCTCACACACTTGAATGGAAACTCAATTGTTTACAATTTGGAACATATACTTTCCTTAAACATAATGCTGTTTGCAGCTGTAAGGATCTTGACTCATCCCACAAAAGTGTGATTTTTTTTCTTCCTTTTTTTTTTTTTTTTTGGTGGTTCGCGGGCCTCTCACTGTTGTGGCCTCTCCCGTTGAGGAGCACAGGCCCCGGACGCGCAGGCTCAGCGGCCATGGCTCACGGGCCCAGCCGCTCCGCAGCACGTGGGATCCTCCCAGACTGGGACATGAACCCGTGTCCCCTGCATCGGCAGGCAGACTCTCAACCACTGCGCCACCAGGGAAGCCCCATTTGTTTGTTTTTAAACACATAAGGAATCCAGGCGTGATGTGCCACTATAATATACACTTAGTGAAATATCATCAAAATGACAACATTGTAGAATAAACCTGGGTTATGTTTAAATGTCACAGATTTAGTTGCAAACTCTGTGTGTGTGTGGTGGGGTTATTTTGACATTACCTACACGTCACGTTTTCTTTTGTCTCACTAGTACTTTTGACGGACGTTTAGATGGCATTTGACGTCCTGTGAAAGAGAGCGGCCCTTTTGTACCATTTGATCCTTACTCCAATACTGTGGGTAGGGCTCCGTTCTCTCCTCCTCCGTATTATGTAGGAAACCATGCACTTTTTACGTGTGCTCCCTCATCTTCTACCCTCTGTCATTTTTGAAGTGACAGCTGTTGCTCTTCGAGGCTCTCTTTACGCTAGCTGTGTTCTACCTCTCTTCTCCCCTTATCTCTGTTTTCAGGTATCCTGAAGGGTTTTTCATGCGCTGGGTCAGTTTCCTTCTCCACTTCACTATCTAATGAGGTATCATTCTACCTGTCGTTTAGGCAAAGTCTGTAAAGTCAGTCGTGGCCCTTTCGCTCTCACCCCACATCTAGACCATCAGCCTATATCTTCTTTAGCTTCAGAATACTCTCGGAATATGGCCAGTTCTCCTGACTCCCCGCCCCCCGTCACCCAGGCATCTCTCGCACAGATTACTGCAAAGGCCACCCTGCTTTCACCAGGGTGTCCCTACAGTTTGTTTTCTTTACAGCAGCGGAGTGAGCCTTCATGTTGCTCTTCTCTAAATACTCCTAACAGCTCCCCTTAGAGGCCCTGGGCCCGCCCCGCCTGCCCTCACACCCGCATGGCTGCCTTGCTCGGGCTTGGTTCCATGCTGAGGGCCTGGGCTTTGTTCAGGCCTCTCCCAGATCTTCATGCCTCCCTCTTTCACATGGTTTTCCCAATACTCTCCACTCAGACTTCTCCTTACTAGAGAAGTTTTCCAGCCATCTTCTTTAGAGTGTCCCCCTTACTCTCCTTTATTTTTTTTTCATACTCTGACAGCCATTTGACTCACTATGTATTCCGTTGTTACATGGCTTCTTCCCATCGGACGTAAGCTCCTTGCAGGCAACAGCTGTGTTCCATTCAGCACTCTGTCCTCAATGCCTAGAATAAGACTTGTCAGGGAATAGGCACTTAATAAATATTTACCCAATGAACAAGTGTGAAGATTGTGAGCTAGGGCTTCGACAGCTTCCTCATTCCCAAAGATAATTAAACTCCAGATGGGAAATTGGAAGAGACCCTCAAGGAGAATCATTTTAGTTTCACTTAAATTCCATATTCTTGGCTGTCTTGCTCTGTTTGCTCTTTACAAACATACAGACTCCCACTTGACCTGGCTTTCCATTGCAAGCGTGAAGGCCGTAAGGGGGATGCTCTTTAATGGGAAAAAAAGGTTAGATTTGGATTTTGGTTACTTCTGGCAGTGGCTAATGCATTGCTAATCTTCAGTAAGTTGAGGTACTCAAGAGATTAATACAGGTTGCTGAGACTGGTGCTGAACAAAGGCACAGAAACTTGTTATCTGTTCTTTCCTCTTGTTTCCAGTGAAAATAACAGGAGGAAATTACGGCGGACACCAGGCTGGCAATTTTAGTAATTCTGTTAATACCTTTACCTGTAGCTCTGTTTATTGGGCACAGTGGCTTCTGCCTCCATCACAGCCCGAAATTCTAATTAATATTTGTACTAGAACAAGAATTGGATATTCGAGAACCTTCCGTGACTGCTGATTTTTGAAGTATATTTTTGTCTCCTGATGCCAATTAAAAATTGGCACTTGCCACCTGTCTCTACAAGGATTAAGTCACTAGCCTAGCTCTGAGGAACTAACTGCTCCAGGGCTATAGTCCTCGTTTGGCCCCAAATCAAACTGAACTCACAGCTCGCACGTTGTACAGTTTCTTTAAGTCGACACTGAGTCGTCAAATAATTATGTTTCAGTAAATATGACCAGAGAAACAGATCCTTTGAATATCTTTGTGTGAGTGTGATCTACTTCCTTTATGCATATTAACAGCAGGAATGGTCAGAAATGAGATGATAATGAAATTGAAATTGTATGTTTGTTGAAAAAAAGTGACTTTTGCTTGGTGTAGTAAAAAGCATAGTCCAAATGTGTGTTTTCCAACACCACCAAGCAACTGACTCCACTCTGACACTACCTGGAGACAGCATCAGATCCAACAGGTTAAGGGCTCAGTTGGACAAGATTGCCCCACTTCTGACTAGCAGATGCAAACTGTCATCTATAGAATGGATAAACAACAAGGTCCTACTGCATAGCACAAGGAATTCTATTCAATATCCTGTAATAAACCATAATGGAAAAGAATATGAAAAAGAATGTGTATGTATGTATAACTGAATCACATTGCTGTACACCAGAAACTAACGCCTTGTAAATCAACTGTAATTCAGTTAAAAAAAAAGAAAGGCTACCCCACTGCCGACATCAGTCCCAAGTCCTGGTTGTTACCTGTGCTTCTGACTGGCTACAAGTAAGAGGTTCCCATGACCCCTTTCTTGCCAGAGTAGCTCACAGAACTCAGAAACATTTAGTTAAGTTTAGCAGTTTATTATAACAGATAATATAGAGGATACGGATGAACAGCCAGATGAAGAGGTGCACGGGGCGGGGTCTGGAAGGGGTCCCAAGTGCAGAAACTTCTGTCCCCATGGAACTGGGGTACGTCCCTCTCTAGGCAAGTGGATGTGTTTCCTGTTAACCTGAAATACATAGTCTGCTGGGTATTTCTCCAGCCAAGATGGGTTTATTCGGGATCAGCAGAGAATTGCAGTTTAGGGTCTGCAACCGTGGGGAACCAAGGGCAAGTTTCTGCACGGCAAGGGAAGGAGAACACTTTTCGTTGAGAGGGGAAGAGAGTTGAGAGGGCTGTAGAAAAGAGTCCCTAGCTTTTCTTGGGCTGCGTCCTAGCCAGGAAAGAAGAGTGGTCTTTCTTCTTGTTGGGCTCTGCGATGGTCTGAAGCCATGTGAGCTCCCCCTCCTGGTGAGTCTTCCGTTTATTAATTTTTTTACCTTACCAACCTGGAAGCTCATGAACTCTTGTTCAAGAGTTGTTACAGAGCTTCCTTTGTAGCGCTCCCCTCTTCCCGGAAATGGGTGGATAGAGCCGAAAGTTCCAACCCTCTAATGAGTGCTCTCTTGGGGCCCTACCCTAAGTCACCTTGTGAGCATAAACTCAAGTATTCTCAAAAGGGGCTCCTTACAAATGACTAGAGACATTTCTCTCGCTCAGGAAGTTCCAAGGGTTTTAGGAGATTTGTGCCAGGAACCTGCGACAAAGACCACATACACTTTTTCTTACATCACATGTATAGCGATTGCCTTTTAGACTGAGTCAGGCTAAAGGACGGTGCTGCTAGGTATAATTTGGATGCCTGTGGCATTGTTGTAAATTATGGGTTAACGGCAGTCCCAGGGATTCTTGTGATGGATCACGCTGCACCTGGCACAGTGGATCTGAACACCCAGAACGTTAGGAAGCTGTGGATAGAAGCTGACCTGCCATGCCGGGGGTAATTGTGGTAGCACAAGCAGGCGAGAGAATCCACTGAAATTAAATTAAAAAACCATGTTGGGGGCTTCCCTGGTGGCGCAGTGGTGGAGAGTCCGCCTGCCGATGCAGGGGACACGGGTTCGTGCCCCGGTCCGGGAAGAACCCACATGCCGTGGAGCGGCTGGGCCCGTGAGCCATGGCCGCTGAGCCTGGGTGTCTGGAGCCTGTGCTCCGCAAAGGGAGAGGCCACAGCAGTGAGAGGCCTGCATAACGCAAAAAAAAACAACCCCAAAACAGAAAACCACGTTGGTAAATCTGACCCTGGTGTCATTTTCTTGAAGGACGTTTCCCAGTAACAATAACATGAAAAATCCACCCTTAACCTCCCCTATCTCCATTTTACTCAATACTCAACACACTCAGATTGTTTTTACTGAGAGTTGTGTCTGTTAACTGCTAGTGGCTGAACTCTCCATCTCTGGATATTAGAGGCATAAAAAAAAAAATCATGATTTTTATGAGTGTTAGGTAGAAATTCTCATTTTGGCTTAGTAACAAACACTCTTATTATAGTTAAACATTAATTTAAAAAGGATATGCCAAAAAAATTATTACCTGTTAGATAAATACTTTCCCCCCCCAATTAAAAACTTTTTGTGGTGGTAAAATATACACAACAAAGCATGATTTTAATCAAGCTCAGGCATGCAGTTCATTCAGTGTCGTTAAATACAGTCACCCTGTTGTCAATAACCAGCACATTCCAGCTCCAGAGCCCTTTCAACTCGAGATACTGAAACTCTGTGCCCATTAAACACTAACTCCCCAGCCCCCTTGTGTGTGTTCCCAGCCCCCGACGACCATCCTATCCTACTTCCTGTCTATGAATTTCGCTGTTCTGGGTTCCTTATATAAGATAAATCATACAGCATCTGTTCTTTTGTGACTGGCTCATTTCACTTAGCATAATGTCCTCAGGGGTCATCCATGTTGTAGCAGGTGCCAGAATTTCCTTGCATTCTGTGGCTGAATAATATTCCCTTATCTTTGTAGACCACATTTTGTTTATGCCTTCATCTGTCGGTGGACACTTTGGTTGCTTCTACCCTTTAGCTGTTGTGAATAATGCTGCTGTGAATGTGTGTGCGCAAGAATCCCTTTGAGTCCCTGCTTGCAGTTCTTGTTAGTATACACCCAGAAATGGAGTTGCAGCATCACATGGTCATTCTATTTTTAATTTTTTTTTTTAAGAGAACTGCCATACTGTTTTCCATAGCAGCTGCATCATTTTATATTCCCACCAGCAGTGCACAAAGTTCCAGTTTCTCCACATCTTTACCAATGCTTGTTATTTTTCTGGGTTTTTAAAAAAAAAAAATTGGCGGGGGGAGATAGGGTTTTTTGGATTATTTTCTGATTTTTTTTGTTTGTTTTTTGTTTTTGATAAGTGGGAGGTGGTACCTTGTGGTTTTGATTTCTATTTCCCTAATGACAAGTGATGTTGAGCATCTTTCTCTGTGCTTAGATATGGCCTCTTTGGAGAAATGTCCTGATAAATACTTCTGGGTATAAAATTAGCCGAGTTAGGAAATACAAGATGCCTTGTAAGAACGGTTCTAAGGACCAGAGGTTTCTCTACTGTTCCTCTGTGGAGCCATCCCCTCTCTCAGTTCCCTTCTAGTTAGACAAGAGAAGCTGGAGCCTTGCTTTGGAATAGTCTCTTGACCATCTGGTGCCTGTTCCCTCCCAGGGGAAAGGACATGGTGAGGACTTAGGAGCGTGACTGCCTGCAGATGGGCTTCCAGCCCAGGCCGCTCTGCAAGAGCCAAGTTCTTGAGATGTTGCCGCCACTTCCTCACCTGCTGCCTTCACTCCTGAGAGCTGTGGCGACTGGAATTTGCTCAGCCCTCCTTCCCAGGCCACTTCATTCTTAGGCGATTTGTTAATGGAAATAATGTTTATGTAGTTTGGGTTCTGCATGTGTGGTTCCACCTTGGGTGTCCGTTGTGGTTGGGTAGGTTTTTCATGAAGTGCCTTTTCCTGTTTGATCTTCAGTCCTTCGGGGTCAGTCTCATCACAGAGAGCAGCAGTTTGAAAACTATTTCTGCAGAGAGTCAGTTAGTAAATATTTTAGACTTTTGAAGATCACGAGGTCCCTGTTGCAACTACTCAAGTCGGCTGTTGTAGCAGGAAGTCTACACAGAAGATGCATAAAGGAGTAGTCCTGGCACTGGTCCAGTACAGCTTCCTTTAGAATAACAGGCAGCAGGCTATATTTGGCCCATGGACTGTAGTTTTGCAGACCTCGGGCAAAGAGTTTCACTCTGAACCATCTCTAATGTGACTGGCCTCCATTATTTTAACATAGGCAGATATCCAAGTGGAACAGAACCGGCAACACTTTTACGAACTGTCTCTTGAATATGTGTGTAAGCTTCAGGAAATCCAAGAAAGGAAGAAGTTTGAGTTTGTGGAACCCGTAAGTATAAATAGCAAGTTGCTCTGCTAGTCGAATTTCGTGATATAATAGGAATGTGTTTCTTTGAAGATCTAATTTATGGTTGCTAGAGGCTGTGGTGCATAAACACGAAGCAAGACGTCGTAAAGTGTACACAACGCACCCAGAGCCATGAAGTCAAAGAATCACTCCTAAATAGTGGTTCTCGGCCTTATTTGCACTGCATTGTGTAATGGGTATTATTCCTTTTGCTATATGGTCTCAAGGACTCTGCAATCAGGTACAGTTTCTGCCATCCTAGCTGTAACTCCACCCTTAAAAAAAAAAAAGTCCCCATGAAAGAAATTATACTGGAATGTGAGTGAGCGTGGGATATTTATGGGATAATCTTTATTCAGGTTTGTTCTAAAGCAAGTACATCCATCCAAACCTTGGTACTTTCAGCAATTATTGGTAACCACCTATTTCCAATACAATGCTTCTGCAACCTAAGTTAAGAACCAGTGTGTGGAACATTTGAAACTATTTTGTGAGTTACTCTGACATTTCTTTATACTTATTTTAGAAACACATGATTTTTTTGTGTGCTTATATAGATGCACTCTGAGAGCTTCAGTTACTTATATGTTAACATATCTACGAATATATGTATCTTCCGAATCAAAATATAAAGGGTATTTTGTACTGTGGGTTTTAGCAAAAAAACCCAGAGGTACACTGAGATTCATGATTGTCAAGATTCACTTTAATTTTAACATAGACTATATTGCATGTGATTTTAAAAAACAGATTTATTGAGATATAATTCCCATGCCATACAATTTATCCACTGTGTGTATGATGTTGAGCAACAAACCAACAAAAAACAAGTAATGATTCATTAAAAATCAGCATTCGTGGAAGCTATGGTCCAGTGGAGTAACTGAATTATCCTGAATTAAACAATTAGAGAAAACCTCCTTAAAGCTTTCTTTTTATGTGAAATCATAATAATGGCCTACATTTTATTGACTGAGCATTTACAGTGATCATTGTTCAGGTGTTGTTCTAAGTACTTTCCTGTGATCATGCATGTTTTCCACACGGTACCCTGCTGAGGAGCTATTTTAATTATCCCACTTAGCCAATGTAGAAATTGAAGTAGAGAAACTTCAGTAATTTGCTCCGGTTGGGAATTGACCCTTGCTGGCCACTTGACGGCAGAGTCCCAGATTCCTTCCCACTACGCTGTGTGACATTCTGAAGACAGTGAATCTGAGGATTTCCTTAGCCCTCACCTCAAATCACTCTTACTCTAGATTTTCTCACATGTGGGGGAGAAGCAGTGCCCTCTGATCAAGAGGGGCAGGTGGAGAGTTCGTAGGAAACTCAGGGCTGAGTCGCTGCCCTGCCTCTGCTCCTCTCTGCTCCCGTCACTGAACATCCTTGTCAACAAAACAGAGAGGTCGCTCTGCGCTGGATGCCCTTGGAAAGAGCTTTTAGCTCTTTGCTCTGTTTCACTTTGCTTATAGGTTCTATCGACCTGTAGTGATAAAGTTTCAATTATAAATGAATAGATAGGGATTCTCTTGACTAAAAAGGACAAATGGGTGATGTAGAATTCCATTTCTCCTCTACAGCACACCGTAAAAGCTGTCTAATGGCTCTGATATTTAAGGAAAAAAATCACAAATCCTTTTATTTTTTTATAGGGACCAATTAATGAATAATACAGTTAGATTTAGTTGAATTCTAGTGACTTCCTTTTAATTATTGTACTTCGATAGAATCATAATGAGATGAGGCCAAATGCATGGCTTTTTAATTTATTTCTTTCACTGAGATTTTTTGGGTGCTAATGTCGCCTTTTCTCCTTTGTTTTTAGATGCTGTCCTTTTTTCAGGGAATGTTTACTTTCTATCATCAAGGCCATGAACTTGCCAAAGACTTCAATCACTACAAAATGGAACTACAGATCAACATTCAGAATGTAAGAAACCGAAAGCTTTCTCCTAAAAAAGATGTTTGAGAGGTGTAGTTTTGGTTTCTTTGGTGTATGAAAATCCTTAAACTAAGACCAGGCTGAGCTGTTGGTACCGAGAAACTGGGGCTACGCTGCCACCTTCTGGTCAGTTCTTGGTGTAACAAACTGTTCTTCAGCTAAGGGAGGCTCTGAATTCTGCAGGCGGCTCTGTTATTTTTTTATTTTTATTTTCTTTAAAGAATTCATTTCCTATAATTTATTTTTATTCCCTTATTTTCAGAAAAGTCATGAAGTATGTTTTTACGATCAGAATTTCACACAACTTGCTTTATTTTTCCAGTTTTATTGAGATATAATCGACACACAACACTGTGTAAGTTTAAGGGTTACAGCTTAATGACTTCACTTATTATATTGCAAGATGATCTCCGCATAAGTTTAGTTAACATCTATCACTTCGTGTGGTTAAAATTTTTTTTCCTTGTTATGATAACTTTGAGTATCTACTCTCTTAGCAACTTTGAAACACGTCCTGTGGCAGTGTGACATAGTTATTCTGCACCTTGTGAGGCAGTTCTAAGGATAACCTCTGTTGTGTAAGTCTAAGTCAGATCTGTATGAAACAGACAAAAACAGTCCTCCGCTTTAAATTTAAGGCATTTCAATTCTAATTTAAATATCTTCTGTTACTTGTATGTCTTATTTGATATTTATTCCCAGATAGGCTAACAGTTCCAGTGGAATTTCTTTCCTGTGTTTTGTGCCTGCTTATTCACTATCGTATTGGTGTTCACAGTTGCTGTTGGCTCTTTATTGTTTTCCTGGAAAATGTATGGTTTCTGGTAGGTCTTGGATAAAGAGCTTTTTTGAGAACTATTAAACAGTATAATGTATGTGATTTTGATCAGAAGGTGGTAGATGTTTTTCCTTTCAACGCTTTTATTGATTTTGGAAGTGTCATCATTGAAAAGCTATTCAAGTTATGTTTAGTGTAATTTCAAACCTTGTTAAAAACACAGTGAGTGAGTTTTGGGACAGACTCTCAACTCATCCTGAAAGACATACAAGGAGAAGGATGGGGCTCTCTGTGCTGTTTGCTACCTGATCTTCAACTTCTTATAAACTTAGAAATTGAGGACTAATGGTTTTTGTGTAGATTTTGTTTCTAAGTTATTTTGGTATAGTTCCCTACATTTGGGAATGTAGGTAATGAAATCTCTTGTGTTTTGTAATTTATGCGTCAATTTGTATTTGAAGATTCTACATTCTGTTTGGTTAAATAACTAAAAGAGTAGATTCCTCTCTACACCCTCCAAGATCAGTGATATATAAGGTAACATAATTTAAAAATAAGTCAAAGTGTATATGTGTAGATTAGTCCTAACTTCAAAAGTGTCTCTGTAGGTAGTAGAAGATTTAGTCTAATGATGCTGTGATGTCTCAGAATACTTCTGTAGGCAGCAGAATACAGCATTTGTAAAATGAACATTACATAGCTAGTTTAGAAGATTAGGTTATAATCCTGATTTTTTTTTCCCCCCTCCACTAACTGTATAACTTGTGTCTGTACCTCATCTGTCAAGGGCAGGGCTGGCCTGGATGAGAATCTTCAGGCATAATTGATCTATAATTTGTGTAAAAGAGGAGGCAGGTCCCTTATTCAAAAATGAAGAATTTCAAGGCAGCGATGTCAGAGCATTAGATCAAGTGTGCGACCTTCTGAGTGCAGGGCTGTGGGTGACGGCACGGGATACCTGCCCGTGAAGCCAGCCTGGCCTCAGGGTCTGGGGTGAGATATGGGGCACATCAGCGTCTCCTGGGGGCTCCAGAGAAACTGTCCATGCACAGCTTGCTTATGTGGAATTTCATTTATCACACCCATCCTGGGGTCAGGGGCCTATAGTTACCTTAAATACACCAAAATAATCTCAGCGAGATTCAAGATTTCAATGGGAATGAACAATGCTCAGGCATGAACTGTTGTAAGCAACGCTTGAAGACAGCCTATCATTTGAAATGGGTCAGCTGGTTAATATCTAACTTAGTCTATTAAGAACCTAACACACATACTTGGTAACTTTCATTTCCTATAAAGAACTGGGCAAAGAACAAGCTACTGGAAAAAATCTTTTCCTGTGTCCTATGGAACTTCAGGATTGTCATCAGGAAGTTGCCTGGGGTCCTCCACCTCTCTGCCTTTTGTTCTGGCTCTTTCTGAGGCTGCTCCTGCAGCTCTGCAGGTAGAGGCTCTGCCTTCCGCCTCACCTTCAGTGTTGAGGACACCTGATCCGGAAGTCGCCTGTGCTCTTTACTTTTGCTTCTAGCTCATTCCTTGCCCTTCAGAAATACCAGCACCTTTGAAACACATGCCACTCATTCTACCTCACTTGCTGTATCTCAGTATTGCTGTGATTTACTACTTTGTTGGCCATTTCTCTCATTCCCTGATGATGTCAGCTTTTAGCATATCGAAGGGAAAGTGTTGGCTGTATTAAAACTGCATATTACAAAAATCCCAGCTGTGTGTTACTTTTTTTTAAATTGAAGTATAGTTGATTGACAATGTTAGTTTCAAGTGTACAGCAAAGTGATTCAGTTATACGTACATATGTATATATCTATTCTTTTTCAGATTCTTTTCCATTATAGGTTATTATAAGATTTTGAGTAGAGTTCCCTGTGCTACACAGTAGGTCCTTGTAGTTTATCTATTTTATATATAGCAGTGTGTATATGTTAATCCCCAACTCCTAATTTATTCCTCCCCGCCCCCTCCCCTTTGGTAACCATAAGTCCATCTTCTACATCTGTGAGTCTATTTCTACTTTGTAAATAAGTTCATTTGTATTATTTTTTTAGATTCCATGTATAAGCAATATCATATGATGTTCGTCTTTCTCTGTCTGACTTCGTGTGTTACTTTTTATGCTATGCGTATTTATGTATTGAAAGAGATATACTGAAATGTTGAAACCAAATCTTAGAGTTAACTATCTGTGCACTATAATGGTAGAGATAATTTTGGTCAACTTTTAGGTATTTTACTATAGTAAAAAATGACAAAGACCATTTTATAATCAGAAAAAAAGGTAAAAGTTATTTAAAAGTGAAAATAACCTATTTCCCCCCAATTGGTATCACCTTTTCTCTTGTAAAAATGGTTAGACCTTTTTTTGAGAGAGATTCAATCTTTTTCCATTTTCCATAATCTAGAGTAATTAATGGACAGCAAAAAAGAGCAAGATGGTTTTTAAAAAATAGACTTTCCAGAAGAATGTAAATTACATCAAAGTTAAAGGATATTAAAAGAAACTAATTAAAAATTTTTGTGATCTCTATCCCCAAAGGAGACTAGAATAGAATTCTTCCCAGGAAGAAGTAGAATCCTAAGAAATTTTAGGGATTCCAAAGGAGTCCCTAGAAGATACTAAGAATGGTTAAGAATAATTTAAGGATATGCACAGATATTTTTGTTACAGTTTTGTGAGCAAAGTAGAACACTAAAGTGATAAACTATGTTACCAAAAAAAAAAAAAAAAAGATTGGAAGTGACTGTGTAAAAATATGAACGTGATTATTTCTGAGTGATGAGTTTCCCGTTGCGGAGCACAGGCTCCGGACGCGCAGGCCCAGCGGCCATGGCTCACGGGCCCAGCCGCTCTGCGGCACGTGGGATCTTCCCGGACCAGGGCACGAACCCGCATCCCCTGCACCGGCAGGCGGACTCCCAACCACTGCGCCACCAGGGAAGCCCTCTGGTCACTTTTTAATCTTGTTTATACCTCCTCTTTTTGCCTCCAGGCAGGGCTGTTTGTGCAGTCCCCTCTCTCTGTTTTATAATGTTGTGAATTAGCTTTTATAATCCCTCCCAAAAAAATTAAAAATGTACTTTCTTTTTCACTCAGATATAAAATAATAAAATTTTAGTTTGATATTGAAGGTTCTCTTTTTTCCTTTGTTAGGGAATAATTGTCACTTTTCAGTGACTTAATTGCAATTAAAATAATAATAATAATGCCACTTACATTTATTTTGTTACCATGGGCGAGGTGTTACCTATGTGCTTTTCTTTGGATTGTACACATTTAGTCTTCAAAGGTGTCCTATGATGTAGGTTTTTTTTTTATTCCTACTTCACAGATGAGGACCATGAGGAAAAAGAACTTGCTGAAGTCATACTGCTTTAAGGCCAGGGCGGCATTGGAACTTGGGCAGGCTCATTCCAGGGCCCAAGGCAGTTGGTTTCAGATTTAGCATTGGTGTAGAAATGGGTTCACTCGTGGTGTATCTGGGGTCAGTAAATATAGGAGCTGGGGAACATCCTGACATGGCCATTTGGCTTCCCTGGACCTTAATTTCTGGATAACATGGGAGTCCCTTTAATGGTAAGATCTCAGATTTAGGTACTGATGTTAAACCTCAGGTCGCGTCTACCTCTCAACAGTTCTAACCCGCGTTCCCCTCACTCTCATGGAAGGTGTCCTTCAGGTATTTAGACTTGATCACCTGTTGACCTGGCCTCCACTGCACTCCATTCCTTACTCTGTCACCTCCCCATTCATAGGGCACTTGAGGAGATGTTTGAGGATTGCACCCTACCCCTTCTTTTCTGTTTTATTATGTTGGGAGGTTACTAAAGCAGGCTGCAGGGGGCCCACCTCTGATGTTTAACAGCTGCTTTGTGAAACCCTCTTTTTATATTTATTTATTTATTTATTTGTGTGTGTGTGTGTGTGTGTGTGTGTGTGTGTGTGTGTGTGTTACGCGGGCCTCTCACTGTTGTGGTCTCTCCCGTTGCGGAGCACAGGCTCCGGACGCGCAGGCCCAGCGGCCATGGCTCACGGGCCCAGCCGCTCCGCGGCATGTGGGATCTTGCCGGACCGGGGCACGAACCCGCGTCCCCTGCATCGGCAGGCGGACTCTCAACCACGGCGTCACCAGGGAAGCCCCCTCTTTATATTTTTAATTATCCTTTTGCTCCCTGAATGAGGTCATGGGGCCAGGATGGGAAAACTTAAATGAAAAATGGCAGTCTGTACTTGGAATTAGCCTTTGCCATCTGCCTGTAAAGCTTTACTTCTGGGTAGAACTTACTGTGAACAGTGGCTCCTCTCCCCCGTTTCTTTCCTCCTTACATATGGGTGTGAACCTGTGCTAAGCCTGACCTGCCAGTTTTGTAAAGTACTCAGATGTGGCTGAATTCCAGCTTAGTCTCCACATTGAATCCTCCTCCCCCCAATAGGTGATGTAATGAAATATTTAATTTATAAGACTTAAGACTCATTGGTTTGGAAATTTGTTTATTTATCAAAGCATACAAGGAGGGCTTCCCTGGTGGCGCAGTGGTTGAGAGTCCGCCTGCCGATGCAGGGGACGCGGGTTCATGCCCTGGTCCGGGAGGATCCCACGTGCCGCGGAGCGGCTGGGCCCGTGAGCCATGGCCGCTGAGCCTGCGCGTCCGGAGCCTGTGCTCCGCAACGGGAGAGGCCACAGCAGTGAGAGGCCTGCGTACTACCAAAAAAAAAAAAAAAAAAAAAGCATACAAGGAAAGGAAATACTGCAGTGGTGTTTTATAAGCACTGGAGAACGCTAGGCTATCTCACAGGTTGTTGTGAGGATTAAAGCACCATTAACGGCTCTCAGTCATGTCATTCACAGTGTAAACACTCTCATGTGACCTATTGTAACACTTAAGGTCTAACATTATTATTATTTGATGATATCTTCCTATTCAGCCAGAAATTAGAATTGGAAATTGCTAGGTTCCAGCCACTCTATTATTTGCGCTCAAATTTTGAGAAATGTAATTTTCACCCTCATTTGTAATTTGCCTAAAATGATACATTAAAAAATTGAGCTGAACCGTCCTTTCCCTTCCCAGTGCAGAGTCACATCTGAGGAAGGAGGGCAGTGAGGGCAGGATGTACCGCATGAAGGGGTCTGTGGCAGTGAAAGTGGGGGTGGGAAGGTACAGGGGCAGCACATACAGAGGAGGTGGCTGGCATATTTGGGAGATTGGTTATGTTGAGCAGATTAGTTAATTGAGCAAATAAGTAAATCTGTTGAGAATAATGGGAGACAGGTTTTTTACTGTCTGTAAAGAAATGTGCAGAATTGGAAAGGGGTGGGCTAGAAAGAAACCTAAAGTACTGGATTAGAATTAAGTGTAATGGTATGAACTCATGGGTTTTAAAATAGATACAGAAGTTGTGCTATGTACATGTACATATAAACGTGTATATATATAAATATATTCGCACACATAGATACATACATACGTGCATTTTCTCAGTCTGTCTTCCAGGAAGACCTAGAAGCAATAGCACCCCCTTAGCTGTGAGCACACTGTCCCTAGATCTTGGTTTCTAAATACTACCAGAGTGAAATAAGTCAGAAAGAGAGAAACAAATGTCGTAGATTAATGCGTATATGTGGGATCTAGAAAAATGGTACAGATGAACCTGTTTGCAGAGTAGGAATAGAAACACAGATGTAGAGAACAGGATGGGCTGAATTGGGAGAATGGAATTGGCGTAAATACACTACCAGGTATAAAACAGATAGCTAGTGGGCACCTGCTGTATAGCACAGGGAGCTCTGCTCGGTGCCCTATGGTGACCTAGAGGGGTGGGGTGGGGTGGGGGAGGGAGGTCCAAGAGGGAGGGGATATGGGAATATATGTATATGTACAGCTGATTCACTTCATTGTATAGCAGAAACTAACACACCATTGTAAAGCATTTATACTCCAGTGGAAAAAAAAAATACTACCCTCCCCTGTAAAGAACAGTGACTCCTTTGGAGAAATGGCTGATTCTAGGACTGGGACAGAGAAAGTATAAGGTAAACCTGGGATACCGTTTTGGACCAGAGGGTAAGGGGTTACTCAGAGAATTAAGGGGGTATGTCAAGAGAAACAGGAGCCAGCTAGAAGGCCTCTGCTGATCAAATCTAGGACAATTGGAGCATTAACTTAAATAATGAGAATTTAGGATACAACTCATTAAGTTAATTGTGTGTGTGTGTACTAGCATCTATACATACATGACACGCACATATGTGTGTATATGTGTGTATGTATGCATAAATATTAGATACACAGAGATAGAAAGAAGTGAGGGTTGCGGAGAATCTCAGTAAAGTGACAAAGGTGAATAAAATTAGGGTATAATCAGTATTAAGATGGGGACAAGAAATCCCAGACACATGAGAAACAGGAAGGCAGGAGAGTGAACAAACCATTAATAAATGAGTCCCACCCTCTTTGCAGCCCTGTACATTCTTATAGTACATAAACAAATTTAAAAAAAAAAAAGCTCTCAGCTTGTGTTTGAAATAAGCCTCTGCAGTTAAGTTTCCCCTTTATAGTGTACATTTATCAGACTCTCCATCTCCCTAAAAAGTGTACTCTTGTATCATTTTTCTGCGTTTAGAACTCTTGGTAACCCCTTTCATTGTAGGGAGGAGAGAGGAGGAATTTCAATAATAATTTTTCATCTTAGCTCTTCCACAGTTTCACATCAGCAGTTTTTCGGTATTAATACAATTATTTTTGAGTGTAGATGGAAGAAGTGTCCAGAAACTTGGTGGTGCTGACTCGTCAGGTTTGCCCTGGGTATTTTTGTCACTTCACCTTGCATGTCGACTTTCAGTCTAGCCATTTGACAGAGATATCGACATCCCAAGTCTCCTGGGCTTCAGAAATGTGATTTGTCTTTTTTAGATATCAAAGACATTATTTGTAAGTGAGATTCCCCCCTACTTCCTTCTTCTATGAAGAAACATCATTTTCAAGTGCAATTGCCATGACCTGGAAAAAATGACACTGATATTTAATAGTTTGCAAAGAAGAATTAAGTTTTCCAGATTCTGAATTCTTAGACATATTGCTGATATAATAGTAATGAGTCAGATTGATTGTTGCAAAGGAAAGACTTCCCAGATAGATATATTATGGGCTTTTTAAAAAAAAATCTAAGATTTAGTAATATTGTGAGACCTGCAGGCAGGAATTCTTAGTTGAGTAATAGAATTATTCTTGGTGTTAGAAAGCCTCAAAAGTAAATAACCTCTAGTAACCTTGCTTTCTATATCTCTGTTAACTACTTAACCACTACTTTTTTTTCTTTGCACAATGATCTCAACAAAGAGATACATGGGAAAGGATGGGTATATTTTGAGAAATTTATACAAAAACACTACAAATTTAATTATAGTTATCCAGAGACTTAAACACGTACGTGAAAAAGCTCCCGTGGGAACTTAAAACTTATATGTGTTCTTTAAATCCTTTACAGACACGGAATCGTTTTGAAGGAACCAGGTCAGAAGTGGAAGAGCTTATGAACAAGATTAGACAGAATCCCAAGGACCACAAACGAGCAAGTCAGTTCACAGCGGAAGGCTACCTGTATGTACAGGAAAAAAGTAAGAGGCTCTCCAACAGTGGTGAATAATTAAAAATTATTTTTAAATGCTCACTGTAATTACTCTCATACTTTTGGAGTAATTATTCCTACCACTTTCTTGCTCTCTCCTATCCTGGAAGGCATACGTTGGGGAAAACACATTCCTGCTCTAGGGAGGGGACGGTGAGATTAGGAACTCTGTGAGCACCCTGCTTTCCAGCCACACCCCCCGAATTCTGTGCCCCACTTTGTTAAAACTTGCTTGCAGGGGAGCCGGGATTTGGTGACGGAGTGAAAGCGAGGTGGGAGAGTACCTTTTTCCTCATTTCCTCTCATTCCTGCCATAACCCTGTTCCTCCGTGTTAAAGTCAAGAAGGACATATTTCTCTTCTTCTTTCACATCATTTCTTTGCACATTTATTTGAGATCGTGTTTTGTTCGTGTTGAAATTATCAGGGCAATTGCATATGGCTGCCAAAAAATACTCCTTGATGACATGCTAACTTGTCTCACTGAATTGTCAGCATTGTTGCCGTCTTAGTTGTTACGCGGTGTGTAGAGTATCCTTATTTTGAAATTAAGGCACCCCAAGACGATTTCAGACTTCTGACAGTTTGGTCTTATTTTAATGAAGCTCTTAAAGTTTACCTCTTCAACTGTAGAGCTTGATTGCTAGTCAGTAGGAGGGAGGAGTATGTGAAAATGTTTCCGTATTTCCTGTTTCTCTCCCTTCCCGCCTATGACTGTAGTTGGGGTGCTTTAGAGTTTTTGTTTGTTAAGTGGCTGATTTACAGGATTTTCAAACTGACCAATTTCATAGCAGAGAGACTCATGGAACAGCCATGTGATATGGGTGTTCATGTTATACGCAGTCGCAGACTAGGGGTTCTTTTCCCATTTGCCCTTATTTAATGTGGACTTAGTCTTCACGGCTCATGATGCACAGTTAGTTACTGGCATGGCACAACTCTAAATTTTTCTAATTAAAAATTTTTTTTTTCTTCAAAAAAAAACTGAGAGGTAATTTATTTTTACATATTTTGGTTGAACAGTAAAAGCATGCCGTTTCTAAAGGTGCCATTAGGAACAATAGCACAGCAGCTATTGAAGTGTGTATAGAGTGAATGTTTTATTTTTTAAAAATTGTATTGAAGTATAGTTGATTTACAGTGTTGTGTTAATTTCTGCTGTATAGCAAAGTGAGTCAGTTATATATATATTCTTTTTCATATTCTTTTCCATTGTGGTTTATCACAGGATATTGAATATAGTTGCCTGTGCTATAGTGTAGGACCTTGTTGTTTATCTGGCCTATATTTACTAGTTTGCATCTGTTAATCCCAAGCTCCCAATCCTTCCCTCCGCCTTTAATTTTTTTTATCCTCTTAATCTCAGTTGGCTTATTTAATTTGAAAGAACTAAAAATACAGGGTAGAGACATGAGAAGTTTTGTATTATATGTCCAAAGAGAAAAATCACAGGAAATTTTGATTTTTAGATTCATAACTGTTGCTTAACTTACTGGCTTTGAGAGAAACGGGGCTGAAATTGGACTGAAAAAAACAACAAAAACAATAGTGACAGAATTCTTCACTTGTTAGCTGTACGCCAGGCACTGTGCTAAACTCTTTATCCAACTTGTTTCCTTTAATCCATTAAAAACCCCTATGAAGTGTACAGTGCTGTTATCACCCCCATTTACCAATGAGAACATGGAAACAGTGAGGAGTAAACAATGTTTCCTGGATCATACACCTCCTCAGTGCTGCAATTGTCCTAGGCTGGAGTCCGTGTTGTACCCTGTCTTGCAGTATTGCCTGAAGCTTGGATGGTGTGAAAAACCATCATTATCTCTATGCTCAGAGCTGGTTGAGTAGTGTTGGGTGGTGTCAGGAGGGGATGGCAGCTTAATCAGTGAAGGACCTTGATATTTGGGGCCAAAGACTCTGAGGTTTAGCTTTGCCATTTCTCGGGCATTTGGTCTAAGCCTAAGACTTTTTAGATTAAAAAGACAGTAGGACTTCCCTGGCGGTCCAGTGGTTAAGACTCTGTGCTTCCAGTGCAGGGGGCACGGGTTCGGTCTCTGGTCAGGGAACTAAGATCCCACATGCTGCAAAAAAGCTTAGCTTTACCATTGTTAGTAAGGGCAGCTACTTACAAGGTGCTTTAGTGGATTTAAAGCACTAGATGGATGTATAGACTAAATGCTTTTCTGCACTGTGATTCTATAGTTCTGTCATTTTTTTAGAGGCCAGAATTGAATCCAAAACCATCACATATATTCAGTGGAATTCTTGAAATCCTTATGAGCTCTTCATACATAGACACAAACAAGAAGCATAGTTTACAATTAAGAGATTTTCAGGTATAACAGTCTAGCAAATTATTTGAAAAGTATGTCTTTTTTTGGTGGGGGGGACGGTTCATGGGCCTCTCACTGTTGTGGCCTCTCCCGTTGTGGAGCATAGGCTCTGGACGTGCAGGCCCAGTGGCCATGGCTCACGGGCCTAGCCGCAGCATGTGGGATCTTCCCGGACTGGCGCATGAACCCGTGTCCCCTGCATCGGCAGGTGGGCTCTCAACTGCTGCGCCACCAGGGAAGCCCGAAAAGTATGTCTTTAAATTACTTCTGTGTTGCTGAAAACTCTTAGGACTGTCTCTACGAGCCTTCTTATTTCCCCTTGTTTTTCCCTTGTCTAAGACCAGCTGTGTTGCTGATTTGTTTCCTTGAGCTGTGTTAGTTTCTGCTTCTTGTGTTTTTCCTCTTCAGGATTGTGTTTGGAACTCTGCATATCTGCTTCTTTATGAGGAAAAAATGTAAAGTCCTATTTCTTTTCCTTTTTTAATTTAATTTTTATTTTATTTCTTAAATTTTTATTGGAGTAGAGTTGATTAACAATGTTGCGTTAGTTTCAGGTGTTCAGCAAAGTGATTCCGTTATACATATATATGTATCTATTTTTTCTCAAATTCTTTTCCCATTTAGGTTATTACAGAATATTGAATAGAGTTCCCTGTGCGATACAGTAGGTTCTTGTTGATTTAAAGTTATGTCTCTTGTTGAAGGGCCTCCTCCATTTGGTTCCAGCTGGGTCAAACACTACTGCATGTATCGGAAAGCGGCCAAGAAGTTCAACATCATTCCGTTCGAGCACAGATCTGGGGGGAAACTTGTAAGTCTTTGCTTTTATTTATTTATTTTAAAAATATTTATTTATTTATTATTTATTTTTGGCTGCAACAGGTCTTAGTTGCAGAACGCAGCATCTTCAGTTGCGGCATGTGGGCTTCTTAGTTGTGGCATGCATGTGAGATCTAGTTCCCTGACCAGGGATCGAACCTGGGCCCCCTGCATTGGGAGCGCAGTCTTACCCACTGGACCACCAGGGAAGTCCCAACACTTTGCTTTTATACTTCATATTCTCTGTGAGGTGGTCTTTGAGGGTATCTTTTTAATGTTGTTTATATTCACTCATGGTAAATACTTTCATTTTTATTTTTAGAATGAAAAAATATATATTTTTTAAATAAAATAGGCCAGAAAATAATTCCTGTGTTTTCTGAATTGTTGGCATGGGTTTTTATGGTCAGATTTTTTTTTTTTTTTTTTTTTTAAAGAGAAGAGTAGAATCATTTTGTGTCCCTGTTATTGGAAGATCCAGTTAACACCTACAACAGACTTTCATGACTCCGTGGTTTGTCTGCTCAGGATTTACACGAGAGGCCTGATGTGCACACACAGATTCATGTAAATGAAAAGATTATATAGAGTAGATGATCTGTAACAAAGTTTACTGGTTTTCACTTACACTCTAATGTTCTCACTTAGACACTCCCGATTTAGCTTACTCCTCCCACAGAAGTAAAAAGCAAAGGAACTCATGATAGCTGGAAAAGAGCGAGAAGCCCTTTAGGAGCTGGCTGGGTAGCAAAGGTGATCTTTGTTTTAAAACGGAAGCTGCAGCTCATGGCAACAATACAGTCAAAGCTCCTCCCATTAGTATCGAACATACCTGGTGATGCATTTTAAGGTTAATTCATTGCTTGCTAGGTGGATGGGCATAATTTTTCTTATGTGAATAAGAAAATTAACCCAAGAATTAACTTGGGTTAATAAGAATTAACCCAAGTTCACTTGTATTTACACATACTTTGCATCTTCCTGAAAAATATTTAAAGCCGCTTATAATACAGACGCATTTTTGTGATATTGAAATAGACGTGGAAAATCAAGTCCATGGCAAAGAGGAGGAAGTGAGAATGTCACCCTTGGAGGGTGATGGGTTAAGACTGAGCATGAGGCTTGTTGTGTGGTGGTAGTGTTTTTTTTTTTTTTTTTTTTTTTTGCGGTACGCGGGCCTCTCACTGTTGTGGCCTCTCCCGTTGCGGAGCACAGGCTCCGGACGCGCAGGCTCAGCGGCCACGGCTCACGGGCCCAGCCGCTCCACGGCATGTGGGATCTTCCCGGACCGGGGCACGAACCCGCGTCCCCCGCATCAGCAGGCGGATTCTCAACCACTGCGCCACCAGGGAAGCCCGGTAGTGTTGTTTTAAAGATCGCGGTAATTTATGTTTGTCACAGGTAATGTGTCAGAGGCATAGAAAGCAAAATTTGTTGTTAAGTGAAGAAGCATCAAATATAATAAAAGAGCAAATTCCATGAATGAACAGCAGCAGGGCACAATTCATTCACCAAATGCCCGTGATTATTTCACATTTCAGGGCCGCTGATACGATCAAAAGTTGTAGTAAAAGGATAAATATGGGTTAACTTCAGCATCTCTATGCATTTCAATTATAAACTGAGCATGAGGTTGGAGTGTGAGTTTCCTGTCAAGTCCCAAGACATGTCTGCTTAGTGGTGTCTTTCTGTTTCAACTACCAAATAATAAAAAATACATTTAAAAACATGATGACTCTGATATTTTGAATAATTTTATATTCGAATGCTGGTTTAATATTAGAGATCCCCATGTTCCAGAAAATATTAAAATATTCTAGAAGGGTTTACTCAGACTCCTTACACTTTCTTACTGGGAACCTGCTTCTGCGTTGCTTCTGTTTCCCGTGTTCTACCTCTTTTTAATGCTCTTAAAGAGCATGATGGGGATGGTTTAGGGAGGTAAATGGTACCATATTTAAATGAAAACTCAGGAAAGATAAATTCAGGGTGATTCACTTTAGTAAACAGCAAAACCATATAGTTGGAGTGGTTCCAGCTTTAGATGATCACAGTGGCTGATCCAGGGTCCTCAGTGTACTTTTAGGTAGATTTCTGTGGAACTGAAGTTTTTACAGGCCAGAAATGGTTACATGTGGACTGTTTTATATGGTATAATATAATGTGACATAAAAACACCTTATCCTTCTTTTAGCAAGGCGACAATAAGAGAATAACAAATATAGACATGGAAACTGTATTGTTAATCCACCTTTTAAAATTAGCACTCAAAAGGTCTGGTTTAATTTTACTGTAATCAAAGCAGGATCTAGAAAACCTTAAGAAAAGGACAGTGACAAAAAATAATTTGAAAAAGAATAGATACATGTATATGGATAACTGAATCACTTTGCTGTAAATGTGAAACTGACACAATGTTGTTAATCAACTATACTTCAATATAAAATAAAAAGTTTAAAAAACTGGCTATGGGGCTTCCCTGATGGCGCAGTGGTTGAGAGTCCGCCTGCCGATGCAGGGGTCACGGGTTCGTGCCCCGGTCCGGGAAAAATCCCACAGGCCGCGGAGCGGCTGGGCCCGTGAGCCATGGCCGCTGAGCCTGCGCGTCCGGAGCCTGCGCGTCCGGAGCCTGCGCTCCGCGACAGTGAGAGGCCACAACAGTGAGAGGCTCGCGCACCACAAAAAAAAAAAAAAAACTGGCTATGACTCTAAGGAAACTGGTTTGAAAGAGAATAAGATAGAGGAACCTAAAATCTGAACCTTGTCTCCTCCTCCCCCCATCAAATATAGGGTGTTTAATTCCGTATATGTTTATACTGTAGTTTTTGAGACTGTGTAAAATGATTCTTTGCAGGGGGATGGAGAGGTGTTCTTTTTGAAAGAATGTACCAGAAGACATACTGACTCCATCGACAGAAGGTTTTGTTTTGATGTAGAAGCTGCTGACCGGTAAGTTATTGGCATTATTGGGCTTTATGAAAAGAGTCATTAAAAAAATGATTTAAAAAAATTCAAGTTAATTACAACTGAGATGTCTATGGCCTGGAAGAGTGGTATCTTGTTATCTTTCCAGGCTCTGTATTCACTGTGGGCTGTTTCGTCTTGGTCACTATGTTTAGCTGTGCAGTGATAGTCTTGGCTGAAGTTTGGCATCATTTTAACTCGTGTTGTCACTTAAGAAATGACCTTGGAGCATTTCATTGTTGATCTAAGCCTTCCATGTATATACTCTGTATGTGGTGGAGGGTCATAGGCAAACTCTGTTTACTCAAAGTCTAGTTCTCATTTTTTCTTGTTGTATGACTTTTAGTTATTTAGTTAGAAAAGAATCTGTGCTGGAGAGAGGGAAGTAAAAAAAATAAAAAGAAAAACAAAGCTTGTTTGTCAATATTACTACTTGTCTGGCATTTATTTCTGTGTCCTGTAGCACTAAGGAAAATCATGGTACTTGTAGAATACTTCCTTTTTTTTTTTTGTGGTACACGGGCCTCTCACTGTTGTGGCCTCTCCTGTTGCGGAGCACAGGCTCCGGACGCGCAGGCTCAGCGGCCATGGCTCACGGGCCCAGCCACTCCGCGGCACGTGGGATCTTCCCGGACCGGGGCACGAACCCATGTCCCCTGCATCGGCAGGCGGACCCTCAACCACTGTGCCATCAGGGAAGCCCAATACTTCCTTTTTTAATGGCTGACACTATGGAGCTTCCTTGCCAGCCCTGGTTTTGGTAACAATGGTCTTTAGGTAACACTGTTTCATACTTGTATAATAAAAGTTTACAATATGAGATTTTTTAAACACAAGTTCATTTTAGGTCAGGACTCAGGAATACAAAAGTAATTAATTCTCTTTCCTCAGATGATATAACTGAGTCTAAGGTGTTAGTGCAGAGGGGGAAGATCTATGCTTTACTTTCCAATAAATGAATTGAAGACCAGGTACATAAAAATGTGCTTTTATGCACCATGATAAATATGGCCCTACAACGAAAAGGACAGATGGTTTAATATGCATTTTGCCAAGACGGGAAATAATGAAAGGGAACGTCATTGTGAAAGAGGTTGAATTTCAAGCCAGTTAGGACTGGTTCAAAAACTTTAAGAAGAGATTCGGGCTGTGTAATACAACTTGAGCATAAATATGTGTGCACACACCCATTGTAAGCATTTATTGAGTTTTCTCTCAGTGCCAGCGTTCTGAATTCTTCTGTGCTTTATTTTAGTCCGTCCTCAGCTCAGCTCTATCAGGTAGACATTATCCTTCTCATTTTATGGTGAGAAACTGGGGCCTAGAGAGCTTAAGTGATTCTCCTAAGGTCACGGAGCTAGTAAGTGGAAGAGCTGGATTTGAACTCTTGCATCTGCCTCTAAGAACCCAAGCTCTTAACCACTGTGCTGCAGGCATCAGAGTATAACCATGTAAGTGTGTTGTTTCCTAAATAATTGACAGAGGCGAGTCAGCAATGACGTCTACTAGAAAATGTGTTAAATGAGATTCATCTGCTTTGTTTCGAAAGGATAATTCTAGTACTTCCACATATTAACACAATTCGTATTATTTTTGTCCAGCCCTGTATTTTCTCTAAGACCTTGATCCTTCAGTCGGGATCTTTATTACGATTATAACTACTTTCCATCCCTTGTAAAGGATGAGGAGGGGTTACTATGGAGTTATTTTCCTCATGATATCATCTTGTAAGGAGACTCTCAGAACTGGGGGAGACCTTAGAGACGATGTAGTCTAGTGGTTTTCAAACTACTTTATAGGGATGCCTTCTTTTCACATAAAACGTTTACATTTATGCATATGTGAAACAGAAAAAAAAAAGAGTTCCCTTATTAAAGTGGGGTGGGGGGGCCTGGATCCATACCCTCTCAGCTTCATTCTTCTTGCAGAAATCTCTAATTTATTTCCATTGACGCTCAGAGCTGCTCTCTGGGAACTGGGTGCAGAGGGGCCACTAATCTAGTCTAAGTGATTCAAGAAAGGCATACAGAGAATCTGATGTCTAAATTGATAACTGAAGGTCAATTTGGAGTCAGCTGGCATTGAGACACATTCCAGGCAGAGTGATTAGTATAATATATGTAAAGTTCTGGAGACAAAAGAGAGCGTGGTCTTCTTGAGGTCCCCCCCTCCCCCGCTAGGGGACACCCACCATCCCTGGAGCAGAGAGCCAAGGAGGATGGGAGAGGAGGCTTGAGAAGGGGGGCAAAGGCCTGACCTTGAGGTTTTTGAGCTAAACCTATTAAATGGTTTTAAGCAGGGCACTGAGTGATAGAGCTGTATTTTTCAAAACTCACTCTGGGGGCTTCCCTGGTGGCGCAGTGGTTGAGAATCTGCCTGCCAATGCAGGAGACACGGGTTCGTGCCCTGGTCCGGGAAGATCCCACATGCCGCGGAGCAACTAAGCCCGTGAGCCATGGCCGCTAGGCCTGCGCGTCCGGAGCCTGTGCTCCGCAATGGGAGAGGCCACAACAGTGAGAGGCCCGCGTACCGCAAAAAAAAAAAAAAAAACCTCACTCTGGCAGAGTAGAGAAAGTTCAGAAACGGCAGGAGTCGTTGGAAGGGTTATGGATTGGTGCGGGGCAGCAGGAATGGAGCCCAGCGCGTCCGTGTGAAGGGAGACTTTTAGAGACAAACTTAGAGAGACGTTGGATGTTAGAGTATAGGGTGAATGAGGGGAAGGAAAACACAGGAGGCGTGAGGGTGGAGGAAGATGCTGAATTCAGTTGTGGTCCTGTCGAGCTAGGTTGTGGTGAACCATTCAGTAATACACCCAGCAGGAAACTGGGTGCAGCGCTTGGCAGCTTCAGTGGCCTTGGACCTGGTGTTTACCATCCAACTCCTGCAGCTCTCCAGTCCTTTGACTGTCTCCACGGTGAAACAGGCTGGTCCTCCCCCAGTGTGGGACCCGTCCATTTTCAGCCATTGCTCCTGAAGTGTTATCTCCCGTTGTTGTCTTGTCTGTGTTTCCCTTTCTCCTTCTGACACCACCTTCTATTCTTCACTGCTTACTCTTTTCTAGTAAGTGTCCTTAGCTTACTTACAATCAACGGATCCTACTGTTCTCAGCCCCTCACACCCTCACTTCTTTCCTTGCCAAGTGTGAATTTCAGTCATTCATTAAAGTCACTCTTTTTGGGGCTTCCCTGGTGGCGCAGCGGTTGGGAGTCCGCCTGCCGATGCAGGGGACACGGGTTGGTGCCCCGGTCCGGGAGGATCCCGCATGCCGCGGAGCGGCTGGGCCCGTGAACCATGGCCGCTGGGCCTGTGCGTCCAGAGCCTGTGCTCCGCAATGGGAGAGGCCACAACAGTGAGAGGCCCGTGTACGGGGGGAAAAAAAAAAAAAAAAAAAGATAGAACAGTGCCTGGTGCAGAGTAAGCCCTCAATAAATATCAGCTGTTATTCTTTAAAAAAAAAAAAAAAAAAGTCACTCTTTTCAGTCCACTCAACTCCATTGCCCTTCCTTCCCTTTACTGTACTTGTCTGCACAGCTCCAGCTTAAGTAAGATTCACCTCCGCCTTCTCTCTTTCTAGAGAAATGTATTCTACCGTGTTCACTGGGATCACTTCCGGTTCCTGACCGCTGGCTTCAAATCCCATTAATCCCAACCACAAATCACGTTCCACTGTCTGAGTGCCTTCATTCTGCTAGTTGATGGATATTTCATATTTTCCTCCTTCTCTAAGCCTCTGGCACTGCCTCCCTGTCCTGATGAAATAGAGGTAATTCGAAGAGCTCATCCACTGCCATGCATACCTGCTCCATCATCAGTGCCCAGTACCCCGTCCATACCCACCCTGCTGTCCCCGTCACTGTGGGAACTGTCTGTGTTCCTGACTGAGGCCAGCCTCTCTGTCTAGCTGTTTCCATTCCCTCTTTACCTCCTCTCTCTCCTGGTTTAGGATGTCACTTCTTTCTTTCTTGCTTTTTGACACCAGCTTTTCCCATTCTGCTAGATGAATCCCATCAGTGTACAAAACTGATTGTTAATTTCATCCATCTTTTAAAAAAAACACCACCACCATCACCAGTGAAAAAACCCTGCCTTGACCAGTCTTCTCTTTCGTCTACTGCCCATTTTTCTTTTCCTATAAACAGTAGAAATTCTTCTTCTTCTTCTTTTTTTTTTCCCTCGCACCATTGGGTCTTCATTGCTGTGCGCGGCCTTGGCTACTCTCTGTTGCGGTGTGCGGGCTTCTCATCGCGGTGGCTTCTCTTGTTGCGGAGCACGGGCTCTAGGATGCACGGGCTCAGTAGTTGTGGCTCATGGGCTCTAGAGTGCAGGCTCAGTAGTTGTGGTGCGTGGGCTTAATTGCTCCGCAACACGTGGGATCTTCCCGGACCAGGGATCGAACCCGTGTCCCCTGCATCAGCAGGTGGATTCAAAACCACTGCGCCACCAGGGAAGCCCCAAAAATTCTTCAAAAAGCTCTTATATTCAGGTCTCCCATTTCCTTCCTCTTGTGCTCCTTTGCGTCCTCTTCAATCAGGCCCTTGCCTCCACCTCTCCACTGGGTTTTTCTGTTGTTGTTGTTAAGGCCATCATGATCTTGTTGTGCTACCGCCAGTGGTCAGTTCTCAGTCCTCTGGTTCTTTCCTGGCAGCAGCATTGGACGTGGCCAGTCGCCCTCTCCTCTGCGATACACTTGCTGCACGTGGCCCAGTAATGTCACACCTGCCTGCTTTTTCTCCCACTCCATTGGCTTTTCATCTTTTTTGGACTCCTTTTCCAGTTCCTCGTTTCCCAGACCTCTTGATGTTGGAATTCTCTGGAGGTCAGTCTTCAGATCCCTTCTCTGCAGCCCTAATGATCTTGTCCAGCCTCAGGACTTTCCATGCTTTCCATGTGTTGGTAACTCCCCAGCTTTATTATCTGTACCTGAAGCTCTTCCCTGAACTCCAGGTTTTTATATCCAGCTGCCGACTCGGTTGCTTCTGGGATGTGTGATAGGCATTTTGAGTAGTGCAGAGGTTGGAGAGACTGAATGAGTTTTGTAAAATTTCCAAGAATTCTTGGGGGAAAGAAGATACACTCTCTTTATGGACCCAACATTTTATATGGGTATATTAATTCAATCTTATCATATAAATACTACCATGTAAATCTTTTTCAAAAAGTAATGCATGCTCATTGTAAGTCTTGTTCTAAAGCTCTTTGGTTAATTTGGAAAATATCTTTATGTGTGTATCTCCTTGAGTCTTTGGGCTCATGTGACTGTAATTAAGTTGAATTACAGACTTCTGTTGTCTTTGCTTTATTTCCTGATTTCTAAACAGGGGAACATCTATTCAGGTTTGATGTTACCATCAGCCCCCCCAGGTTTGATGTTTCTGGGGGCTCTTAGTTCCCTGCCACCCCCCACTGTCAGTATGTTGCTGTTGGTCTCCCACTTTTGGAGCAGATTCTGGAGAGAAGGGGAGTATACTCTCTCAGAGGTCTCCACCCTGATTCTGGGGTTTTGAAGGCATTTATTCAGTGAAAAGTTGAAATGAGATAGGCTCTTCTTTTGTCTATTTCCCTGATTCCTGGCCAAGCCGACTATTGGGGTTTATAAGTAATTTGTTCCTTGTTTATTAGATATGAATTCCGTGAGGGTAGGAGCTTCATGTTAGTTCCTACAATGCTTTATATGTGGTGGGCATTCACCAAATTTGTACTGGATTAAATGAAATGGAATTGTTGCTTAGCAGTGACAGGACTGGGATTAGATTCAATCAAGCGATGGTTAGTGAACTGTCCTTTTCTTCCACACACACTGCAGCGCAGTGAGCTCCAGTATTTGTATTCTGCTGAAAGAAAAGAAATTTAACGCATTTTGGAGCATGTGGGTATTGCAGATGGGTTTCTGATGGGGTTTGTACAGAATTCCTACTGCGGACCTTCATATATAGCAGTTTCACCATTGATTGCATATGTTCCATGTAAAGTTTTTTTGTCTTCTTTCCTGGTATCAGTCTTTGCTAGTTTTTATTCCTCGTGTTGGAAAAACAGTCAGGTAACATTTTGACAAAGGCAGTACTTCCATAAACTGCAAAATGGAGCCTGGCCTTGCGTTTGATCTGTGTACATGTAAATCAAGAGCTTTCACTTAATTGTTACATGAATTCAGATCAGGTTTGATTGCATGTAACAGAAAAACTCAAAATAAGATGGCTTAAACAGTGCAGAAGTTTAATTTCTTCTCTTTTTTTTTTTTGTGGTACGCGGGCCTCTCACTGTTGTGGCCTCTCCCGTTGCGGAGCACAGGCTCCGGACGCACAGGCTCAGTGGCCATGGCTTACGGGCCTAACTGCTCCGTGGCATGTGGGATCTTCCCGGACCGGGGCACGAACCCGTGTCCCCTGCATCGGCAGGCGGATTCTCAACCACTGCGCCACCAGGGAAGCCCTAATTTCTTCTCTTTGTTAGGAAGTCTACAGGGGATCCGGTCATCGTTGGTATGCTGCTTGGTGTCAGACACTGCCCCCTCTTGTGCATGGTTTACCTTCCTGGTCACCTTAGGTCCAAGATGCTGCCTCCCATTTATTATGTAGCATTGTCTGTTGTGGTAGGAATGCTTTCCAGAGGAAGTGCACACTACTTTTGCTCGTATGCCATTGGCCTGAGTGCAGCTAGGTATGGTTATACCTAGCTGCAAGGAAGCTGGGTAGTGCTGAGGCAAGGAAGTGTCTGGAAACAGAAGAGAGCAATCTGTGTGCTGTTCTAATACTTGGGGAATCTCTTAGGAAGAATGAAGGGGGGAAGAGCTGGGTGGGCTGATTTCCAACTAGCCGTTACTGCTTTGATTCTCAATGGGTAGGAGGATGTGTGGTTCATATTCCTTCCCTCGGTTCACTGAAAGGTTACTTTGACTATCTTGGTTGAGAGGTAGCATTCAGGAATACATGTGCCAAGAATACAAAGTGGAAAGATAATCCAGAGAATGGGAGAAAATACTTGCAAATGATATATCCGATAAGGGACTTGTATCCAGAATATATAAAGAACTCAAAACTCAATAATAAAAAGACAAATAATCCAATTAAAAATGGGCAAAAGTTCTGAATTAGACATTTCCTCAAGAAAATATACAGGTGGTTGTAAGCACATTAAAAAGACACCTGGGCTTCCCTGGTGGCACAGTGGTTGAGAATCCGCCTGCCGATGCAGGGGACACAGGTTCGTGCCCCGGTCTGGGAAGATCCCACATGCCGCTGAGCGGCTGGGCCCGTGAGCCATGGCCGCTGAGCCTGTGCGTCCAGAGCCTGTGCTCCGCAACGGGAGAGGCCACAACAGTGAGAGGCCCGCAAAAAAAAAAAAAAAAAAAAAGGACACCTAACATCATTAGCCATTAGGGAAATACAAATCTAAACCACAGTGAGGTATTACCCACTAGGATGACTATAATTGAAAAGCCAGATAATAACAAGTATTGGTGAGGATGTGGAGAAATTGGAACTCTTACATACTGATGGTGGAAATTTGAAGTGGTGTAGCTGTTTTTTTTTTTTTTTTTGGTGTAGCTGTTTTGAAACACACTTGTCAGTTCTTCAAAAAGTTAAATATAAAGTTACATGACCTAGCAAATTCTGCTCCTAGTGATGTGAACAAGAGAAATGAAAACCCATGTCTGCCTAAAGACTTGCACAGGACTGTTCATAGAAGTATTATTCATAATAGCCAAAAAGTAGAAACAACACAACTATCCATCAACTGATGAATACATAGGTAAATGTGCATGGCCATATGATGAAGTATGATTTGACAGTAAACATAAGTGAAGAGCTGATACATGCTATGTTTCATTTTGAGGCAAATTACTCTCAGAGCCTGAGATTGTCTATGCCAGTATTTTATTTAACACAGGTTCACTGTGGGAATTATAATAATTTCACAAGCCAGTAGCATGTAGGATGAATAATGTCTCAATGTATACTGTCTCTAATAGCATACGTAACGTCTCTTAATAAGCTAATAAAGAAATAACATACTCTAAACCAATAATAGATTAATTACACTGTTGTTCCAGGCAAGGGAAGATGAAGTGAACAAATTTAGTTGAGGCGTACCTTTTTACCAGTTGGCTCTTGGGAGGAGACAGCATGACCCATTGAGGGCAGAAGTGGAAAGTCCCCGGTTGCTAGGGAACGAAGGGGCCAGTGTGGATGGGAAAGGTCTCCTTTGCGGGGCTGCTGCATGGCTTTTGCCACTGCTGGTAGGAGTCACCTTCAGCACAGCAGGAGCTAACGCCCCACGGTCTTCAGAGAGCTATTTAGATCAACAGAGGGTAGCCTTGCCCAGACCGAACACACTCGAGTAGACCTTACAAACTCTGTGTATTCAGAGTCCAAATCCCCCCTCTCCACGGTTGCTTCTTCACGTGTTCTTATTGATAAGGCTCCAGCAGCGCCCTTCACTAGCTGAGTTAGGGAGTGATCTCTTCAACCTCAGATGTGGATGCTGACCTCCTGACTCACAAGTTCACTTTTATTACTGAAGCAATAACTTTGCTCTTGAAAACAACTTCACTCTTTTTATTTTTATAAAATGCTTTTTTCTTACGAAAGCTGAAATTTATCAAAATCTTTTCAAAAAAGTTTTACAGCAAGACACAGTTATTTCATGTTGAATATGGATGCATTTTAAAACATAGGATATGATTGTCAGTGGCTAAGCCCTGGAAACGTCCAGTCTGGTAAAAAGTGAATAAAGCAAAAAACAAAACAAAGCAGGAAATGATAAGGAGGGCTTGGTGGAATTCAGAGAAGATCCCAAGGCAGCTGGGTGCA
Source organism: Kogia breviceps (assembly GCF_026419965.1). Taxonomy (NCBI): domain Eukaryota; kingdom Metazoa; phylum Chordata; class Mammalia; order Artiodactyla; family Physeteridae; genus Kogia; species Kogia breviceps. Next base: position 27,562,395 of record NC_081315.1, read on the forward strand.
GAGTCCTTCTGGTACCCCAAAACTGCGTTCACCTGTCGGTGGGTGTCAAGCCAATAGATAAAACCAAGCCAAAGATCAGGAGAAGGAAGGATTTATTACCTGCAGCAAGTAAGGAGAGTACCAGGGATCTTTCCCAAAGCCGTGTCTCTCCCAACTTCACTGTTTTTTTTTTTTTGTGTGTGTGGTACGCGGGCCTCTCACTGTTGTAGCTAATGCTACAAACGTAACTGGTGGTGGAGAGGCTAAAAGAAAAAGACAGCCTTTATTATCAGTATTCAAGGACTTGACACCAGGGACCAAGAATAAAACCAGTTAGGACCTAGTGCAATAGTAACACAATATTGAATATCAAAGGCAATCAAACATTCACCTCATCATGAGAATTTAGGGTAGAGTTCCCTGCTGGCTTGAGTGGACCAAAAAAGCTTTGTGGATGAAGCAGAGCTCCAGCTGGGCCTTGTAAGATTGACAGAATTTGAACTGGGGAAGGGGAGGAACAGTAAAAATAATCTCCAATAACAATAATTGCAACAGCATTTACCATAAAGCAGCACTCTTACTCAAGCATCATTTTATTTAAACCTCACAACCACCTCATGGTCCTCATTTTACAGGTGAGGACATGGGGCTTACAGAGGTTAAAACATTTGCCCAAGCTCAGTCAGCAAGCAGGACTTGAATCCATGCAACTTGCGGAGCACAGGCTCCGGACGCGCAAGCTCAGCGGCCGTGGCTCACGGGCCCAGCTGCTCCGCGGCACGTGGGATCCTCCCGGACCGGGGCACGAACCTGCGTCCCCTGCATCGGCAGGCGGACTCTCAACCACTGTGCCACCAGGGAAGCCCCCCAACTTCACTTTTAAAAACAACTTTATTTTTCTCATAAACAAGTAGATTTGAAATTATATCAAACCACTACAACATGCTACAAAATGGATGAACCTTGAAAGCAGTTTGCTGAGTGAAACCAGCCAGTCACAAAAGACTACATATTGTATGATTCCATTTATATGAAACATCCAGAATGTTCTACACAGGCAAATCTGTGTAGACGGAAAGTAGATTAGTGGTTCCCCAGGGCTGAGGGTTTGGAGGCAAATGAAGAATAATGGCTAATGGGTATGGTTTTTTTTAGGGTGTGATGAAAATGTTCTAAAATTGATTTTGGAGATGGTTGTACAGCTCTGTGACTATGTTAAAAGCCATTGAACTGTACACTCTAGGTAAATTTTATGGTGAATTATATCTCAATAAAGCCTAAAAAAAGAACACTGCTGCAGGTAAAGGAATACGTACCATAACTAAAATCAGGCTTTTAAATAACTATAAACATTCACTACTTCACACCAGTCACACTTCAAATACCATTTCACATTTGAAATGGTCATGTCTCTGGTTTTAGGTTGGAGAAGAGCATTTTGTGTAGTTATTTTCCCCATGGCAAGCTGTAGTTTGTCAGGAGATACAGCGTTCCTCCCTGAAGGGTGAAATATCCCCTGCTCCAACAATTTTGTTATATAACTTGCTTTTCCATTTCACTGGCATGCCTGCCACATGCTACACTGTGCTGTGACCCTCACACACTTGCTTGGTAAATAATTACCATTCTGTGAAGTTCTCCCCCACATCACAGCCAGGCACCACTTAAAGAAAATGCTTCCCGGGCTTCCCTGGTGGCGCAGTGGTTGAGAGTCTGCCTGCCGATGCAGGGGACACGGGTTCGTGCCCCGGTCCGGGAAGATCCCGCATGTCGCGGAGCGGCTGGGCCCTTGAGCCATGGCCGCTGAGCCTGCGCGTCCGGAGCCTGTGCTCCGCAATGGGAGAGGCCACAGCAGTAAGAGGCCCGCGTACCGCAAAAAAAAAAAAAAAGAAAATGCTTCCCATTTTGCTTTCATTAATTTGACATTTCAAATACTATATTTGGTTTGATGTTGCCTAGGTCCTAGTACATTGCACTTGAAAGGATGTTGGCAAGATACTTATTTTTATAATTCACCCATTTGTATTTTCATGATGATGATGGAAAGATGAAATCACCTATGTATCTGAAGCAGTATGCATTTTAGCCTGCATTTATACCAGAGACTTGATTTAGCATCTGTGTGCATGGTAATGTACTCTTTATCACTTTAAAAGAGTGAATTAAGAGCATACTGCTTCCAGAAGCCCATGCAATTGGACTGAATAATAATGAGAATGTTTCTGTAGCACATTAGCTGGAGTAATATTTGTAAGTATTTTATAGTGCATGCCATTCAGGCAACTAAACAACCATTGACTGTGTTTGACGCTGAGGATGGGAGAGTAAACCAGAGACTAAAAGGCCTGACCTTAAGGGAACTCACAGACTGGGAGTGTTTGCAAACAAATAACAGTTTAGAGGTCTGTCTAAGGTGCTTAGGGAGCTGAGGAGCAACAGGGAATCGGGCTGGCTGGGAAAGGTTACACTAGAAAAATTGATCGTTAAATTTAATCTTGAAGATTTGGTCACAGTTTGGAGACTCGGAGGAAAAAAGGCCCAAAGCAAAAGGAACCATAGAAATCTTGGGAAAACATGTTAAGGTAATCCTTGAAGTCTGAGGTTTTCAACAGTGAGTTATTTTATGTCTGGGGACATTTGGATTGTCACAGTTGGGATGGGGAGGGCAGCAGGGGTGCAAGCTGTTGCTACTACTGTCTAGTGGATGGAGGCCAGCAGTGCTGCTAAATGTCCAGCCCTGGACAGCCCTCCCCAAGAAAGCACCGTCTGATCCAACCTGTCAGTAGGTTTGCTGTTGAGAAGCCCTGTTTTAAAGCATTTGAAAAGACAACTCCAAGAGTTTGTGGAATTGAATGGAATTGTACTGTTTTCTTTTATGTGTTTACAGGAATGTATTTATGGGTGTACATTTCAGTAAAAAAAGTGTAATAGCATAATTCGTTGTAGTGCAGGGAATGAATAAAGCCACAATGCAAAGGGCTCTCTCTGTCTGGTGTTATCCTTTCAGGCATGGTGCATTATTCAAGAATTCTGCTAAGATTCCAGGGTAGAGAGAAGAGGAAAGGAAGTCATTTTAAAAGAATTTAGGTGGAATTGGTAGAAAACGGAGTGGGCAGAATTAGAAATAGCATTTCTTGTATATAGCCTTCTGTGTTTTTCATAGAATGTAAGATTTTTACCCTAAGGATGGTATTGTTGATAGTGGCATACTGAAAGCCACATTTTATATTGGTTCCAGTATTTAAATGGAAATCTGAATTGACATTCATATGAATTTATTCATGAAAATGCATGCTGAAGAACATTGAAGTTTGGATAATCAAAAAGTTTTTAGCTTTTGTAAAGTCATGATGAACAGTTGTATACAAGGGTTTGTGTGGACACACGTTTTCACTTCTCTTGGATAAATACCTCTGAGTGGGATTGCTGTGTGTGTGTGTGTGTGTGTGTGTGTGTGTGTGTGTCCGTCCTTTAAGAAAATTGACAATTGTCCCAAGTAGTTTAATCCTCTTACCAGCGATGTATGAGAGTTCCAGCTGCTCCACCCTGTAACCAACCTTTGATGATGTTAGTGTTTTTCATTTAAGCTAATCATGACTAATGATGTTGATTGAGTGCTGTTCCATATGCTATCTGGCCAATTATATTTCTAACACTGTGAACTGTCTATTAAAGTCTTTTGCTCATTTAAAATATATTGTTGGTCTTTTTGTTATTGAATTGTAGGAATTAAGTTTTCTGGATACTAATCCTTCATCAGCTGTATTAATTATGAATATGTTAATTGTGAGTATTTTCTCTGATCTGTGGTTTGCCTCTTCATTTTCTTAACAGTGCTTTGATGAGAAGAACATTCTAATTTTGATGAAGTTGAATTTATCAGTTTAAAAAAATTTTATTGGTAGAACTTTTTGTTCTGAGAAATCTTTACCTATCCCAAGGTTGCAAAAAACATTTTCCCATGTTTCCTTCCTCCCTCCCTCCCTCCCTCCCGGGGGGCTCCTTGGTTGTGGCATACATGTGGGATCTAGTTCCCTGGCCGGGGATCGAACCCTGGGCCCCCTGCATTGGGAGCACAGAGTCTTAACCACTGTGCCACCAGGAAAGTCCCCGCATGTTTTCTTTTTAAAAGCTTTATAATCGGTCTATGACTTGTGAAGATTTTTGGGTAGTGTGTGGTGTGATTTGTGGAGATTGTGTGTTATTTATCTTTTCCTATACAGATAACCAGTATTTCTAGCACCATTTGTTGAAAAGGTCTTTCCTGTCATTGGATTGTTTTGGCACCTTTGTCATAAAATGCTTGTCTGTGTATTTGCAGGTCTAATTCTAGCTTATTCTGTTCCATTGGTTTATTTTTCCTTTTGCCAATTCCACACTATCATTAATACTGTAGCTTTATAGTAGGTCTTGAAGCCAGGTGGTATGATTCCTCTGTTTTTTTTCAAAATGGTTTTGGCCATTCTAGATCCTTTGCATTTCCATATAAATTTTACAGTCAGTTTATTTGTATTATTTTAAGTATTCTGGATACTAATCCTTCACCAGGATCCTTCATCAAAAAACCTGCAGGCTGATATTTTCAATATGGAGTTTTAATAATTCATGAGTCTGAGCTTCTGTTTAGTCTTGAATTTCAGCATTGTTTTATACTTTTCAATGTAGGGTCATGGATAACTTTTGTTAAATTTCCCTAAGTATTTTGTGTTTCTGGGTGCTATTTTAAAATGTATTATGTTTTTCATTTCATTTTCCAGTATACTGTTAGTATATAAAAATGCAGTTCATTTTTGTCCTACTCTATTGCTGAGTTGATTTATTGCTTGTAATTTAAGATTTTTTTTTTTATTGTACACAGTGGTATCATGTGTGAATAAAGACAACTTGCTTTCTTTCCAATCTGAATGCCTTTTATTTCTTCTACTTGTCTTTTTGTACTGCCAAGACCTCCAATAGTAATATGTTGAATGGAAGTGGTGATATTGGGCATCTTGCCTTATTCTCCATCTTAAGGGGAAAAGCATTTATTATTCACTGTAAAGTATGATGTTAGCTGAAGATTTGTTTGTAGGTGCCTTTTATATTGAGGAAGTTTTTGTCTCTTCCTAGTTTTAATCATAAGTAGATGTTGACTTTTGAAAAAAAAGACTTGTCAGCATCTATTGAAATGATGATTAAATATTTTTCTCATATCTGTAATGGGTGAATTGCATTGAATTTTCTAAGTTAAACTAACCTTGCTTCTCTGAGATAAACTCTACTTGGTAGTGATGTATTAACTTCATTGGTTATTGCTGTATTTTTTTTTGCTAATATTTTGTTGAGGGTATTTGTATTTGTGACAGATATGTGTATGTTGTGCTCTTTTTTTGTAATGTCTTTGTCTGATTTTGATATCAGGGTTATGGTGGCTTCAGAGAGTTGAGAAGTTTTCCATCTGGCCCTGTTATTTCAAAGTGTCTGTGTGGTTTCTTCCTTAGGTGTTTGGGAGAATTTACCTGTGAAGCCATCTTGGTCTAGTGGGTTTTTTTGTGGGAAGTTAAAAATTACAGACTCAATTTATTTAGTATGTAAAGTGATATCCAGATTTGCTAGTTTTGTGTGTTAGTTTTGATAAATTGGTTTTCAAGGAATTTGTTTATTTACTCTAAGCTTTTGACTTTATTGGAATAAATTTCTTCATAATACCTCTTATTTTCAAAGAGGATCTGTAGTGGTATCTCTTTTTTAATGCTTGTTACTGAAGTTTTTCATATTTTTCTCAATAAATCTTGCCTAGAACTTTATCAGTTTTACTAATTTTTTCAGATGACCCATATTGTCCATATTATATTTCATTGTTTTTTGCTTTTATTTTTATTTCCTTTAGATTTTGGTTTTCTTTTAAACATTTCTTAAGATGGAAGCATTGATTTTCCATTTTATTTTGAATGTAGACATATAAATCCATAGATTTCCTTCTAAAACAGGTTTAGCTTGCATCCCACAAATTTTGATGTGTAGTGTTTTCATTGTAATTCAGCTCCAGAAAATTAAAAAAAAAATTTATGTGATTAGGACATAGGTGTTGAATTTTTACTCAGATGTTATCTAGAAAGAGGATTTATTGATTGATTGATTGATTGGCTGCATTGGGTTTTCGTTGCTGCGCGTTGGTTTTTCTCTAGTTGTGGCGAGCTGGGGCTATTCTTTGTTGCCGTGCACGGGCCTCTCATTGCGGTGGCTTCTCTTGTTGCGGACCGCAGGCTGTAGGCACGCGGGCTTCAGTAGTTGTGGCTCGTGGGCTCTAGAGCGCAGGCTCAGTAGTTGCGGCGCACGGGCTTAGTTGCTCCTTGGCATGTGGGATCTTGCCGAACCAGGACTCGAACCCATGTCCTCTGCGTTTGCAGGCAGATTCTTAACCACTGCACCACCAGGGAAGCCCGATTTGCAATCTTTAAAACATCTTTCTAGGGACTTACCTGGTGACACAGTGGTTAAGAATCCGCCTGCATACGCAGAGGACACGGGTTCGAGCCCGGGTTCGAGCCCTGGTTCGGCAAGATCCACATGCCAAGGAGCAACTAAGCCCGTGCGCCACAACTACTGACCCTGTGCTCTAGAGCCCACGAGCCACAACTACTGAAGCCCACGCGCCTACAGCCTGCGGTCCACAACAAGAAAAGCCACCGCAATGAGAGGCCCGTGCACGGCAACGAAGAGTAGCCCCCTCTCGCCACAACTAGAGGAAAACCAACGTGCAGCAATGAAAACCCAATGCAGCCAAAAATAAATAAAATAAAATAAATTTATAAAAAAAATTCCAAATGGATGGGGAATTTCTATGTGCAATATTATTATTGTTTTTCTACTTTAATTCTCTTTTGGTTAGATAACATACTCTGTATCTTATCAGTGAGTTGGAGTTTACTAGACTTGTTTCATTGTCCCAAATGTGGTCTATTTAGTAAATGACCCATGTGCACATGAGAGCAATGATTTTTCTGCTGTTGTAGTGTTCTTGAAATGTCGGTCACATCAAGCTGGTTGCTGTTCAGATCTTCTATATTGTTTTGATTTTTGATATTGTTCTATCAGTGACTAAACTAGGGATGTTAAAATCTCTAACTTTGATGAAGATGTGCCTGTTTTCCTTTGATTTTGTAATTTTTGTTTCCTATATTGATTATTTGAGATCTTTTGCTTTTTTGTGTCTGCACGTTTATCATTATGTCTTCTTGAAGTGACCCTTTTATCATTATGAAATGTCTCTCTGTTTCTGGTAATAATCTTTGTCTCAAAATCTACCTTGTGATATTAATATAGCCACACTAAAAAAAGAAAAAATATATAGCCATGCTAGCTTTCTTATGCTCAGTGTTTACTTGGCATATACTTTTTTTTACTTTTTATTTTATATTGAAGTATAGTTGATTAACAGTGCTGTGTTAGTTTCAGGTGTACATATTTTTTTTCCATCCTTTTTCTTTTAACTCTTTGTGTCTTTCTGTTTCAACTTTGCTTTTCATAAACAGCATATAATTGAGTCCTGCTCTTAAAAAATCCAGTGTATTATCCTTTGCATTTTAATCAGGGTTTTAGTTAATGTGTATATAGTATAGTTGTGGATATGTATGGGTTTAAGCCTACCATCTTGGTTTTGTTTTCTATTTGTTCTATTTGCTCTTTGTTCCCCTCTTCCTCCTTTGCTGCCTTCTTTTGAATGAATTGAGTCTTTTTTAGTGTTCTATTTTATCTCCTCTATGATTTATCTCCTCTGTATGATTTTTAGTTGTGCCTCTTTGTATGTGCATTTTTTAGTAGTTGTCCTACAGAGTATAAGGTGCATTTTAAAATTACCATATTTTTACCTTTTCATAAACAGTATAAACTTACAACAGTAGACTTCCAATTACCACTCTTTTGCCCTCTGTGCCCTTGTTTTATAGACTTTAATTCTACATATACTCTGAGCTCAACAATACGTTACTAGTTTTACTGTATGAAATTAATAATCAGTATTCTTTTAAAAAATTTAATGTTTTACTTACATATATATGGGGGTGTGTGTGTGTGGTTTCATCTTTTATTTTTAAAATATTTATTTATTTATTTATTTTGGCTGCGCCTGGTCTTAGTTGCGGCATGCAGTATCTTTTTTCCTTAGTTGCAGCATGTGGGCTCTTAGTTGCGGCCTGTGGACTCTTAGCTGTGGCATGCATGTGGGATCTAGTTCCCAGACCAGGGATCGAACCTGGGCCGCCTGCATTGGGAACACAGAGTCTTACCCACTGGACCACCAGGGAAGTCCCTCATGTCTTTTAATATCAAATATTTATCCATTCTGATTTTCTTCATTCTTTTCTGCAGAACTAAGTTTCTATCCTGTGCTATTTCCCTTAAGTTCCTTAGGCTAATTTAATTTGAGCATTTCTTGTAATGCAGATCTGCTGGAGAATTCTTTCATGTTTTGTCTACCTGAAAATATCTTTATTTTACCTTCATTTTTGATGGATGTAGGACTCTGGATTGATAGGTGCGGTTTTTTTTTTTGTTTTTTTTTGTTTTTTTTTTTTGCGCGGTACGCGGGCTTCTCACTGTTGTGATCTCTCCTGTTGTGGAGCACAGGCTCCGGACGCGCAGGCTCAGTGGCCATGGCTCACGGGCCCAGCCGCTCTGCGGCATGTGGGATCTTCCCAGACTGGGGCACAAACCCATGTCCCCTGCATCAGCAGGCAGACTCTCAACCACTGCGCCACCAGGGAAGCCCAGTAGGGTTTTTTTTCCCCCCAGCACTTCTAAGAAGTCATTTCTATTCTCTTAAGGTTCCATTTTTTTTTTTCTCATGACAGGTCATCTATCTTTCTTACTGTTCTCTTGTATGTCTTCTCTTTCTTTTGCTGCTTGCAAGATTTTCTTTTTGTGAGGTGCCTAAATGGGGTTTTCTTTGTTTTATCTTGCTTGGGGTTCATTTAAGTTCTTGGATATGGGAGTTGATGATTCTTCTCAGTTTCAGAAAATTTTAGCCATTATTGCCTCATATGCTTCTTTTGCCCCCTTTTCTCTTTCTTCACGTTCTGGAACTCTAAATGCGTTATGTTAGATCATTTGATACTGGTTTCAGTTACACCTGCAAGATTTTAATTTACAGAGGTGGCTGAGTGACGGCATGTAGAGGGTAATGCCATTGGAAGAGAATTTTATTCCTTACACTTTCCAAGGGAAGAGGGCACACCATGCCACATAGGGCCACGTGGGGATACACCAGGTTTTGGTCAGGAGTCAGGAAGGAGTGAGGGGAAATCCTGGACTAGAGCTTTTACTGGGGTTTCTGTAAGGCATAGAAGGGGAGAAAGCATAGGATTAGCTACTCTGAGTAATATCGGTGAGCTCTAGGCTGTAGCCGTGGTTTTTCAGTTGTCTGGTATCTGGCCTGGGGGTGATTTTAGGGCAGGGGAAATAATGGCTGGACGTGTGAGTTAGATAAAGGGGGCAGTTGGGGATATAGACTTGGGTTTGGTTGCTTTGCACGTAGAAGGTGTGTTCCTGAACTCTTCATCACTGTTATTTTTCATTTCTTGCATATCCATTTGTGTCTTTTTAATAGTTTCCATCTCTTTGCTGAAATTCCCATCAGTTCAGGTGTGTCGGCCGCCTTTTGCCATGGATCCTTTAACATATTTACTGTTGTTTTGAGGTTTCAGTTCCCCTCCCCCAGCCATACCTGGGCGATTTCTGGGTCTGGTTCTCTTGACTACTTCCTCTCTTGATGTCGGGTTACATTTCTTTGCTTCTTTGCATGCCTTGTAATTTTCTGGTTGAATACCAGGGATTGTAAGAGAGCAGTAGAGACTAAGGTAAGTAATAGTCACGTCTGGTAAGGAACATGCCCATTTTTCCATCAGGCTGCTAATGCGTAGGTAGGGCTGTCAGGTCAGTTGGCGGTTGCGCTGAGATTCGGCATTGTTGTTACTTCAGTTAGATTCTGTTAGTCACGGGCTCCCTGTGATTTGAGGATGCTATGAGCCCTGTCTGGAAGCTCTCCCGTCCTGCCCCTCAGTCTTAGCAGACACACGTCTTTCAGCTCTGCTCTCAGGCTGCCCCAAACACCTGGGGAAACACTGTGGGAAGGAGTGCGAGGGTGGGTTCACAGTCGCTTCGTGTCCGTGTCTTCTAAGGATTTAAACCATCACACCAGCTCATACTCTACCTTTAACCTGAGGCTCTACCTTTAACCTGAGGCTCTACCTTTGCTCAAATCCTGTTTTCCTCATCTCTGATGGCTTCCTCTTTGTCCTGCTGCTTCACAAAGGATGCCAACAGCTGTATGTGCGCACGTGCCTTCTCTCCAAGAAAGGACTTGTTACTTTCTGCATTTTAGTTAACTAGGGTTTTTTTTTTTGCATTTTCAGTTCTGCACTTTACCTACTTGCTGCACCGTGCGGCATGTGGGATCTTAGTTCCCCGACCAGGGATGCACCCCACGTCCCTGCATTGGAAGCATGGAGTCTTAACCACTGGACCACCAGGGAAGTCCCATCAGATGGTTATTTAAAATAAAGCAAAACAAAACTGTGATTTTATAAGTTCTCCGTCTTGTTCATGTTCTTAAGGTGAGAATGATGTTGTCTTAACAACTTCTGTGCAGCTGTTCTCTAATGATTAATGGGTTGAATTCACTTTTACTGGAGAAAACAATCCTACTTGTGACTATATCATTACTTACTTGCTGTATGTGAAGCACCTTTTCAGTGGACAGAAGAAAGAAGTTGTTATAAAGTCTTCCCCCTTAGTAAAATCAGGTAACATACTTTACTTATCTCAGGAAAAAAATGTATGTATTTAAAAAATTTTCCAGCAACCCTTATGAGAAGCTAGTTATGACTGCTACATTTCTAAAACTTTTAAAAGTGTTTTGCTTGGCTTTGGCACTTTTCCCTTAGAGTGTAATTTAGTGCAGGACTTGTAATGTGCTGGGTTTTTTTTTTTTTTTTTCCCCTCTGCCTTTTCAACATTCCTCTTAGAAAAGCATTAGAATATTCCCGATTTGTTACCATCATAAATTTTGGTAGCTGCTTCTTATTTTTTCTCTTAATTTCTCCATTTACAATAATATCAATTGACATCTCATAAATGTCTTGTGAAGGTTTCTCTCTGCTCTTGTATATTTTCTTAATGTACGGGCTCGTTGATCTGCCATGTAGAATCTAAGGAAAATGCACGTCTTCCACATGCTTTGAGAGCACTATAAAAAATGCAGTTGAAAGAGAATTAATAGATATGGGGTCAAACATAGAATACAGATAGATACTAGTTTCCTAAAACTGTTTCTCACGCATCTGCCTTGGGTAGTGTCTGATGCGTAATAGTCCGTACTGTTTCGAATGAATGAATGAAACGGGTTTGAGGTGCTGATTTAAGAATAAGAACCTGTTTAACCTGTTTCTTCAGATTTCAGTTCTCAACCTTGTTCTCTACAGATAATAATTCTGGTTTTAAGTAAGGACAGACTATCCCAGCCAGGTGCTCTCTTTTGTCTGGTCCACTTTTCCTTCGTGAAGTTTATCCCATTGCCTTTGCATGCCAGGAATCCGCTTTGCCTTGCCATGCACGCAGGATTATCCAGAGCTTCGCACAGTGTGTGATACACAGCCCGTACCCAGTGTTAGTTTGGTCTGGATGATTATTTGATGAAGGAAGAAGAGGAGGCGCTGTCCTCAGCTGGACCCGTGTAACGCATTGCAGCAGTATCTGCTCCAAGAACCCCAAATTAAAACGTTCTCAATCCTGGTTCTAGCTTCTGGGGAGTTGCTAATGTTTTCCCCTTAGCTTCTCCGTGAAACAAAGAAGAGATAATTGCTATTTATTTCTTTATGTAAATGTGAATAATCCAGCACATTGTTGTAAAATTTTCTGTTCTTCACTAGCCTCGTGTTCACCGTGTTGTTCTATACGTCCATTAAATCTTATTAATAAAACATGTCTTTGTTTCAAAAACTAGAGGATTTTTATGGTTTAAGGATGAGATGCTATTAATACTGTAGTTTAAAGTGTGTCCTTAAGTCTCAGTTTGGCTTAGTGATTTCCTAGCAATTGCTTATTAAAAAAGGGGAAGAAACTTGAGAAATTTAAAATGGTTGAAACGTGTTTTAGTGCGCGATGTTTTATTTAGAGGTAGGGGCTTATAGAGGATGGCTGTGGGTAGCGTGTGTGGTACGATGGGGCCCAGCTTTCTGTAATACTGGTGACTGATCCCTTTAAGTAACACGTGGCAAGTGTGAAGTGTTCCGAGAAATCACTACAGTGTGATGAATTAATTCTCCAAACTGGAATTGTTGTGAGTTACCGTGTTATTATTTGTCAAAATGGGAACAGAAATAGAATTCTTTCCTTGTAGGGCATAGATTTCTACTGCATCTCTTATCTTGCAGCAGGTTGGTTGGTTTGTTCTCTGCCGTATCCCTCAAAGGGCTAGGGGGCTCAAGTCTGAGGCTTCACGCCTCGGAGGAAAGGAGTAGAATAATGCTTTCGTTTTTATGCCACATTGGCTTTCTATCCAGTTGTAATATGGCTGTTTCATCTGAAGCCTGGCAATTGCCTTTGTCCTTACTTTACTCTCCGTAATGCTAGTTCATGACTCTTCATCATTCAACACTTTTGTCTTCCAAGTTATCAGAACCGGTCATTATTTCTCTTATCTGCTGCTCTGTGTACAACTTAGTTGAGAGTATCCAACCAGGGACTTCCCTGGCGGTCCAGTGGTAAAGAATCCACCTTCCAATGCAGGGGATGTGGGTTCGATCCCTGGTTGGGGAACTAAGATCTTATGTACTGTGGGGCAGCTAAGCCAGCACGCCACAACTATCGAGCTCGCGCGCCTCGACTAGGGAGAGAAAACCCGCACGCCCCAACCTGAGAGAAACCTGTGTGCCTCAATGAAGATTCCGCGTGCCACAACTAAGACCCGACGCAGCCCCCCCCCAAAAAAAAAAAAAATTAGGAAAATAAATAAATAAAATAAATGAATATTGAAAGAAAAGAATATCCAACCATATACTGATAGTAAATATTATCTCCCCTCGAGTATGAGTGGAAAACCTTAGGGGGAAAACAAAAAGAAACTAGAAAGCACGGGAAATGTCATCAGGTTCGGTGTCCGATTTTGAGTATTGTAAGTATAGTAAGTCCTTATTTGCTACAGTTGTTTTTGGCTCTCACCGAATCCCTTAACTAGTTATTGACGTTATATTGTAAATGATCTGTCTTTTATTCTTTATTCTTGGAGTGACAGCTTTCTGACTCATTATTTTGTTGCCCATAGTATGGAGTAGCACCTCCTGACTATTTCTCAGGTCCACTCGTTTGTTTTTCCTTCATTTCGGTCACTCTGTCTTCTCCCCTGAGTTCTTCTAACAACTCTTTGCACCCACCCCTCTTCCGTCTGTTTTCCGCCCAGCAGCAGCCAGTGTTCATGTACACCTTTAATCTGATCATCTAACCCCCTACTAACAACTTTCAGTGACATTTAGGATAGGCAAACCCTTAGCATGGCCAAGGAGGCCCTTTGTGGCGGGACCCCGGGCTGCATCTCCAGCTTTCCACCATGTTGCTGGTCCAGCTGGTTTGTAGGACCCGTGATGAGGCTGATCTCAGCTCCAGGAAAGTGCACTCTTTCTTCCTAGGTGCCTCTTTGGTCTAGGGGGCGACTCTGGCCCTATTGCTCCTGCATGCCTCATTTATCCTTAAAGCCTCAGGTTAAATGTCGCTTCCCCAGGGATGCCTAACTTCCAGGGTTGGGCCAGGCTTTCCTTTTCGAACTCCACAGCACCACGAGATCCTGAAGTCGCCCAGAGAGACTGGCAGCGGACTTAGCTCACCGACAAGTCTCCTAGACCAAAGGGATTTAGCATATTTGAAACGGAAAGCTTTTACACGTTGGACACGCATCTCCTGATGCCCTGCTCGCTTCCTCTTTTCCTTCTAGGTAGCTGGTTTCACTCATTTACACTTACCTGACGCCCCGGCAGCGCTCTGGGTCCTTGTAACTAATTGATTATTTGCAGTTTGTTCACCTTTTGCTTTCTCTGCTAGATAGCCGGCCCTTTGTGGGCTGTATGCTCAGCCCAGTGCCTAGCAGGTAGTGAGATAGTTAATCATTCCTGACCCTCTGGTACAAGACCTAAAGCACAACAGATAATATTTCAATGGTTGTTGAACTGAATGTTTGGTAAACCCCGTGTTTGTATTCCCGTGACAGACTTTGCCATTTTTAGCCTGGGGTCCCGTTTTTCTCTGCTGGTCTTGCCATTCCTGGATTAGAAAAGCTGTTAACTTTCTGTTATATATTTGCTGTAGCCTCTTACTGTCCATTTTATACTTCAGTTCACTTAGTTACATATTAAGTGTTTGAATCCAATCCATTCCATATATACCTTTGGGAGAGGTCTTTAGCTATTTTTTCTCCTTTACAAGAATGGAGCAGTCATGCAGACCTGAGACCCCTGTGTGTAAATATTGTTTTATCACTTAACCGATGTAAAGAAAAACACGCCTGCCATCTGAAGTTTTCCCTCACAATTTTAATTAACTCCCCTGAGCCCAGTGTGCGTTACTAAGAATAAGGGCCAAAATCTTCACGTCCCATTCGAGGCACTTCTTAAAACAGCCTGGTTTTCTGGGCATCTTGCCTCGATTCTTGCTCCAGAAGGATGCTGTGCATAGAAGAGCAAAAGGAGGTGGAATCTTGGTTGTGAGCTCCGTAGTGCCAAGGTGATGGCAAAGCCGGGCCAACGCTGAAATGTTTCGGGTAGACGGTAAAGAGCCATTTTGCTGTTCAGGAGTGGGGTTGGGGGATTACAAGTGGTTTTTTCCCCCACAAAATTCATAGTCTGGAGAAAATGGTTGAACACAAGAGACTATCAGTTGCAGCTACAGTTACTTGGTAGTGAACTTGAAGCACATAACTTCTCGGGCTTTGTGACCATCACGTGGGGAGAAAGCCTAACGCCTGCGGGTGTGAGCATTGGGGGCGTCGCATATTTGTATTTGGCGTGATGCTTTTGGAGTACTGCATGCTTTATAGTACTTTATAAAAATTGTAGCGATTATTGAATTGCACTTGATTCTTGCTGCTTGCTTTACTTGTAAGCGATTACCCAGTGCTTGAAAATGAGGTGAAGTACTGTTACAGGAGTGTTAACTTTCAAAAGTATATTCAGTATCAAAGGAGAATGAACGTTTACTTTCCATTTCAACCATCTGTTTTCATTTCCAGTTGTCTATGGTTTGGAGTATTTTACCTTTTCATTCCTTGCCAGAAAGGTTCATTTTTAATGCTTTTGATCAAATATACAAAATTTGTTTCATTGGAGAAACCACCACAGTTTAAGAGGAATTATTAATGGCTTTTCTACCTAGGACTCCTCCCCAATATGAAGAGTTTTCTGGAAGACTCTCTAAATGTCCAAAGAAACTGAACTGAGAAAGATTGGCATTTGGCCCTGAGGACCAACCCAGAGCTCTAAGAAAATACAGAGGAAACACCCTAAACAGTTAACAGTGCTGTCTTCTTGGAAGTGGAATTGGGATGGGGTGAAAGATGATTTTCTGCTTTCACTGTGCCCATGCCTGGGTAACAATAAACATGTATCTCTTTTATAAAGAAAATTTAATCATTACTACCACCCCACACCTATTAGAATGGCTACTTTCAAAAAAAAAAAAAGAGAGAGAAAGAGAAAATTACAAGTGTTGGTGAAGATATGGAGAAATTGGAACCCTGTGCATTGTTAGTGGGAATGAACAACATTAAAAAAAAAATTGCATTTGACCCCTCTTGTGAGACAAAACTCTTTCTCCCTACTCACAGAACACTTCTGTACTCAGAATGATGTGGGTTTCTCTGCACTAAGCAATTCTCCTATTCTCTGTGGAGACCAAGTGTCCTATGATTGAACTCAGTTTTGACACTAAGTAGAGTTCATGAAGACCCAACAGATCAAGGGCTCAAGACTGCCCCCTACCGCTTCAGAAGCCAGTCCCAAGTCCAGGTTGTCAGCTGTGCTTTTGGTTATAAATCAGGCATTCCCATGACCCTGTCCTTGAGTTTGATAATTTGCTAGAATGCCTCACAGAACACTGGAAAACAGTTTACTTACTGTTGCTGATTTATTACAAAGGATATTTTAATGGAAACAGACGAAGAGATTCATGAAGAGATGTATAGGGCAAAGTATGGAGGAAGGGGCTTGGAGCTCCCATGTCTTCTCTAGGTGCTCTCCCTCCACCATCTTCATGGACTCACCAGCCTGCAAGCTCTCTGAACCCCAGGGATTTTTATGGAGGCTTCATTGTGCAGGAATGATTGATTAAATCGTTGGCCATTAGTGTTTGAAGTCAATTTCCAACCCTACCCCACTCCTGGGAGGTGTATGGGTGGGGTGGAGCTGAAAGTTCTAATCCTCTAATCACATGGTTGGTTCCCTGGGCAACCGGCCCTCATCCTGAGACTTTCCAGGAGCCCCCCAGTCCCGTCAGCTCATTAGTATACAAAATGACACATCATTGCAGAGATTCTAAGGGTTTTAGGAGCTGTGTGCCGGGAAATAGGGTCAGAGACCAGACATATATTTATTATGCCATGCTGGACAACTCCACTTGTGAGTATATACCCCAAAGAACTGGAAGCAGGGTCTCAAGGAGATATTTGTACACCTGTGTTGATAGCAGCATTGTTTACAGTAGCCATGTGGAAAGAAGCCACATGTCCATTGATGGACGAATGGATAAGCAAAATGTGCTCTGTACATACAATGGAATTCTGTTCAGCCTTAAAAAGGAAGGAAATTCTGACACACGCTATAGCATGGATGAAAATGGAGGATACTTTACTAAGTGAAATAAGCAAGCCACAAAAAAGGCAAATACTGTATGAGTCCACTTCTAAGAGTTACCTAGAATAATCAAATTCACAGAGACAGAAGGAAGAAGGGTGGTTGTCAGGGGCTGTGAGGAGGGGAAATGGGGACTTTTTCATGGGTACAGAGTTTTACTTTTACAAGATGAAGAGTTCTGGAGACTGGACTCAACACTGCTCAACTGTGGAGTTAAAAATGGTGAAGATGGTATATTTTATGTTCTGTGTGTTTTATCACAATTGAAAATTGAAAAGAAACAATACCACAATGCAAAATTAGAAAGTAGAAAAGGAGGTTTGTTTTTAGCAGCCAAGGGGTAACCTGATCTGTTCCTGGTGTCTTGCAGGCCTGGAGTTTCTTTGACCATGCAGGCGTTTTCAGAAGAGGAGAGGAAGCAGTGGTTGGAAGCTCTGGGTGGAAAAGAAGCTGTAAGAATAACCAATGGTTGAATTTTATTTCAAATCCTGTACAGTTGGCTTGTGTTCGTTTTCATGTTGTTTTTGCTTTATAGTATTTGAAAAAATTTCCCCGCTGAAACTGGTGCCTGAATTCCTCTTGGAAGCATTCGGTATTCTAGAAATTTGGCTTGAGGTAGCAGGGGCACACATGAGACTGGTATATCGTTAGTTTTTATTTTTGATTTTTCTTGACTTTGCTGCTAGGATTTGCTTTGCTTGAGGAAGTCATCCGAATCCTCAATTTCTTTTTTCCTACCTGTGACAGTACTTTGGGTGATGAACACAATAAATGCTTGCAATTTGATCTCAGTGGAGATGGAACAGTAAATATGAGGCTGTGCAGGCAATATTAGAAGTGACTGCTGTACTTATTTTGCATCATTTGACAATTTATCGTTCAGCCTGATGATCACAGTGTGCAATATTATGTAGCCATAGTGAATGGGCCTCTGTATTCAGATTGGCTTGAGGAATAACTTGAAGGCAGTGATAGAGATCCAGAGGCACAGGAATTCAGTCAGTTTGCCACTTTATTCAAGCACTACCTTCCTCTCAGTGGACTGGTGGCATTTGGGAGCTGAAAATTGGATAGCTCATCTATTGAATGGGGGACTTATTGAGGATAATTACAGAAGCCACCATAGAACCTATTTCAGTCAACACTGCTTACAGTCTTATGACTCTGAACAAACCGCCAGTGCAGGCACCAGGTGGGCTTACCTGGAGAGCATTTGCCATTTCAGCAGGATTTAAAATAAAAAGAGGAAAGAGCATGATTTGCAAAGTGGAAGAGGGGTCATATTTAGTAAAAAGAGAAGTATCAGTACAGAGCTTATGAAACGGGCAAAATATATTGTTATCTGATGGTAGTGGAGAGCACACTTTCGGTGTAGGAAATAAGGCAAAGAGGCTGGGCAGCAACGTGTGTGCTAATCTTGATGTGGTGTTTGAGAAATGGAAGCCCAAATTACATCTTTTAAAAATAAATTCTCTATAGGAGAATGTATCATTCTTGGAGGAAAAAGGCAGTAATTGGAATTGTGTATCATTTTCTTATACTTGATCTACATTTAGCCTCCTTGGTTTTATTTCTACTTAACCTAAATTTGTCCTTGAAAATTTTAGCTGGGAGTCAGGAATACTTCCAGCATTGACAGTTGCTGAGATCCAAAACAGGTTATCCTAATCCTCTCTAGTAAAGGCAAGGCAGTGACTGGGACTTGTCCCCCCAAGAGATTCAAGAAGTTCTTTGGAAAGTGAGTTTGCCTATTTGCATAGCAAAATGATCCCGTGACTAAGTCATGAAGAAGTAAGTCTATTGCTAAAGGCAGTGTAACCTTGAAGACATATAAGCTCTCCTTTAGAGTGAAATAGCCAAGTAATTAATTCGAGATATACAGACAAAGGCAAGTATGTAGTAAGAAAATAAATATTCAGCTTTGTGTTTACAAGGGGACACTTAAGGCACTGTGTATTTTTTCCAGGTGATGTACGTGCCTTGCAAATAACGGGACAGCGCTAGAATTCTCAGAGGCAGCCTGGGATCATCACCTTGATATTTCAGATGTGGTTATTAAAATTATGGGCAGGAGTCATGTGTTTCTTAAGTAAACAGCAGATTTTAGAAATAGTGATGAAAAAAATGAGCTTACTGATTAGAATGCAGCCATTTGTTTGAGCATTTCAAATTGACATGAACTTTCAGTCCTGGCCCCTTCATCTTATTTTTGCTACTTTGGCAATATCTCAGAGATAAAGGAGACCTAGAGTGTTCCTTTTTGTTACCTATCTTTGTATGCTAGGTGATTAACCGATGTCAGTGTATTTTTTTGTACAGTCCCTAGGTGTGCCTACTAGAATCACTTTTATTGATTTGCTAAAAATATCGTTTCCCCCCTTTTCTCTTTTATTAGCTGTTCCCTAGTTTTAATAGAGCCATCATCCCAAGACCAGAAGGAAGTAAGTGCTAATTTATAAAAATGACTGTTGTCTCCGTTTCTCATAAGTTATTTTGTTTTTATTACTGATGTCAAACTGTTGCTGGGTGCTTATTCTCTGTACCCTGTCTGTGTTAGTCCTCTAAGTAGTAGATGTCTTATTCATTGAGGACCTCCTCAAATTTTCCTGGACAGCTGTAACACTCCTTGATCTTTCCCATCTCTGAGCATTTTTCTTTCCAGTCTTTCTATACAAAACCAAAAAAACCTCTCTCTGTATTTCACTTTGGTGTTTGTTTTTATAGCTACAAATGAATACATAAGAGTTTCAGTTATGCATCTGTCAACTTCCTAAGTTGTAAACTCCTGTGGATAGGAACTGTTTACCAGGTCCCCTGTTCTCAACCCTTCTCACCTCCACCCTTAATATCCTTTATCCTTAAAGTCTCTTGAGTATGGGCTGTACAAATAGTATAGCATTGCACCTTAGAAAACAAAAGAAACAACAACCAAACACATTCAGGTATTCTAGGACAATAATTTTCACTTGCATTGTGTGCACTAGAGGAAAAGGAAGTATTCCCTAGCTCTGTACTCTTTTTTTGTACTCTTGATTTGTACTGAGATAAAGTGAAAATGTGATCAAATTTGCTGGGTTCTTTATGAATCTACTTTTAATATCGTTGGAGGAATGAAGCTACATTTGTCAGATGTACACAGTTTGGAATCATTGTTCAATACCCATGGTTTTGAAATGATCATGATGTGTGTATCACTTAGCCTGCCACTGGAAATTGACCTGGTATGGTGGAAGGTTGTCAGTCAGTGAAGTACCTCTCCTTCCCCTTCGTCCTTTCTTTTGCTTTTCTTTCTCTTCCCTCTTTCTCTTTTCCCCTCTTTACTTCTCTTTTTCCTTTCTTTTCTTGTTTTTATAGAAAAATGAAAACATGCCTTGTTTTGGAAAAGTAGTTTTGCTAAGCAGAAGGAAACACTTGCATTTTATATAAATGTTGTGAATACTGGATCCTGAAAAAAGTAAACCACTGCCCCATTTTCCTCCTTAAAATGCTCTCCGAGCTTAGTTTTAAACCTGCAAAGTTTATGTTCATGACTTGTTCATGCTATCCCCTCTGAGAACGAAGAGTTATTTAGTATTCCTGCTCCTGAGTTCTAAATACAGAATAAAGCATTCACTTTCCCTGATTGCATTTTTGAAACAAGAATTGCCTTTTATTAGGGTATTCAAATAGGTCAGCCTAATCATGGTTAAGTATCCATATTAGAAAACAATATAAAATTATATTTTCAAAATCTTTTTTTTTTTGCTACATGAATCATCTATTTTAAATTCATTATGAAAATAATAAAATATTAAACGCTTAGGGCATGGTATAAAATATGAAAAAAAAATTCAAGCTCATGGCTCAAATACCATTTTTTATTTTTTATTTTTTTTTTATTTTTTTATTTTATTTTATTTTTTTTTTTTGCGGTATGCGGGCCTCTCACTGTTGTGGCCTCTCCCGTTGCGGAGCACAGGCTCCGGACGCGCAGGCCTAGCGGCCATGGCTCACGGGCTTAGGTGCTCCGCGGCATGTGGGATCTTCCCGGACCAGGGCACGAACCCGTGTCTCCTGCATCGGCAGGCGGATTCTCAACCACTGCGCCACCAGGGGGGGAGGGGGGAAGCCCCTCAAATACCATTTTTTAAAAGGATTTAAAAAAAATTTTCCCCCTAGGTTAAAAAAAGTTTTGTGTTCTCCAGCTTGTCAAGAAATTTAAGAACTTTCACTCATATATATAATTAAAAAACAAACCTGAGCTGTTGTTGGAATTTGGGCAAAATGCTAACTATTTCTAGATAGCTTCCCCTAAAGATTTGTGTCACTTTCTTTTCCACTATTTAAAATACTATATTTATTAACTTAAAACCTAGTTGAAATTACAAGTTTATTTATATATGTTGGTAATAAATGTCTTGAAATTCCAGTAAATGTTCCTCTTAGTATATGAAATTCTCATTTACATTATTTAAACAGGGAGTGCGTGGCCTTTAGCTTTCTTTTTTTAAAGAGTGAAATAAAAATTGTATTGGATTTAAATAATTTTCTCCTATTTTTGTAAGGAAGAGATTGTGAGTAACTAATTGTGCCTTTAATATTTTATAACTGTTTCTTTTAGGTGCACAGTTGGATAGGATGGGATTCACAATTCTTAGAAAATGCATCAGTGCAGTTGAAACACGAGGTAACATGATTGAATCATTGTATTCATGAGAGGCTATAGGTATGTAAAATCTAAGGGTCATTTCAAATGCTTACTGCATGGTTAAGTGTTGTAGAATGAAATATATTAATGCAAAACGCACATTCTAGGCATCAGAGATTCAGTTGTTCATTTACTCTGACAGAGTGGGGTTTTCCTTTTTATTTACATGTTTCTCCCTTGCGTTGAAACAAAGTCAGGGCTAAAATGAGAATCAGTAGAAGAATCAGCAGTGTCGGAAAACCAGTCTTAATCACCTCTTGTTCACGCACTAGTAAGATATTTCCATCGTCTGTTGTCTTGTTGGCTTCCAGTTTAAAAACTGGTGTCATTAAGATATCATTTACTTAGAGTAAAATTCATTGATTTTAACTGTACAAATTGATGAGTTTTGACAAATGTGTATAGTTATGTAACTACCACCACAATCATAGATTTCTGTCTCCCCGCAAAATTCCTTTGTGCCCCTTTGCAGTCAGTCTCCACTCCTTCCTTGACCTTTGGCAGCTACTGAGCTGCTTTTCATCACTTCAGTTCTTTTTTTTTTGGGTAAGCATTTTATGTGAATGGAATTATGCAGTATATAGTCTTTTGAGTCTGGCCTCTTTGTTTAGCTTTTGAGATTCATCTTGTTGGGTGTAGCCTTAACTCATTTTTTATCGCTAGGTAGTATTTCATTATATGGATATACTGCACTTTGCTTATTCATCCACCTGTTGGTAATATTTAGGTTGTTTCCATTTTAAACTTCAGGAAAGATAATCCCTCCCCATTTTGGTCCCCTGACTAAAAGCTCAAAGGTCCCTTGTTTAGAGTTCCTAAGGAAAAGCAGGGCCCTGGCACTTTGCAGCCATTCCAGCAGGCTTTGGAGAAACGAAATATTGACCTTTGCAAAACAGGCTCTTTCTGGAGGGTGGATTTCTCTTTGTTTAGAGTCTAGTGAAGTATGGATAAATGGAATATTTAGTTCACTCTCATACATTGTATATCCCAGTCCTACTTTGGATGACTTAGTGGAATGAAGCATTGCACTCACGTTTTCTGTCGAAACAAGGTCTTTGTTATAAAGCCAGGACTGCCACCTGTGAAATGAGAGTGCTGGCTAACAGATGAATACGAGCTGTTGTATGATTTGGGTATTTGCCCATCGGTAATAAAAACCCAAGCCACAGAAAGCTTTTCTCCCATTCTCTCTAACAGTGGCAATTCAGGCTATGACAGAATTTCATTCATTTCAACCTGCACTGAGGTTGAGCTGACAAATTTCCTCTTTTTCCTAGTGCTTCAGAAATTTCCAAAATTGGGATGCTGTGATTTTCATATCTCTCACTTCATCATTCATGTTTCTCCTTTTCCTGAGCTTCTTAGGAGCCTTCATTGTATCACTTGCATGCTTATTATTTTGGTAAATAAAATTCTTTCCCCAAAAGATATAATTTATACATACTTGCTTCTGCCTGACCAGATAGAAAAATCTATCTAGAATGCTTTCGGATTGGTCTATATAGTTGTATGGAGTGTTATGTACATTGAATGGAATATGTATAGTAGAATCTGCATGTATTGAATGCATTTTTATTATACATATGTAAATTGTTGGATTTTCTTTACAGAAGAATGAGTCTACAGATTTTAAGTTACATTTTAAAATGTCCCCATTTAAAATAAAAGACAAAAAGCATATGTTTTTCTTTTCAAATCTTTTGTTCCTAAAAGTCTTCCATTACTAAAGCCTTTTATTTTAATGGAGTAATAGACACAAAATAGAGTTAAAAGACTAAACTGTCAGTTCATGTTATTCAACATGATGAGGAACCGCGTGGAATCTCTGAGCCTTTTATCCTAAATTTAAAAGTACTCTCAGAGACTATTGCTCTTAATGATTTCCCCCACATCACCTATCATGGCTGTTGATTTTTTTTTTTAAATGCTACAGATGTTGTTGCATCAATTTTTTTTAAACATCTTTATTGGAGTATAATTGCTTTACAATGCTGTGTTAGTTTCTGCTGTATAACAAAGTGAGTCAGCTATAAGTATACATGTATCACCATATCCCCTCCCTCTTGTGTCTCCCTCCTACCCTCCCTATCCCACCTCTCTAGGTGGTCACAAAGCACCAAGCTGATCTCCCTGTGCTATGCGGCTGCTTCGCACTAGCTATCTGTTTTACATTTGGTAGTGTATATATGTCCATGCCACTCTCTCACTTCGTCCCAGCTTACCCTTCCTCCTCCCCGTGTCCTCAAGTCCATTTTCTACATCTGCATCCCCATTCCTGTCCTGCCCCTAGGCCCTTCACAACCATCCTTTCCTTTTTTTTTTTCATTCCATATATATGTTAGCATAAGTATTTGTTTTTCTCTTTCTGACTCACTTCACTGTGTATGACAGACTCTAGGGCCATCCACCTCACCTACAAATAACTCAATTTCGTTTCTTTTTATGGCTGAGGAATATTCCATTGTATACATGTGCCACATCTTCTTTATACATTCATCTGTTGATGGACACTTAGGTTTCTTCCATGTCCTGGCTACTGTAAATAGTGCTGCAATGAACATTGTGGTACATGACTCTTTTTGAATTATGGTTTTCTCAGGGTATATGCCCAGTAGTGGGATTGCTGGGTCGTATGGTAGTTCTATTTTTAGTTTTTAAGGAACTTCCATACTGTTCTCCACAGCGGTTGTATCAATTTACATTCTCACCAACAGTGCAGGAGGGTTGCCTTTTCCTCCACACCCTCTCCAGCATTTATTGTTTGTAGATTTTTTGATGGTGGCCATTCTGACCAGTGTGAGGTGATACCTCATTGTAGTTTGATTTGCTTTCTCTAATGATTAGCGATGTTGAGGATCCTTTCATGTGTTTGTTGGCAATCTGTATATCTTCTTTAGAGAAATGTCTATTTAGGTCTTCTGCCCATTTTTGAATTGGGTTGTTTGTTTTTTTGATATTGAGCTGCATGAGCTGCTTATATATTTTGGAGATTAATCCTTTGTCAGTTGCTTCGTTTGCAAATATTTCTCCCATTCTGAGGGTTGTCTTTTCGTCTTCTTTATGATATCCTTTGCTGTGCAAAAGCTTTTAAGTTTCATTAGGTCCCATTTGTTTATTTTTGTTTTTATTTGCATTTCTCTGGGGGATGGGTCAGAAAGGATCTTGGTGTGATTTATGTCATAGAGTGTTCTTCCTATGTTTTCCTCTAGGAGTTTTATAGTGTCTGACCTTACATTTAGGTCTTTAATCCTTTTTGAGTTTATTTTTGTATACGGTGTTAGGAAATGTTCTAATTACATTCTTTTACATGTAGCTGTCCAGATTTCTGAGCACCACTTATTGAAGAGGCTGTCTTTTCTCCACTGTATATTCTTGCCTCCTTTATCAAAGATTATGTTACCATATGTGCATGGGTTTATCTCTGGGCTTTCTATCCTGTTCCATTGACCTATATTTCTGTTTTTGTGCCAGTACCATACTGTCTTGTTTATTGTAGTTTTGTAGTATAGTCCGAAGTCAGGGAGCCTGATTCCTTCAGCTCCGTTTTTCTTTCTCAAGATTGCTTTGGCTGTTCGGCATCTTTTGTGTTTTGATACAAATTGTGAGCTTTTTTGTTCTAGTTCTGTGAAAAATGCCATTGGTAGTTTGATAGGGATTGCATTGAACCTGTAGATTGCTTTGGGTAGTATAGTCATTTCCTCAATGTTGATTCTTCCAATCCAAAAAGATGGTATATCTCTCCATCTCTTTGTATCATCTTTAAAATCGTTCTTCAGTGTCTTACAGTTTTCTGCATACAGGTCTTTTGTCTCCTTAGGTAGGTTTATTCCTAGGTATTTTATTCTTTTTGTTGCAGTGGTAAACGGGAGTGTTTCGTTTATTTCTCTTCCAGATTTTTCATCCGTAGTGTGTTGTATTAATTTTGTATCCTACTACTTTACCAAAATTCATTGATTAGCTCTAGTAGTTTTCTGGTTGTATCTTTAGGATTCTCTATGTATAGCATCATGTCATCTGCAGACAGTGACAGTTTTACTTCTTTTCCGATTTGGATTCCTTTTATTTCTTTTTTTTCTCTGATTGATGTGGCTGAAATTTCCAAAACTATGTTGAATAATAGTGGTGAGAGTGAGCAACCTTATCTTGTTCCGGATCTTAGAGGAAATGGTTTCAGTTTTTCACCATTGAGAAGGATGTTGGCTGTGGGTTTGTCATAGATGGCCTTT
Organism: Kogia breviceps; assembly: GCF_026419965.1. Classification (NCBI taxonomy): domain Eukaryota; kingdom Metazoa; phylum Chordata; class Mammalia; order Artiodactyla; family Physeteridae; genus Kogia; species Kogia breviceps. Next base: position 27,588,158 of record NC_081315.1, read on the forward strand.
ATTATGTTGAGGTAGGTTCCCTCTGTGCCTACTTCCTGGAGAGTTTTTTTTTTATCATAAATCGGTGTTGAATTTTGTCAAAAGCTTTTTCTGCATTTATTGAGATGATCATATGGTTTTTATCCTTCAATTTGTTGTTATGGTGTAGCACATTGATTGATTTGCATATGTTGAAAAATCGTTGCGTTCCTGAGATAAACCCCACTTGATCCTGGTGTATGATCCTTTTAATGTGCTGTTGGATTCTTTTTGCTAGTATTTGGTTGAGGATTTTTGCATCTGTGTTCATCAGTGATATTGGCCTGTAGTTTTCTTTCTTTGTGACATCTTTGTCTAGTGTTGGTATCAGGCTGATAGTGGCCTTGTAGAATGAGTTTGGGAGTGTTCCTCCCTCTGCTATATTTTGGAAGAGTTTGAGAAAGATAGGTGTTAGCTCTTCTCTAAATGTTTGAAAGAATTCGCCTGTGAAGCCATCTGGTCCTGGGCTTTTGTTTGTATGATGATTTTTAATCACAGTTTCAATTTCAGTGCTTGTGATTGGTCTGTTTGTATTTTCTATTTCTTCCTGGTTCAGTCTCAGAAGGTTGTACTTTTCTAAGAATTTGTCCGTTTCTTCCAGGTTGTCCATTTTATTGGCATAGAGTTGCTTGCAGTAATCTCTCACGATCCTTTGTATTTCTGCAGTGTCCGTTGTTACTTCTCCTTTTTCATTTCTAATTCTGTTGGTTTGAGTCTTTTCGCTTTATTTCTTGATGAGTCTGACTAATGGATTATCAGTTTTGTTTATCTTCTCGAAGAACCAGCTTTTAGTTTTATTGATCTTTGCTATCGTTTCCTTCCTTTCTTTTTCATTTATTTCTGATCTGATCTTTATGATTTCTTTCCTCCTGCTAACTTTGGGTTTTTTTTCCTTCTTTCTCCAATTGCTTCAGGTGTAAGGTTAGGTTATTTGAGATTTTTCTTGTTTCTTGAGGTAGGATTGTAGTGTTATAAACTTCCCTCTTAGAGCTGCTTTTGCTCGTTCTATAGGTTTTGGATCATCGTGTTTTCATTGTCATTTGTTTCTAGGTATTTTTTTATTTCCTCTTTGATTTCTTCAGTGTTCTCTTGGTTATTTAGTAGTGTATTGTTTAGCCTCCAGGTATTTGTATTTTTTGCAGATTTTTTCCTGTAATATCTAGTCTCATAGTGTTGTGGTCAGAAAAGATACTTGATACAATTTCAATTTTCTTAAATTTACCAAGGCTTGGTTTGTGACCCAAGATATGATCTGTCCTGGAGAATGTTCCATGAGCATTTGAGAAGAAGGTGTATTCTGTTGTTTTTGGATGGAATGTCCTATAAATATCAATTAAGTCCATCTTGTTTAATGAGTCATTTAAAGTTGTATTTCCTTATATATTTTCATTTTGGGTGATCTGTCCATTGGCGAAAGTGGGGTGTTAAAGTCCCCTGCTATGATTGTGTTACTGTCAGTTTTCCCCTTTATGGCTATTAGCATTTGCATTATGTATTGAGGTACTCCTGTGTTGGGTGCATAAATATTTACAATTGTTATATCTTCTTCTTAGATTGATCCTTTGATCATTATGTAGTGTCCTTCTTTGTCTCTTATAATAGTCTTTATTTTAAAGTCTATTTTGTCTGATATTTGAATTGGTACCTCAGCTTTCTTTTGATTTCCATTTTCATGGAATATGTTTTTCCATTCCCTCCCTTTCAGTCTGTATGTATCCCTAGGTCTGAAGTGGGTGTCTTGTAGACAGCATATATATGGGTCTTGTTTTTGTATCCATTCATCCAGTCTATGTCTTTTGTTGGAGCATTTAATCCTTTTACTTTTAAGGTAATTATCGATGTATGTTCCTATTCCCATCTTCTTAATTGTTTTTGGTTTGTTTTGTATGTGTTTTCGTTCTCTTGTGTTTCCTGCCTAGAGAAGTTCCTTTAGCATTTGTTTGTAAAGCTGGTTTGGTGGTGCTGAACTCTCTCAGCTTTTGCTTGTCTGTAAAGGTTTTAATTTCTCCGTCAAGTCTGAATGAGATCCTTGCTGTGTAGAGTAATTATGGTTGTTGGTTTTCCCCTTTCATCACTTTAAATATGTCCTGCCTCTCCCTTTTGGCTTGCAGATAGATTCTGCTGAAAGATCAGCTGTTAACCTTATCGGGATTTCCTTATATGTTATTTGTTGCTTTTCCCTTGCTGGTTTTAATATTTTTTCTTTGTATTTAATTTTTGATAGTTTGATTAATATGTGTCTTGCTGTGTTTCTCCTTGGATTTATCCTGTGTGGACTCTCTGTGTTTCTTGCCCTTGATTGACTATTTCCTTTCCCATGTTAGGGAAGTTTTTGACTATAATTTCTTCAAATATTTTCTCAGACCCTTTCTTTTTCTCTTCCTCCTCTGCGACCCCTATCATTTGAATGTTGGTGCATTTAATATCCCAGAGATCTCTGAGACTGTCGTCAATTCTTTTCATTCTTTTTTCTTTATTCTGCTCTGCAGTAGTTATTTCCACTATTTTATCTTCCAGGTCACTTATCTGTTCCTCTGCCTCAGTTATTCTGCTATTGATTCCTTCTAGAGAATTTCTAATTTGTTTTATAGTGTTGTTCGTCTGTTTGCTCTTTATTTCTTCTAGGCCCTTGTTAAACATTTCTTGTATTTTCTCTTCTATTTCCAACATTTTGGATATCTTTACTGTCATTACTCTGAAATCTTTTTCTGGTAGACTGTCTATTTCCTCTTCATTTGTTTGGTGTGGTGGCTTTTTACCTTGCTTCTTCATCTGCTGTGTGTTTCTCTGTCTTCTCATTTTGCTTAACTTACTGTGGTTAGCATCTCCTTTTCACAGGCTGCAGGTTCATAGTTCCCATTGTTTTTGGTATCTGTCTCCAGTGGGTAAGGTTGGTTCAGTGAGTTGTGTAGGCTTACTGGTAGAGGGGACTGGTGCCTGTGTTCTGGTGGGTGGGGCTTGATCTTGTCTTTCTGGTGAGTAGGTCTGTGTTTGGTGGTGTGTTTTAGGGTGTCTGTGAATTTATGCTTCTAGGCAGCCTCTCTGCTAATGGGTGGGGCTGTGCTCCTGTCTTGCTAGCTGTTTTGCATGGGGCATCCAGCACTGGAGTTTGCTGTCCGTTGGGCAGAGCTGGGTCTTAGCGTTGAAATGGAGCTCTCTGGGAGAGCCTTTGCCAATTGATATTATGTGTGGCCAGGAGGTCTCTGGTGGTCCCGTGTCCTGAATTCTGCTCTCCCACCTCAGAGGCTCAGGCCTGACACCAGGCCGCATCACCAAGACCCTGTCAGCCACACAGCTCAGAAGAAAAGGGAGAAGAAAATAAATAAATAAATAAATTTTTTAAAAAAAGTAAAATTATTAAAATAAAAAAATAAAAAAGTAATAATAATAAAAAAGAAGAGAGCAACCAAACCAATAAACAAATCCACCAATGATAACAAGTGCTAAAAACTATACTTAGAGAAACATAAAAATCAGAAACAAGTCAGTTGCAGATAGTTGCCCACAAAGTCCACCGTCTCAATTTTGGGATGATTCGTTGTCTATTCAGGTATTCCACAGAAGCAGGGTACATCAAGTTGATTGTGGAGATTTAATTTGCAGCTCCTGCAGCTGCTGGGAGAGATTTCCCTTTCTCTTCTTTGTTCCCTCGGCGGCTCCTGGGGCTCAGCTTTGGATTTGGCTCCACCTCTGCGTGTAGGTCGCCCTCAGGCATCTGTTCCCGCCCAGACAGGATGGGGTTAAAGCAGTGGCTGATTAGGGGGCTCTTGCTCACTCAGGCCAGGGGGAGGGAAGGGTTTGGTAGCTATAACTGGAATGCTGGTGAGCTTGTGGCGGCAGAGGCCGGTGTGATTTTGCACCAGCTGGAGGTGTACCGTGTGTTCTCCCGGGGAAGTTGTCCCTGGATCATGGGACCCTGGCGGTGGCGGGCTGCACAGGCTCAGGGTGCGGGGGAGTGTGGATAGAGACCTGCGCTTGCACACAGGATTTTTGGTGGCTGCAGCAGCAGCATTAGCGTTTCATGCCCGTCTCTGGTGTCTGAGCTGATAGCCGCGGCTCACACTTATCTCTGAAGCTTGTTTAGGTGGTGCTCTGCCTTCTGTGGGCAAGCAGGGAAGGAATCCCCTCTCCTCGTGCACCCTGAAACAATGGTCTCTTGCCTCTTAGGCAGTTCCAGACTTTTTCCCGGACTCCCTCCCAGCTAGCTGTGACGCACTAACCCCTTCAGGCTGTGTTGACGCAGCCAACCCCAGTCCTCTCCCTGGGGTCCGACCTCCAAAGCCCGAGCCTCAGCTCCCAGCCCCCGCCCGCCCTGGTGGGTGAGCAGACAAGTGTCTTGGGCTGGTGAGCTGGTTGGCACCGATCCTCTGTGCGCGTATCTCTCTGCTTTGCCCTGTGCACCCCTGTTGCTGTGCTTGCCTCCGTGGCTCTGAAGCTTCCCCCGCTGTGTGCCGCCCATCTCCACTAGTGAAGGGGCTTCCTAGTGTGTGGAAACTTTTCCTCTTTCACAGCTCCCTCCCAGAGGTGGAGGTCCCATCCCCATTCTTTTGTCTCTGTTTTTTCTTTTTTCTTTTGCCCTACCCAAGTACATGGGGAGTTTCTTGCCTTTTGGGAGGTCTGAGGTCTTCTGCCAGCGTTCAGTTTGTGTTCTGTAGGAGTTGTTCCACATGTAGATGTATTTTTTGTGTGTGTGTGTGTGTGTGTGTGTGTGTGTGTGTGTGGTACGCGGGCCTCTCACTGTTGTGGCCTCTCCTGTTGTGGAGCGCAGGATCCGGACGCGCAGGCTCAGCGACCATGGCTTACGGGCCCAGCCGCTCCGCGGCATGTGGGATGTTCCCAGACCGGGGCACAAACCCGTGTCCCCTGCATCGGCAGGCGGACTCTCAACCACTGCGCCACCAGGGAAGCCCTAGATGTATTTTTGATGTATTTGTGGAACAGAAGTTGTTTTCTTTGTGTTCCTCCTCCGCCATCTTGAAGGTGCCCCTGCATCACTTCTTTTCATCAGTCAGGATAAAGCTAGTTTATGTTCCTGTAACAGGAAACCTGAAATTCTCTGTGGCTTAAGACAACAAGACATTTCTCACTCAGACATTGGTAGGAGGGCTTTGCCCATCACTGATATCTGGGCTTCCAGGTTCCTGGTTGCCTTGCCTGGAGGGCTTTGGACCAACGAGTGAGTACTCTGGCCTTGAAGTGAGTCATTTGCTCACAGTTGAGTGGTCATAAATGGCCACATGGCCCCAGTCAACCCCAGTGAGTCTGCATAGCACAACCCTACCAGGAGCCTGGAAAGTACACAGTCAGGAATATTTGGTGGATTAACATTAATGACCACTGTGTGTACTTTGTGGGTCTGCCTGCCTGTGTCCAAAGGCATTTAATGATATCTGATTGCAGAATTATTTCTAATCACTTTTTTCAGTATTTTAAACATGACTATCATTGTGTGAAAACTACCATTTCGTATGTTTTGGTTAAAGCAGTTATTGTACCTTTTACCTACCATGTTCTTTTATTTTTATTTATTTTTTTATAAATAAATAAAATAATTTATTTTTGGCTGAGTTGGGTCTTTGTTGCTGCACACGGGCTTTCTCTAGTTGCAGTGAGCGGGGGCCACTCTTCGTTGTGGTGCATAGGCTTCTCACTGTGGTGGCTCCTCTTGTTGCGGAGCACGGGCTCTAGGCAAGCGGGCTTCAGTAGCTGTGGCACGTGGGCTCAGTAGTTGTGGCTCGTGGGCTCTAGAGCACAGGCTCAGTAGTTGTGGCGCACGGGCTTAGTTGCTCCACGGCATGTGGGATCTTCCCGGACCAGGGCTTGAACCCGTGTCCCCTGTATTGGCAGGCGGATTCTTAACCATTGCGCCACCAGGGAAGCCCTACCATGTTCTTTTAAAAATAGCATTTGGCGTTTTTATCTACTTTGTTTGTGACATCACTTAAATATTTGCAAAGCATCGGACAAATGTCTAAAATTTACTATAGTCTTCAGTACCCTAAGAAAAGGTAACATTTTTAGAGTACTCACATACTAATATAGATAACATATATAATATATGACACATATAGAATATAATCTGTATTGGCCAAATGGGACTGTTAGCATTTACTGTACTTTTGGCATCAAAGCAAACCCCATTTCACTACAGTATCAGTGTCAGTTAACAGATCACACTCTTCTTTTCCGTAGAGTTGTTTGTTCATGGAGGTAAGGCACCTTTGGGAGTCAGATCAACTGATCTTTCATCCATTTACCGAGTATTTGTCAGTGATGTGAACCAGCTCTTAATGGATGCAGACAATCTGACTGCCACTGGGAAAGTATTGCTTATGTTTTCCAAGCGGAAGGACTTCCTAAAGCAGCTGTTCTCAAACATTGCCGTGCAGTGGAATCACCTGGGATCTTTAAACAACACCGCTGCCTGGTTCTCGCACCCAGTCAGTCTGATTTCATTGCTGTCAGGTGTGAACTAGGAAGTTGGCATTTTCAACGCTCCCGAGGTGATGCTAATACGTAGTAAAGTTTAGGCACCACTGTCCTCATGGCAGTTTCTTGTGTGTTGGAGCAATGGAATACACAGTTGTTATCTTTGTAGTGTCCTGTTACATGGGGAACTTTCAACTTCTTTTTTCAAAATAACCCGACCTAAACCCAGACAAACAATACAGAGAACTTCCCAAGAAAATAGCACAGTGTTCTTTTTCTTCTCTCAGTAACAGGTGACTTATCATAGTTAAACCCTAGTTCTCATCTGAAGCCAGTCAACCAGTATTTATTGAGCAGTCACGGGGTGTATTGATAAATAGTCTTGCTCTAGGCCGTTGAGATACATATTAAAGGATGGTTACATATAATGCTTGATCCATGAATGGTAGACAAAATGTAGATATTTGTAATTTAAGTATACCAGGTACTAAAATAAAGGTGTTACAATTTTGCATGGATCAAGGGAATTTGAATGCATGTCGATGGATTGCTGAGTACTTGATCCTAATTGAGGACTGTGTTTAGGAACAGCCTTCTTTGGATTTAAAGGAGTAGAAAAGTATATTTTAGCATTTAGAGAGACATCAGCAAAGATGTGGAAACAGAAACAAGCCAGATGGAAAGGAAACATGAAGAAACAGAGGTAAAGAAGTACTCAGGTATTTGCATTTAATTGACAAGGACCTGGGTGAATACTAGAGGGTAGTGGATAGCAGAGTAGCAGCTTGTTAGAAAGGTAAATATAAAAACCAGTATTAGTAGCCGTATGTGGAATGACCCAGAATTCTGCCTAGGTTCGAGTATTCCATAGGGGAGGTAACTGATTGAGGATGATCGATTTGGCACTGGAGCAGTTGGTTGTACGCAGAGAATCAGAGTTCTGCAAGGAATTTCACCTTCAAGTTTTAGTTTGGGAAACAAAGGATATCAGGGAAACTCACGGGTCCCTGGCAGAACCTGATGAAATATATTAGGATCACCAGGGTGCTTCTTGAAAATGCAGATTCCTGGGCTCAGTCATCTTTGTTGAATCAAATCATTGGTGGCTGGGTTTTTGCGGTAGACAGTGAGAGGTCCAGTAAGAACAGACAAGTGGAGACAGGAGTTTTCTCATCTTCTACTTTTTAGGGGATAGAAGAAGCTTTCCTGAGAAAGTAGAGTTTATGAGGGCTCCAGGTCCTGGATCCTTGTAACTTTTGCGATTACAAGAGAGAGCATAGTTGATGTAGGGTACAACCTCCACCCTAAAAAGTGAGGTTAAGAGAAGAAATCACAAAATGTCTCAAAGTGGCCAAGTTTCAGTGCATCAGAAGTCAAGGACGGTTCAAATCTAGATGCTTGGAGGTTAATCCAAGGCAAATCCAGAAGTGTTCACTCATCTCACTGCTTTGCTTCTAGCCCCTCCTACCTCTCATCTCTGCATGATGCCTAGTTTCTGATGCCCTGTGGTAGTTTCTCCCTCTGGGAAAAGACGCCAGTATTCTCAAGCAGTTTATACACCCTCTCGGCCATTGTTTGTGCAGCCACTCTGATCCATGGCGCTGTCACGATGGGGTCTGCTGTTCCAGGCGCCTGCACCCCTGGAAGATGATGATGCGTCCAGTCTCTTCCTTTGCCCCTCCTGGGCCTCTGAAATACCACTGACTCCAGGCTTCCTTGAGGACCCAGCAGTCGGGCTGCCTTCTCAAGTACAAGGGGGCACTGTTCTAGGTGCACCTTTGCAGGGTGTCAGGAGCAAGGAGTCTTGGCAGGGAGAAGAGTGGGTGTTAAAGTGGAGGTGTTTGAAAGGATGTGCTGTACCTGGGACCTGAGAGTCATTGGAGGAGGGGCTGGAGAGGCATGTGGGAGAGAGGGGGCACTCAGGTTCCTCTGTGGAAGGTTTGCCTTTCCGTGGGTGACAAGGATTTGTAGGTTTACGTTCCAAAGTGGTGCAATAAGGGAGGCATTAAGGAAAGTTGTAGTTTGGTAAAACTTTGTTAACCTTTCAGACCCTTAGTTTCTACAAGACTGGAACTAGGAAGTTCATTCTCACTATCTACTCCCACCCACCTTTGTGAAGGTCAAAAGAGCCTAATTTTGGTAGTAGTAGATTTTACTACTCATAAATGTATCTCTTTATTTCCTCTTTCCATCCTTCCCCTGGATTGTTTTAACCCGAGATGTCCACGTTCTTACATTTGGCACTTCTGTTGCCTGGTACTGTTAACTGTGTCTCACGTATTTATTTCGTTTCTGGAGCTTTGCTTTTCCCTGGGAGTGGAGAAAATGTCTTATTTATCCTTTGCCTCTTCTCATTTCCAAGTACAGTGTCTTGCACACATAGTAAGCACTCAATAAGCAATTGCTTTTTGCTTGAGTATTCAGAGATCTGCTGAAAATGCCACATTGGCGATATTATGTGTTCCAACAATTTGTAAAATTATTGGAAGATTAGTGAAAGAATTTATTCTTCTGTATGTGATTGGAATTAGTACTTTCAGATAACTTGCAGGATTGGTTTTCACTCCATGAATTTGTCAGCATCTTTCTGAATTATGGGCAGTATTTTAGACATAGATAGAAAGATACATCATGTTACATATGAAAAAATCTCAAGGTTTCAGAGCTTGGAGAATAATTTCCTTAAGTAAACAACGTAAGGAACTGCCTCCCGTGCCCAATACCTGGTCTTTTTTTGGGAACTGGGTGACACAGCGTTTTTCAGGTGCATATGTTGTAAAATGTGCAAAAACAAAGTAAAGCTCTTTTGCTTAAAAACGTCTTTAAATAGTCGTCATGATTTAAAACTATATTTGTGTGCCACTTCTGTTTATGAATTTCTCTTAAAAAATTCTTCCATATGTGGATAATTTGAATATTCACTTTAATTTCTAGAGCATGGCATTAAAATGTCGGTCTAGGCAAGCTGTCAGTTATCAAATTCAGCTTTGTAACAAGCTGTGAATTCATGGGATAGAAGTAGGAAGCCACATCTAAGATGTGACAGTCTGAATTGTCTCATGTAAAAGTGAATTTCTCTTTCTTTGGAAAGCAAAGTTTTAGGTCTTTGGAAAATCGTTCTGAAGTTGGCTTGAGGATTTTTCTGATTTCCAGAGCACTTCTGGAATTGTATGGGGCCTCAGGATGGTAGAAGATGATAATGTATAGTTTCAGTATTAATCTTTGTGGGAGGGAAAATGCCCAAAGTGGACTTCAACATATTTTACTACGTTTGCACATTAATCTTCAATTGCCAAGGGCCAATTATGTGCAAAATGAAGAAAATAAAGAACAGCTGTCTCCAGAAAATTTACAGCAAGTAAACTAGACCTCACTCGCTGTCTCTTTTTGAATCAGAATGGGTGTGAGATGTGTGAGGGTGGATACAGAGGACAGTCTTCCACGGGAGGGAGCTGAAGAGTCTTGTGGTGTCTGCAGAAATGCAAATGTGGAGCTGAAATACTAACTCCAGGCGATTCGGGACTGATTTTTAATTTTCTCAATTAGTAATTTTATTTGTTTTAAGAGCAAAGAAGCATCTAAAGCTATTAGCTTCCAAATGAATGGCTGAGTAAAATTAATACGGGCAGATGGTTAAATCTTCTTGCTCCTGAATAGGTATGCGAGGTTTTGTGTGTTTGGCTCACATTTGGATGAGGTCCGTGGGCATTTTATTGTAAGGCTCTCTCGGCACTTTTAGCATCAGCTGGAGAACAGGGACCCAGAAGTCAGCCTTGATCAGAATCTCCTTCTCCACTTCGTAGCTCTGCAGCCATGCAAGTGAGCTGGTTAACCTGTCTTGATTCGATCATGTGTAATTCGGGATAATGGTAGCAACTTTTTCGTAGCGTGGCTGTGAGAATTGAACAGGGAGGCTTGGGACATTGGCGTATATTGAGTGCTCAGTAAATGTGAGTTGCTTCTTTAGAAATAAATCTATGAGTTGAGGCCAGTCACAATTCAGTGGTCCCATTATTGATGCAAGGCTCTGGGAACACGAAGGGCCTTTGTTTTTTAAATAGTAATTTGTATAGGGAAAGAAATCACCTGAGTTCACTTTGGTCATGTAATTTTAAGTGGCTCTTGTAACAAGCAGTGAAATTAACTGGCTTGCCTTTCAACCTTCTGTCTCTCTGCCTTAAGGGATACTTGAGCAGTTAAATGGCCAGAGTGCAAGGAAGAAAAGAACTTCAGGAGGAAGATGGTGGCTTTAGATTATCTCAAGCTTTCAGAAAAAAAGAGGAAAAGAAAAGGGAAAAAAAAAAAAAAAAAAGAGAGATTGTCCAGGGTTGCCTTTGCCTAACATTGATTTGTCCCTAATGCCACAGCTGCTCTGAGGTGGAGGAGAGGCAGGTGGCAGTAGCGAGACACCAGTAGACCTTTTCTAATATTCTGATCTCTGTAGAGGAGGGATTAAAAAGGAGTCTTGCAAACAGCAACAGGCAACTTTTGCCTTGAGTCTGAGTCTCTTTTCTAATATATAAGTAAGTAAAAATTTGTAGCTGCTTAAACTTGAGCTACACGAATGATGAGTTTGAAAATAAAATGTACTCTTCCCTAGCTGCCCATTGATTCCAGCTTACTTTACTACTTAATACTTCTGGGTGTGTACATGTTAGGTGGACTTTACTCAGAACATTCTGGCTGTTTCTTGAAGGAAAGATAACAGGGGAGAAATGGTCAAGGTATGGTTCCTGTTCTTAAATCTAACCTTTAGTTTCAAGACAGTGAAGATGCTGAGATTTTACTTTACTTTCATGTGAACAAGTTAGCCTGTACAGTTTCATGGATGCTGGTAGAAGACACGAGACTCCTGGATCAGAGGTGAAGGCCAGTTCATTACTCTCAGTAGCCAGTGTTTTACGTTTTGTGTTGGTGCCCCGAGCCCCAGTTCCCAAGGGCACTGCAAAGAGGCTCAGATATATCTGCACACACTGGGCTGTGTTTGAGGAGAGGAATAACTCTGAACTTAGGAAAGTCGACTCTTTCAAAATGACTGGCAAGCATGTCTGCCGTTTGCTGTAGACGGACACTGTATTTTCCAAGGCTGCAGGCAAACCTGTTCTTTGCTTCCGAGGGAGATGCTGGCACAGATGGTGTTCACCCGCCCTGGGGTGTTGCTGGCGGAGGTGAGTGGGTGGAGATGACGTGAGAAGATGCTCTGTGAGCAGTTGAGGCCGGAGTGTGACAGATCCCAGGTGCTGGGCTGCGTATTTGCCTCAGTTCTGTAGGCACTGGTGAGACAATGCACAGATCTGAGCAGGGGTGTGTTCAGATCTTTGACAGGAAGTAGAGTTGACGCGGGAGGGGCACAGAAGGAAAGATGACTGGTTGGGTTTTAGAAATAATCCAGGTGAGAGATCACGGAGGTTTAAACTTGCCATTGGCGATGGAAAGAAAGGATGCATAAGGAAGAGACGCTTGGCAGAAAAACAGAATCTGGTGGCCTGTTGGAGGTAGGAGGTAAACAGAAGGGAAAAGGGAAAAACTGGCTCTAGGGTTTCCGGCCCTGGTAGCTGAAGACATCTTTAGCCAAGACAGAGAATGCAAGAGGAACAGTAGGTTCGGGGGAATGCGGACTGGTTTTGGATATCCCAGATTCAAGGTACCTGTGACATTTCTGTCAGAAACGCAGTGAAGGCTGCCAGAGAGGTATGGGCATCATTTGTAGTGAGGCAAAGTTTGGATAGTTGGAAAATCCTTCAGGTGAATGGTGAGGTAAGAAGATAGTGGGGCAAAGGGCAGAATCTTTGGGGATCTTTTTTTTTTTTTTTTTTTTTTTTGAGGTATGCGGGCCTCTCACTGTTGTGGTCTCTCCCGTTGCGGAGCACAGGCTCCGGACGCGCAGGCTCAGCGGCCATGGCTCACGGGCTTAGTTGCTCCGCGGCATGTGGGATCTTCCCGGACCTGGGCACGAACCGGTGTCTCCTGCATCGGCAGGCGGATTCTCAACCACTGCGCCACCAGGGAAGCCCTCTTTGGGGATCTTTGCGTTTAGAGAATGAGAGGAAGAAGGAAGAGTGAAAGAGACATACAGCAGTCAAAGGGGTAGGAGGAGAATCAAGAGAGTGTGGTGTAAAGGAATCCACAAGGGGAGTTTTGAAGGAAGAGGATCAACAGTGTCAGTGCTCGAGACAATTCAGGTAGGAGGAGGACCAAGAAACAACCAATAGAAGTCACGAAACTAGAGAATAACGAGGTTGTACTTACGTGTCATTTTTACAAGAACGCTGTAAGACAGTGGTGTTTCTTCGTTTTACACAATCAGCTGAAGTGAAGAGTCATCGTTTGACTTGTGTGAGCCTCAGGGTTAGGAAATGGCAGACTACAACTCACATCCAAGACTGACTTTTTTTTAGAGCCGGTGCTCTTAACCACAGTGAACATGAGGACATGGAGATTCTCTAGGGCTGATCTTCTGAAGACGCTGGAGATGAATGAAAAAATAGAAGACACTTTTTTTTTTTTTTTTTTTTTTTTTTTGTGGTACGTGGGCCTCTCACTGTTGTGGCCTCTCCCGTCGCGGGGCACAGGCTCCGGATGCGCAGGCCCAGTGGCCACGGCTCACGGGCCCAGCCGCTCCGCGGCACGTGGCATCCTCCTGGACCGGGGCACAAACCCGTATCCCCTGCATCGGCAGGCGGACTCCCAACCACTGCGCCACCAAGGAAGCCCGACACTTTTTTAAAAATGTTTTAATTTTATTGGAGTATAGTTGATTTACAGTGTTGTGTTTCAGGTGTACAGCAAAGTGATTCAGTTATACATCTACGTATATTCATTCTTCTTTAAGGTTCTTTTCTCATACAGGTTATCACAGAATATTGAGTAGGGTTCCCTGTGCTATACAGTAGGTCCTTGTTGGTTATCTGTCTTAGATAAAGTAGTGTGTGTGTTCATCCCAAGCTCCTGATTTATCCCCCTCCCTGACCCCGTTTCCCCTTTGGTAGCCATGAGTTTGTTTTCGATAACTGTTAAGTCTGTTTCTGTTTTGTAAATAAGTTCATTCGTATCTTTAGATTCCACATATAAGCGATATCATATGCTACCTGTCTTTCTCTGTCTGGCTCACTTCACTTAGTATGATAATCTCTAGGTCCATCCATGTTGCTGCAAATGGCATTATTTCATTCTTTATTATGACTGAGTAATATTCTATTGTATATATGTACCACTTCTTCTTCTTCTTTTTTTAAATTTTTTGGCCACACTGCGTGGCATGTGGGATCCTTAGTTCCCTGACCAGGGATCGAACCCGTGCCCCCTGCATTGGGAGTTCAGAGTCTTAACCACTGGACTGCTAAGCAAGTCCCTGTACCACATCTTCTTTATCCATTCATCTGTTGACGGACATTTACGTTGCTTCCATGTCTTGGCTATGCAAACAGTGGTGCAGTGAACACTGGGGTGCATGTATCCTTTTGGATTATGGTTTTCTCTGGATATATGCCCAAGAATGAGATTGCTGGATCATTTGGTAGCTCCATTTTTAGTTTTTAAAGAAACTTCCATAGTGTTTTCCATAGTGGCTGCACCAATTGACATTCGCACTCACAGTGTAGGGTTCCCTTTTCTCCACACCCTCTCCAGCGTTTATTGTTTGTAGACTTTTTGATGATGGCCATTCTGACCAGTGTGAGGTGATATCTTATGGTAGTTTTGACTTGCATTTCTCTAGTAATTAGTGATGGCGAGCATCTTTTCAGAAGACAAATGTTTAAGGAACAGAGGAGGTTTGAAACTGTAGATAATAGGAAAGGGAAGTGGGGAGGGAAGATTTGAGTATCACTCTCTGAAGTGCTCATCTCGATCTGGGATGAAGCCATTCTGAAGTTACACCTGCCCTCTTTCCAGACCAGCTCCATCGTGGACCCCTGAGGGTGTACCGTCAACCCAAGGAAGATGTGTCCCCTTTGCTGAGAGTCTCTGCCACGCCCTGGAAAGTCTCTCAGTGGCAGACCTAATGTCAGTGTGGGACCTGCATCTGGCAATGTTTAAAATTCACATAAACGGCAGTTTACATTTTCCGAGTATTTTGGGTACTCTGGTTCACCCAATCTCTACAAAACTCAGTAGATAGTTGAGCAGATATATCTTCTTTATTAGGCTTAGGTGCATATATTAGGCTCAAGAAACAAGTTGAAAGTAGCAGAGCTGGGATTTGAACGCTGGTCTTCGATTCTTAGAATTACTCTGTGGTGATAGAAGTAACATGAGACGAAGAGTTGGGTGACCAAGCAACTTAGTGGGGATATAGGGACGCTGAATTCTGCCAGAAGGTCCAGAGGCTGTGAGACGCTTCTCTCCCCAAGGTTCACACTGTGAGGAAAGATGGAAGGGCACATTGAATGAGTCAGAGGTAGATCTCTTAGACCTGGGACAGCTAGACATCCGACACCTGGGGAGAGTTTGGGACCCCGAGTGTTTCTAGTGAGAGAGGAAACTCCCTGTTATTTTGCAGCTTCCTCCTGACCTCCTCCAGGCATCCTTCCTGCTGGCTCGGTGGTTGTACCAGGAATAACAGCAAGTCTAGGGGTTGTCTGGTCTGAAGCCAAAATGCTTTCCCTTGTGCTGGCTAGCAACTGGAGATGAGGCCAGCCACACGGAGTACTGGGAATATACTATAGTCCATTTGGACCCTAATACAAAGGTAGCCCTTAATAAACTAAACACTCTTTATACTTGAGACTTGGATTTGAGAGGATGAGACTTAGAGTCAGGCCTAGATGTGTCTGAAGAGTCCAGAAATTATCAGTACTTCTAAAGAAATTAGCTTGGACCTGGAATTGGACCTTGTCCTTTTTTTGGGTATTTCTCATTCCTGCTGGAAAGGACATGCACGCGACGGCCAGTCTCGGGAGTGCCAAGCTGGCAGGTTTCTGAGCTCAGCCTTGGGTTGGTCTGGGTGTGAAAAGAACACATGAATGAAATCATGAGACCTCTCCTCTAGGTGCCTGCTGTTAGGGAGGCTCTTGGTCCTAGCCCAGAAATGGATTTATATGAAACGAGTAGGGGAAAGTCAACATGAAAGTGGAAGCAAGACTTCATAGGAAAGGAAAATGCAGATCAGGTCCTGGAAGATAGTAGCTGTCTGTAATGCTTTTCTATCTGCCGCCCAAATAATTATCATCCAGGGGAGAAATTCCAAATGTTATTGGTGAACAGGAATTTTATATTTTCCATGAGTCATTCGTATTAACTAAACTTTGACTGTCTTCCCAACATATGCTTTATTTTATGACAGTGGGCTGTAGACTACATGCCTTGGTTAGGGTGACTTTTATATGTATTTTGCCAAGGTGTTTTTATATTAATCTTGATTTTATGCTACAGTTAAAAAGATTTTCATGAGTGCTTGTTATGTAAGGATCATGCAAATGCTTTATAAACATTATCTCCTTTAATTTTCACAACAACCCCATTCCATCATTAACCTTATTTTTCAGATAAAGAAGTTGAGACAGATTGAGTAACTTGCCAGTAACAACTGGGAGAGGGGAGAGCTGGAAGCTTCCAGAATCTCCATAAGCTTAATTTGTAATAGTTTGTATCTTATAACCTTAACAAATTTCTATTTCCAGGATATGTTTTGTTTTTATTTGTTGTCTGTTTTTTTTTCTTTTTTTAAATGAGGGAACCAAGATCTAGAAAGGTAAAAATGTTACTCAGTATCATTTTGAACTTCTCGTCTTTGTAAAGCTATAGGTAACCTTCTAACTGTCCCAGTGCTTAGAAATGGTCTCTTACACTGCTTTTTGCCATATTTAATACATTGTAAGTGTTAAAAATAATACATTCTTCTTCTAAAGCTTTAGAATTCCGCAGTTTTATGTATACAGCATCTTAAATTTATGATGTTGAATGGTAGGTCCCTTTGATGGAAGAGTGAATCATTCTTGGTTCTATGTGCTTATATTTAAAACTAATTTAATATAAACATGTGTTTTTGACAGAACCTTAAAATATTATGTATCACCCTGTATCTTGGAAGGGTATATTTGTGTATGAACCTGTTTATTTTTATGTAACTCAGTGTAGTGGGTGGACTGGAAAGTGTTTACTATACTTACACAGACATATAAGCATAGTGCTTATTGAGGGTTAGTTATAAATGTATGTAAGGAACGCATTAGCATTACCAAGTTTTTGTAATTCACCTATGACCTGAAACAATATTCATGAGTCTCTTCATTGCTTTTCTTTGAATGACTTTTATAGTATCTCTTTCTTTTTTAAAAAAATTGAAGTATAGTTGACTTACAATGTTGTGTTAGTTGCAGGTGTACAGCAAAGTGAGTCAGTTATATATATATATATTTATATATATATCTTTTTCAGATTCTTTTCCATTATACGTTATTACAAGATATTGAATATAGTTCCCTGTGCTATACAGTAGGTCCTTGTTGATTATCTGTTTTATATATTGTAGTGTGTATATGTTAATCTCAAACTCCTAATTTATCCCTCCCCCCTCCCTTTCTCGTTCGGTAACCTAAAGTTTATTTTCCATGTTTCTGAGTCTATTTCTGTTTTGTAAATAGGTTAATTTGCATCATTTTTAAAGATTCCACATATAAGCAATATCATATGATATTTTTCTCTGACTTCACTTTGTATGATAATCTCTAGCTCCATCCATGTTGCTGCAAATGACATTATTTCATTCCTTTTTATGTCTGAGTAATATTCCATTGTGTGTGTATATGTGTGTATAACACATCTTCTTTGTCCATTCATCTGTTGATGGACATTTAGGCTGCTTCCATGTCTTGGCTATTGTAAATAGTGCTGCCGTGAACATTGGGATGCATGTATCTTTTTGAATTAGAGTTTTCTCCAATATATACCCAGGAGTGGGATTGCTGGATCATATGGCAACTCTAGTTTTTTGAGAAACCTCCATACTGTTCTCCATAGTGGGTGCGCCGGTACGTGGTCCTCTCACTGTTGTGGCCTCTCCGCGCAGGCTCAGTGGCCATGGCTCACGGGCCCAGCAGCTCCGCGGCATGTGGGATCTTCCCGGACCGGGGCAGGAACCCGTGTCCCCTGCATTGGCAGGCGGACTGTCAACCACTGCGCCACCAGGGAAGCCCTTGGGTGCACCAATTTACATTCCCACCAATAATGTTGGAGGATTCCTTGTTCTCTACACCCTCTTCAGCATTTCTTATTTGTAGACTTGTGGATGATGGCCATTCTGACTGGTGTGAGGCGATGCCTCATTGTGTGTTTATTTGCATTTCTCTTATAATTAGCGATACAGCATAGCATTCTTGAGCCTTGTTGCCAGGTATTTCCTCACAAATTTTTCCTAATCATTTTACATATGATACTGTTTCCCTTTTATTTTCAAGAATCTTTCAAGATATGTAAGATATAATTATCAAACATATTTAAAATTATTATACACACACATACATGCATGAATATTTGTATTTGTTCATTACATAGCCAACAGGGGAGTTTGTCTTTGCAGTGCCGGTGAGATATGTAAACCTTTATTTGTACTTTTGCATATCCATGTTTGTATATGCACATGTGCCTCATTAATAATGACACATTGCAGACTTTTGATGTGAATGTGAACATGAACATTAATGATCTTTCACCCCTGTTGTCAACATGCACAAATGCAAAGAAACATTTCACTTCCTTTGCAAATATTGATCAAATATCTCAGTTCACACCAAGCACTTTGCTGGTTACTAGATGAGAACTGAGTGAATGTTAGTTTATAGACCCCTGGAATCTGATCATTTATTCTGTAGAATAATACATCTGGAAAGTTTTTGGCAATAATCTTGTGCCTGTTACTGTCCGAAGTGTTGATGTTCCAGTTTGAACCTTACTTTTTTATACTGTTATATCTATTATTTTCTTTTTTAAAAATTTCGGGGCTTCCCTGGTGGCGCAGTGGTTGAGAGTCCGCCTGCCGATGCAGGGGACACGGGTTCGTGCCCCGGTCTGGGAAGATCCCACGTGCCGCAGAGCGGCTGGGCCCGTGAGCCATGGCCGCTGAGCCTGCACGTCGGGAGCCTGTGCTCCGCAATGGGAGAGGCCACAACAGTGAGAGACACGCCTACTGCAAAAAAAAAAAAAAAAAAAATTCATATTGGAGTATAGTTGATTTACAATGTTGTATTATTTTTGTAGTTATAAATCTTTTTTGTGTCTTCATTTTCTTTCCACATCTCTTGACTAACCAATCATCACCTTATCAATTACTGATTCAGTTTATTTATTAGTTCATTCAATTTCTTTGTTAAATGTATACCATGTGCTCTCAGCCACAGAATCTGCTCCTGAAGCCAAAAATGTTCTTTCCTAAACAAAAGACTTTCTGGCTGGGTTAGTCCCAAGTTCTCTGTTTTCATTTTAATTCTCATTTTAATTTTACCCTATGTGTTCACTTTATTCTACCTCAGTGCCTAAAATCTAGTAAGTCCTCAATACTTTTTATGAAATTAACAGGAAATTAAGTGTGAGATAATTTCTAGCCTGTTACCTTCTCACTTCTTTCCAACTTCTCCTTCCTTTCATTTTATACTCTTCTTCTCCCTGTTTGCCTTTCCTGTGTGTGAGTTTTAATTACCTGTCTTCTCTCTTCTGCTTCCTTAACCCCAAATGGCACTGTGTTTTCTTCTTACTCACTTCATTGACTTGTCAGTTGAGTCCCTTCAGCCTTTATCTCCATCTCTGTTGTTTAATGGAACTTATCAACCCTCTAAAACTTTTTTTTTTTTCCTTTTGCTTGTCATTTTTTTTTTATTGTCTCAAAGTATCTTTTCTCTTTTGATTCTCCAGCCCACCTAAAAGGACCTCTGGTTGCCCACTGGGGTTCCTGAGTTCCAGGCAGCTGTTTTCTGGAGCTGAATGGACCTCTGGGCCTGGTAGCATCATTTGGGTTTGGAGAAGGAAACAGTGAGGCAGAGATGATGAGGGAACCTGACTCATTCCTACTTCTTGCCCCTCTCCTCAAGGAGGATGTGGGCAGTGCTTAGTGACAGCACTGTGTGAGATTGGAGGAGGCAGGTGGTGGGAAGGAAGGCACGTTTGATTTCACCTTGGCTGCTTTGCCCAGGGACAGCTGTCATCAGCTGCTTGTCAGTGAACTTGAGAGCACTTACCTTGCCTTCACTACTGATCAGAACGAATCTTATAAATTAAAAGAAAAAAAGAATCCTTGGGCCTATAAACGCTTTGACCCGATTATGTTTTTTTGTTAAAAGTTAGAAAGTATTGTGGTAATGATACCTGTCAGTAAGCTTTGATATGCCGAAAAAGTTTTAATACCTTGGATTTAAAAAAAATATTTTAGGGGAGTGTGGTTGATTTATAATGCTGTGTTAGTTTCAGGTGTACAGCAAAGTGGTTCAGTTATAAATTTAGCCACTCTTTTTTAGATCCTTTCCCCATATAGGCCATTATAGAGTATCGAGTAGACCTCCCTGTGCTCTACAGCAGGTCCTTATTAGTTATCTATTTTGTATGTAATAGTGTGTATATGTCAGTCCCAGTCTTCCAATTTATTCCCCCCCACCTTACCCACTGGTAACCATAGTTTGTTTTCTACATCTGTAACTCTATTTCTGTTTTGTAGATAAGTTCATTTGTACCCTTTTTTAGATTCCACATATATATAAGTGATATCATATGGTAGTTATCATTCTCTGTTTGACTTGCTTCACTCATTATGACTGTCTCTAGGTCTATCCATGTTGCTGCAAATGGCATTATTTCATTCTTTTTTATGACCGAGTAATATTCCATTGTACATATTACTACATCTTTATCCATTCGTCTGTCCTGTCAGTGGACATTTAGTGGACGTTCCATGTCCCGGCTATTGTAAATAGTGCTGCATTGAACATTGGGGTGCATGTATCTTTTCAAATTATGGTTTTCTCTGGATATATGCCCAGGAGTGGGATTGCTGGATCATATGGTAGCTCTATTTTTAGTTTTTTAAGGAACCTCCATACTGTTCTCCATAGCAGCTGTACCAGTTTACATTGCCACCAACAGTGTAGGAGGGTTCCCTCTTCTCCACACTCTCTCCAGAATTTACTGTTTGTAGATTTTTTTTGATGTTGGCTGTTCTGATTGGTGTGAGGTGATACCTCACTGTAGTTTTGATTTGCATTTTTCTAATAATTAGTGATGTTGAGCATCTTTTCATGTGCCTGTTCGTTGGCCATCTGTATGTCTTCTTGGGAGAAATGTTTATTTAGATCTTCCCATTTTTTGATTGGGTTTTTTTTTTGATACTAAGCTTCATGAGCTATTTGTATATTTTGGAGATTAATCCCTTGTCACTTGCTTCATTTGCAAATATTTTCTCCCATTCTGAGGGTTGTCTTTTCGTTTTGTTTATTAATACCTTGGATATTTAAGTTTTTAGTTCCTAAGTGTAATGTCTGGTTTGGGCCAAGTTCAATCTGCATCTGTAGTTCTAAAATAATTTCAAGTCAAATCAACCTAGCTATACCTATTCTGTACTCAACTATTCTGTGCAAGGCACCGTGAAAGCTATTAAAAATAAACAAATGAAAAAAACCCAAATCAAAGTTAACCTAATATCTTTCCAGGTAATAGCTCTATGTATTTGGGGAGAAAAGGAAGAACACAGGTCCAAAATTCTTTTTTTTCTTTAACAATTTATCTTTTTTAAATTTTTTTATTATTTTTTTGGCTGCGTCAGGTCTTGGTTGTGTCACGTGGGCTCTTTTGTTGAGGCACGCAAGCTCAGTAGTTATGGCGCATTAGCTTAGTTAGCTGTCACGCGGCATGTGGGATCTTAGTTCCCTGACCAGGGATTGAACCCACATCTCCTGCACTGGATGGTGGATTCTTTACCACTGGACCACCAGGGAAGTCCCGGAGTCCACAATTCTTAACCTGAAAATTCTGAGGTGGACGTGTTTGCGCAAAGGCAATATGGGACATATACTGTCCCATATTTAACGTCTCCAGACAGGTTTGGTGTGGAAACTATTTTATTTTTATTTTTATTTTTTTTCTTTGGTGGTACGCGGGCCTCTCACTGCTGTGGCCTCTCCCGTTGCGGAGCACAGGCTCCGGATGCACAGGCCCAGCGGCCATGGCTCACGGGCCCAGCCGCTCTGCGGCATGTGGGATCTTCCTGAACCGGGGCACGAACCCATGTCCCCTGCATACGCAGGCGGACTCTCAACCACTGCGCCACCAGGGAAGCCCAGAAACTATTTTTAACATAGTGACATGTTATTCATGCTGAGTGGGGAAAAATACAGACCTAAATAACCTGATGTCAGGTTAGGCATTCAGATTTTTGATTTTGGCAACTGTGAATAGCAGAATGTGGGCTTGTTTTAAAATGTGATCAGGTGTTAAAATAATTACGAGTCACGTTCAGAAAAAGGGAATATCAGAGGGTGTGGAGAAAAAGGAACCCTCCTACATTGTTGGTGGGAATGTAAATTGGTACACCCACTATGGAAACAGGATGGAGTTTCCTTAAAAAAAACCCCTAAAACTAGAGCTGCTATATGATCCTGCAATCCCACTCCCAGGCATATATCTGGAAAAGACAAAGACTCTAATTCAAAAAGATGCCTGCACCCCAAGGTTCATAGCAGCACTGTTTATAGTAGCCAAGACATGGAAGCAATCTAAATGTCATCGACAGATGAATGGATAAAGAAGATGTGGTGTGTGTATATATACACACATATATATACAATGGACTGTTACTCAGACATAAAAAAGAATGAAATAATGCCATTTACAGCAACACGGATAGACCTAGAGATTATCATACTAAATGAAGCAAGTCAGACAAAGACAAGTATCATACAATATCACTTATATGTGGAATGTAAAATATACACATGAAGTTATTTACAAAAACAGAAACAGACTCATAGACATAGAAACAAACTTACCGTTACCAAAGGGGATAGTGGCGGTGGTGGGGGAGATACATTAGGAGTCTGGGATTAACAGATACACACTGCTGTATATAAATTAGGTAAACAACAAGGACCTACTGTGGAGCACAGTGAACTATAGTCGATATATTGTAGTAACCTATAATGGAAAAGAATCCGAAAAAGAATATGTATATAGACACATATACACTCACACGGATATGTATAGCTGAATCACTTTGCCGTACGGTTGAAACTAACCCAACATTGTAAGTTAACTATACTTCAATAGAAAACATGGTGAAAAAAGAATATATAAGTTCAAAACAGATAAAAATTTTAATAAAAGGGAATATCACTGTGGGTGGTTGACAGAAAAGGTGGGATTTTTTTTCTGATTTGAAGGTCTAGATGGGACTTCACCTTGCTCACTGTCGATTCTTGGGCAACTAGAATCGCACCTGCCATGTATTTGATGAATAAATATTTGGCAGATGAGTTATTAACGAAGAGAAGGGGAAGAGCTTCCCCGTCAGAGGAGACTTGTGCCTGAGGAGGGGATGAATTTGATAGTCAGGGGTCTGCTCTGATTGAAGACGAATAGTCTGCAGTCAGTGTGGGTAGGTGAGGTGGGACCCCTTATGGGGAGTTATGTGTCTGTGCCTTACATGCTTCTTCAGCTGAGGAACTTGGATTGGATCTGATGACTTAACTTTTAAATGGGGATGGGAGGGACCTAAGGTAATCAAAGTGGCTTGAAAAATAGAAAGTAGAAAAAACGCTGGTGTTCAGAATGGATTATGGTTGCGTGTACATCCCTGTAGGGATGCCCAACATGCAGGCATCAAATTCGAGGCCGTGCTGAAGAAGCAGAGATTAGTCCAAAGTGTGAATAAATTGCAGAGATTGCAATCTGTTGCATTTGGAAAATGACAGGAAGTCAAAGAAAATTTTCAAAATTCTAATACTTGGTGATGAGAAATGCTGATCCCTTTGGCTGAAAGGGGAAATTTGGAAGAGAAGTTGGAGAGGATATATGAATCGTATGACTTGGCATATTGATTGGTTTATATTCTTCAAATCTATATGATGTCTTTTGTATGTCATGTGTGTGTTCATAGATGTAAAATTTGTCCCAAGTCCTTAGTCCAGAGCTTTTAAGGACAATGTAACAAGAAACAATAAATCCTACATGACTTGAGTGTATGTGTTCTATGTGCCGTTTCCAAGCTGCTTTTATAGGAGGTTTATTTAAATTTCATGTTAAAAAAGGAAAAACTGTGTTGAGTAGCATTAGTTCCCCCTTGTACCTTTCATTATGCATTAGCAATTAACTCTCTTTCTCTCGGGTTGATGAATTTGAACTTGATCTATTATCTGATAGTAATTACCAGCACAGAGTGATGGTTATTGCTGAAGTAACATTCTTATTTCATTTCTCTTTGTATGTCGGGCACTTCTCATAGGGCACGTTTGTTTGCAGAATATGACTTGCTCTTCTGGCTTTGAGGCCACTATTTTAGGTTTCTTAAATAGAGTAGTATTGAAAAAAATCCTCTGGTATTTAAAATTCTCTGGACGTGGTCTTCTAGCCTGTAGGAGACAGAAGGAGTGAGCTCTGGCTGGTCTTTTCTCCTCCAGCAGGCTCAAGCTCTGATTTGTGTGTTTCTTGACACTTTCTTTTTTCCCCAACTCCTGGCAGGGCTGACCTACGTTTTTCTCTGCTCTTGGAGTCAGTGTTTCTCATCGTGAAGGTGCCTCTCTGCTACTTTGATCCTTGAGCCTTCTGAATAGTCTTGTGTAGGCTGAAGGGCCAGCCTTTGCTCTTCGGGTCCTTTGAGCTCTCTAGAGACAATCGAGAGAGAAGGTGTGTCTGTTTGCTGGGGCTGCCATAATCAAGTACCACAGACTGGGTGGCATAAGCAACAGAAGTTTATTTTCGCAGAGTTCTCGGGGCTAGAGATCCGAGACAGGGTGTCAGCAGGGCTGGTTTCTTCTGAGGGCCCCTCTCCATGGCTTGTGGATGGCCATCTTCTCCCTGTGTTTTCACACTGTCTTCCTTCTGTTTGCATCTGTGGCCTGATCTCTGCTTATAAGGATACCGGTCATATTGGATTAGGGCCCACCCTCATGACCTTGTTTTAACTTAACCACTTCTTTTAAAGACCTTAGTTCCAGACACAGTCACATTCTGAGATACTGGGGGTTAGGACTTCAACGTATGAATTTTGGGGGACACAATTCAGCAAATAACAGACGAATAGGACATTTCAGAAGCTTGAAACTGGGTAAGGAGAAAGAAGGAAAAGGCAGCACAGTGAAACAGCCTCTCTGCTCCTCGTTTGGAACCTTAGTGCTTCTCACTGGGCAGTTCATGTAATGGCTCTTAAAAAAACCCCAAACAAAACAAGTTTTGCTTTACTTTGTTTTTCTTTTTGTTTGTTTTTTTGTGGGGTTTTTTTTTGTGGTGTTGTGGCCTCTCCCGTTGCGGAGCACAGGCTCCGGACGCGCAGGCTCAGCGGCCATGGCTCACGGACCCAGCCGCTCCGCAGCATGTGGGATCCTCCCGGACCCGGGCACGAACCCGTGTCCCCCGCATCGGCAGGCGGACTCTCAACCACTGCGCCACCAGGGAAGCCCCAAACATTGTTTTTATAGGCAACAGGAATGCTGCTAATGTGAGTTAGCAAGGATTCTGAGTGCCACTGTTTGTTGACAGCTTTTCAGATTCGACTGTCTCGTATTTGCTAACATTTCGTCTCTTCCAATAGGTATAAACGACCAAGGATTGTACAGAGTTGTGGGGGTGAGTTCAAAGGTCCAGAGACTTCTGAGTATGTTGATGGGTATGCCTCTTTTCTAATCATTTTCCATGCATTGTTTGTTTACGTTTGTTGTCTTTGCAACTCAGTGTTTCATAGTAACGTAACTTGGGAATCCATTCTTTTCTTCTGCTGTCTTGGAGTCCTTTTCTCCTGAGCAGAGACAGTTGGCTCAGAGAAGTCAGTCAGTGTTTGCTCAGGTCCCCCTTACTAAGAAATGGAGAAAGAAAAGAAGGCAGCTCATGGGTGAACGTCTTCTCCTGCTTGCTTCTCCCAGGGGAGTAGCAGCCAGGCCTCTGTGATTGGCGTGGCTTCCAAATTGCCCGTCCAAAGTCTTGACAGTACATTTGGTTGCACAAGACCACTGGGACTCACTCATTTTTCTGGAGCTTCCACAACTGTCACTCAACAGCAAGGGTCTGATTCTCAGGGATTCATTGGTATGCACAGTGGCTTGTTTGTAGTTTGCACCAGGCTGTTCTCCAGAACCATGCCTGCTCCATCTGTGCTGATAACACAGTGTTCTTTGGCATAGCAGACAAGAGGAAGCCAGAAAGTGAATTCATTTCATTACCCCGGACGTTATGTGAATGACAAAGCGCTTTTACATTACTCTCTGCTGTCAGCCCAGTGCCACCTGTAAGAGGCCCTGCTCCTCCACCCCCCATGACCCCAAAGCAGGCTGCCTCCTGGGGGGGGTGAAGTCAACTCATCAGGCTTGAGGGCCTGTGTGTCAAACCGATCTGTCATTATGACCTTGCTAAATATTAATTTATTTGATATCTCACTTTAATTAATCAATATTAACAGTGCCCTCAGGTATTCTGTCAATGCATTTAAACCCATCTGCATCTTAAAGCACTGTTGCAAAGACTTACTTTGAGCAAGCAGAAACCGAGGTGAATAAAATCAGCCGGGACGTTACGGATAGCGTTGCTTGTTTGGCTGTGCTTGAATTCAGGATTTAATAAGCAACAACTCTTTTCTTAGCTTATTAACCACAGGAAAAATGCCTTGTCATGACTTGGAGAGCCTTATTAGAATACATTCACTTTCATGAGTTGTTTTCATTTTCTGCCTCTCTGGTTTAACTTGGGTATGCAATTTTGGCAGTCAGATTTTCCTTTTTACCATTAGTGGGCTCCAAATTAAATAGACTCAGGTTGCCAGTGGTTCAGTAGCAGCTGGCAGAGTTTAATGGGACGACAGCATCTGCTTTTAGTTAATTTTAAAATTAGAAACACTTCTCTCATTTCCAAGATGGTGTTATGGTGATTAGAACTGGAAGACTGTTGGTATCAAAAAGGAGATTTGGCTGAAAGGCACACTTAGCAGTGAATTGGTTATAAGGACCCTAGCTTTATTTTATTATCTTTTCATTCATGTTCAAGGGCAGCTCAAACAAGCAGGTGTCCCTGTGGTCACCCTGGGGTGTTAAGCTGTCTCCGAATTTGTTCTTAAACTCATAAAAACCATATGATCATCTGCATCCCTGGACTTGGGTGGCACTTCCCTTTGCTCGTGGGAAATGTCCCAAGACTGTTCTGAACTTGCAAGGTGTTTAAAATATCTAAACCCTCAAAAATCCATGACCTGGAAAACTGTTTTCACTTTCCGTGAGGCTCAGCCTAGAGAAGTCCAGGACACAAGCATGACACAACCTCATTTAAGCTTCTGGCAAAAAGAAATGCTGTGTTTTCAGTAATATCATTCTGCAATCAGAGGAAATTAGAGAATTGACACAAGGGAAAGATACTTACTGTTTTCTTATTAAGTAATGCATTTAAGGGAACGGCACAGGATAAATTAATTTTACTTCATCTCTAAGTAATTCCTAGTATGAATTTAAGATGGTCAGTCACAAACTTTGGGTTTTTATTAGCATTAATATCATTTTCTTGTTACTTTATGTTACCAACTCAAACTTCAGCTCTTAACGAAAGAGATTTATTCACTCCTCCCTAATGAATTTAAGATTACCTTAAGATGTTTCTTTCCTTTCTTCCTGATTCAGCAAGTGTTCAAATTGAACTAATTTATACCTCTTCCCCCAAAAGAATTTGAGTTTCTGAATAGTTGTGTACACACTGTCCTGTAGATATTCATTTTCTACATTTCCCAACCTCTCTACATTGTTTCAAAGTTATATATGTTTAAGAGAAAAAAATTGGGTGAGTCTGCCAGATTTTAAATTTTGCTCTTTTGTACCAATCTATTTTTTTCCCTCCAGTAGATAATTAATTCTGATAATTTTGCCCATTTGTGGTACTAGTAGTTGTTTTTATTTATTTATTTATTTACTTTTAAAAGCCAAAATTATTTATTTAAAAATAATCTCTAGCCTGCAGAAAAATTGCAAGTAAATAGTACAATAGACTCCCATAATACCCCTTCCCCAGATTTACCACATTTTAACATTTTTAGGCAGTTATTTTTTAAAATTTCGATTCCTCCAGATGACGTTTATTTCAAATTTGAATTTTTTCAAAGTACTTTTTGTTTGGAATGCGTTTCTCTTTGCAGAAATGAAAAGTAACCTAACTTTTAAAAAATCTGAGATAAAGTTCCAAGTCGTTTTATATTTTTTGACAGGAACTTCTGTTTACTTTGGTTCTCTTTAGTTCTTGAGAGCTCATCATTTACTTTGCTATCATTTTTCCTTTATTGCCATTTTTACATAAAATATTTTTGTATTTAAAATATTTTCAGCATTCTTTAAATACTCCTGTGTAAAAGTTTGTGGCGATTTCTAACAGAAGGATGCATGCTTAATATCTTGCATGTTTTCTTCACTTGTGTCTCTATTGGGTGTGTTTTCACTACCTTCACATTTAAAATTACAATAGAGAAAAATATTTCTCTCTGTTCTTCTTCCCCTCCCCCACTCCTTTTTCTCGTTCCCCCTTCCTCCCCTGCCCCTTTCTTCTCTCCGCCACACATGAAGTACTAATGGCAGCTGACCACCATGTGTCCTTCTCCAGGTCAGGTAAAGGAGTGGGCAGCTGCCTTCCTTCCCTGGTGATGAGAGTTGTTTGCCTTCTCGGTCATCTTCCATCCCGGGGTCAGAAAGTTGCGGTCTGCTGGATTTTCCAGCAGCCTCCTAGCTTTCCCTTGGACCAAGTTTCTTAAGGTTCCACAAGAACATGCCCCAGTGAGGGCACACATAGTCTGGTAGAAGTTTTTGTCTTTTTCTTTTTAAATTAGGAACTTGAAGCAGTTGGGGAAGGCAGGCAGGAATAGCAGATGAGGTGCCTTTGGGTGAGTCACGGTTTTTTAGTAAAGTGGGGTGAAAATGTAACGGATGAATTATCGCGATTGGTAGGTTGGAACTCAGCTGAGTTAGAATTGTCCTGTGTTCTTCCTTCTTCTTTGGAATGAAAGCATCAGAGCAGGGAAGGGAAAGTGCTGGGAAAATGTGGTGGTAGCTTGTGTGTGCTGGTGAATTTTCTGTTTGTTTCTAAATTTAATTTGTAAAAACAGCTGGATGATTTTATTTATTTTTATTTATTTATTTATTTATTTTTGTGGTACGTGGGCCTCTCACTGTTGTGGCCTCTCCCGTTGCGGAGCACAGGCTTCGGATGCACAGGCTCAGCGGCCATGGCTCACGGGCCCAGCCGCTCCGCGGCATGTGGGATCTTCCCGGACCGGGGCACGAACCCGCGTCCCCTGCATCGGCAGGCGGACTCTCAACCACTGCGCCACCAGGGAAGCCCGATTTTATTTATTTTAAGACAGAGAACCATAGAAAGCCAGAAATCAGACTAATTTAGGGGAGTTTTACTGTAAACATATTATCATGTTTACTTTGTTTGTAGGACTTTTCACAAAGATTGAGGGAAAAAGTAAACTAATGTAGCTGAAAAAGATTCTGATTTTGGATTATAAAGAATATTCTCCAAACTCATTCAATCACTGGGTGTCTTCAAGTACTTTAGACTGGGACCCAAGTGGGTGTCGAGTAGAGTGCTGGCACTTTGGGCTGGGCTGAAAGTTTCCGGTTTCAAAAAATGACCACTGGTTATAGAATTATGAAGCATTTACCCAAATAAAAAGTCAACTATTTGTATCTCTGTTCATTAGTTTAGGTTTTAAACTAATCCACGAGGTGTAGTGTTCCTTGGCCAGAAAGGAAACAGAATTCTACCTTATTTATAGTGGAACGTATATTCTGATTGAACACTCCAAATGCATTTTTAAATTTGAATCCCAAATAAGTTATTAACCAATTTACCTAGTCCCAGTGCACCACGGATTGTTAAGAGCTGCTAGGGATGATTGAGTTATTTGAAAACAGTGAAAATTTAATAGAGGATTAATACCATAGACGTTATGGAGTCATTGGCTTCTCGTGTGACAGCTCCTTTTTATTCCGTGAATTCAAAGGATGGTTTATTTTTTCATAGAAAGAGTATGGTTCTCAAAATATAGAATGATCATTTGGTCAAAAGCTGAAAATAAAAGATTTCCTTTAGAAGCCTCCTGGATTTTAAAATGGTGATTTGCTGGTAGCAAGTTGATTGAAAATGTTTTCTGACTTGTATGAGGTTTAAATAATTGACTTAATGAGAGAGAGAATATTCAGTTACTGCAGTAATGTGTTGGCAAAGCCTTTAGAACAGAATTATTTAGTCCTGGTTATAAAGGATTGCACCTTTAATCAGGGTGCTTAATTTGATTTCTTGAATGTATCTGTGGCTTGTCTGACAAACTCAGTAACAAATGAGTTCTGAATTGTAGGAACCCATCAAAACGTAATCAGTGTCAATTGCCATTGTTGTAGTTTATTGCATATTGCTGTCAGTTGCTGTAATCAAGAGCTGTTGAAGTGCTTTGAAAAGTTGCCAGACTTTTGAGTAATCGACTTCATGTATCTGATGTTATGGCTGTGAAATAACCATCACTTCCTGTTTTACTTTATTTTCAAAAAGTTTGAGAAATAACATTGCATTGTCACCCATCCTTTCCCATGCCGAAGCCTCAGACTTTTAAAGTGGCATGCATGACTTAACGCGGTGGTCCCATTTGGACAGGATTTTCTTTTTGAACTTTTGTTTGAAAAGGGTGTACTAACAAGTTTCCTTCCGTATATAGACAAATACAGTGTAAGGGAGGAAAAAATACCTGAAACGACTAGTTTTTCTGGGGGGGGGGGGTCTTAGTTGAAACATCATTCTGGAGTCAGGGAGAAATAAGTGTTTTCCACAAATCTCTTATTTTCTCCTTTGTGTGATTGGAGCATAGAAACTCACTCCAGTTTCTGTTGATTGTTTGATGTCTTTCATCATAAGCCATTTCCTGCTCCCTCCCATGGGTAGGTACCACCACTGAACGCTTATACTTTTGGTGACTCAGCTGTGGTAATTACCTACTCATTTGATGATTTATGGAAATCTGCATACATTCCTGATTTGCTTTGATGCTCTCAGTAGTTCCAGGAGAGCGGTAATGTTATCTCCATCGTGCACATGAAGAGCTGAAGTTCAGAGAGGTTTGGGACTGACTTGTTGGCGTGGTGAGGCTGGTCACGGTTGAGGCGGGATTGAAGCCCAGGTGTGTGTCCCTTGCTGCATTTTCCTCCCTGCTGCCAGGTCACAGCCA
Source organism: Kogia breviceps (assembly GCF_026419965.1). Taxonomy (NCBI): domain Eukaryota; kingdom Metazoa; phylum Chordata; class Mammalia; order Artiodactyla; family Physeteridae; genus Kogia; species Kogia breviceps. Next base: position 27,618,978 of record NC_081315.1, read on the forward strand.
AGTGCAATAGCCCAGCCTTACAAGGCTCGGAGATGCCACCACACTCAGAATGCTTGCCTTTCCCACCATCCTTTCCTTTTATTTCAACCAGGGTTGACTTTTTCCTTTTCAGAATTGATTGCGCTGCCCTCCTCCTCCTCCTCCTCCTTCAACTCTTTTTCTTCTTTTTCTTTAATTTTTTTTTTTTTTTTTTGCGGTACGCGGGCCCCTCACTGATGTCGTGGCCTCTCCCGTTGCGGAGCACAGGCTCCGGACGCGCAGGCTCAGCGGCCATGGCTCACGGGCCCAGCCGCTCCGCGGCACGTGGGATCTTCCCGGACCGGGGCATGAACCCGTGTCCCCTGCATCGGCAGGTGGACTCTCAACCACTGCGCCACCAGGGAAGCCCTCTTCTTTTTCTTAGTGCCAGTTTTAGATCTTCTTTAGAGTTTACTAGATATTTGAAAGGGCATTTGTAAGAAATGCATCATCAATGTACTTTTAGGACAAAGAAAACTAATTTAGAGTGAATGTCAGAAGTGTTACATAGAGGCTTCTAGTAAATCTTGGATGAGTGTATAGATTGTAACGTTAATGTGAAAGATTACCCACGAAAGACTTTTTAATTAAGTTTATGTGTCATTTCTGTTTTTGTTGATCATGTATTCGTCTTCAGAAAGATAATATGATGAGTATGAACCTTAGAAGTGTGGGACCAGGCTTACCATCCTTTTCCCCCACTGACTTCTTGTTCTTCTAATAGGAATATTGCCATTAAGGGTACTGCCTGTTTCCCCTGTCATAACACAGTGTAATAGCAGTCATGCCATCTGAAACAAGTTCAGATATATAGACACTGCAAAGTGCCACATGCTGTAAGCCATGGCTACTGAGTAGTACCTTATAATAATAGTAGTAGTAGTAATAATAATAGCTGTACATGCTTTGCAGTTGTGAATATTTAAATGCTCTGTCCATTTCTCCCCTACTCCCAGCCCAACCCTTATCCTTTTTTTTTTTTTTTTTTTTTTTTTTTTGCGGTACGCGGGCCTCTCACTGCTGTGGCCTCTCCCGTTGCGGAGCACAGGCTCCGGACGCGCAGGCCTAGCGGCCATGGCTCACGGGCTTAGTTGCTCCGCGACATGTGGGATCTTCCCGGACCAGGGCACGAACCCGTGACCCCTGCATCGGCAGGCGGATTCTCAACCACTGCGCCACCAGGGAAGCCCAACCCTTATCCTTTTACTTCGATCTTCACTACAGATTTTCTGAAGTGCTAGAAATGTCTGATAAAAGAATATGGCTCATAATAGGATAAGAACTTATATGTAATGTTTTTATAGGAAACCACAGAATTCAATATTTGTGGTTTGGCTGTTTAAAAATGAGCCATTGGATCAAGGTTTGAATTATTTTTTTCTTCCTTGCTTGCTCACCAGATGTGAAAACCTGCAATGAGGTGGACCTGGAGAATTCTATAGATTGGGAAGTGAAGACAATAACGAGTGCCCTGAAACAGTATTTGAGGTGAGCTCCTCTTGGTAGCGGGGCGGGGGAAGAGCGGACTGTTTGGATGTTTAACACACAGCAAATGCAGACTCTGAACATGCATCTCAAAAGTCAAAGCTTATGAGAAAGGAGAACATTTATGAGGTACCTAAGGATGTCCCAGGAGTGTGGGACATAGTCAGTGAACATCAGTTGGTAGATAAATTGCAACAGAACAGAACTGGAATAGACTTGGGTTTTGAAATAGAGTCTGTTGTGGATGTGAGTTTTTGGAATTAAATGCTGAAACAGTAAGGAAGAAGGCTGTTTATTACATTCATTGAATCTTTTCTTTATGTGGTGGGCTAAAAAAGAAGATTTTTTAGTTTAAGTGTAAACCGTGTAAACTTCAAGGCTTATAATGATGACATATAGATACAGAGCGATTTGAAAAGAAGTTTACTTGATGAGGTTTTTTTTTTTTTTTCTAAAGATAAACTTTGAGTTTTACATTTACTATAGGAAGTATCTAGGATTAGAGTTTGAAAAGCTTCACCATTTTTTTGAGCATTCACCTTTCATGAGAAAAGAAAGGAAATGAATGATCACAAAGCTTGAGGTGGTTAGATGAAGGACAAGTATACGGAGTAAAGGAATGGAAAACAGTCATGACTGTAATTCTTAGGCTATGGGTCCGCTGGGGACTTTGCTTTTTGTCTGGCACACAAATGGCACTGCTCCCCCATCATCAGTTCTTTTTAACCAACACACAGGATTGATTTTCAGGTAAATACTATTTAGGTTCCAACAAGCACATTAGAATCAATTTATATCACATATTTTGTGTTTTAAAAAATGTGTATGTTTTAAAAATTTCAAATTTATACAAGCGGAGAGATGAGTATAATGACTCCTCATGGCCCTATTATCCTGTTCTTCGGTTTTCAACATTTGACACTTCTTGTTTCATTAGTCACTCTACCGCCACTGTTTGGAATAATACTTTAAAGATTTTCTAAAACGTATTGCTGCACTCATAAATACTTGCGTGGATATCTCAAAAAAGATAAGGACTTACAAAAAAGGATGTTATAGAAAAGACAAAAAGAATATAATTATCATACCTAACAAAATGCATACGATCCAGTACTCAATCTGTGTTCCATTTTTATAGATTTTTTTTTCAAAAATATATTTTAATCTTTGTTTTAATTCCTGTAGGATTTCAACAGTGTCAGCACATTTCATTTGGTTGATATGTTTTAAGTCGTTTTTCATTTGGGCAGTCCCCTCCCTCTACCCTGCCCCCCCAGCGTGTAATTTGTTGATGAACCTGAGTCATTTTTCAAAATAGAATTTTCCACATTTTAGATATGGCTGGGGGTATCCTCAGGTTTCTCTGTTATCTGTCATGTTTCCTGTAAGCTAATAGTTAAATCTATAGGCTTTGGTAGACTCAGATTCGGCTTTTGTTTGTTTGTTTATTGCAAGAATACATCATAGCAGTGCTATATTCTTCCTGTTGTGTTATTACCTCAGGAGGCCGATGTCCATTTGGCCCACTTATTAATGAAATTAACATTTATCAGTGGGTTCAGGTGTGTGTTACCTATTTTCAAGTATTTTATTTAAAGAAGATGTTTTTTTAAAATTTTTTAAACATCTTTATTGGAGTATAATTGTTTACAATGGTGTGTTGGTTTCTGCTTTATAACAAAGTGAATCAGTTATACATATACATATGTTCCCATATCTATGCCCTCTTGCATCTCCCTCCCTATCCCCCCCCCCCTCCCTATCCCACCCCTCTAGGTGGTCACAGACCACCTAGCTGATCTTCCTGTGCTTTGAGGTTGCTTCCCACTAGCTATCTATTTTACGTTTGGTAGTGTATATATGTCCATGCCACTCTCTCCCTTTGTCACAGCTTACCCTTCCCCCTCCCCATATCCTCAAGTCCATGCTCTAGTAGGTCTGTGTCTTTATTCCCATCTTACCCCTAGGTACTTCATGACCTTTTTTTTTTTTCTTAGATTCCATATATATGTATTAGCATATGGTATTTGTTTTTCTCTTTCTGACTTACTTCACTGTATGACAGACTCTAGTTCCATCCACCTCACTACAAATAACTCAGTTTTGTTTCTTTTTATGGCTGAGTCATATTCCATTGTATATATGTGCCACATCTTCTTTATCCACTCATCTGTCAGTGGAAACTTAGGTTGCTCCCATGTCCTGGCTATTGTAAATAGAGCTGCGATGAACATTGTGGTACATGACTCTTTTTTTTCCTTTTTGTTTGGTGGTACGTGGGCCTCTCACTGCTGTGGCCTCTCCTGCTGCAGAGCACAGGCTCCGGACGCGCAGGCTCAGCGGCCATGGCTTACGGGCCCAGCCTCTCCGCGGCACGTGGGAATCCTCCTGGACCATGGCACAAACCCGCGTCCCCCACGTCGGCAGGGGGACTCTCAAGCACTGCGCCACCAGGGAAGCCCACATGACTCTTTTTGAATTATGGTTTTCTCAGGGTATATGCCCAGTAGTGGGATTGCTGGGTGATACGGTAGTTCTATTTTTAGTTTTTTAAGGAACCTCCATACTGTTCTTCAGAGTGGCTGTATCAAGTTACATTCCCACCAACAGTGCAAGAGTGTTCCCTTTTCTCCTCACCCTCTCCAGCATTTATTGTTTGTAGATTTTTTGATGATGGCCATTCTGACCGGTGTGAGATGATATCTCATTGTAGTTTTGATTTGCATTTCTCTAATGATTAATGATGTTGAGCATTTTTTCATGTGTTTGTTGGCAATCTGTATATGTTCTTTGAAGAAATGTCTGTTTAGGTCTTCTGCCCAGTTTTGGATTGGGTTGCTTGTTTTTTTGTTATTGAGCCGAATAAGCAGCTTGTAAATTTTGGAGATTAATCCTTTGTCAGTTGCTTCATTTGAAAATATTTTCTCCCATTCTGAGGGTTGTCTTTTGGTCTTGTTTATGGTTTCCTTTGCTGTGCAAAACCTTTTAAGTTTCATGAGGTCTCATTTGTTTATTTTTGTTTTTATTTCAATTTCTCTAGGAGGTGGGTCAAAAAGGATCTTGCTGTGACTTATGTCATAAAGTGTTCTGTCTATGTTTTCCTCTAAGAGTTTGATAGTGTCTGGCCTTACATTTAGGTCTTTAATCCATTTTCAGTTTATTTTTGTGTATGGTGTTAGGGAGTGTTCTAATCTCATACTTTTACAGGTACCTGTCCGGTTTTCCCAGCACCACTTATTGAAGAGGCTGTCTTTTCTCTACTCTATATTCTTGCCTCTTTTATCAAAGATAAGGTGACCATATGTGTGTGGGTTTATCTCTGGGCTTTCTATCCTATTCCATTGATCTATATTTCTGTTTTTGTGCCAGTACCATACTATCTTGATTACTGTAGCTTTGTAGTATAGTCTGAAGTCAGGGAGCCTGATTCCTCCAGCTCCATTTTTTGTTCTCAAGATTGCTTTGGCTATTCAGGGTCTTTTGTGTTTCCATACAAATTGTGAAATTTGTTCTAGTTCTGTGAAAAATGCCAGTGGTAGTTTGATAGGGATTGCATTGAATCTGTAGATTGCTTTGGGTAGTAGAGTCATTTTCACAATGTTGATTCTTCTAATCCAAGAACATGGTATATCTCTCCATCTCTTTGTATCATCTTTAATTTCTTTCATCAGTGTCTTATAATTTTCTGCATACAGGTCTTTTGTCTCCTTAGGTAGGTTTATTCTTAGATATTTTATTCTTTTTGTTGCAGTAGTAAATGGGAGTGTTTTCTTAATTTCACTTTCAGATTTTTCATCATTGGTGTATAAGAATGCCAGAGATTTCTGTGCATTAATTTTGTATCCTGCTACTTTACCAAATTCATTGATTAGCTCTAGTAGTTTTCTGATAGCATCTTTAGGATTCTCTATGTATAGTATCATGTCATCTGCAAACAGTGACAGCTTTACTTCTTTTCCGATTTGGATTCGTTTTATTTCTTTTTCTTCTCTGGCTAAGACTTCCAAAACTATGTTGAATAAGAGTGGTGAGAGTGGGCAACCTTGTCTTATTTCTGATCTTAGTGGAAATGGTTTCAGTTTTTCACCATTGAGGACAATGTTGGCTGTGGGTTTGTCATATATGGCCTTTATTTTGTTGAGGAAAGTTCCCTCTATGCCTACTTTCTGCAGGGTTTTTATCATAAATGGGTGTTGAATTTTGTCAAAAGCTTTTTCTGCGTCTATTGAGATGATCATATGGTTTTTCTCCTTCAATTTGTTAATATGGTGCATCACGTTGATTGATTTGCGTATATTGAAGAATCCTTGCATTCCTGGGATAAACCCCACTTGGTCATCATGTATGATCCTTTTAATGTGCTGTTGGATTCTGTTTGCTAGTATTTTGCTGAGGATTTTTGCATCTATGTTCATCAGTGATATTGGCCTGTAGTTTTCTGTTTTTGTGACATATTTGTCTGGTTTTGGTGTCAGGGTGATGGTGGCCTCATAGAATGTGTTTGGGAGTGTTCCTCCCTCTGCTATATTTTGGAAGAGTTTGAGAAGGATAGGTGTTAGCTCTTCTCTAAATGTTTGAGAGAATTCGCCTGTGAAGCCATCTGGTCCTGGGCTTTTGTTTGTTGGAAGATTTTTAATCACAGTTTTAATTTCAGTGCTTGTGGTTTGTCTGTTCATATTTTCTATTTCTTCCTGGTTCAGTCTTGGAACATTGTGCATTTCTAAGAATTGTCCATTTCTTCCAGGTTGTCCATTTTATTGGCATAGAGTGGCTTGTAGTAATCTCTCATTATCCTTTGTATTTCTGCAGTGTCAGTTGTTACTTCTCCTTTTTCATTTCTAATTCTATTAATTTGAGTCTTCTCCCTTTTTTTCTTGAGGAGTGTGGCTAATGGTTTATCAATTTTGTTTATCTTCTCAAAGAACCAGCTTTTAGTTTTATTGATCTTTGCTGTCATTTCGTTTTCATTTATTTCTGATCTGATCTTTATGATTTCTTTCCTTCTGCTAACTTTGGGGGATTTTTTCTTCTTCTTTCTCTAATTTCTTTAGGTGCAAGGTTAGGTTGTTTATTTGAGATGTTTCCTGTTTTGTTTTTTTTTTTTGCTGTACGCGGGTCTCTCCCTTTGCGGAGCACAGGCTCGGGACGCGCAGGCTCAGCAGCCATGGCTCATGGGCCCAGCTGCTCCATGGCATGTGGGCTCTTCCCAGACTGGGGCACGAACCCATGTCCCCTGCATTGGCAGGCAGACTCTCAACCACTGCGCCACCAGGGAAGCCCCCTGTTTCTTAAGGTAGGATTGTATTGCACTAAACTTCCCTCTTAGAACTGCTTTTGCTGCATCCCATAGGTTTTGGGCCATTGTGTTTTCATTGTCATTTGTTTCTAGGTATTTTTTGATTTCCTCTGATTTCTTCAGTAATCTCTTGGTTATTTAGTAGTGTATTTCTTAGCCTCTGTGTGTTTGTATTTTTTAGAGATTTTTTTTCCTGTAATTAATATCTAGTCTCATAGCATTCTTGTTGGAAAAGATACTTGATAAGATTTCAGTTTTCTTAAATTTACCATGGCTTGATTTATGACCCAAGATATGATCTATCCTGGAGGATGTTCCATGAGCACTTGAGAAGAAAGTGTGTTCTGTTGTTTTTGGATGGAATGTCCTATAAATATCAATTAAGTCCATCTTGTGTAATGTATCATTTAAAGCTTGTGTTTCCTTTTTTATTTTCATTTTGGATGATCTGTCCATTGGTGAAAGTGGGGTGTTAAAGTCCCCTACTATGATTGTGTTACTGTCGATTTTCCCTTTTATGGCTGTTAGCATTTGCCTTATGTACTGAGGTGCTTCTATGTTGGGTGCATAAATATTTACAATTGTTATATCTTCTTCTTGGATTGATCCCTTGATCATTAAGTAGTGTCTTTTTTTGTCTCTTTTAATAGTCTTTATTTTAAAGTCTGTTTTGCTCGATATGAGAATTACTACTCCAGTGTTCTTTTGCTTTTCATTTGCATGGAATATCTTTTTCCATCCCCTCAGTTTCAGTCTGTATGTGTCCCTAGGTCTGAGGTGGGTTTCTTGTAGACAGCATATACACGGGTTTTGTTTTTGGATCCATTCAGCCAGTCTGTGTCTTTTGGTTGGAGCATTTAACCCATTTACATTTAAGGTAATTATCGATATGTATGTTCCTATTACTATTTTCTTAATTGTTTTGGGGTTGTTTTTGTAGGTCTTTTCCTTCTCTTGTGTTTCCTGCCTAGGGAAGTTCATTTAGCATTTGTTGTAAAGCTGGTTTGGTGAGGCTGAGTTTCTCAGCTTTTGCTTGTTTGTAAAGGTTTTAATTTCTCCATCAAATCTGAATGAGATCCTTGCTGGGTAGAGTAATCTTGGTTGTAGGTTTTTCTCCTTCATCACTTTAAATATGTCCTGCCACTCCCTTCTGGCTTGCAGAGTTTCTGCTGAAACATCAGCTGTTAACCTTATGGGGATTCCCTTGTGTGTTATTTGTTGTTTTTCCTTGCTGCTTTTTATTTTAATTAATTAATTAATTAAGTTTTGACTGTGTTGGGTCTTCGTTTCTGTTCGAGGGCTTTCTCCAGTTGTGGCACGCGGGGGCCACTCTTCATCACGGTGTGTGGCCCTCTCATTATTGCGGCCTCTCTTGTTGTGCAGCACAGGCTCCAGACGTGCAGGCTCAGTAGTGTGGCTCACAGGCCTAGTTGCTCCACGGTATGTGGGATCTTCCCACACCAGGGATCTTCCCAGTGTCCCCTGCCTTAGCAGGCAGATTCTCAACCACTGTGCCACCAGGGAAGCCCCCTTGCTGCTTTTAATATGTTTTCTTTGTGTTTAATTTTTGACGTTTGATTAATGAGTATGTGGCGTGTTTCTCCTTGTATTTATCCTGTATGGGACTCTGTGCTTCCTGGAGTTGATTAATTATTTCCTTTCCCATATTAGAGAAGTTTTCAACTATAATCTCTTCAAATATTTTCTCAGTCCCTTTCTTTTTCTCTTCTTCTTCTGGGACCCCTATAATTCGAACGTTGGTGCATTTAATGTTGTCCCGGAGGTCTCTGAGACTGTCCTCAGTTCTTTTCATTCTTTATTCTGCTCTGCAGTAGTTATTTCCAGTATTTTATCTTCCAGGTCACTTATCTGTTCCTGTACCTCAGTTATTTTGCTATTGAGCCCTTCTAGAGTATTTTTAATTTCATTTATTGTGTTGTTCATCGTTGCTTGTTTCCTCTTTAGTTCTTCTAGGTCCTTGTTAAATGTTTCTTGCAGTTTCTCTATTCCTTTTCCAAGATTTTGGATCATGTTTACTATCATTATTCTGAGTTCTTTTTCAGGTAGATTTCCTATTTCCTCTTCATTTGTTAGGGCTGGTGGATTTTTACCTTGCTCCTTCATCTGCTGTGTGTTTTTCTGTCTTCTCATTTTGCTTATCTTACTGTGTTTGGGTTCTCCTTTTTGTAGGCTGCAGGTTCATAGTTCCCGTTGTTTTTGGTGTCTGTCCCCAGTGGCTAAGGTTGTTGGTTCAGTGCGTTGTGTAGGCTTCCTGGTGGAGGGGACTGGTGCTTGTGTTCTGGTGGATGAGGCTGGATCTTGTCTTTCTGGTGGGCAGGTCCACGTCTGATCTCTGTCTTGGGGTGTCTTCGTCTTATTATGATTTTAAGCAGCCTGTCTGCTAATGGTTGGGGTTGTGTTCCTGTCTTGATAGTTGTTTGGCATAGGGTGTCCAACACTGTAACTTGCTGGTCATTGAATGAAGCTGGGTCTTGGTTTTGAGATGGAGACCTCTGGGAGATTTTCGCCATTTGCTATTAGGTGGAGCTGGGAGGTCTCTTGTGGACCAGTGTCTTGAAGTTGGCTCTCCCACCTCAGAGGCACAACATTGACTCCTGGCTGGAACACCAAGAGTCTTTCATCCACATGGCTCAGAATAAAAGGGAGAAAAAGCAGAAAGAAAGAAAGAAAGAAAGAGGATAAAATAAATTAAAATTAAGTAATATAAAAGTTATTAAAATAAAAAATAATTAAGAAAAATAATTTTTATAAAGTAAGAAAAAAAAAGAAAGAGACGGACAGAACCCTAGGACAAATGGTGAAAGCAAAGCTATACAGACAAAATAACACAAAGAAGCATACACATACACACACACAAAAAGGGAAAAAGCGAAAAAAAAAAATATAGTTGCTCCCAAAGCCCACCTCTTCAGTTTGGGCTGATTCGTTGTCTATTCAGATATTCTACAGATGCAGGGTACATCAAGTTGATTGTGGAGCTTTAATCCGCTGCTTCTGAGGCTGCTGGGAGAGATTTCCCCTTCTCTTCTTTGTTTGCACAGCTCCTGGGGTTCACCTTTGGATTTGGCCCCGCCTCTGCGTGTAGGTCGCCTGAGGGTGTCTGTTCTTCACTCAGACAGGACGGGGTTAAAGGAGCAGCTGATTTGGCGGCTCTGGCTCACTCAAGCCAGGGGAAAGGAGGGGTACAGATGTGGGGTGAGCCTGGGGCGGCAGAGGCCGGAGTGACGTTGCAGCAGCTTAAGGCGTGCTGCGTGTTCTCCTGGGGAAGTTGTCCCTGCAGCTGTCCTTGCATCATGGGACCTTGGCAGGGGCGGGCTGCACAGACTCCGGGGAGGGGAGGTGTGGACAGTGACCTGTGCTCGCACACAGGCTTCTTGGTGGCTGCAGCAGCCGCCTTAGCATCTCATGCCCGTCTCTGGGGTCCGCGCCGATTGCCACGGCTCCCGCCCATCTCTGTAGCTCGTTTAGGTGGTGCTCTGAATCCCCTCTCCTCGCGCACCAGGAAACAATGGTCTCTTGCCTCTTCGGCAGGTCCAGACGTTTTCCTGAACTCCCTCCCAGCTAGCCGTGGTGCACTAGCCCACTTGGGGCTTTGTTCACGCAGCCACCGCCAGTCCTCTCCAGGCATCTGACTGAAGCCCGAGCCTCAGCTCCCAGCCGCCGCCTGCCCTGGCGGGTGAGCAGACAAGCCTCTCGGGCTGGTGAGTGCTGGTCAGCACCGATCCTCTGTGCAGGAATCTCCCTGCTTTGCCCTCCACACCCCTGTTACTGCGCTCTCCTCTGTGGCTTCGAAGCTTCCTCCCTCTGCCACCCACAGTCTCCGCCCATGAAGGGGCTTTCTAGTGTGTGGAAACCTTTCCTCCTTCACGGCTCCCTCCCACTGGCGCAGGTCCCATCCCTATTCTTTGTCTCTGTTTTTTCTTTTGCCCTACCCAGGTACATGGGGAGTTTCTTGCCTTTTGGGAGGTCTGAGCGTTCAGTAAGTGTTCTTTCTATAGGAGCAGTTCCACGTGTAGATGTATTTTTGATGTATCTGTGGGGAGGAAGGTGATCTCTGTGTCTTACCCTTCCGCCATCTTCCTCAACTCCCAAAGATGTTTTTAGCCACTGTTTGAGATTTTTTTTCTTAACCTATTAAGTACAGTCAGTTCTCTGTATCCACAGGTTGGTCCCACATTCATGGATTAAACCAACCGTGCGGATGGTGTAGGATGTTTACAGTCCACAGTTGGTTGAATCTGTGGAAACTCAGGCCAGAGTGTAGGACTTGAGCATCTGCAGATTTTGATGTCCAAAGTGGGTCCTGGAACCAATCCCCTGCTTATGCTGAGGGACGACCTTACTATTATCCCTGTTCTAGAAAGGGGTAAAATGAAGGCTAAATCTATGTGCTTATGTTTAGTTTGCCACTGGTAGTGACTAACTGGTTTAGGTGAGGATTATGGTAATATCTCATTAGCCCCAACCCTGGGATTGGAGTGTACGCTTCCTGATGATATTGACATCTTATGTGGTTTGTTCATTGCAGTGTCTCAGCCTCTAGATCTAACTCTGTCACTCAAATACGAGAGCAGAGGTTCTAAACTGCGGATGATTTTGGTTCCCTCCAGCCCTACTCCAGGGCTCTTTGGCAATATTGGGAGACTTTTTTGGTTGGCAGGATCGCTGAAGAGGGGTGCTGCTGGCATCTAATGCGTGGAGACCAGGGATGGACTGCTGAACATCTGCAGTGTGCGAGACGGCCCTCCCCTGTCCCCAGATGTCCAAAATATCAGTAGTGCTGAGGTTGTGAAAGCCTCTATTAGACGGATGAAGGACATAATGGGTGAAGGATATAAAAATAAAATAAATGTCCTCTGTTCATCTGACCAGCAGAGGATGGTGCCTTGCCAGGAGGTAGCTTCAAACCCAGTTTACTGTTTGGTAAACTTATGCCTAGTACAGTTCAAAATGATTTGGTTATTGGTTGGAAGCTAAGGGCAAAAATCCAGTTCTTTTCTAGTAAATTGCATGTTTTTTTTTTTTTTTTTTTTTTTCCTGCTTCACATGATTCTTTCTTCCCTTGTTGGGGGAATTAGTTTAATAAACTAGAGGATCTTTTTCTTCAATACATGTAGTTTCTTTCTAGTTCTTGATACTCTCTGAAGTTAGTTCCTTCTTGTCCCTGGTCTTGTGTTACTTTTTCTGTCTTTTTTTTTTTTTTTCTATTTACATTGCTTCATCCTATTGAATTTCACTTTTTTTTTTGCGTTACGCGGGCCTCTCACTGTTGTGGCCTCTCCCGTTGGCGGAGCACAGTCTCCGGACGCACACGCTCGGTGGCCATGGCTCATGGGCCCAGCCGCTCGGCGGCATGTGGGATCTTCCCCGACCGGGGCACGAACCCGTGTCCCCTGCATCGGCAGGCGGACTCTCAACCACTGCGCCACCAGGGAAGACCATCCTATTGAATTTCACTTCTAAGCAAACGTTGCCTACAGAAGAACATTAGGAGATGCTATTATTGTATAACTTCACTCCTAACAATGTACACAGGCTGCCTGAAGGTGATAAAATGATTATCATCAAATGGCAGATGCCTTGGGAGATTTGAAAGTTAGGTTGCTGTTCTTTTTCCCTATGTTATTTTTAGCAACTGAAGATGCAGTAATTAGGATTTAATTAATAAGTTTTCTGGTGATGCACCAAATAGGAGAAAACTGAGGGTTATTTTACCTTCATTTTGGCTACCTGGTTACGGTCAAGCAAGGGTGTTTCTTTTATCACAAGAGGTAATACAGTGTGGTGGTTTGGAGCGTGGGCTCTGGAGCCAGCCTGCCTGGGTCACTTATGGCACTATGACACGAAGCTGAATATAGCTTTTCTCACCAAAGAAGTTGTTGCTCTTGAATTCTTTTCGCTGCAAATATTGGATCAGAGGTTGGAAACAAAAGAAGGGAAATAGCCAAACTTTCCCATCCCCCACTCCGTCCCCCAGCAAACACTAAACTAAAATAAGGAGCAAAGCCTCCAGGGACTGGGAGATAGAAAAAGATGTGCAGTAGACACATGTATGGCGTCTCCCGTTTTCTTCTTCTGCCTTGAGGCAAAGTTATTGTTCTTTTTTTTTTTTAAACTAAAATGAGGGTTGGATACCAGCCCTCTGGTTGATTTCCCATCTATTCCTACCATAATTTTGATTTCCAGTCATGTGTTCATGTCAGCCTTTTCCCATTGTCAGGGGAGAGATGAGCTCTTTTGAGAGGTTTGTAGTAAAATGATTTTACCTGGAAGAAACTTCTAAGCCTGGAATTGAGAATGGGACTTCTGGGGAAGAAAATGCCATCTTAGTAAATATTATGCTTTATACCCCTAGACAGATCCCAGTGAGAGGTAGCTCATGTTGGGTGAGAAGCCAACAGGTATGATGACTCAATATGATGAATTTTGTATGGGAAACGTGTCATTTTATTACTGCTTCCCCAACATTAACAATACTTAATACTTACTTTTTAATGCTGCATTGCCTGGCTAGACATACAGCAATGATATAAGCAGCAAGTAGAAGATACCTAGATACAAATTCATTTTTATTGGAAAAGAAATGTTCTCTATGGGATTCCTGAGTGTTCTCATTTTTCCCCCTTTCTTTTCGAAACCTTTTAACTTTCCTTCTCTGACAGATTAGCATTTTCCTTCATTGCTACTTCCCTTGTCCGAGCTTTGAAACAAAACCAAAGGTTTCCTTCTGATTGCCTCTTCTTTTTCTTTATTTAGTTTGTGGTGTAATTCATTTTATTTTTCTTCTCTAAATGAGAATGTAGGGGATGAAGGGGAGGGAGAGAGGAAATAAAAGAACAGTTTTTTCTTCACTAGTGCTTTTTAAGTTTTAGTTTCAGCCTCTATAGCTGTCATTTCATGCACATGTGCACGCATGTGTGTGTCCTGCAGCATCAAACACTGTATGGAAAATAAAATGGTGGCTACTAGGGGATGGTAGAGGGATAAGATTGATGGTGTATAAGGGTACAAACTTGTAATGAGTAGTAAATAGACCCTAGAGATCTAAGGTACAGTATAATAAATGTAGACAATAATAGTACACTATAATTATGTAATGTGATCAATATTGATACATCGGTGATATCACAATATATAAATTACCAAAATAACAGGCTGTACACCTTAAACTTATCCAATGTTCCAAGTGAAATTTGTTCAATAAAAAATTGTACATAGGGAACATAATCTGTAAATATGTTTTTCCATCTATTTTGTTAAAGTTTTATTGACGTGTAACTGACGTACAATAAACTGCAAATATTTATAGTATACATTTTGATAAGTTTGATGTGTGTGTACATCTGTGAAGCCATCACCAAAATCAAGCGGCTGAACCCTCCCATCACCCCCAGAGTTGCCTCAAGCCCCTTTGAACTCCCTCTCACTTTTCTCTTCTCATTCCCTCATCCCTGGGCAAACCACTGGTCTGCTTTCTGTCACTATACATTAATTTTCACTTCCTATAATTTCATATAAATGGAGTAACATAGCAAGTACTTTTTAAAATCTGGGTTCTTTCAGTCAGTATAGTTACAGATTCAGCCGTGTTGTAGCAAGGACCGATAGTTCATTCCTTCTTGATGCTAACTAGTGTTCCATTTTATGGATACACCACAAATTTCTGTTTTATCCATTTACCTGTTAATAAATATTTGGGTTGTTTGTAGCTTTTGGCTATTATAAATAAAGCTAGTAAAAACCTTTGTGTACAAATCTTTGAGTGAACATAGGCTTTCATTCCTCTTGGGTACATCCTAAGAGTGTAATGCCTGGATTGTACAATAGGTGTATGTTTAACTTTTGGGGAAATGGACAAACTTTTTTCCAAAGTGGTTGTATTTCATTACATTTCCACTTAGGATGTACAAGAGTTCCATTTCCTTTACATCCTTGCCAAATCTTGATATTTCGGATACAAGTCTTTAGATAATGTGCTTTGCAGATGTTTTCTTCCTGGCTTCCTGGCTTGTATTTTCATTCCCTTAAAAGTGCCTTGCAAAGAGCATTTAAAAATTTTGATGAAGTTGAATTTACTAGTTTTTATGGACTGTACTTTATGGATTGTGCTTTTGCCTAATCCAAAGTCACAAAGATTTTATGTTGTCTTCTAAAAGTTTTATAGTTTTAGGTTTTACACTTACATCTATGATCTATTTTAAGTTAGTTGTTGTGTAAGATATAGAATATGGATCCAAGTTCGGTTTTGAATATGGATGTCCAGTTGTTTCAGTACCATTTGTAGGAAAAACTATCCTTTCTCCACTGAATTGTCTATTGAGATGATCTTACAGTTTTTCTTTTTTAGTTTGCTAGTATGGTGAGTTGCATTATTTTATTTTAATATTAAGGCAGTTACATTTCTGTGATAAACCCAGCTTGGTCATGATGCATTATCCTTTTATTTATCTTGTTGAATTCCAGTTGCTAACGTTTTATTTAGAATAGTTGCATCTATGTTCATGAGTAATATTGGTTTGTAATGTAGTTAATTTACATTAAATCTTATAATGTATTTAATTTTGGTACTAATGTAAATGCTGACACCAAAGAATGAGTTAGAAAATATTCCCTCTTATATTTTCTGGAAGGATTTGCACAGAATTGGTATTATTTCTTTTTTAACTGTTTGGTAGAATTTATCAGTGAGTCATTTGGGCCTAGAGCTTTCTTATTGGCAGGATTTTAAACTACAAATTCATTTTCTCTAATTGATATGGGTTACCTATTTCTCAGGTTACCTGTTTCTTTTGGAGTGAGACTCAGTAGTTTGTGTCTTTTGAGACATTTGTCCATTTCATCTAAACTGTTGAATTTGTGGGCATGAATATTTTCATAATATTTTATTTTCTTTTTAATACTTTAGAACCTGCAGTGATTCTTCAGTCACCTCTATTATTTCTGATTGGTGATTTGTGTTTTCTATCTTTTATTTCCTAATTATTATGGCTAGACTTACCAACTTTATTATTTCAAAGAACCTGTTTTTGGATTTATTTATTTTGTCTGTTTTTGTTTGCTTGTTTTCTGTTTAATTGACTTCTCTGATCTTTGTTTCTGTTTTTCTGCTTATTTTGGGTTTAATTTACTCTCTTTTTGGCTGTTTAAGGTAGAAAGTTTAAGACCTTTCTTTTTTCTAACATAGATACTTAGTGGTATAAATTTACTGCCAAATACTGCTTTACCAACATCCCTTAAATTCTGATATGTTGTATTTTCATTTTTGTTTCTATTCAGAATACTTCCTAATATTCCTTTCTTTGAGGTTTTCTAGATATCTCTGTTATTATTATTTTTGTGTGTGTGGTACGCGGGCCTCTCACTGTTGTGGCCTCTCCCGTTGCGGAGCACAGGCTCTGGACGCGCAGGCTCAGTGGCCATGGCTCACGGGCCCAGCCGCTCCGCGGCATGTGGGATCTTCCCGGACCGGGGCACGAACCCGTGTCCCCTGCATCGGCAGGCAGATTCTCAACCACTGCGCCACCAGGGAAGCCCAGATAGCTCTGTTATTGATTTCTAATTTAATTTTTACTGTAATCAGAGAAGTACCCTGTATAAATTGAACCCTTTTAAATTTATGGAGATTTATTTCATGGTCCAGAATATCTTTATCTTGATAAATGCTTCATATGCACTGGGAAAGAACGTGTCTTCTATTGCTTTTGGATGGCGTTTCATTTAGGTGATGGACGTACCAGTCAGGTGAAGTTGGTTGATAGCTTTGGTCAAATCTTCTCTATCCTAACTGATTTTGTCTACGTGTTCTATCAGTTATTGAGACAGAGAGGTATTTAAGTCTCTGGCCATGTTTGTGGATTTGTCTGTTTCTCCTTGCAGTTCCATCCATTTTTGCTTCCTGGATTTTAAAAATCCTGTTATTAGACCCACTAACATTTAGGATTGTTAAAAAAACAAACAACCATTTAGGATTATTATGTCTTCTTGATGAATTGACCTCTTTATCAATATGAAATGACGTTCTTTATCCCTGGTATTTTTTGGCTTTTGCATATGTTTAAAATATTTTTGTGTGTGTATCTTTGATGTCTTTTTAAAAAATCATTTGCAGGGGAATTTCTGGGCTACGTGATTTAAACCTTTTAAAAGTTTTTATCTTTTATCTTGCCAGATTGCCCTCCAGAAGGGCTGTACAGATTGATAACTTGTCTTAGTGTTCTTTAGGTGTTTATAGAGTCTGGAGATCTGGTCTTTTAAAATTTAAGATATGTATAAATGTTGATTGAACTGTAACATTCTTTTGACCACAGGATAAAAATCTCCCATTTATGTAATCTGTTTGTAGAAAACTAAAATGATATGGGTGTTTTTTAAGTTGTCATCAATTTTATTTCATTTCTCTGTTGTTTCATAGGCATACACCAATATTGGATATCATATTTTTATAATAGAGATGTAAGAGAAGAGGACTGAAGGGACTTCCCTGGTGGTCCAGTGGTTAAGAGTTCACCTTCCAGTGCAGGGGGTGTGGGTTCTATACCTGGTCGGGGAGCTAAGATCCCACATGCCTCATGGCCAAAACAAAACCAAAAACAAAGCAAAGCATAGAACAGAAACAGTATTGTAACAAATTCCATAAAGACTTTAAAAATGGTCCACATCAAAAAAATCTTAAAAAAAAAAAAGAGGACTTGATTACTTTAAATTTGTTTAATCTTTTCCATATTTTTTTTTGTGGCATCTTCAGTTAATATCCTAGAGGTGATTTTCAAAATTATATGTTTATATTTGGTTGGATAGAATATTTGACTTTAAATAAGTTAGTATGTGGAAGGGAGTTTTATACATAAAATCAGATGTTTATAAAGGTACTTTCCAAGATTAAATATGAAATACTATGTGCTTAGATCTGATAGAGATTTGTGGCTGCTTAAGCTTGGACAGTGCATGGTGCAGATAACACTTAAAGGAATCCGTTTGAATGATGTATTGTTTTGGATATGAAAAGTATTTCCTAGGGAAGTTTTGCACATTAAGAAAAGCATGACATATTTAATATCTTTTTATAAAAAATGAATGCAAAAAGAGGTGACCTATTTGTATTTGTTTGGTAATTCTAAGCTGTCCTTTTAATAATACAGGAGTCTTCCAGAGCCGCTGATGACCTATGAATTACACGGAGACTTCATTGTTCCAGCCAGTACGTATTACATCGAGGTGATAGAAACAGTTTTGTGATTGACAGTGTGTACAAACTGAAATTTCCACTTGAAAAATTTATCTTTATGTTATTGTAATCTGTGTTAGAAATGGAAATCACTTGAGGAGGTGTTTGGTTCCCCCCCCCCTTTTAGAAGATGAAAAAAGGGACAATTAATATATTTATTCATTCATTCATTCATTCACTCACAGACATTTATTTATCCCCTACTGTGCACTAGTCACTGGTATATAATGAATGTATAGAGCCATGAAAGGATTTCTGCCCCCAGGAGCCAGTTCTTTAGCAAGTATTGGGACACACACACCTCTCCCTGTACCATAATGTATATAATAATGGCATGAGCACAGTACGATGGGAACCCAGGAGTATTTAACTTGCAGAAGGTTGAGGAGGTGAGCTCATGCTGGAAGCCTACACAATATTGGGTAGAGAGTGAATTCTATGTGATAAAATGTTAAATGAAAAAGGCTTATAGTCGGTAGCATTTTAATTTGTGATTAAATTTTTTTGTGAGTCATACTCATTTCGAGCTTTCTTGTTCTCTCTCTCTGATACACTATCTTACACTCTCTGTTATACACACTCACTTTTTCTATTTGACACTTGGTGTTAAATCATCACAGTCTTCCAAAATATTCTGGAGTTAGATATTTAATAGTTAAGGAAAGGAAGGTGGAGACATGTTAAGTAACTTGCCAGATTTTGGAGATCTTTATTTGAAATTCAAAACCCCAGTTCCCCTGGCTAAAACCTGCAGTATTGGTTTTCACAGGTGCACTGACAGTAGTTGTAACTGTATTTCCATTTCCTTTTATTTTCTTCCCTTGGATGTATTCCATCGTTTAATCTGTTGAAAACTTTAGAGCAATCCCTTTGGGTCCTATGTTACTGCTGCCTGAACATTGCTTTCAATGTATCTTCTTGTGAGGTCCCTGCTGCAGCCAGCATCAAGGTTCCTAGGAGGTTGCAGAAAGAAGGACTAGTTCGGCCCAGTTAGACTCTACATATAAAACAGGCATTTGGAAAAGGCAAAAATATGGTTCTGTTCACTTTTGTTTTCACATGGAAGAGGATTTCTGTTTTCTTTTTAAAGGGAGTTTGTATGATCAAGGAAGTGGGGGGAAAGATTTCTTGGCAAAAACTCAAGCAAATGCTTAGTTGTTTTGATTCTTCCCCATGGCATTTTTGGCAAACCGGGGGAAGAGAAATTAAACTCTCATTGGAGGACAGTTGTTTCATGTTTGCCTCAGAGACTGGAAAAAGCAGAAGAGTGCCAATTTAAATCTAGAATCCTTTGAGAATTGGAGAAAGATAAAGGGATTATGGAATAAAGTTTTCAGTTACCACAAGTTAGTATCATTATCACGCCTTGTAAGCGAATCCAGTGTGTTTGAAATTCTAACATCAATGTATTTTACCAGATGAAGAGGTAGGAACTCACAAGTGTTTACTAAGTCCCTGGTGGTAGGAGGTGAGTTTCAAGAGTTGTTGAGGCGATCTTTCAACACTGTGGGAGAAGACATTGTGCCAGTACGAAGGGTAGCGTCACCTCCTAGACGAGTACCTTGTGTTCTGCTTCCTGACTGTGTTGGGGTCTGACATAGAGTCTTCACGATGATTTGAATAACAAGCCTGTTCCAGAGAAACTCTATAGCTACTGTAATTATTGGCAGGTATTTGCACCCAAGTGGAGTTATGGTTGGCATGGGACCCGTAGTTACCTTATTTAATGGGGTAAAGTACGTTTATTAAATGGGTATATTTTCATGGGCAACATTTCCAGTGCAGACTTTCATTTTTTATTCAGCTCTCTTGTGAGCGCCCTTCTCTCAGGAAAGAGTGTAGGAGCAGGTCCTCTGATCTTTGCACGTTTCCTTTCCAGTGTAGACTAAAATGGTCACAGAAATCAGGTGGCCAAGATTAGCCTCCTCTTGAATAATGTTGGAAACTTGGAATTGCAGTTAAACTATCATTTTCCATTAACGATGGCAGAGATTCCCTTGTTTTGCTGCAGTGTCTTAGCTGAGTTGACTTCTAAAATGATCAAGCATCACCCATCTCTGTTACTGCCCCTCACACCAGCATGGAAACTAAATTTTGGTTCTCTTCAGTCATGTGCAGTAGTTTTCAGTCTGTTCTATGGTGTCCAGATGGTCTTTTCTCCCCTCCCTGCTGTGGGTTCTGAAGGTTTCTCCTGGGTCCCTTCATTTCTTCTCATCAGTTTCTTTCCTGTAGAGTTCCGTTGAGAACCTGTGAGTTAATTTCTGGAGTGTGTGATACAAATGTGAATTTTCTTTCTTTGTTGTCACCACAGAAGGCAAACGTCTTTTGTTTTTCATTCTTAAAAGAAATACCTACTGGTCAATGGTGAATGCATTGAGAAATTAAAAAAAAACCTTTTTTTTGAAAGCGTCCAAATAACCCATTCAGCTGAGGGAGTTAACTTAAAATTGCTAAAAGGAACTGGAGACCCTCTGTCTAGGAAAATCACTCCTGTGTGTCTTCTGTACACACATATTACTGCACTTCTGGTCACCAAATGTGTGGGTTTTCCCCACACCAACCAATTCTGTGATGCCAGCTGCGTGTCCTGCAGTTGGATTCAGGTCTGATTCTGTTTATCTGGAGTTAGCCTCTGATCCCACAAGCTAAGGACTCGTCCTACAAAACTGCCCCCCACCCCATGAAAGACATCAGTTCCAAGTCCCAGGTTATCCCTGGTACTTTTGATTGACCGGCTAGAAATCAGCTTTCTTGTAACCCCTACCTTGGACATGAGAATTTGCTAGAGTGGCCACAGAACTCAGGGAAATGCAAATGTCCGTTTACCAGCTTATGGTATGATAAAGGATATGATAAAGGATACAGATGAACAGTCAGGTACACAGGGCAAGGTCCAGAAGTGTCCTGAGTGCAGGAGTTTTTGTCCCGTGAAGTTGGGGGGTGCCACCCTCCTGGCATATAGATACGTTCACCCACTTGGAAGCTGTCCATACCCTGTGCTAGGGGGATTTTTATGAAGGCTTCATCCTGTAGCCATGATGGATTGTTAGCTCCATTTCTTGCCCCCTCCCCTCTCCAGAGAATGGTGGGTAGATCTGAAAATTCCAAGCTTCTAACCTCTCTTGTGACCAGCCCCCATCTAGAAGCCCACCAAAAGTCACCTCATTAAAACAGAAGATGTTCTTATCAGCCCCCAAATTCCAGGGGACGTAGGAGCTTGGTGTCAGATATTCCAATCACTCAGGAAGTGACAGAGCCCCTAGGAGCTCTGTATCAGAAACTAGAAATACTAGAACAAAAGGCTCTCTGAGCACCCCCAAATACAAGGGTTTTAGGAGCTCAGCGTCAGGAACTGGGTGCAGAGACCAGTATACGTATATTTATTATTATTTCACACCATCCGTCTTGCAGGAGAATATTATGGGCTTTTAGTAAAGAAATGGGTAAGATGAAAATACAGTTTGCTTGGTTTATGCAGGAATCAGAAGGTCATGCCCAGCTGGGGAGGGCTGGTAGGCATTTACCTGGATCTCTTACTGCATGATGTTTATTACCTTTGAGAATGTTGTAGTCCTTGGTGTGTGTCTCAGCCTTTCAGGCTCAGAGTCTGTGATGGATCATATTGGTAAGAGTTAGATCCATGCTTCAGGGCTGGACTCATGTTAAACTTGGTTTGAGAATGACAGCTGGAGCCTGGACGCCTAATATGGCATCACACGAAAAATTTCTGTCCCCCAAACCAGAACACTTGTCTTGCTGTGTTCAGTATGTTTTCTTCCTGTAGTCAAGGTACCTGGGAAGCAAAATCATAATCACAAAGTTCTTTAGTCACTTACGATTAAAAAAGAAAACTATTATAGGATCCAAGGCACTGGCATTTGCTTAGCCGGAATGTTCTATCCTTATTGGTAAACCTTCAGGGGAAACAAGACAAAATCATGTTGTCTTGGTGGGGAGGGACTCAGAAGTCTCGAAATTAAAAGAATCGGATGCTTAATGACATCAAGCTATCTTAGCCTGCTGTAGTCAGTTTCTGGTATTAGATAGTGTCT
Source organism: Kogia breviceps (assembly GCF_026419965.1). Classification (NCBI taxonomy): domain Eukaryota; kingdom Metazoa; phylum Chordata; class Mammalia; order Artiodactyla; family Physeteridae; genus Kogia; species Kogia breviceps. Next base: position 27,641,074 of record NC_081315.1, read on the forward strand.
CCCACAGAAGAACTGGGATGCTTGATGTCTGATAATTGAAGCCCCTTATGCCGTGGGAAGTGCTTGAATGGTTACTGCTAATGCTTTCCTGAAATTACAGTATTACTGACTAATGACGTTTAAATATCAAATTTAAGTTTCCCTGTCTGTGTGTCTTTGATAAGGTCAAGTAAGCTATGCTCCTATCTTTTTCAGTCTCCATTAGCTAGCACAGCAACATAAGCATATAGACATTAAGTGTTGTAGATGCTGATTTGTAGTTTCACAATTAAAAATGCTTTTGCTATTACAGTAAACTCCGGTCCCTGGCATTCATCAGGAATTTAGTGTTATGATTAATTCAGTATCTCAGATTTTTAAAAAGTTATGCTGTGCATTCTTTGTAATTTATATCAATTAAAATACAATGAAATGCACATAGCATAAGCAACTAAGGGTAATTTATCTTAGAAAACTTTTTAAGTACCTTAAAGTTATTATTGTAGCCACATGAAAATGCCCATTAATACAAAGCTTTAATTAATATCAAAATGAAACGAAGATGGAGAAAAAGTTTTACTGTACACAAATTCTTCTTTTTGGAAGAAGAGGGAAAAAGCAGACTTGGGAAAGAATGTGTGTATGATTTCAAATGAGATGGGAGTGAGCTGGTGGGAGAGAGACTCAAAAAAGCAAGTGAAAGGTTTTGATTTTATTTTTAAAACTGATTCTAGTATTTTCCACTTAGAAATGAAGGCCCTTATCCTTAGAAGGTGGGAAGCTATTTTCCTATCTTGTGTTTCTCAATAAGTAATAAATACAAAATATTAAAGTTGGGTTTTCTTTGGAGGAAGAGATTATTAATGACAAGACACACGAGTTAGAAAGTGTTTCAGTGAAGTTTTCAAAAATTTTCAGTCGTTGAATGTACAAAATTCTTACTATAGGCAGTTATCCTTTTCTTCCTTTGGAATTTTTGGCTGTTTTTCAGAGTCCCTGCTTTAATTTCATTAAAAAAATCAAAGCTGTGAGTTGAAAATGCTATTATATTTTTATTGCTTTCATTTTCCTCCAGCTTTGATTTAGTAAGGCATTATCTTGGTTTTAACTCCAGATTAAAAACTTGATTGTAATTTATCACCTAACTCTTTAGATAGCTGTACTTTTATTTTCGAAGACAAATGTAGTCAGTATCAAAGAGTATTTTACATGATTTGATTGTTTGCATTCTGCTTTATCATGTGCCTGTTCATTTCCTAGCCTTTCCCCTCCCTTCCCTTTAGCAACAATGTGTTCTGTGTTGTAAAATCTCATTCCTCCCTCTCAGACACTACTCCTGGAAGTGTAAATTGGAACAAACTTAACTTTACAAACATTGGGAGCAATCTAAATATTCATAAAATTGATGGTGTGCACTCCATTTAAAGACATGGAGAGATGTCCATTATATATATATATATATATTTTTTAAATTAATTTTATTTATTTATTTTTGGCCACGTTGGGTCTTTGTTGCTGCACGTGGGCTTCCTCTAGTTGTGGCGAGCGGGGGCAACTCTTCGTTGCGGTGCGCGGGCTTCTCATTGCGGTGGCTTCTCTTGTTGCGGAGCACGGGCTCTAGGCACGCGGGCTCAGTAGTTGTGGTGCACGAGCTAAGCTGCTCTGTGGCATGTGGGATCTTCCCGGAGAAGAGCTCGAAGCCATGTCCCCTGCATTGGCAGGCGGATTCTTAACCACTGCGCCACCAGGGAAGTCCCTCCATTATGTATTAAATGAAATAGGCTGTTGGAACATCTCATTACAAGAAAGGAGGGAAAACTCTGAAATGATTGAATTTAAAAGTTACTAGGGTAGCCACTATAGAGAGCAGTATGGAGTGTCCTTAAAAATCTAAAAATAGAGATACCATATGATCCAGCAATCCCACTCCTCGGCATATATCTGGGAAAGATGAAAACTCTAATTCGAAAAGATATACGCACCCCAGTGTTCATAGCAGCACTATTTACAATAGCCAAGACATGGAAGCAGCCTAAATGTCCATCAACAGATGAATGAGTAAAGAAGATGTGTGTGTATACACACATACACACACCCAATGGAATATTAGCCATAAAAAAGAATGAAATAATGCCATTTGTAGCAACGTGGATGGACCTAGAGATTATCATACTAAGTGAAGTAAGTCAGAAAGAGAAAGCCAAATACAATATATCACTTATGTGGAATCTAAAAAAATGATACAAATGAACTTATTTACAAGACAGAAGTAGACTCACAGACATTGAAAATAAACTTACAGTTACCAAAAGGGAACGGGGAGGGGGAGATAAATTAGGAGCTTGGGAGTAACAGATACACACTAGTATTTATAAAATAGATAAACAACAAGGACCTACCGTATAGCGTAGGGCATTATATTCAATATCTTGTAATAACAGTGAAAAAGGATCTGAAATAATTTTAAAAATTACTAGCTTATCTTAGGTTGAGATTTACTGTGAGTAACTTTAAGGAACTTTTTGTTGAAACATAACAGAAATGTGCACAAACAATAAATGTAAATAATAAGTGTGCAGCTTAATGAATTTTCAGAGTCAAGATAGCCATGTAATCGGCCCCCAGATCAAGAAATAGAACATTGGGGAAGTCCCTGGCGGTCCAGTGTTTAGGACACTGCGCTTTCACTGCCGAGGGCCCGGGTTCGATCCCTGGCTGGGGAACTAAGATCCCACAAGCCGAGTGGTGCAGCCAAAAAAAAAAACAACCATTGTCAGAAGCCCTTTCTCATACCCACTCGGTCACCATCCACCCCCCATGATATGTGAGCATGCTCCTGACTTCTGACACCACAGGTGAGGGTTGCTGCATTTGACCTTTTTTTGTAAATGGAATCAAACATAATATACCAATGTGTCCGGCTTCTTTTGCTTATCTTGTGAGATTCATTCCTGTTGAGTGAATCATTGGATCGCTCACTCGCATTGCAGTACAATATTCCATGGTATGAATATACCACCACCCTCCTGTTCTGCTCTTGATGGGTACTTGAGTTGCTTCGGTTTTGGACTGTTACCAGGGGTGCTGCTGCCGAGAACATTCTGCTATGTGTCCTTTAGTGAGTGGTCCTATGAGTGACATTTTGGGGTCGTTGGGAATGTGTGTGTTCAACATTAGTAGACACTGCCTAACTAACAGTTCTCCAGAGTGCTTGTACCACTTAATTATTCCCACCCAGTTACTCTATGACAGTTCCAGTTTCTTCGTGTCCTTGCCCAAGCTTAATATTCACTTAAAGCCATCCTGATGGGTGTATAGGAATCCTTTATTGTGGTTTTAATTTCTGTTTTTCTGGTAACTAATGAGGTTTAGTGATTTTTCCATACATTTATTGGTGGTATGGCTGTCCCCTTTCATGAAGTTTCTGCTCCATGCTTTTCCCTGTTTTTCTTTTGGGTTCTCTCTCTCTTTTCTGATTTGTAGGAGTTCTGTGTGGTCTGATTGCTTGGTCTTTCTCAACTATATATGTTTCAGATTTTTAGTGTTTTTTTTTTAAACTGAATTTTTATTTTATGTTTCCTAACATTTTAGCAGAAAAGATATTTAATTTTTACAATAAGAAGGTGAAACTATTATCATTTTGAAAAAAAAAATTCCCCAAGTCAAGCAGAGAAAGATAAATAGTGTATCATCTCACTTATTTGTGGACTCTTAAAAAAAAAAATCCAGGGCTTCCCTGGTGGCGCAGTGGTTGAGAGTCCACCTGCCGATGCAGGGGATGCGGGTTCGTGCCCCGGTCCAGGAAGATCCCACATGCCGCGGAGCGGCCATGGCCGCTGAGCCTGTGCGTTTGGGGCATAGTGAGAGAAGGGGGTCAAATGGTACAGACTTCCAATTATAAGATAAATGAGAAAAAGAAAAAAAAATAAATGAATCATGAGGATGTAATGTACAGCATGATGACTGTAGTTGATAATACTGTATTGTATATTTGAAAGTTGTTAAGACAGTAGATCTTTTTTTAATATAAATTTATTTTATTTATTTATTTTTGGCTGCATTGGGTCTTTGTTGCTACACGTGGACTTCTCACTGCAGTGGCCTCTCCTGCTGCGGAGCATGGGCTCCAGGCGCGCGGGCTTCAGTAGTTGTGGCTCGCAGGCTCAGCAGTTGTGGTGCACAGGCTTAGCTGCTCTGTGGCATTTGGGATCCTCCCGGACCAGGGCTCGAACCCGTGTCCCCTGCATTGGCAGGCGGACTCCTAACTGCTGCGCCACCAGGGAAGTCCCAAGAGAGTTAGATCTTAAAAATTTTCATCACAAGAAAAAAATTTGGTAACTTATTGCGGTGATCATTTTGCAGTGTATCCAAATATTGAATCACTATGTTGTTACACCTGAAACTAATATAATGTTACATGTCAATTGCACCTCAGTTATAAAAACCAAACAAAAAAGCCCCACCAGATTCCCTGTTCTTGATCTGCTTTATCTTTCTTTCCCCTTTCCTTCCCTTTCTCCTGTTTTGAACCATTGGGTCTGAAATCCCACCCTCCCCATCCTCTTTAGCACTTCACTCTTCAACCTCCTTTTCTGTAAAAATTGGTAAATTTAGCCATGGTACCCTTCTCTGTCTTTCGATTCCCCAGTCTCCCGTAACTCCGGATAGCACTAGCTCCTCAGTCTTTGCAGGTTTCTTCTCACTTGACCTTCTGATGACACTGAAGCTCCCTGGTCCTCCTGTCTCTTCCTCCTCCCGTGCTTTGCTTAGCTCCCAGCTGGCATCTCCCCTGTACGTCTTTGGAGCTCTTTTCCCCACCGCGTCCTCTGTTAGCCTCTGAAGTACTCGGGCAGCCTTGGCCACGTGCTGGAGGTCACACCCTTTGGAGAGCGTGGCTGGCCTTCAGCCCTAAAGCCTCTTCGCCTTCCTAGATACCTGCTAGAATACCAGCGCCTGAAATGTCACTTTCTCCATCACTTCCACCACTGTCTTCCTCCTCAAACCCGCTTCGCCTCCTGGGTTCCTGTCTGTCAGCAGAACTGACTGTACCGCCAGGTAACCAGGACGTGAAACGTTGGTCATCTTTGCCTCTTTCCTTTGACCCGTAGCTGGTCTGAGGCTAAGTCCTGTCAATTCTACCTCTTCCGTAGTAGCTCTGACACAAGAGGAACACAAACATCAACAGTGACGTGGACAGCATCAGCAGTGACGGCTAACAGCGGTCCAGTGCCTCTGTGTGCCAGGTACTGGGGCTAAGTGCTTTACAGGTGCAGCCTCACGGAATCTCAGGTGGCCTTCTGAGATAGTGCTATTCACTTCATTTTGCATGTGGGGACCCTGAGGCCCAGCGAGGTTAGGTAACTTGCTCAAGGCCGCTTAGCTATCACTTGGAAGCGGTGATTTCACCATCTGACTGCAAACTATACTTCTTGGCTCTGTTTCCTTATCTGTAGTTTGATCTCTTTCCTCACCCCAATCCCTGCCGCTTCCTGCCTCAATACTTCTTGACCACGTAGCGGTTCCCTCTTAGTTTGCTCTTTTCCCCATTCTAATTCATCCTCTAAAAATGTCAGGTATGTCTTCCCCCCAATTTAACCCTCCTCGTGTTCCTTCCTTGCTTTACTTTCAGTGACTAATTTAGAAGCAACCAGTAAAGACGAGTTCTCTTTTTTGTTTTAACTAATTTTTATTGGAGTCTAGTTGACTTACAGTGCTGTGTTAGTTTCTGCTGTACAGCAAAGTGACCCATTTATACATATATCTACTCTTTTTTAGATTCTTTTCCCATGTAAGTCATTACAGAGTATTGAGAAGAGTTCCCTGTGCTCTACAGTAGGTCCTTGTTAGTTATCTGTTTTATCTATAGCAGTGTGTATGTGTCAATCCCGATCTCCCAATTTATCCCTCCCCCCGCTTCCCCCTTGGTAACCGTAAGTTTGTTTTCTACATCTGTGACTGACTCTATTTCTGTTTTGTAAATAAGTTCATTTGTACCATTTTTTTAGATTCCACCTCTAAGCGATATCGTATATTTGTCTTTCTCTGACTTACTTCACTCAGTATGACAATCTCTAGGTCCATCCGTGTTGCTGCACATGGTATTATTTTGCTCTTTTTTATGGCTGAGCAATATTGGTCTTTACGGTCCGAAGTTTGGCTCTGACCACCTTTATATAAGCTTAAGGAGCTATCTCTGAATAGGCTGTGTATTTTCTCACACTGTTTGCTAAATCCAGAATGTACCTCACACCCCTCAGTTCCACCCTTCCCTGAAACCTCTCCCGTTCTTCAAGCCCTGACTCAAACGTCCTCCCTTATGCGGAAGCTTCCTGAGCATCCCTGCCAGCTCTCTGTGAACTTCCATAGTGATTTGTAACCTTCCTTCCTGCTGTGGTTGCTGTGGTAGACTGAGCACCTAGTTCTTATCGGTCACTTCTTTGACACCCCTGACAACTCTAGCATAATTCTCAATAATAAGCATTTTATTGATTTGTCCCATAATATTCTATCAACACAAAAAAGGGAATTGGGGCACATTGTTAGTAAGCGCCATGGATGATCATTAATACCAAAGTCTAAGGGATAAAGGTAATATAGTCAATATTTGTTCGCTAGAGCTGCCGTGACAAAGTACCACAAACCAGATGGCTTAAAACAGCAGAAATTTATTCTCTCACAATTCTAGAGGTGAGGTCCCAAATCAGGGTGTCAGAAGAGCCATGCTTCCTTGGAAGGATCTAGGGAAGGAGCCTTGCCCCGTCCACCTTCTGGTGTTTCCTGGCAATCTTTGGCATTCCTTGACTTGTAGGCGCATCTCTTCAATCTCTGTCTCCATTGATACATGATACTCTCCCGTATGTCTGCCTTCACGTGGCCATCTTCCCTCTATGTCTTTGTTTTCTTATAAGGATACCAGTCATTGGATTAAAGGACCACCCTGCCCCACTGTGGTCTCATTTTAACTAATGATATCTGCAGTGACCTTATTCCTAATAAGCACTGTCAAGTATGTCTCATTATTCTAATGTTTTGACATCTGGGGCTTGACTGACCCTGGGGAGACTGCCCTTCCTGGGACTAACCAATTGCTAGAGATATTTAACCTGAGCACACTTTCCATGTGCGAACGAACCAATCCAGAGCCCATTTTCCCTCCCCGACCCCATCTTTCGGGTTCTAAAGCTCCAGACCAATATTCTTCTGCCTTAACTGCCTCAGAGCCAGGTACCAGATAATCAGGAACAGTCTCTATACCCCCGAGCCTGCTGAAAAAATTCACACCAACCAATCTTAAGCCTGCTTACTCTGCCTTGCCTGTTCCTTCTCGTGGGTGGATACCGCAGTAAACCCTCTTGCCCATATTTTCCTTTTGCTCATTGCCTCCTGACCTCCCCAGTGCTTCCCCATGTGGTCCTGCACGGCATGCCATGCCTCCTGTTTCTAGGGATCTGTGAGGATAAGCGTCTTCGTTCCTGAGCGTTGTTTCCATGTCTGCATGTCTTACCACACCTGATAAAAACAGATCCCTGGTACATTTAAAAATAGTCACATTCTGAGATACCAGGGTGGAGGGGGGTTTGCAGTTTCAGCATATCATTTTGGGGGATAAAGTTTAGCCCATAAAAGGGAGGAACCTAATCCTGATATTTTATTTGCATTCCAATGTGGGGCAGTGACCCAGTGACTAGACTCATCAGGTAAGCGAGGAGCAGACCTGAGGTGCAGCGTGCCAGAGGGAGAATCTGTAGTCGCCCTCTGTTCTTAAATATCAGCAGAGGGAAAGGCACTAATTGCAGCCCCGCTGAAATTACGTCATAGGGGAGGCATAGAAGATTCATAATAGGGAGAAACGTGGATAGATGGATTTTCTTTTCCTTTGAAAAGTGGCAAAATACATGTAAATTATCTGCTTGAAGATTTAATGGATGAGCTATTGTAATTGTTTTTAGGAATATTTTTGATTCTGAGTTCTCTGCTAACCATTTTTTTCTTTTTCTTTTCTTTCTTTTTTTTTTTCTTAAAAGAAAGCGGCAGCCCAGAATCTCGTGTTAACGCTATCCATTTCTTGGTACACAAACTGCCGGAGAAAAATAAAGAGATGTTGGATATTTTGGTGAAACACTTAACTAAGTAAGCCTCTTTTTCTTCCTAACTTGCTTTATTTTGCTCTGGGCACCGTGCGGTGGTGTCGGATATGTAACACTTGGAGCTGGGGCTGTTTACACAATACCAGGGACCACACCTGCGAGGGCAGGCTGGACACTTGCCTTACGATGTGTGTTTTGGACAAGAGTGATGAAATATAATGCTTTCATGAAGTCTTATAATTATTTGCTTAACGTCACTGCCAGCAACTCAGGGTTTGATTTGAAGTAAGAAAAGAGAATCTTATACATTTCCCTGCATACAGATTCTGGAAATGTGATTATAAGCCTGTTAGCAAATTTAGCTTGGTTTCACACCTACCTAACTCTGAGTCTGAACATGTCCTTCAAGTTTGTTTAATCCAATAATACGTAGTTATTTCATAGGATCCAGTTTATTCCTTTCACTCCCTCTTTACAAAGCAAGCAAAATCTAATAATTCAGTGGAAAAATTAGCTCTTTCTTCATATATAAAGGACTCCTAGATCACTGTAATTGTAAAATTTTAGAGGTGAGAGGAAGCTGAGGAATGCTACGTTTTACAACCCATATTTCACATGAAAAAGAAACCGAAGGCCAGAGGATAGTGTGAGTTTCCAAGGGTCCTACTGCTAGTAAAGCTGTTCGTTCATTTGGACAGCAGATATTGGTTGAATGCCTTCTTAAGGTGCTAGCTGATGCAAAGCTACATAGTTGAACAAGATAGACAAAGTCCCTACTTTCATGAAGTCCCTTCTTTCTAAGACAGAAAAGATAATAAACATTAAAAATTAAAATATAAAATAATTTCAGGTGATAAATGGTAAAAAGACCAAGTAGAGTGAGGGATAAAGAATATATGTTGGGTGTTGGACTATAAAGTGGGTTGTTATGGAACTTCGTTTCTGAGGATGAGACCTTTTGAGTTGAGACCCGAATTAGGTTGCAGGGCTGCTGAGAACAGTTGTCCAGGTTGTTCACTGCACAATGGTACTGGGCCAGAGGGATGAGTGTGGGTGTTCTGATCAAGCTCTGTGTGCTTGTGAAGGTGATTCTTACAAAGGTGCCATGTGTTCTAGTAGTCCCTGGAAGCAAGGGTATGATGACCTGGGGAAAGAAGCAATGTTCTAAGTAGAAAGGAACAGTAAATGAAGGCGTTCAGAGACACAAGCTTAGCATATACATAGAATTATTAAGAAAGGTGCTGTGGTTAAGCAGAGCATCAAAGAAAGGCAAGTAGGAAGGTAGGGAGGGACCCCATCACATGGGGCCTTGCCAGATGCGGTGACCTCAGTGGCAGACGCTGAGGACAGTTGAGTCTGGCTCCTTGTTTTTAGGGAAATACCGAGTTGCAAAATACTCTACATGCCACAGTTACTGCCCCTTCTTTTAACCAGAGACCTTTCTTCCCCCCCCTCATCTTATTAGTGTTTCAAATCACTCCAAGCAGAACCTCATGACCGTGGCAAATTTAGGAGTGGTGTTTGGACCAACTCTGATGAGGCCACAGGAAGAAACTGTTGCTGCCATCATGGATTTGAAGTTTCAGAATATTGTTGTGGAAATTTTAATTGAAAACCATGAAAAGGTAAAAGTGCTTTTTTTTTAATTTTTTTTTTTCCCCAGAAGGGAATTCCTGTTTTGGGCTCGTCCCTGTGTGAGGTACAACTGTCGTCTTAGATTTCCCTTCTCTCTCTTTTTATTTAATGATTTTGTTATCATGATGGTGAGCCTGGTTCTGAGAAGTCCTCATGGAGCTTCTGTCTTTGGATGGAGTTCCACAAATCTGAAGCTTACCCGGTCTTCTGTTATCTCACTGGTTTAAGGAAGCAGCGTTTAATCCAGATGCAAACGAATGTGGGCAGTGTCATTGTGGACTGTTTATGTTTTTTGCTGTGTTCCTATCCTTGGGTTTCTCACTGAAATTCTGTTTACTGTAACACAGGGAAAACATTTTTTGTCAATCTGTATCACACTCTCCCCAGAAAAACACACACAACTGTCCCTCTCCCTGCAATTGTGCTAACAATTTCAGGGGATTCACAGCATCCTCAAACCCGGGGCCTCCAGGTTGAGAATCTCTGGTTTAAAATGAATACTCTCTTAGGTAACATATCCTGTTGTTTGTTTCTCTGTATTCAAGGGAATACATGATTTTTCAAAATACAGTAGACTCTTCCAAGAACTTTAGATTTTTTTCCCCCCTTTATTCTGTTCATATAGATCAGGACCTTGCAAATAACTTTCCTCACTTTTAAGATAGGGAATTGGAAAACTGTTGAAATCCTTGGTCAACAACTTTAATGGTTTATAAATTTTCTAAAATATTGAGGTTGCGTCATATGCCAAGCTTGTATTACGTGCTGGGAGGTGAAGATAAACATTACAGTCCCTGATGGAAAGCGGGTCACGATCTAGGGGGTTGAGCCCTGTTTTGGGACTTGTGTCCCACAGCACACATCCCTGCCTAACATATTATGTAATTGACTTATTTTTCTAGTTGTTATCTATCTCTTTCTTCTAGATCTTTGAGGGCAAAGATCTTTTTGCATACTTAGAATAATACCTGGTATTCCTTAGGCGCTTGGTTAGTATTTATTTGGTGAATTAATGGATTCAATGAAATTTCTGGGGGTCAGGGGAGTGGGAAAGAGACAGATGAAGAGAGGTGTAGTCCCTTTGCACAAGTGTTGCGAGAACATTTCTTGGATTCTTGTTGCGTTTGCCGTTGGCTAGAGCAATTCTAGCTGGGTGCAAATATCAGTTCCCACTGAAAAGCTAGGCTTGAAACCTGGTTAGAGATTTGATTTATCAGTATGGTAAAAGCAGCTTGTTTTGTGGGTGTCAGACATTGGTGGCGTTTTTGGTTTTGTTTTTTGGTAGCTAGTGGTGCACTCATGCCTCCTTTTACGGCCCCGTCAAACTGTCATTAATGTGTACAGTGAACTATCCAGACAGCTTCAGGGCATGATGGCTACTATTCATTTTGAGAAAAAGAAATAATTAGACTATAAGCTTTGAGACAATGTTTAGGAGTGCAACTGTCATTAGATTAAATCCCAATTAAGAGAACTTTTATCCAATTTATTTGTGAAAATGCTGGTTCTGGGTCTTGCTCTTGGATAAAAGGCTCTCCATCTAATGCTGTAGCTTCCTATTTTCTTCTCTTATTTGAAGCTGGGAAGATAAGTACACGATTTTTTTATGCTGGGAAATAGAGAGGGCTGCTTTCACCTTGTTAACCAATCTTACAGGAATTCCAAGTGGCATTGGCGAGCCAATTATAATATTTAACAGCAGATGGAACTGGACCCACTCTCGGAGATGGAGCTTTCTAGAATGAAGTAGAGGGCTTTCGGTTCTCCCTGTCTCCCTTTCGGTGGCCAGGCTAGATAGTGCTGTGAACGCACAACCAATACTGATTGCAGTCCTGAGGTTTCCTACCAAGAGGAGGTGAGATACTGACTTTCAGATTCTTCATTGAGTTGTGTGAGTTTAGCTTTGGAAGCAGAGGGTTGCTTGGGGCTGCGTAGGGGCATTTAGCTTGGATTAGTGAACATTTTTGAGAACTTAATATCCCTATTACCTCTTTTCTCCCCCCTTCGATTTCATCCTTGTCCACTTTCACTCTCACTCCCAGCCCATTATTCCTGCTCAAGTGGTCTTCACTTCGGAGTCCAGGCTCTGCTATGAGGAAGAGTATTTCTGCTAACAAGGGTGATTGTGTAGAAACACTTGGTAGGGATGTCTGGCCCCTGCTGAGCCATACGTTTCCTTGACAACTGATCCACATACACCACCCAAAGGAGCTGATGTTTGACTTGAATGTAGTGAGGGAGAGATATGGCTCCTCTTAATGTTTGAGAACAAAGAGAAAAAGAGAGGAAGGAAGGATAGCAAACGTTAAAAAGAATAGTCTCGTGAGGAAGGAAAAAAAATTATAATTAAAAAAAGGAGGGGAAACTAGCAATGAAATGAAACTGGCGTAGGTGGTGTCTATGGAGGAGAAGGAATTGCGGGGGCGGGGGTTAAAGACAGTAGAAGGAAAATGTTTTCTTTTCCTCAGTTACTTATTTTTCTTCCCTAGGAATGTGAAAAATGTTAACTCTGACTAGGAAAGTCACTAAGTCAGAAAAGGAAACTTTCAACATATAATTAAAGCAAGAAAGCTCCAGATTAATTTTGGAGTTAGAAAAAGACCCTTAGTTAATCAGCTTTGGAGATCACATTTTATCCAAGCCTCTTTGTTGTTTTCATAAAATCCATATGTACTTTATAGGAAACTTAATCCATACGTTTTGGCTTCATTTCCACTCAGTACATTAAGATGTTGTTTTAAAAGAAGTGTTTGCGGGCCAAAAAAATTATCAAGGTCTTTCTTCCCTTGCAAACCAGAAAATTGCATTTCCCAGCTGGAAAGGGTACTGTGAAATTCCCAAGGATTTTCAAATTGGGGTTGTGCCTCAGAATGTGTGAGTTCTGCATATGTTTTGTTCTTAAAGTATACAGTTGTCCCTCGGTATCTGGGGGGGATTGGTTCCAGGACCCCCCTGTGGATACCAAAATCCACGGATGCTCAAGTCCTTTACGTAAAATGGCAGAGTATTTACATATAACCTGTGCACATTCTCCCATATACTTTGTCATCCCTAGGTTACCTACAGTACCTGACAACAATGTAAATGCTATGTAAGTAGTTGCCAGCATGCAGCAAATGCAAGTTCTGCTTTTTGGAACTTTCTGGAACCTTTTTTTCCAAATATTTTCGATCTGCTGTTGATTACATCCACTAATGGGGAACCCACGGAGGACAGACTGTACTTGCTATGGATTAATTCAGTACATCTGTCATGAGTGCCTGCTCTGAGTCAGACATGGTGTGAGATTTGGGAGAAGTGAAGACAGTCCTGTAGGGAAAAGAAGAAATGGTGGAGAGTAAGCGCTCTCAGACAGATAAAGACAGAGAAAGCTGCCGAGACTTCCGAGGAGAGTTTATGTCCAACTGTGGGGAATCTGGCAAGTTTCCTGAAGAGGTGATTTGAGTAGGTGTTAGAGTGGAGTTTGAACAGGTGGGGGTGTTTTAAGGGGACACTTCAGGTGTAGGGCGTCATGTCATCAGAGAAACAGAGCAGGTGTGTGTTCTGGGAACCCGGGGCTCCTGTTGGAACAGGGGCAGGTGGCACGCGATGAGATTGGAAGGAGATCTGGGCCAGCTGCGGGGAGTTTCAGACGGCCACCTCAGGACTTTGGATCTAATTTTAGAGGTATCAGGGCCTCTCGTGGTTTTTAAGATTAAGCCTCTCGTGCTTAATCTGGCAGCCGGGTTGGCAATAGAAAGTAGGGGAAAAAAAGACCAGGTGAGAGGTCCCATGGCCTGGTCGTGAGAATGGTGAGTTACAGGTGGAGAGCATCAGTTTGTGAGGTGGGACAGACACAGTCCAGGCACTGCATTTGTATCTCAGAAGAAGGTGTTATAAATGATGCTGAATATCCCATCCTGGGAGAATATCGGTGTTATTAATGGAAGGAGGGAAAAAACGGGTTTGGGGCAGAAGATGAGTTCCGTTTATAACGTGCAGAATTTTGGTTGTTGTCTGGATATCCAGCAAGATAAGCCCAGCGGACAGTTGGAGATGTGGGGCTCAACCTGGGGAGAGGGTTTAGTGGGAGAAAGTGTACCATATGGTGTAAAGACATGAGATAGTTGTGAGCAAGAATTCCTTGGTGTGTCTGTTATATACGGTGTTTATCTCACGTGACGTGTGTGTGTGTGTGTGTAATGCCCATTGCGTATATATATGTAATGGTATCCTTATATGTGTACAGAATTAATATTACATATCTTATCCGCATATGAGAAAAACCGAAGGGTGAAAGATCCTGTGCTCGCGGCCACACAGCTAGTGAGTGGGAGCGCCTGGGTTTGCACTAAGGTTTGTTCGACCCCAAAGCCTTTGCTTTTCATTACTCAGAGAAGAGAAGAACAATATCTTTGAGAAATCATGAGACTTTACTCTTAGTGAGAAAAGAGGAGCCAGAAGAAGCCCAGACGAGCTCAGTGTCGGCGTGGTCAAGGGGTGTTGTCAGTGATGCCGGGAGATGGGCAAGTATGAGGACTAGTGGAAGGCGTGTTCTCTCCACGGGTGAGATGTCTGTTGAGAGCAACTTGTAAGGCCTTAAACGTGTGAGTGTTCAGGAGTGGATGATAGTAAGTCTGGATCTACTTCCAGTTTTTCCCATGTGACAGAAGAACAGATGGGAGAAGTCAGAGCAGACGTGACAGGGAAAGCAAGGATGATGGAGGACCCGTACACCTGCGTCGTCCACGGCCTGCTCATTATTCTCGTATTCTGATCACCTGTTAGCTCACAGCTGGGGTGGGGGCCGCCTTCAGAGGAACTTCGTTAAACAGGTGTGTAAAGAACCCTGTCGAGTTACAGGTTCTGTTTTTTTTTTTTTTTTTTTTAATTAATTAATTTTTGCGGTGTTGGGTCTTCGTTTCCGTGCGAGGGCTTTCTCTAGTTGTGGCGAGCGGGGGCCACTCTTCATCGCGGTGCGCGGGCCTCTCACTGTCGCGGCCTCTCCTGTTGCGGAGCACGGGCTCCAGACGCGCAGGCTCAGTAGTTGTGGCTCACGGGCCCAGCCGCTCCGCGGCACGTGGGATCTTCCCGGACCGGGGCTCGAACCCGCGTCCCCTGCATCGGCAGGCGGATTCTCAACCACTGCGCCACCAGGGAAGCCCCAGGATCTGTTTAAATTGAGCCTATTCTGCTATTTTATACATTTTCAATGTCATAAAAGAAATGTATATTTATAATGTGACTCAGCCTTTTCTCTGCCCTGCCTCAGTCCCTCAGGGCCCTTGAAGATTCAGAAGAGCCTTTGAGAATCATCAAAAAAAAAAAAAAAAATCCATATCAGGGTAGTTCTCTTTTCATATCTGCCTTGTTTTATGTTAATGTTTAAACCGGCAGTTTATATAAAGTAAGGTACATAATGTTATTCTCAACCAAATCACTTTACAAAATACATGCCATAATGTAGTTATAATCCAGGTTATATTTATCTTGTTAAGGATCTTCGTTGGATTTTCAGTGGGATAGGTTGCTCTCATGGTCACTGATTCTCTGAGGGTCAGTAGGTTATGAAGTTTTTTGTTGTTGTTTTTTTTTTTTCCCTAGTATTAGCCTTTATGTAGTACAGTTTCTGTGAACCACAAGGTGCTAAGAGTTTGTTTTCATAAAACTTTTCCTTGGTGAGGATTCCTATAAGTTTGCTAAAAGAAGCATATTCACCTTTGAAGTGAGCTCTGTGTCAGTCTGTCTCGTTTTTCCCGGTGAGAAAACGGAGGCCGTTCGGGATGGTCACGCTTTGTTGGAAAAGGCTGGCCGTGTTCTCGTTCACGAGTTTCTTCAGTAGACTGTGCTTTATCCGTCTTTGTAACATAGGTTGCAGAGTTCTTGAATAGGCTGTGTCCTCCAGTCATAGAGGAACCTAGAAACAGTAGGGGTGAGAAGGACATACACATTTCCTCTCAGGTGTCCAGCATAATCTCCAGAATATTAAATGACACGCACATGGACAAGGATATCCAGTGGTGCAGTGCATAACTTTTGTTAGCCTTGGGACTGACTTTCTGACCTGCATCCTCCTGTCTTTGCTGAAAGCTAGAAGAACGTGTCTCTGCTCCCAGGTTCATGGTGGGATGGATTCTCTGTTCAGGTCCTCACCTGCAGTCCACATGTGGTCTGTTTCTGGGTACAGGGCAGCCCGTTCCTCCTTTCCTGAAGCTTCAGAAACCGCACCCAGCCTGGCTCTCTCCTGCGGGTTGATCTCTGTCATCCTTTAACGCCAGTGAGGCCCAAGTGAGTAGCATGCAAACCATTTTTCACTGAGCGCGAGGAACCTTCCAGTCTCAGGGCATGCTTGTCATTTAATGGGGAAAAGAATTCTTTTAAAAAAAGAATCCAGCCTGAACTGCATCTTGATTGAGCTTTGCTGGCCCTGGGTTGCTAGGCAGCAGCAGTTTTCATGTGACAGGAAAAGAAACGTCTTAAGCACCAGCAACAACAATAAAACTCTCAAGTTTCTAAAAGTTGGTATCTGCCTGAGTCATGACCACTCAGCCTAGAGGTCAAATCCTGCAGCAAGAATATTTGACAAATTTTCAAAGGTTTTTTTTTTTTTTTTTTCTTTTCCCCTTGCAGTTTTCATAAATGTTGTCCTCCTTGGCATAGCCATGAAAACGTACTTCACTGTTACTTTTTTTTTTTTTTTTTTCCCTGAACAGGGCTGTGCGTTTTCTGGTGTGTTTAGAAAGAAGCTTTAAAAGCACAGAAAACTTTGTCTTTCTCCTTCCTTTAAGGAGAGTTGGAAAATAATAATGACATTGTCTTCTGCTCTTTTCATTTAGCTCCGGCATGGGATGTCTCTCTGCTGTGTGCTGTGCTGTAGCTCTGGAGATGGTAGATAATATTTTCCCATGGGACTAGAGTGGTTTGATGCAAGCAAATTCTGTAACATTTTCATGTCCAGTAGAGACAAGGCACGGGGACGGCCTCAGGAAGATCGAAGAGCTATGGTGTAGAAAGCGGGGCGGGGAGGTTTATTCTCTGTTGTCTAAGAAAGCATACTCGGTCCAAGTGAACAGAACTTGCTGGGAGGTGAGTTTTTGATTCAACACAAGGCAGAACTCCATAATATTTGTGATAATGAGGCTGTGTTCCTAGTAGAGATGGGTCTGAGGAGTTGGAGGAAAGCTGGCAGATGGCTGAGGTCTGGCCCATTCTGAAAGTCTCGGCCAGAGACCTTGGAGACGCAGAGCTGCAAAGACAGGTCCTCTGAGCTTGTCTCAGTGCTTGGCACTTGACACTGAATCAGTGTTAGTAGAATTCACAATGGCGAGGAGGAATCAATTTTATGTTGTTTATATTCCCAGCAATACCCAGAGTCCTTGAAAGGGAAAACAAGGATGTATGTGTGAGGGGTGGGCGTGGTGTGGTGTGGTGTGTGTGGGCCTTAGGGAAGCAACCTTGACTTTCCTTAGGGGACAGCAGAGTGTGGGGGTGCTTATGGGCTTGGCTTTTGCATGGACAAAGTACCCCCTTTTAACTTTTCTTTGTAAAATAAAGAAACTGGCTTTCAGAGCTGTCTCTTCCATATCTCTCAAGACAAAGTTGAGAACAGTAATAATTTCAGTAGCCAGCAGACGGATGATTTTTGTTTTAAACATCTTTATTGGAGTATAACTGTTTTACAATAGTGTGTTAGTTTTTCCTTTACAACAAAGTGAATCAGTTATACATATACATGTGTTCCCATATCTCTTCCCTCTTGCGTCACCCTCTCTCCCACCCTCCCTATCCCACCCCTCTAGGTGGTCACAAAGCACAGAGGTGAACTCCCTGTGCTATGCGGCAGCTTCCCACTAGCTCTCTAATTTACATTTGGTAGTGTATATATGTCCCTGCCACTCTCTCACTTCATCACAGCTTACCCTTCCCCCTCCCCGTATCCTCAAGTCCATGCTCTAGTAAGTCTGTGTTTTATTCCCGTCCTACCACTAATCTCTTCATGACATTTTTTTTTCTTAGATTCCATATATATGTGTTAGCATATGGTATTTGTTTTTCTCCTTCTGACTTACTTCACTCTGTATGACAGACTCTAGGTCCATCCACCTCATTACAAATAACTCAGTTTCATTTCTTTTTATGGCTGAGTAATATTCCATTGTATGTATGTGCCACATCTTCTTTATCCATTCATCTGTCGATGGACACTTAGGTTGCTTCCATGTCCTGGTTGTCGTAAATAGAGCTGCAATGAACATTTTGGTACGTGACTCTATTTGAATTATGGTTTTCTCAGGGTATATGCCCAGTAGTGGGATTGCTGGGTCGTATGGTAGTTCCATTTTTAGTTTTTTTTTTTTTTTTTTTTGCGGTATGCGGGCCTCTCACTGCTGTGGCCTCTCCCGTTGCGGAGCACAGGCTCCGGACGCGCAGGCCTAGCGGCCATGGCTCACGGGCTTAGTTGCTCCGCAGCATGTGGGATCTTCCTGGACCAGGGCACGAACCCGTGTCCCCTGCATCGGCAGGTGGATTCTCAACCACTGCGCCACCAGGGAAGCCCCCATTTTTAGTTTTTTAAGGAACCTCCATACTGTTCTCCAGAGTGGCTGTATTAATTTACATTCCCACCAGCAGTGCAAGAGGGTTCCCTTTTCTCCACACCCTCTCCAGCATTTATTGTTTCTAGAGTTTTGATGATGGCCAATCCAGCAGACGGATGATTATGTGCTGGTACCTAGGCTCTGCTCCTCCTGTGACATTTTATTGAAATAATGTGTGGACAGTATGACAGAAAGTAGCAGAGCCAGCTCAAAAGTATAATTCCTTGGGTTGGAATCTCAGCTCCACCAAGTTGTGTGACTTTGGTGACCCGGGCCCCCCACTTAACCTCATCATCAGATTCCTCATGTGTGAAAGAGGGGAAGCTAACGTAGCTATCCAGCAGAGACCTGTGGTGAGGATGGGGTGAGCTGTTTTACAGACGAGGAAAATGAGGCTCAGTGAATCGCTCACGTGGCCAGGCTGGGGTTTGACCTCCGTCTGTCTGCCTCCAGAGCCTACTCCTGACATCTACACTGTAGCTGTGCGATAATGTGTCTGTAAATATGCACATTTCATATCAAACAACTGTAATGACTTATTTGTGGTTTTCAAAAGACTTTGTATTTTTTTTAGAACAGTTTTAGATTTATAACAGAATTGAGAGGAAGGTGCAAAGATTTCCAGTACCACCCCCTTCGCCCCCATGCGTGCAGAGCCTCCTCCATCTGTTACATCCGAGGGACCCACCCTGGCACGTCATTATCGCCAGAGTTTCCTTAGGGTTCGCTCTTGGTGTTGTACCTTCTTGGGTTGGGCCAAAGGCGTGATGACACGTATTCATCACGATCATCAGTGTGTTTTCACGGTTCTGAAAATCCTGTGCTCAGTCTCCTCCCACCTGAGCCCTCCCCACCCGCCAGCCTGGCCATCACTGATCTTTTTCCTGTCTTTACAGCGTTGCCTTTTCCAGGTGTCACATAGTTGGACTGATACAGTGTGAGCCTCTTCAGATTGGCTTCTTTCACTGAGTACTGTGCATCTAAGGTTCCCCCATGTCTTTTCATGGCTTGGTAGCTCATTTCTTTTCAGCGCTGACTTGTTTGTATTTTGAGAGAACCAGGATGATTGTTATGTAAATGACTGTTACACCTAGTGGGTGAGGACGGGAAAGCAAACTCCTCTCACCTGGCCTTCTTCCCGCTGCTCAGGTGGCTTTCCTGTGACATACAGCCCACTCTTTTTTTTTTTAACATCTTTATTGGGGTATAACTGCTTTACAGTGGTGTGTTAATTTCTGCTTTACAACAGAGTGAATCAGTTATACATATACATGTGTCCCCATATCTCCTCCCTGTTGCGTCTCCCTCCCTCCCACCCTCCCTATCCCACCCCTCTAGGTGGTCACAGACCACCGAGCTGACCTCCCTGTGCCATGCGGCTGCTTCCCACTAGCTCTCTATTTTACATTTGGTAGTGTATATAAGTCCATGCCACTCTCTCACTTTGTCACAGCTTACCCTTCCCCCTCCCCATATCCTCAAGTCCATGCTCTAGTAGGTCTGTGTTTTATTCCCGTCCTACCCCTAGTCTCTTCATGACATTTTTTTCCTCTTAGATTCCATACATATGTATTAGCATACAGTATTTGTTTTTCTCTTTCTGACTTACTTCACTCTGCATGACAGTCTCTAGGTCCATCCACCTCACTACAAATATCTCAGTTTCATTCCTTTTTATGGCTGAGTAATATTCCATTGTATATATGTGCCCCATCTGAGATGCATTCTTTCTAGGCTCGGCAGGCAGGGTCAAGGCCTCTCAGCCTCACCGTTGATGAAAGCTCTAGCTAAGCCCTGGTGGTCCTCCTCATCTTCATGACCATCAGCATCATTAATATAGGATAACCGTCTGCCTGATACCTATCAGGTGCTCACACTGTGTCCTACATCGTGATCTCGTTTAGTACCTGCTCAATGACTCTGTATGTCTAACGTCTCAGGTAGACGTTATCATCCGTATTTTACAATTTGGAAAATGGGGTTTAGGGTGAAATTCGCCCACGGTCACACAGCTGGGAAATGGCGACTCTGGGATTGGAACCCAGGACTTTCCGGCTCAGGGGTTGGAGCTGTCAAGCCTTCCACTCTACTGCTGCTTCTTCCATTCTAAATGGCTTTCAGTGGAAGGCTTTGTGTCCAGGCTTGCTATCTAATGGGCAGGGCTGCAGTATTCTGATGCTCAGGAACAGCAGATCTGGAATATATGTAGATTGAACTGCATCACTAAAAACAATATTTTGATGTCTCCCATCTATTTTCAGATTACACCAAATAGTATAAGTGGGAAACATAAATATGGAGAATCAGTTCAATAATATGTAAAGAACTGATTTTTCAAGACTATAAACCAGAGTATTGAGAATAAGCTACATGTGTTTAGCAAAACCTTTAGAATTAAAAATGGTAAGTTTGTATTCTATAGTATGTGTATTGTTGAAGCCTATACCATGGTAATATAGCCATTTGCATCAGACTAGGATACGTGCAGAGAAAAGTGTTTTTTTCTCCTCCTTTCTCCGAGAAAGATCTCCTGCTGCTTTGTAGACAGGGCTGGGAAAAGGGTATTTTTCTAGACCGTCCCCCCTCATCTGTAGTGTCCTGTAAGTCATTTAGTACAGATATGTCTTAGCGGACAGCCCAGCCCCCAGCTGCTTGCTGTGGGGATAGACCCCTCCAGCACATTTGTGTGATTTGGTGCCCCCTGATTTAGGTCTGCTGATTTAGGCCAGCTGCATGCAGAAGAGCAGACCCACTGGAATCTGGGCTGAGTGAGATTCTGTCTTCTAGAGATTTGGAGTTGGGATGTGGGGAAACGCAGCCCGTTACTATGAGGTGGCTTTTGGCTTTTGGGCTTGGGGCGGAAGAACCCCTGTGATGTGCTTGTTGGTTGACTCTTGATGGCCTCAAGCTCCTCATTCAGGGAAGTGTTGCATTCCAGCTCTTTCTACTTTCTGCTACTCCTTTTAATAAATCCCTGTTTAATTATGTCAGCTTGGTAATGTTTTGGTTGCAACCAAGCCGTGTTTGGATAGTGTGAGAAAATGCACAGTGCAGGATTCCTGCCAGTTTGATAAATTCACAGATAGTTTATTCATTAGCTTTGATTTTGGCTCAGTTTATGTTTCGGTGACTTCAGGTAGCCCCTGTGTGTCCTTGAGGTCAGCTGTTCCTTGCACCCAGTCCTTATGAAAACAGAGCAAGTGGGGTCTGGTCGATGTAGTTTTAGGTAGAAACTGGTACTTTGAGGTCACCCAAATCTTAACTTGTTGGTCGGTTCCCATAATTATATGATTAGACCTTCTTTAATTTTCTTCTTCAGTTTTCTCCTCTTGGACCAAGGTTGAAACCGGAAGTGGCTTTCTTCTCAGTTCTCATATCATTTCTTTTTTTTGCCAGGTAATTGTTTCCCTAATGCTTGGTCTCCAGTATTGTACCCATTTCACCCCTACACTGTGTTCTTAGACATCTCCTGGCAGGATGTCCTCTGGTCTGCTGTTCAGTCAGTCAGTTGACATTTTAAAGTCCACTCATGCATCTAACATCCTTTTCCTCTATCAAGAGCAGTAGTTTTGAAGCCTTACTGCATTAAGACCCACTCTGAAAATTTAGAGAAAGCTTTGGGTCCTGTTCCCAGATAGCAGTATAGTATGTATACACAAAAAATATATATACAATTTTAGGAGTTTTGGGGACTCCCAGGTCAAGAACCTAGAACCATAGGGAAACCAAGAGCTGTAGGATGATCCATGAGGAGTTAGGGTCCAGAGCATTTCTTCAGGCTCGACTTTTCTTGTCTTTTGCTGGTGACTTATTTTCCACATTTCTGCTCAGGAGCTGGGCGGGGGTCAGGTAGGGATTCATACTTTATTTATTTTTAAAAATATCTTTATTGGAGTGTAATTGTTTTACAGTGTTGTGTTAGTTTCTGCTATGTAACAAAGTGAACCAGCTATATGTATACATATATCCCCGTATCTCCTTCCTATCCCACCCCTCTAGGTGGTCACAAAGCATCGAGCTGCTCTCCCTGTGCTTTGCAGCAGGTTCCCACTAGCTATCTATTTTACATTTGGTAGTGTATATATGTCAGTGCTATTCTCTCACTTCACCCCAGAGGATGCATACTTTATTTCGTATATTCCTCACTTGGGGCCAGCCACCAAGGAAACCTTTCATGGAAATATTGATTGCTTGGCTGGGTCATAGACAGTAGGAGTCCCCGCTGAAAGGCATTGTGCTTAAATAGCAAAAAGCAGCCCCTTTGTATTATTTTGAGGTGTGCTGGTATTCAGACTTCTGCCACAGAGGGTGGAAATCAGCTCGGGGGCAGATTGAAGAAGGCCCCTCTGTCCAGGTCACGTCTTCCTAGAGCAGCCTCGTCATCTCATTTGAATTCTTTCGCATTTCCCTGAAGTTAAACCCGTTTTGAAACCCCACTGCTGCATTTAGTCAGTGATAACTGACCATGTGCTAGTGTCTCAGCTCCTGCGTCTTTAGTATAGCGAACACTGACGTCCTATGCAACTGGTTAATGCATATTCAACTGCCTAATGAATATTAATTAGGCAGACGTCCAACCCAACTGCCTTTAGAATGGCAAACACTGATGTCCTACCCAACTGCCAAATGGCTAAGCGAAGGGTTGACGGTCTTATAGCTCCTGGGCCCTGGGGCATTAATTGTTCTTTCTCCTAGACTTCCATTCGTCCTCCGATTTCTACTGGAGCTAAAAGTCAGAGTGGGTACAGTGACTGCTTGATGAAACAGCCTGCCACTGAGGGTCCTCCAAATCGAGGTCTTCCCATTAAGTCTAGTGCCTGCCTCCTTGGGTGTGTCCGGGGTCCTCAAGACCACCCCTGTGTCCCGGGATTTGCTGGAAGGACTCATGGGACTCAGCGTATGGTTGTACTCACAGCTTAGGTTTATCCCCGTGATACAGTGAGGACATGCCAAGGAGAAGATGACGACACAGCTGGGGTCTCGAGGAATCACTGGAATTTTCCTTATGCTCTCTCCTCCTCAGAGGGGTCACACACGGCGGACTCTTCCCCCAGCACTGAAAATGCAGCCACAAGCGTATAACGTGTCTGCTCAGGGAAGCGCCTCAGAGACTCAGTGCCTGTCGGGAGATAGTCATATCGGCATCCTTTGCTGAGCGGGTTCCGAATTCCAGACTCCCAGAAGGAAAGCCGGTGTTCCGCATCACACCAGCGCGTGCACATTTATGTGGAGACAGTTGAGGCACAGGGGGCCCTCCTAAGCATTTGGGGAATGTTTTATATCATTTTAGAGAACTGTTGATCAGCCACGTTCCCAGAGGTCAACCAGGGACCAGCTTTGCAAGCAGGGTTTTCTAAGGATGGCCTTCCTAGGCCTGCCCTGTTTCCTCTTTTCTGTGCACCGGGCATCTTTTACCTGCCACGGTGAGGAGCTTGAGGGGCAGCGGTGAGGGTGAGTTCCTATTTCTCCTGCGAGGATGTCTTCTGTCATTGGGATTCAGAGCCCTTCCTCTTTTGCTTTGGAAGCACCTTCCTTATTCTAGCAGGGAAGCGCCCAGTGTCAGCACTGTTGAAAAGTGCGGGGTGAGTTTTGCCGCCGAGGAGCGTGGGAATCGAGAAGGATGTGGTCCGTACAGGTTAAGTAAATTTCAAGCCATGCCGCCTTAGGTCACTGGATTAATTTGGCACAGTATGAAAGGTCCCTCAAAAGCCTTCCTTATTTTAACTTTCCACTTGGTTGATTTCTCCTTAAGAGTGACCCCGAAGGGCAGGAATCAGTTTTGTTAACTTTGTTTCTGTTTTCACCCTTAAGCTCTGTTGAGTGCTGTCTGTGCGGCCCCATGTTCTCTCAAGGATCAAGGTGCTGTCATGTCTGTCCCGCCCCCTCCCGTTTGCATCTGGTCAAAACCCACCTCCTTGTCTCAGCCTGGGCATCGTGGTATCTGGGTGACATCGACCCTCCTCAGATCCTCTCCTTCTTCTATTTAATCTTCTGGAATTTTCTTCAAAAAACCTTTTTGTTAAAAAATTTGAAGAAGTCCCTGCAGCCTGTAGTCCGTATTCCTTAGGTGAGCTTTCCATCCAGTAGTAACACCGTCTTCCTCCTCCCATGAGCTTTCTCAAGGTCATTATTTTTTTTCATGCAGATATTCGAAAAATTATTACCTAACTCGCCTTTTTTCTTGGGGGGGGGCAGATATCTTAATGATATCCATACTAAAAGTACCCCCTAATCCAGAGCGATTTAGGGGGAGGGTTGATGTTTTACTTTAGTCCTCTCCTGACCAGGTAGTGGTGAATTCTGTTGAGCTTGGTGCAGAAGTGTGTATGTGTTGTTACGCTAACATACAAGTATCTGGACTTCTAGAGTAGAGTAAAACCTACTCACCTGAAGCTTCCTAAAGATATGTATATACAGTACACAGCCTGGAATCTACTGTGTTGTGGATGAACTAAGATTGGTCATCGGTTAGCGACTGATGTAGGTAGGTGATGTGGACATAGGCGTTCGTTATAGTATTATTTTTACTTGTATATATATATATATATATATCTGAAATGATTGATGATAAAAGTTAAATGATCTGATATTTGGTGCTGGCATCATTTCTTTTACACAGTTCATTATTCATTCAGCAAACATTTTAAAAGCTGCTCCTTGCCTTGTAGTATATGGACAGGGACAAAAGATTTAAAAAAAAAAACAAACAAAAAAAGAAAGCATGTCTTGCTTTCCAGAAGTCCAGCATTTAGCGAGAAAGACAACAGTACAACTAACTCTGACACAGCCGAAGTCTAGTTCCCTGGCCTCAAGATGATGTGTTTGAGTTTGGACCTCTGAGCAGCTAGTCGCTTTCTTTGTCCAAAGCCAGGTTAAGACCATTTCTGCACTGGAAAGACTTCATGTACTAGGCATCCCTTGGTGAATCACCTTAGTTGTTTCTTCAGAAGATGTCTACCTTTTCCATGCGCAGCAGTGAGCGAGGCCTGCAGGGGGATAGAGTGGGTGTAACTATGAAGTGTGCGAGGTTCCTTTTCCTTAGCAGACTAGAATGTTCGGAAGAGGCTCGGCTCTGAGGGCTTCCTGAGCCCTGGTGCCTCAGACTGGCTAGCTCTGGTTCGGACCAGGAGTCAACCAACTGATGCCGAAGAGGGAAGGAAGCACGGGTTTGTCTGCAGTTTACAGATTCAGGCAAGAAACTGAAGCTTGGGGAGTTGATTTTAACCAACCCAAGGTCACACAGCTTGCTTTATGCATTTGCAGCCTGCCTCGTTTCAAAAAGGATTTCAGGCCCTGAAGCCACACAGTTAGAAAGTTCCTTGTGGTCCCTCTAACCATCCCAAGAAAAACAAGGCTGTGTTTGTTTTGTTTTTTTTTTTTCTTTTTGAGCTTAAATGGTGCATAGTGTTTCAGTGACTATTACCGCATGGATAGCTCCAAATGTAAATTGCACAAAAGTGCTTATGTATGTCTCTGTTGGAATGTGTGGGAGTCATAAAGGAAATCTCTGTTTTTGATTTCATCAAGTCATGAGCGTTCTATAGTCGCTTGAGCCACCCATGCCAGCGCTGGGTTGTGCGCGTGAGAAAGTTCTTATTCATCACTGCACAGCTGGTGTGTTGTTTGTCGTCATTATTCCTTATTCTTAATTACCAAAAGTGCACATGGGCTACAGACTGTAGATGGTGCCAAACCAAACCTCTAAAGGGGTTGAATTAATAGGTTTGGAGGAAGATTTATAATCCTTTGTAAATGATAGTAATTCTGTGTTATGTTCATAGAAAGAAACAGTGCACATCAGAAACTCACTCAAAATCTGGATCGTAATCTCAAGTATATTATTATTCTCTGTATCTACCTCCTGTTCCCTTTTGTTTGTTGCTGAATCAACTTTGCTTTTTTGTGTGTGTATTGAAAATGGAATTTATTTATAGGCTGTGCTTTTTTTTTTTTTTTTTTTTTTTAAGGTAATTTTTTTCCCCCCTACCTCAGCAGTAAGTAAAAGTGGAGACATTCTTTCTCCAGGGAAGGCTTCAAACGCTTGGTTTCTCTGGAATGTCATTTCTCTTTAGGTGGAAATGAGGGAAATGACCACTAAGAGGATTAGTCATCATTTCCAAAATTTAACGAAGGAATTAAGTTATTTGTGATTAATGTGCTAACAAGCTCAGAGTCCGCTGTACTTGTGGATAGACTGATGAAGAAAGGTCCTTGGAGTGATCATTGTTTCATGTGTGTAATCATTTTATTCCACGGTTCCTGCAGGGTTGTTTGCTGCAACGCCCAGGGCCACAAACACATCCACAGTTGAACTTTTTTGGAAGTCTGCGGTGGCTTTAGCCCAATTCCACGTAACTTAAAATTCTTTTGATTTTATTCTTCAGATGAATCCAACCTATCGTAAATTGTTTATAGTTCTCCATTCTTGGCAGCTTTCCTGTTCATTACTCTAGGTCAGCGATTCTGAACCAGTTTTTATGCTTTGTACCCCTTTGAATTTGAGAATTTGAAAGGTAACAATCCCACTTTCTGAAAAAATCCAAATGCATATATGCCATTTGCATATGACTTTAGAGCATATACTAACACTGAAGAGACCTCAGTTAAAGAACCCCTGCTCTAGGTGAAATTAACTTGGGTGGTATTGAAATAGTGTAATAAAAACATGTGGCCCATTAACACAATGTGCAGAGTGGGGGAAGTGAAGTTTATCAAGTTATAGGTTTCCACATGTGATGGTTTATTACTTTTTACTTATGGTTTATTACTTTTTACTTATTTACTTTTTACTGGTAAATACATAAGTATTTACCAGTATTATTTATCGTCCATTTATTATCTCAGACACATGCTTTCTGATGGCATAAAGGTAAAGACAGATCTCGAAATGTTGCAGTATAAATCAAAAATAGGTTAAAAAAGGGAGAAAACCCTTTGGTATCAGCCAAATGGAGGAAAAGGCCTGGAGACCACCAAATGGAGTTTTCCAAAAATTGGCCTGGGCCATCTCTGTTTTACTCCTAACCTGACCTTGCACAGATGCGGTATGGGGCAGCCACACATGCAATCCTCAGACACCTCCTCTTGGAGGGAGGTGGAGGGAGACGATCTGGGCAGCTTCGGGTAAAGATGTGCAATTTCCACAGAGGTCGAAGTTCCTCCTGGCCACCCAGCAATCCTGCCAGAGTAGGTGGGGCGTGACAGATCACACTCCGTCTCCGAGACACTCCAGGGTCAGTGATCTTCAGCAGTGAACAGAAAGTCAGAAAGAAGACTTGAAGACGAAAAGAGCTTCTGCAAGAGAGGAAGACAGGGAAAATGAACGCTGAGAGTAGGAGACGAGTGTCATTTGCCACCCTGATAACTTTCAGCGTGAGCAGCTAGAAGTCATCCTCTCTTATGTGGTCCATCTTCTGCCTGGAGAATGATGAGGAAGTGTTTGATAAACTGGCCACCGAAGACTGATGCTTCTGGTGGGGGCTGAAGGGCCAGGCCCTCTGCAGGAATCGTGTGTAGCCCAGGCAGGGGGAGTGAACACAGATACGGGCATTTTGGCAAAACCGCAGAGATGAGGTCAGAGACTATACTGCATACAGGCCCTGGCTGAGTCCTTGCTCTCCCCATAACCGTTGGTCAGGGATGGAATTCTGTCATCTCAAAATTCATATGTCGAAGCACTAGCCTCCAGTGTGACTCTATTTGGAGATGAGGTCTTTAAGGAGGCAATTTACGTTAAAGGAGGTCAAAAGGATGGGGCCCTAATCTAATAGGGCTGCTGTCCTCATAAGAAGAGGAAGACACACCCAGGATGTGCATGTGCAGAGGAAAGGCCATGTGACAGACATCCAAAACATGGGAAGAGATTCAAGGAGATGTCACCCGAAGTGTAGTGGTGTGAATAGAAAGTGTTCACAAAGCTGCCCATTTAAAACATTTGTATAATTGAAAGCAACCCAAAATATCCAGGGTGGAGTCTATGTGAGTATATTGCAGCAGAAGGGGAAAAAACGTAAACTGTAGATGAAGAATCTATTTCGGAAGAAATACTGATCTAAGGAAGAGGAGAAGTGAACTTACTAAAATGTATCTCTCTGGGAGAACTAAATATTCAGTAAAATGGGAGTTCAGAAATAAAGTGATGAGCATTTTTTTTAAAGGTGCATGCTGAGCTAAGAAAACAGACTGATACCTCCAATGACATTTCAAAACAAGTGAACAAATTAAAAATAGAAATGAATAGAATCAAAAATTAAAGAAACAAGTGATCATCATCGATGAAACAGTCCCATTCAATGAAAGGAGAGAGACAGATGGAAGAAGTCAGAGAAAACAGGAGACATGGAGGGTGAAGATGACCCAGTGCAAGAAAGATGTGGTCCCGGGGATACAGAACCAAGTACATAGATACAAATAATTTTAAGGATAAAAGTAAGAGATTTTTTTTCTGAATCAAAGTGAGACCTTAATCTGATCAAAGTAGTCACTGAATTGCAGGAAACATCAATTCTGAATTTTAAGTCATTCAGAATTATTCATGTAGAGACAGAGTGTGGTTTAGTTATTGGATTTTTGAGGAAAAATCAAAATTCCACTGGGAGGACACATCTGGTTGCCTCATATTTTTCTACAGCAACTTGAAGAATAATAAAGCAGTGTTTATCAGTCTTGAGTATCTCTTTTTGGCCACAACAAAAAATCGGACATTTCAGAAGACAGGAAAAAAATGCAGACCACTTTTTCTGATCCGTATCACTCTAAGTCCAGAAAAATTTTAACAGTAATAATTATAGAAGCAAAAAAAAAAAGTCTCTCGTCATTTGGAAATTTTAAAACTTTCATGATTTGTGGATCAAAATAGAAATTTAAAAAAATTGTCCAATACCTAGAAAAGTTATTATGAAAACAGCACATTAAAACTTGGAGGATAGGGCAAAAATTAAGTTCTGAGGGAAATTTATAACCTTAAATACCTAAGCCAGAAAGAATGAAATAAGTTAAGCTTCCACTCACCCACCGCCCCCTAAATTTGAAGAAAATAATAAATACAAAAAATGAAATTAATTAGAAAAGAAAAATGGTGGCTTTTATAAATACTTCCTACATTTTTGAGGTATTATGGAGCATAAAATAGATAAACCATGGGCTAGGTTAGTCAAGATAAAAAGGTGGGAGAGATGGCTTGCATATATAAATAGAAACAAATGTGGAAATGATCACAGAAGCATGGTGTATAGAATTTTGAAAATCTGAATGAAATAAGTGAACTAATAATGAAAGAAACTGAGACATTTTTCAAAGAGCTAGCATCTATTCCCTAAGAAGCACCAAGCTTCGATATTGTCACAGGTAAATGCATTTAAACTTGGAAGAAACAGTTAACTCTGTTGGTATTTGAACTGGTCCACAGCGTAGTGAAGGAAAACTTCAGATTATTTTTGTGACGCCAGTAGGGCACTAACAAAGCCTGTCAAAGATAAAGTTGTAGGTCAATTTTACTTATGAATATTTATGCAGAGATCTTAAAGAATACACTAGCAAATAACAGCAGCACTTTAAAGAGTATAATATTTCAATCTAAGCTGAGTTCATCCCTGAAATACAAGGGCAGCCCAGTATTAGGAGATATGTTATTATAATACCGTATTACTAAGTCAAAGGAGAAAATCTTTCAGCAGATGCCTAAAAGCACTTGACAAAAAATTTACATAATTACTAATAAAATAACAAATTAGAAATTGTGGATACTTAAAATGATTTAAAATGTGTATTTTAACCCTTAAGATAGTATTTTTGTTTAATTATTGAAATGCTTTAGATGTTGAAGTTCTGACTTGATTCATTGTTACTGATTAACTATTGTCCTAGGATTACTAAACAAGAAAAGAGAGGGGAGAAAAAAGGGGTGGTGTGAAAACTGGAAGGGGAAAATGTTGCATTATTTACAGATTGGATTGTGTACATGGGTAGCCCAAGAGAAAAGATTGAAGCACTCTTAGGTATACTAAAATGGTTCATTGCTGTGAAGGACTAAAAGTAGTTGCCCAAATCGATAGCTTCCTTATGTACAAGAATCAGAAAATACAGTGGGAGAATAGGCCGTATTATTGGTGTCATTTGAAAAGATACATTGCCCAAGTGTAAGCCTAAATCAAGAAAAGATAAATCCCCCAAGTGTAAGCCTAAATCAAGATGTGAAGAACACCTACTTGATGAAAATTGTAAAGTTCCACTCAGAAACGTGAGAGGAAATAAGTTGTCTTATACGTGGCTGATGAGAGTGTGAGTTCGTTCAGCCTTTCTGAGATGGTTTGGCAGCATCCAGCAAAGATTAACATGCACTCCTGCTGTGAAGGTAACCTCTCTGCTACAAAATAATCAACAGGAACTCCCCTGGCGGTCCAGGGGTTAAGACTCCGCACTTCCACTGCAGGGGGCGCGGGTTCCATCCCTGGTTGGGGAATTAGGATCCCGCATGCTGTGTGGTGCAGCCAACAAAACAAATCGCACACACACACCAATTTTTTTTAAAATACAGATGTTCTCAAAATTTTGCAAAAATGTAGAACATGTTCACTGCCACGTGTATCTCTCAGTAAAAAAAAAAAAGAAACAGATAGCCTTCAATGGCAGGGAAGAAGGTTCAATAAATTATGTGATGACCATAAGAAGAAACATATGGTAGCCCATTAAAAGAGCGAGGTAGATTTGTAAATATTGGTACTGGTTGTGGTGGACACTCTAAGGTGACTCAGTCATCCAGGCCCTTGAGCATTGGTGGGACCTGCTTGATTCTAACCAGTAGGACCCAAGGTGATGGGGTTCTTTCTCAAGATTGTTTGGTTATGTAAGACTCCATTGGAGCAGACTGGGGAGAGATTCCCCCGCTGGCCTGAAAGAAGCAAATAGCCATGCTGTGAACTGCTTTCGGAGAGGGCCACATGGCAGGAAACTGCAGGTGACTTTCAGCCCGTTGTCAGCAAGAAGTCAGGACTTCAGTCCTCCAACCACAAGGAAATGTATTCTGCCAGTGACCCAAATGAGCTTGGAAGCAGATTCATCCCTAGTGGAGCCTCTCTAATGCAGGCTCGCGGACACCTTGATAACAGCCTTGTGAGCTGAGGACCTGAGCAGAGGCCTCAGTTAAGATGTGTCTGGACTCTTGACACCTGGAAGCTTTGAGATAATTGATAGCTTTGTTATATATAACAAGAATTAGAAAACACAATAATAGTAAATATATTGTTTTCAGCCTGTGAGTTTGTGGTCATCTGTTACACAGCAATAGTAAATGAATACACTGAAATTGAATGATCTCCAAGACACTGGCATCCTGTCTCACTGTGAATTAAATTAAAAAATCACTTGCTATTTACTGATCCAGTTTCCCTTTCATACCCTCATGCACTGCTCTCCAGCCATCCTTGCCTTTTTGGTATTCCTGGAACATGCAAGGTACATTTCTTCCCCAGGGCCTTTGCATTTGTTCATGTATTTCCAATGTCTAGAATGTTGCATGTTCCATAGCAGGCATTCAGTTAATATTTGAATGGATAATTCAGAATTGGCGGTCTGATGGCTAAGACTCCACACTTCCAATGTAGGGGATGTGAGTTTGATCCCTGGTCGGGGAACTAAGGTCCCACACGCCACATGGCATGGCCAAAAATATTAAAAAATAATAGAAGTGATGCGCCGTATCTCTATGGTGGTCCTTTGTGTGTTAAAATACATAAATAGAAATTATACATGCATGCAGGCATACGCATAGGTAACTTTTAAAGTTTTCTTAGCAAAAAAATCTAAAAAAATAGAAAAAATACTGACACCACAACTACCTTGGAGGGGAGGAGGGGACTTAGTATTTTTCCAGTATTCTGTGTGTCAGTATCATCATCAACAACAATGTTAGCAGGGTGGGGATATTATGGCTCATTTGTAGTTTTCTTTTCAGACTTAAAAAATAATAGGCCAACTACCACACACTTAAATTTATGTTACAAAATAAACACACTAGTTCTGTGTCTCGGTGTAAAAATATCTGTCAGTTTGACTGATCTATTGGATAAAACTGGAAATTGCTGGAGAGATCAGGTTTCAGTTCAAAGAAACTTTAAAAATGCATATGAATCTTCTCTGAGTTCCTTCCATTCTTCCATGTCCTTCCTTTGTAATAAATGAAGCCCCTGTGTGGCCATTTCGTCCTCAGAGGACGAAGACTTGAAGCAGTCCTGGGAGAAATAGTGGTATTGATGATCTATTTAATATGTTATATTTATTGTGAAGCGATTATATCTTGAAGTTACTTTGGGATGGTTATATTGCTCATATCATAGCTGGTTCTGCACATGATACCAGATGAAAAAGGAAATAAATGTGTCTCTTTTGTGGCCTGTCAAAGAGGCCCACAAATGCTTTCTCACTTCTCCCATCGAGATTGGAGAATCAGTGTCTCCTTCTCGTAAATCTTTTTTTTCTTTTTTGGTACGCAGGCCTCTCACTGCTGTGGCCTCTCCCGTTGCGGAGCACAGGCTCTGGACGCACAGGCCCAGTGGCCATGGCTCACGGGCCCAGCCGCTCCGCGGCATGTGGGATCTTCCCGGCCTGGGGCACGAACCCATGTCCCCTGCATCGGTAGGTGGACTCTCAACCACTGTGCCACCAGGGAAGCCCTTTCTCTTAAATCTTGATGGACCCTGAGATTGCTTTGATAATTAGACTACGGCAGAAGTGACTCAGAGCTGTGGCTTGAAGAGACTGACCCCTTCCTTCCTCTTGGATACTGCTTCTGGGGGAAGCCAGCCACCATGGAGGAAGTCCAGCCATCCTGAGAATGGCAAGCTGTGAGGAGGCCCTGGCTCACCATGGGCAGAGGCTGCGTAGCAGAGAGGGGGAGATGCCCAGCCAGCCCCAGCTGCTGCAACCTGCCCATCCAAGGCATCATCCCAGACTCCAGTGGACCAAACTGAGGATCCCCACTGACAACCAAAACTGAGGTTTCAGACTTAGGGCCCATTCATGTCCCAGCCGTGTCCAGCCGTTAGTCAGACCCCGTGAGGCTGATCGGGCCTGCTGGGCCATGTCCAGATTCCTGGGCCGGAGAATGAGTTTAATTCAACAGAGGTTGTTGGAAACGATTCAGCTCTGGAGAGGTCTGGTTTGTGGTGTTATGTGGTATCCCACTATTTCGGTGAAAATAAATTTTGGTTTAGTGAGTTCCTTTCCTTGTTGCCTTCCAGAGGAGTGTGCTTTTAGGTGAAAAATGGAATATTAAAAAAATTTTTTAAATTAATTTTTATTGCAGTATAGTTGCTTTACAGTGTTGTTAGATTCTGCTGTACAGCAAAGTGAATCAGTTATACGTATACATATATCCCCTCTTTTTTAGATTTCCTTCCCATTTAGGTCACCACAGAGCACTGAGTAGAGTTCCTTGTGCTATACAGCAGGTTCTCATTAGTTATCTATTTTATACATATTAGTGTATATATGTCAATCCCAATCTCCCAATTCATCCCATCCCCCACCCCCCTTCCCCCTTGGTATCCATACGTTTGTTCTCTACATCTGGGTCTCTATTTCTGCTTCACAAGAAAGTTCATCTGTACCATTTTTTTTTTTTAGATTCCACATATAATCGATATTATACGATATTTTTCTCTTTTTTTTCTCTTTCTGACTTACTTCACTCTGCATGACAGTCTCTAGTTCTATCCATG
Organism: Kogia breviceps; assembly: GCF_026419965.1. Classification (NCBI taxonomy): domain Eukaryota; kingdom Metazoa; phylum Chordata; class Mammalia; order Artiodactyla; family Physeteridae; genus Kogia; species Kogia breviceps. Next base: position 27,675,067 of record NC_081315.1, read on the forward strand.
ACTCTGCAAATGGCACTATTCGTTCCTCCTTATGGCTGAGTAATATTCCATTGTATACATGTACCACATCTTCTTTATCCATTCATCTGTCGATAGGCATTTAGGTTGCTTCCATGACCTGGCTATTGTAAATAGAGCTGCAATGAACATTGTGGTATGTGACTCTTTTTGAATTATGGTTTTCTCAGGGTATATGCCCAGTAGTGGGATTGCTGGGTCATACAGTAGTTCTATTTTTAGTTTTTTAAGGAACCTCCATACTGTTCTCCAGAGTGGCTGTATCAATTTACATTCCCACCAACAGTGCAAGAGGTTTCCCTTTTCTCCACACCCTCTCCAGCATTTATTGTTTATAGATTTTTTGACGATGGCCATTCTGACTGGTATGAGATGATATCTCATTGTAGTTTTGATTTGCATTTCCCTAATGATTAGTGATGTTGAGCATCCTTTCATGTGTTTGTTGGCAATCTGTATATGTTCTAATGTCTGTTTAGGTCTTCTGCCCATTTTTGGATGGGGTTGCTTGTTTTTTTGTTATTGAGCTGCATGAGCTGCTTGTAAATTTTGGAGATTAATCCTTTGTCAGTTGCTTCATTTGCAAATATTTTCTCCCATTCTGAGGGTTGTCTCTTCGTCTTGTTTATGGGTTCCCTTGCTTTGCAACAGCTTTTAAGTTTCATTAGCTCCCATTTGTTTATTTTTGTTTTTATTTCAATTTCTCTAGGAGGTGGGTCAAAAAGGATCTTGCTGTGATTTATGTCATAGAGCTTTCTGGCTATGTTTTCCTCTAAGAGTTTGATAATGTATGGCCTTACATTTAGGTCTTTAATCCATTTTGAGTTTATTTTTGTGTATGGTGTTAGGGAATGTTCTAATTTCATACTTTTACATGTACCTGTCCAGTTTTCCCAGCACCACTTATTGAAGAGGCTGTCTTTTCTCCAGTGTATATTCTTGCCTCCTTTATCAAAGATAAGGTGACCATATGTGCATGGGTTTATCTCTGGGCTTTGTATCCTGTTCAATTGATCTATATTTCTGTTTTTGTGCCAGTACCATACTGTCTTGATTACTGTACCTTTGTAGTATAGTCTGAAGTCAGGGAGCCTGATTCTTCCAGCTCCATTTTTCTTTCTCAAGATTGCTTTGGCTGTTCTGGGTCTTTTGTGTTTCCATACAAATTGTGAAGTTTTTTGTTCCAGTTATGTGAAAATTGCTCTTGGTAGTTTGATAGGGGTTGCATTGAATCTGTAGATTGCTTTGGGTAGTAGAGTCATTTTCACAATGTTGATTCTTCCAATCCAAGAACATGCTCTATCTCTCCATCTCTTTGTATCATCTTTAATTTTCTTTCATCAGTGTCTTATAGTTTTCTGCATACAGCTCTTTTGTCTCCTTAGGTAGGTTCATTCCTAGGTATTTTCTTCTTTTTGTTGCAGTGGTAAATGGGAGTGTTTCCTTAATTTCTATTTCAGATGTTTCATCATTAGTATATAGGAATGCAAGAGATTTCTGTGCATTAATATTGTATCCTGCTACTTTACCAAATTCATTGATTGCCTCTATTAGTTTTCTGGTAGCATCTTTAACATTCTTTGTATATAGTATCATGTCATCTGCAAACAGTGACAGTTTTATGTCTTCTTTTCTGATCTGGATTCCTTTTATTTCTTATTTTTCTCTGATTGCTGTGGCTAAAACTTCCAAAACTATGTTGAATAAGAGTGGTGAGAGTGAGCAACCTTATCTTGTTCCTGATCTTAGAGGAAATGGTTTCAGTTTTTCACCATTGAGAAGGATGTTGACTGTGGATTTGTCATATATGGCATTTGTTATGTTGAAGTAATTTCCCTCTATGCCTGCTTTCTGGAGTTATTATCATAAATGGGTGTTGAATTTTGTCAAAAGCTTTTTCTGCGTCTATTGAGATGATCATATGGTTTTTCTCCTTCAATTTGTTAATATGGTGTATCACATTGATTGATTTGCGTATATTGGAGAATCCTTGCATTCCTGGGATAAACCCCACTTGGTCATCGTGTATGATCCTTTCAATGTGCTGTTGGATTCTGTTTGCTAGTATTTTGTTGAGGATTTTTGCATCTATGTTCATCAGTGATATTGGCCTGTAGTTTTCTCTTTTTGTGACATATTTGTCTGGTTTTGGTGTCAGGGTGATGGTGGCCTCATAGAATGTGTTTGGGAGTGTTCCTCCCTCTGCTATATTTTGGAAGAGTTTGAGAAGGATAGGTGTTAGCTCTTCTCTAAATATTTGATAGAATTCGTCTGTGAAGCCATCTGGTCCTGCGCTTTTGTTTGTTGGAAGACTTTTATTCACAGTCTCAATTTCAGTGCTTGTGATTGGCCCATTTATATTTTCTATTTCTTCCTGGTTCAGTCTCAGAAGGTTGTGCTTTTCTAGGAATTTGTCTTTTCTTCCAGATTGTCCATTTTATTGACGTATAGTTGCTTGCAGTAATCTCTCATGATCCTTTGTATATCTGCAGTGTCAGTTGTTACTTCTCCTTTTCTGTTTCTAATTCCATTGATTTGAGTCTTCTCCCTTTTTTTCTTGATGAGTCTCGCTAATGGTTTATCAATTTTATCTTTTCAAAGAACCAGCTTTTAGTTTTATTGATCTTTGCTACTGTTTCCTTCATTTTTTCCCCTTTATTTCTGATCTGATCTTTATGATTTCTTTCCTCCTGCTAACTTTGGGGTTTTTTGTTGTTGTTGTTGTTCTTCTTTCTCTAATTGCTTTAGGTGTAAGGTTAGGTTTTTTATTTGAGTTGTTTTTTGTTTCTTGAGGTAGGATTGTATTGCTGTAAACTTCCCTCTTATAACTGCTTTTGCTGCATCCCATAGGTTTTGGGCCATTGTGTTTTCATTGTCATTTGTTTCTAGGTATTTTTTGATTTCCTCTGATTTCTTCAGTAATCTCTTGGTTATTTAGTAGTGTGTTTCTTAGCCTCCGTGTGTTTGTATTTTTTAGAGATTTTTTCCTGTAATTGATATCTAGTCTCATAGCATTCTTGTTGGAAAAGATATTTGATAAGATTTCAGTTTTAAATTTACCATGGCTTGATTTGTGACCCAAGATATGGTCTATCCTGGAGGATGTTTCATGAGCACTTGAGAAGAAAGTGTGTTCTATTGTTTTTGGATGGAATGTCCTATAAATATCAATTAAGTCCATCTTGTGTAATGTATCATTTAAAGCTTGTGTTTCCTTTTTTATTCTCATCTTGGGTGATCTGTCCATTGGTGAAAGTGGGGTGTTAAAGTCCCCTACTATGATTGTGTTACTGTCGATTTTCCCTTTTATGGCTGTTAGCATTTGCCTTATGTACTGAGATGCTTCTATGTTGGGTGCATAAATATTTACAATTGTTATATCTTCTTCTTGGATTGATCCCTTGATCATTAAGTAGTGTCCTTTTTTGTCTCTTTTAATAGTCTTTATTTTAAAGTCTGTTTTGCTCGATATGAGAATTACTACTCCAGTGTTCTTTTGCTTTTCATTTGCATGGAATATCTTTTTCCATCCCCTCAGTTTCAGTCTGTATGTGTCCCTAGGTCTGAGGTGGGTCTCTTGTAGACAGCATATACACAGGTTTTGTTTTTGGATCCATTCAGCCAGTCTGTGACTTTTGGTTGGAGCATTTAATCCATTTACATTTAAGGTAATTATCGATATGTATGTTCCTATTACTATTTTCTTAGTTGTTTTGGGGTTATTTTTGTAGGTCTTTTCCTTCTCTTGTGTTTCCTGCCTAGGGAAGTTCATTTAGCATTTGTTGTAAAGCTGGTTTGGTGGTACTGAATTCTCTTTCTTTTGCTTGTTTGTAAAGGTTTTAATTTCTCTGTCTAATCTGAATGAAAACCTTGCTGGGTAGAGTAATCTTGATTGTAGGTTTTTCTTTTCATCACTTTAGATATGTCCTGCCACTCCCTTCTGGCTTGTGGAGCTTCTGCTGAAAGATCAGCTGTTAACCTTATGGGGATTCTCTTGTATTTTTTTTTTTTTTTTGAGGTACGCGGGCCTCTCACTGTTGTGGCCTCTCCCGTTGCGGAGCACAGGCTCTGTCGCACAGGCTCAGCGTCCATGGCTCACGGGCCCAGCCACTCCTCGGCATGTGAGATTTTCCCAAACCGGGGCATGAACCCGTGTCCCCTGCATTGGCAGGCGGACTCTCAACCACTGCACCACCATGGAAGCCCTGTGTTTAATTTTTGATAGTTTGATTAATTGTGTCTTGGCATGTTTCTCCTTGTATTTATCCTGTATGGGACGCTTTGCGCTTCCTCGACTTGATTGACTATTTACTTTCCCATATTAGGGAAGTTTTTAAGTATAATCTCTTCAAATATTTCTCAGTCACTTTCTTTTTCTCTTCCTCTTCTGGGATCCTTATCATTCAAATGTTGGTGAGTTTAATGTTGTCCCAGAGGTCTCTAAGACTGTCCTCAATTCTCTTTATTCTTTTTTCTTTATTCTGCTCTGCAGTAGTTATTTCCACTATTTTATTTTCCTGGTCACTTATCCATTCTTCTGCCTCAGTTATTCTTCTATTGATTCCTTCTAGAGAATTTTTAATTTCATTTATTATCTTGTTCATCATTGTTTATTTGTTCTTTAGTTCTTCTAGGTCCTTGTTAAACGTTTCTTGTATTTTCTCCTTTCTTTTCCAAGGTTTTGGATCATGTTTACTATCATTACTCTGAATTGTTTTTCAAGTAGAATGTGTATTTCCTCTTCATTTGTTTGGTCTTCTGGGTTTTTACCTTGCTCCTTCATCAGCTGTGTGATTCTCTGTCTTCTCATTTTGCTTAACATACTGTGTTTGGAGTCTCCTTTTTGCAGCCTGTGGGTTCGTAGTTCCTGTTGTTTTGGTGCCCGCCCACAGTGGGTAAGGTTGGTTTAGTGGGTTGTGTACGTACTGTTCCTGGTGGAGGGGACTAGTGCCTGTGTTCTCATGGATGAGGCTGGATCTTGTCTTTCTGGTGGGCAGGACTGTGTCCTGTGGTGCATTTGGGGGTGTCTGTGACCTTATTATGATTTTAGGCAGCCTCTCTGCTAATGGGTGGGGTTATGTTCCTGTGTTCCTAGTTGTTTGGCATAGGGTGTCCAGCAATGTAGCTTGCTGGTTGTTGAGTGGAGCTGGGTCTTAGCATTGAGATGGAGATCTCTGGGAGAGCTTTTGCCATTTGATATTACATGGAGCTGGGACATCTCTTGTGGACCAGTGTCCTGAACTTGGCTCTCCCACCTCAGAGGCACAGGCCTGACACCCAGCCGGAGCAACAAGACCCTGTCAGCCACACGGCTCAGAAGAAAAGGGAGAAAAAAAGAAAGAAAGAATAAAATAAAATTTAAAAAGTTATTAAAATAAAAAATACACCCCAACAAAAAGAGGAAAAGGAAAAAAAATATATAAAAATAGGACGAAGAGAGCAACCAAATCAATAAACAACTCTACCAGTGATAATAAACTCTTAACTACTAAGCTAAGAAAAATATAAAACCAGAAACAAATTAGATGCAGAAAGCAAACCCCAAGTCTACAGTTGCTCCCAAAGTCCACCGCCTCAATTTTAGGATGATTCATTGTCTATTCAGGTATTCCAGAGATGCAGCCTACATCAAGTTGACTGTGGAGATTTAATCTGCTGCTTCTGAGGCTGCTGGGAGAAATTTCCCTTTCTCTTCTTTGTTTGCACAGCTCCTGAGATTCAGCTTCAGGTTGGCCCTACCTTTGCGTGTAGTTTGGCTGAGGGTGTCTGTTCTCCCTGCAGAGAGGACGGGGCTAAAGTAGCAGCTGATTAGGGGCCTCTGGCTCACTCATGCCGGGGGAGGGAGGCGTACGGAATGCGGGCGAGCTTGCGGTGGCAGAGGCCGGCGTGACGTTGCACCAGCCTGAGGCACACCGTGTGTTCTCCCCGGGAAGTTGTCCCTGGATCATGGGACCCTGGCAGGGGTGGGCTGCACAGGCTCCTGGGAGGGGAGGTGTGGATAGTGACCTGTGCTCGCACACAGGCTTCTTGGTGGCTGCAGTCGCAGCCTTAGCGTCTCATACCCGTCTCTGGTGTCCGGGCTGATAGCCAGGCTCACGCCCGTCTCTGGAGCTCATTTAGGTGGTGCTCTGAATCCCCTCTCCTCATGCACTGCAGAACAATGGTCTCTTGCCTCTTAGGCAGTTCCAGACTCTTTCCCGGACTCCCTCCCGGCTAGCCGTGGCGCACTAGCCCCCCTTCAGGCTGTGGTCATGCAGCCAACCCCAGTCCTCTCCCTGGGATCTGACCTCCGAAGCCCGAGCCTCAGTTCCCAGGCCCTGCCGGCCCTGGCAGGTGAGCAGACAAGCCTCTAGGGCTGGTGAGTGTTGGTCGGCACCGGTCCTCTGTGCGGGAATCTCTCTGCTTTGCCCTCTGCACCCTGTTGCTGTGCTCTCCTCCATGGCTCCGAAGCTCCCTCTCCACCACCCCCAGTCTCCGCCCGCGAAGGGCCTTCCTAGTGTGTGGAAACTTTTCCTCCTTCACAGCTCCCTCCAAGAGGTGCAGGTCCTGCCCCTATTCTTTTGTCTCTGTTTTTTCTTTTTCCTTTTGCCCTACCCAGGTACGTGGGGAGTTTCTGGCCTTTTGGGAGGTCTGAGGTCTTCTGCCAGAGTTCAGTAGGTGTTCTGTAGGAGTTGTTCCACATGTAGAAGTATTTCTGATGTATTTATGGGGTGGAAGGTGATCTCCACGTCTTACTCTTCCGCCATCTTGAAGGTCTCCACATGTATCTTTTTGTATTACGGTTTTCTCTGGGTGTATGCCCAGGAGCAGAATTGCTGGATCATACTGTAGCTCTATTTTTAGTTTTTTGAGAAACCTCCATGCTTTTCTCCTTAGTGGCTGTTCCAATTTACATTCCCGCCAACAGTGTAGGAGGGTTCCGAAAAGGGAATATTTTTAAAGGTTTTGTATTTACAGAACAAATGTTATATGCATCTTTCATACAATAAAAGTTGTAAAGATGAAAATACAGTGCAGGTTCTGCAGGTCATCAATTATCTTCTTATAGTATTCTCCCCATATTGACAGCAATTTTAGAGCTCTCACTACCTGGCCAAGATTTCCACCTTCCCTGCCCTCCTCTCTCTCCCATCCTTTCCCCACACACGGACTTGACTTCTCAGTGGAACTCTCAGGTCTTCTTGGGAATAGTACTCAGTATGACTATAGCACCTGTAAAGTCTTTTTGTGTGTGTCTGCATATTTTTGCATACTGTGATATAGGAAAATCAGGTTAAAATGCTAATAGGTGCTGTGGCTCTTAGGAAACTTCTAGGAGGCTATTTTGCTCTTGGACACGTCTGTGGAAGAATTATAAAGTTAGTATTTCTGGGGGCCAAATAGGGATGACTTTATGGTGAATATATTTATGAAATTATAACAGTTTACAGAGCCTTTTCATGTACTTGTTAATATATGGCATGTTCTTTTGTGGGAAAGAGAAAACCAGGTTAAGAGGAATATTAAGATGAGATTACTCCCTGAACAGTCCAGGTCCCTCCTTTGACGTGTTAATAACTGTGCACTGCCGATGAAATCAGAACCCTGAATGTGGCTGACTTGGAGTCGGGAACGAAGGGAGTTCAAGTCCCGGCATGGCACAGGCTGTATTTATCAGGGATTCGGAAAGGTTGCCCTGTCGGCAGAAGAGGGTGACAGGGCAGCTTGACATGCTGGCTTCTGTATTGAGAAGAGTGAGTCAGTTGGCTCAGCTTGGTGAGTGAGAATGTCTTTGGGGGATGGGCGTTTATTTTGTCACCCGTAGATGCACGGGTCAGCTATTCGAGCCCTGCATGTAGTATTTTAACCTCTTTTGGAATGCCCCTATTCTTACCTTGTAAAACGTTGGTGACACGGAGGAACTCAGTGTCTCCCAAGTTGACCTGCCCAGCAGTTGTGCAGCTTCACCAGTCCAGAAAGTTGTTTCCCCTCATCTTCAGCTGACATGTGCCTTTTTATAATCTCAACCCATTAGCCCCACCCAGTTTAACTTCTGGGCCAAGTACGAGGTGAATCCCTCTCCCACGTGAGAGTGTTTTTAGAATCTGAGAATTGGTACAGCACCCGTTGGATTTCTTTCGGGGTCCTTCACTTGTGCGACTTTGTTCTGAATTTCCTACCTTCCTGGTTACATTCTTTGATGTGGTTTATAATAAGAAATATATATTTGGTCTTTGTCCACAGTGCCTGGCTCCCAGAACCCTTGGAATTTCCTGAGCGGTAAGAGAACAGGAGCATCTTTGTTATGTTTCGCTTCTCCTTTCTCGTCCTCAGTTCCTGAAGTCCCTTCGGGGCCATAAAGATGAAATGGGTATCTTCGTATTCGTGACAAGCCCCTTTGCACCACGACTGGGCTTATGTTAATTAGATGACTTTTGGAAAGCACCTAAGGGTGGGGGCAGATTGCCAGAGAATCAACCATGAATAAAGGATTGGAATGTTCATTCCCACCCCCGGATTTGGGGGGGGGCGAAGAGGGGCTGGGGGTTGAATCAATCACCAGTGGCCAGTGGTTTAATCACTCATGCCTATGTATTGAAGCCCCCATAAAAACATGAAAGGAGGGGATTCAGAGAGCTTCCGGGCTGGGGAACCAGAAGGCTTCTGCGTGCTACCTTGCATGCCCCAAACCCCACGAGGACGGAAGCTCCTTTGGGACCTCGCCCTGTGTATCTCTCTGTACCTCTCTATCTGGCTGTTGATTAGTGCTTTTTACTCTCCTTTGTAATAAATTGCCGATCTAGTGAGTATGTGGATTTTCTGAGTTCTCTGAGCCACTCTAGCAAATTAATTGAACCCAAGGAGAGGGGGTCGTGGGAACCTCTGATTTATAGCCCGTGTATCGGAAGCACAGGGAACAACCTGGACTTGTGAATGGCATGTGAAGAAAGAGTTAGTTTTGTCGGACTCAGCTTTTAACCTGTGGTATCTGATCCTGGCTGCAGGTAGAGGGTCAGAATTGTGTTGAATGGTAGGACACCTGGTGGGTGTCAGATAATTGCTTGTTGGTGTGGGGAAACCCTCGCTGCACGTTGGAATTGGTGACTAGAGTCTTTACACCCCACTGGGGAGAATTCTGTTTCTCAGGGACTCTTACCGCGGGACGGAATATAATGCCCTCGCCTGGTCCAGTCAGCAAGGCGTGCAGATGAGATGAGCTTCCTCCGTGCTCTAGGTGTACTCTGTGTCATTTAATCCCGGCTGTGATGTTGTCACCTTGCCAGCATGACCTGTGGTGGCCTCAGCCTGGTGTTACGGTCCATGCTGGCCTTTTCCTGGCGGCTGCTGAAGTAGATAGTCCCCTTAACTGTACCTGTGTGACTGCTTTTTAGACGCGTAGGTACTGCTCGATAGCTTTTCCCTTTAGATCCTGTCTTGCTGGTTGGTTTGTGTTCAAACTGCTGAAGGCTGCTGGGGCACACTTCTTGCTCAGGAAATTATTTGGTATCTCTCCTGACTTCGTGTCTTCTGTCGATGAAGACCAAGCCACGGGTAACAAATATTGAACTAGAGCTCTGAGGCGCACCACTAGAAATATTGCTGTACACCTGACGCTGATACAACTTTGTGAATCAACTCTACTCCAATATAACAGAACAAAATAATTTTAAAAGTGAATTCAAAACAACGGGGAAAAAAAAAAAAGAATGCAGATGAACAGAATGTTGATCTGTTTCCCAGCCCGAAAGCCCTGGACTGAAGGAAATTAATTGGCAGGTTCCTAGTTAACCTGTGTAGTTCTGGTTATGCTTTCTGCTTTTCTAGTTGGTCACCATTCTTTTATCAGTAGAACTCAATCCAGAGCCTAATTTGGAATCTCTGTTTGTCAGAAGATTTCCCTCAGCTGAGGGAAATCCCTGGCCCCATTCACATGGACCATTTTTTGGGTTTCAGAGTTAAGATTAAATTTTTGAAAATATCTTTGGCCCTTTGAGTGGGTTTTTCCTTTCAGGCCCTAAAGTGGTGAAAGCATGCTTAACCTTATGCAGAATATTTTGAAGTCTGCTTTCATGAAACCTAAGTCTGGTATCTGCATAAGGGATAATGCCGTTTCTCAGCAAATATGTGGCTTAATTCCTGAATTTTTTTTTAGTTTTTGAAATTATGTCTATTGTGGTTAACTAATAAAACTTCACAGAGGTCTGTGATTTGGTCTCGGTCGGATGGATGCGGTTTCTAACGATGTTTATTACCCTTTTGTTCTGCCATGAAGATGGAGGGAGGATAAAGTCCTGCTGTAATGAAGTGTGGGAACAATATAGTGATTGAAAGGTACGTTGACTTGTGTTGATAACATGGTGTCTGAGTTGCCAGAAGTCATCTGGTCTGGTACAGCTTGATCAGGAAACTGAAGCCTACGAGGGTTAAGTTACTCTCCAAAGTCCCAGTGCAGTTGTGACAATCAAATAGCAAGTACTTCACAATACTTGTCAAATAAATAAGCAAGGTCATTACTTAACTTTATGGCCTTGGGGCCCTTTATTAGTAATATGATTATGCACAGGTTATTGTGTTTTTTTTTTGTTTTTTTTTTTTTGTGGTACGCAGGCCTCTCACTGTTGTGGCCTCTCCCGTTGCGGGGCACAGGCTCCGGACGCGCAGACTCAGCGGCCATGGCTCACGGGCCCAGCCGCTCCGCGGCATGTGGGATCTTCCCGGACCGGGGCACGAAGCCGTGTCCCCTGCATCGGCAGGCGGACTCTCAACCACTGCGCCACCAGGGAAGCCCTGTAGCCGTGTTTTAAAACTGCTACCTATGGGTGGTGGTGTCAGATTTCTCAATTGTTAATGCACCGATCTCTTTGTAATTGCTGGTAATTGGTCCATTAGGAGATTCCCAGAGACTTAAGAATCCATCCCCCAGCGGACTTTTACCCTTCAGTCTTAGCATTCATTGATGGCTCCTCCACATTTATATGTTGGGATTTAAGTTTCGTAAAAATCTTAAACGAAAACATGCTCATCTCCCAGTAAATAAACATACACGTAATGATAACAGTGTTGGAATCTTGAAAACTTTTGTGGCAAGGATAAGCACACATGACCCAGTGTGACAGGTGCTGAACATTTCATACTGATGAAGTGCCAAACACTTGATAATTAGAATATCAACAGCAAAACATGAAGGGGTGCTGCTCTCCTCGGTGTGTGTGGTTCTCTGGCTGTTTTATCCCGACTGTGCTCTGTCCTTCCAAGTAGAGGAATACACTTAACGCATCATTGCACTTTTCATCGTGATTGGAAGCCTTTGTGTCAAAGCTGGTCCTAGGAGAAGTGTGATCAGTTGAGGGAAATCTTCCTTTTTTGGCACTTCAAACACAGCTGCAAATGACGGAGGGTGAGCGAGTTCCAAACTGAGGTGGAATCCAAGAATCTAAGCATTAACCTTTTGAGATGTTCCTTGTAAGGTGCAGGAACTCGGTATAGTTGATGCTTTCATCATATTTAAGACTTACAAAAATAAATCGTACACACTGAGGGAAAGTCTGGTGTCGGCCCTCAGTATGTGTGACCTTCACATAACCTTGAGTTGGCAGGCATGAGGGTCTATCTAAACATTGGGCTGTTTGGAATGTTCTTAAAATTATGCACGACTATCTTCTAAACCCCTAATTAGAAACGTTTCAATTGGGGGGTAGAATCTAGCTGAGTCCTAATGCGTTTAGAAATCAAATCCTGCCCAAAGCTTATTCCTAACAGATGCACATAGCAGAGGTCACCTCTCACGTGTAACTAGGGACTGCATACTGGTAAATTCTAGGAACCTGGACTCCAGATACAGTTGTCCTGATGGATTGACTTCTTTAAAATGAGACAGATGTTGCACGGGAAGAAAAAACTCTGAAAAATAGTCATCGATATTTTAACTGAAATGTCTCTGTGTGTGGGATGATGGGTGGTTTTCATCTTTAAAGAGGTTTTTCTGGTGTTTGTCAGGATTTCTGCGAGGAATGTAATATGTATTAGTTATCACTTTTGTAACATGGATAAATTATAATTTGAAAGAAATGTATTATTAAAAAATGGAAACCATACTAGCCCCATAAATTTTAGGAGCAGTGATTAAATATGAAGGCTGAAACCACACCCCACCCCTCCCCATGCAGCTTCTCATAAAGTCCCACCACTGACCACCTTCAAAACATGGTTTTGCTTTAGGCATTTTATTGTTCTGATTGCTAAAATGGGAGAAAAAAAAAAAAAGCGTGTTGCATTCTGTCTTAAATATGTAGGCCATGCCTGGGAGCAACATGCTTGGAAAAAGATTTCAGATGATTCGGATAAATATAATCATATACATGTCTTCAGGAGATGTTTTCTTCACTGATCAAAACTCACACATTTCCTTTTGTAGGATTAATAGGTCCAGGGCTTATTTTTCTTTCCAGGGAAATGGTCATTCCTGCCTACCCAAATAACTAGGGATCGTGGCTTATATGCCAAAGGAAAAAAGTGTCATTTACCTTGAAAATTTCATAAGATGATGAGTCACTTTTTTTTTTTTTTTTTTTTTTTTGTTATACGCGGGCCTCTCACTGTTGTGGCCTCTCCCGTTGCAAAGCACAGGCTCCGGACGCGCAGGCTCAGCGGCCATGGCTCACGGGCCCAGCCGCTCCGCGGCACATGGGATCTTCCCGGACCGGGGCACGAACCCATGTCCCCTGCATCGGCAGGCGGACTCTCAACCACTGCGCCACCAGGGAAGCCCCTGATGAGTCACTTTTAAATGCGTTTACTCATACTCAGTTTAAAGATTCACAAGGAACACTGAGGGAGAGTCTTGCTTTTTTCAGGGCCAGAGATAGCCCTGGCTGGGGGAGGCCTCTTTTTGCGGACCCCCAGGCCTTTGGGGACTGCAGATGCTAGGCTTCCTGTGTTCTGATGCTCTGTGCCGCCGTTAGGACCACATGTTTCTAAGGCAGGCTTGAGCCCTGGAAAGACGAAGGGTGGCAAAGAGAGAGAACAAAGAACTTCAGAAGAAGTTGTACGCCTAAATTGAAAGAGGAGGAAAAGAAAAGCAAAGGAATATCATGTATGAAGTATGCCTTATCGTTGACATGGAGTATGTTCCTTTAATGTTCTTCTGGATGTCTATCGCAGAAGTGTAAACTTTTTGTTTGCATGTGAGTGAAGGAAACGTTGATCGGGGGGAAAAGTTCTAGCTAAGCACTGGCTCTTCATTCAGTTAAGAATATTTGTAGGGCTTCCCTGGTGGCGCAGTGGTTGGGATTCTGCCTGCCGATGCAGGGGACGCGGGTTCGTGCCCCGGTCCGGGAAGATCCCACATGCCGCGGAGCGGCTGGGCCCGTGAGCCATGGCCACTGGGCCTGCGCGTCCGGAGCCTGTGCTCCGCAACGGGAGAGGCCACAACAGTGAGAGGCCCGCGTACCGCAAAAAAAAAAAAAAAAAAAAGAATATTTGTAGACATTTGTGTTACGAAAGTCAGGTTACAGCTGTGTTTGGGAAAGTGTTTTCTTCTCACTTCAGAAAGCGTATGCTTGCATTTCCCAAATGTTTGCAGGTACAAATTGATAAAAACCACATCTGGAGTGTTTTTAAAGGTTTGTAAACCAAAAAAACAACATTTTATAACTGGGAATATGTGTTTGCTCCGTGAATGTAAGAGTGATGCGACTTTGGCTTAATTAGGAGAGGTTCACCTCATGAACTGATTGGGGAGAAAGTTACTCCGTGAGCATATGCGAATTTCTTTAATACCACTTGGTTCCAGGATGTTATCAAAGTTATTATTATTATCACTATTATTATTACAGCTTTTGGTCTTTGTTGAACATTAGGAAGACCAGGGCACTGATGTTGTATCCACAGTTTATGTCACTGAAAGTGCCCATGGTTGGGGGTGGGTAGTTCTGAGGTACATTCCATTTTATAAAGTCTTATTGATAAAGGTTATCATTTACTGAAAGCTTGAAGTCAAGACCCAAAGTCAGTTATGTATTCCTCTATGTAGTGCACAGAGAACTGCAGAAATCACTATGTATATCCCATTAGGACTTGGGGAGGGGTCGGAAAATGTCTCCAGAAATTAAAGTTGGAAACTTAGAAAGAAAAAGAAAAACAGGAACTCTACCAATTGATAAATTGGTTGTAAACCAAATTTGGTTTCTTTTTTTTTTTTTTTTTCCCCTTTCGGTTGTAAACCAAAATTGAAGTTGTGCTCATGGCGGGCTTCCCTGATGGTGCAGTGGTTAAGAATCCACCTGCCAATGCAGGGGACCCAGGTCCGATCCCTGGTCCGGGAAGATCCCACATGCCACGGAGCAACTAAGCCCAATGCGCCACAACTACTGAGCCTGCGCTCTAGAGCCCACGAGCCGCAACTGCTGAGCCCGTGTGCCTAGAGCCCGTGCTCTACAGCAAGTGAAGCCACTGCAGTGAGAAGCCTGCGCACTGCAACGAAGAGTAGCCCCCCACCTCGCCGCAGCTAGAGAAAGCCCGCGCGCAGCAATGAAGACCCAACGCAGCCAAAAATAAATTTAAAAAAAAAAAAAAAAAAGCTCATGTAAGTCAGGGCCGCTGTGAAGCCGGAGCATGTGGGATGGATGCCCATTGGGCTGGCTGGCGCTCCTGCCCGCTTCCCCCCCTCTCATTCTTCCTGGCTGCCCTTCTCCCTCTCCCCTGTGATGTAATGGAAATGGTTTCGTGCTGACGGGTGTCAGCAGGGCTCCGAACAAGACCCTGTAACATGCTCCTATGTCAGCCTCACGGCTCTGTGTGTTGAGGCTTGTGTCCGATAATGCATGTGAGAGTACTTAGAGGAATTTCAGCTACTGAGCAAAAACCTCCCCCAACGAGGAAGTACATGGACAGAGGACAGTCTGTTGGAGAGAAAGGGCTGGTGCCAGCAAGATGGGAGATAGCAGTGGACGTTGAGGCCTTGGTCTGGGAACAAAGCCTGGGTCTGCTGCTAGTGGTGGTGTGAATGTGAGCGAATCTTTAGCCACAGGGCCTCAGTTTGTTCCCCTGTGAAATACAGGGGTGGCTGAAGTTATAACTAGGAGCCTTTTCAGCTCTGAGATTGAGTTTGGATGAACCAGAACAAACATGAAGCCTTAGACTATTTCCAGCATCTAGCCTGAACCCAACTGTTGTCTCACTGTCAGTCGCTATTACTAATTCTAGTTAAAGTTTTCTAGAAAAGACCCATGTTTAGTCGTGGGGTAGTGCTGATTCAAGGACAGACAGCTGGAAAGGTTTCAGAGCTTTCAGTGGAACGTTGCCACCATAGCTAAACTCTGAAGTTATGCTGTAGATGGATGGTTCAGGCTACCTTGGAGGCAACTTAAGAGTCATACAGCCCCAAGGTAATGAGTATTTGTCTAAACACACTAGAGACTCTGAAGCTGAAAGAAATATTTGGCCATTTTGTATTTTATTTTATTTTTTATGGTCATGTAATTTTATTGATTTTTTTTAATTTTTATTTTTTATTCAATTTTTAAAGGTGATCCTCCATTTACAGTTATTACAAAATACTGGCTATATTCCCCATGTAGTACAACATATCTTTGTAGCTCATTTTATACCCAATAGTTTGTACCTCTTAATCCTCTACCCCTGGGTTGTCCTTCCCCGCTTCCCTCTCCCCACTGGTAACCACTAGTTTGTTCTCTGTATCTGTGAGTCTGTGTCCTTTTTGTTGTATTCCTTAGTTTGTTATATTTGTAATTTTTTAACTTTATTGGAATATAGTTGATTTACAATGTTTAGTTTCAGGTGTACAGCAATATCGTTATGTATTTTAGAAAGAGATTGGAAATTTTATTTTTCCCTCCTTTCCATGTTAAAGGTTTACTAAGGGGAGTATGCATCCATTTCCAACTGTCTTCTGGCTGTACCTCTGTTATGGGTCATGTAGTTATGAGAGATATGACATCACCAGAGAGGACATAATATGAATGGGGCTTAATATGAGTGGGTAATATCGGAGGCAGGCGGCCATGGTGACCAAGACATGCACGCTGGAATCAGGAAATCTGGGTTCAAATCTTTGTAAGTCAAGTACTTGGCATGATGTCAGCCATACTACAAGTACCCAATAGTTGCAACCGTCATTGTTCAAGATGACAGGAATATACAAACGTATTAGTAATCTTCTCATCACAAGAAACACCACTGAACTCTTCTGGAGAAACAGCTTTTTAGAAAAGAATGCCCTCATTCCCCTTAATTTCCTTTACCCATATTATTTATTAATTCAGCTGAACCAAATGCTGTAGGTTTGAGTTGGGTACTAAAATGAAATTTGCAGAGCCCATTCTTGTTTCCTATTCTATGCAAAATATTTCCAGCAGAGGTGGACCGGTCATTTCCACGCGTGGCCCCTGGTAGCAGAGCGTGAAGGAAGGACTTGGGGAGGTGTTTATATGTATGGCTGCATCCCGTGGGCATAAACATCCAGTTGTTGAGTGTAAGGAATCTGTGACTCAGCAGTAGTGCCAGACTTTGTTTATGCTAGCACTCTTCAGAGACCTGAATAAGCGCTTCCTTACCTGACACCTATGTGTGGAGTTTTGTTTTTTGTCATTGGATTGTCTGGTTTGAGTTTTTCTTAAGTTGTAAATACGTAGGTGAAGTGAAGAAATTTTCTATCCTGAAGAAAATAAGTTTTGAGTAGACTTGATCTATTCCTTAAGATAATTTCATGTTTTGCCATGATGTAGGGAAGTTAGGAGAGTCACACGATTTTGGAAAGAGACCTGGGTGGTAGGGGAATTTGCATCTATGCCATGGTTCTAGAATTGGAAAATCAGTGTTATATTTAAAGAAGACACACATTGGCTACATAGCACAAGATCAGCTAACTTTTAACTTCTAGAATCAGATTGCCAAGAAAGAAGACAGTTTTAAAGTAAATAATTTACTGTTTCCTCCTCTTCTGAATTTAAAAAGAGTATCTTTAAAAATCATTTCTGATGTTTCAGAGAGACCCATGAGAGCATAGCTTTGTATCAATAGCTTTAAAAAAAAGAGAATTGAGAACTGAGGTTGATGCATTGGCAGACAAGGTTAAATGCATATAAAAGGTAATGCATTCTTGAAACATCTAGAACATAGCACAATGATGGTGAGTCTATAATCTCCAGATTTACTCTTTCTAAACAGATATGGAACAGGATAATTGGTGATTTTTCCCCTAAGAATTAAATTTTGTTTGTTTTTTACACTGGCAGCGGGGGCTTTGGAATCAGAGTTGAGAGTTAAGATACCAACTGTGCCATCTTCAAACTGTGGAGACTTGGGCTGATTGTTTAATCTTTGAGCTTTTATCATTTTAAACTGTGAGGAGCAATACGTCGTCCCTCAAAGGTTCTTGAGGATATTGAAGTGCTTCAGAGAAAGCCTACCACCTGGTTGGTGTTTATTAAGTGATGAATGAGAGAGAAAGTAATTTAAATCTCAAATTTCAGTACTGAAACACGGAAGTAAATACACAAAACAACTGTGTGATTCTAGGTGACTTTGGAATTCTGACAAGAGGCTCTGTTTATTGCTTCCCTTCAGTCCATTTCTTGATGAATTTTTCCGCAAACACTTTTGATTAACTAAACACTGAATTTGAGGAGTTCAAGACCTCAGGAAATTAATGACGTCTCAAAACAGTGGTTTCGTAGAGTAATAAGGGTCTGCATCCATTTTTATTATCACTATTTACTGGATGTGATCATATTTACAAATACAATAGCTACCATTTACTTCTGGTTACTGTGTACCAAGTGCTGTACCAAATACTTTATGAATGTCTCATTTAATCCCAGTAATAACTTGAGAGATAAGTATTATGGCTCTCACTATATAAATGAGAAGATGAGATACACTTTTTTAATAATATGTCTAAGCCTCCATAGGTGGGAAGACTTAAAAGCCAGGATAGTACCTTTTCAAGTTAGCATCTGTGCTTTGGAAACACCTAATTTGATGATAGGTTAGCTCTTTGAAATGCTAATACACATAGAATTTTTTGAGGGAATGGTTGGTCTTTAGAAGCTTTGAAACATTTCATACCTGATTAGGACTTGGGAAGATCCAAGGAATTGATTGCATATGTCCAGTGCCACTTTTTTTGAAATAATTTTTCTGGTATTTCAATCTAGATTTTGGTCCATCTAAGACAAAGTACAGAATGCTGTGGAATGACTGTTTAAATGGGTATATCTCAGCCTTGACTATACAAAAGAATCACCTGGGGAGCTTTAAAATACAAACCACAGAAAAACAAAACAACCCCCCGCCCCCCACAAAGCCCAGTCCCCATTCCTAGATATTCTCCCCCCTCCAGTTTTATTGAGATATAATTGACATATAACATTGTATTTGTTGAAGGTGTATAATATAACGATTTGATATGGGTATATATTGTGAAAAATTATCCCAATGAATTTAGTTACCATCTATCATCACCTCACATAGTTACAAGTTTTTTTTTTCTTGTGATGAGAAGTTTTAAGATGTATTAGCTTAGTATCTTTCAAGTATAATATAGTGCTGGTAACTGTTCACCATGCTGGATGTTACATCCCCAGAACCTATTTATCATATAACTGGAAGAAGTTTGTACCTTTTGGCCACCTTCATCCATCCCCAGAGCTGCCTCTGGTAACCACCAGTCTGCAGTCTGTTCTTTGTTTCTATGAGTTTGGTTTTTTTTTTTTTTTTCTTTTTTAAGATTCCACATGTAAGTGAGATCCTAAAGTGTTGTCCTTCTCTGTCTGACTTATTTCACCGAGGTTCAAGGTTCATGCATGCTGTTGCATGTAGCAGGACTTTCTTCTTTTTGACGGCTCAGTAATAGTCTCCTAGATGCTCTGATGTAAACTGAACGATGTCATAAGTCTTCTGGAGACTTCTGGAGGCCCAGCTCTGGGCTGTCTCAGATCAGCCCCCCGGAACCATTGGAGTCACACTCTTGGGTCCCGGTTTGCTTGGTATTCTGGCTCTGCAGACCGGGGCTGCTCTCACACCTTACTACCCTCACCCTCACCCTGTGTGGTGGTGGAGGAGGGTGGGGCAGGAGGGGGAACCACTTCCGGGAAGGGCTGCTCGGAAGGTTATCAGCTATCCAGTGCCGGTTCTTGGGATATAACCTTTCCACTGTTTATTTATACTTTGGGTATATTGGCTCTGTGTTGTTCGGTTTCCTATTTGAGTAACATTCCAGAGCCACGTGCCATGTTGATAAAGATCGATCATAAGTCAATGAGCTCTTCCCACACAGGTGCTAGTTTCTTTTGATGGAATCAAGTTTTCCCACCTTTTCTTCTCTCCTTCACCATTGTCATCCTCTTCACAACCTAACTTCTCTCCTGTTCCCTCTACTTCACAACCTTCCTTAATTTGAACAATGAGAGATGGCAGTAAGTCCAGATGTGGATGATAGTCTAGACAGCAGAGGATTTTTTTTTTAACATCTTTATTGGAGTGTAACTGCTTTACAATGGTGTGTTAGCTTCTGCTGTATAACAAAGTGAATCAGCTATACGTATACATATATCCCCATACCTCCTCCCTCTTGCGTCTTCCTCCCACCCTCCCTACCCCATCCCTCTAGGTGGTCACAAAGCACCGAGCTGATCTCCCTGTGCTATGCGGCTGCTTCCCACTAGCTCTCTATTTTACATTTGGTAGTGTATATATGTCCATGCCACTCTCTCCCTTCATCCCGGCTTCCCCTTCCCCCTCCCTGTGTCCTCAGGTCCATTCTCTAGTAAGGACAGCAGAGGATTTTGGGAAGATTAGTAGTTTGCTGTTTGCCAGACTGCCCTATTGGAGCACAGAGTCTGTGGAAATATGGTATTAGCAGGTTAACAGTTGAAGCACAAAATTAACTTTTCACTAGCAAATGTTTGTCCACAGTAATTTAAACCATTTTTTTATTCAGTATACACATGAGGGGGCAGTATGGTACTTATAAAGCAAGTGCTCTGTTGAAATTATTTACTTCTGTTGGTATATAATAATTTTCAGGTGAGAACTTTTAGACTGAATATAATTCTGACACGTTTGTTAGTTATTAAATGTGATACATATATGCAATACGCTCACTTGTATACACAGGTCATGTGCCTGTTTTTATTCAAATATATAAATAATAATCTTGTAACAGTGGGTCTTTCACACAGTGCCTTTTATCGTGAGTTTTATATTTACAGTTTGTTTAATGCTAGCTGGCTTTCTTCGAGCATCTACCTTTAGAACATCAGCCCTCTGGAGATACAGTGTCAGGGTAATGTCTAAATATTTTATGTTATGACTTCATTGAGGGCTGAAGGGACTCCAGTGTTGTTGGGGACAGGAAGCTTCTGAACTCAGGTCTTGGCAGCTATGAAAATTTTATCATAAATCACCTCTGTATGATATGCTTCCCTTTATGGCACAGTTTGCTTTTCTCAAGAGAAAAAAAAGTTGCTAAGCAAAGAAGCAGCACATTTTAGTTAATGTTGTTATTGCTGGTAGATGAATGACACCGTAGATAATCAAGGTGCTAATACTCTAGGTTTCATAAATGGAAGGGAAATATTTAAGAGAAGTTGGAAGGTAGTAAACGAATTGGTGAAATCTACAAAGCATTTTCTGAAAAATGCTCGTGGGAATCCGAAAGGTAATTTCGTAAAGCACAGGCTATTTTTAAATGTGTAAAAAGTATTTGCGGTCATATGTTTCTGTATATGTAGTTTGAAAAAAAAAAATTGAGACTAGCATTTTGACATAAATATAACTCTGTGTGCAATTGACTGGGATACTTGTTTTTAATGTTTTATCCCGATTACTTCCTTTGTGGATGAAGAGCTGTGGTATTGTCTACATCTGGTGAAGATAGTTATACTTGTTTAGTTTGGGCATGAATCTATTTTGAAATATAATGATTTGATGCTGCTTTTACTTAATTTTAATGAGAAATTTTATTTTGAAATCTCTGTTAAAAAATACAGACTTATGACTTAATACCCCAAATTTGAAGGCATGGATTTTTGGCTCCAGCAGTCCCTTTTGGATGAACTCCAAATGTTGTTTGGTACTGGTATACTGTTGCAAAACCCAGGTTTCTGGTCATGGAAAACAATTAATGTCCTTCGTGTTTTGATGGCAGATTTTTAGGACCCTGCCTGATGCCACACTGCCTGAACCAGTCACCCTGTCAGCATCACCCCCAAATGCTCCACCAAGGCAATCGAAGAGACAGGGCCAGAGGACTAAGAGACCCGTGGCTGTATATAACCTTTGTCTTGAACTGGAAGATGGTAAGATGTTAATTACATGTTTCTTCTTGACAGTCTCTTGAGAATATGGCAGAGCCTTCGTCCCCAGGGCGGGCTATCGTTTTCCATCCTTTGGATTTTAACTTCTTTTCCTCTTAAGATTATGATTTTTGAGATTAACAGGGAGGGTAAAGCTTTCCTTGTCAGGGAGAGAATGCACGTTTCGGTTTTGTGTTTGTCTTTGTTATTCATGGTTCTTTTTTTACTTTGAAAAGACAGCGAAAATTTCTTTTTGAGGAGACTTGTGTGACCTCCTGTGAGGTTACATAACCCGGAGACAAATGGAAGACGAACTACAATGAAAGTAGATCTTTCATGAGCGGAGCAGATTGGAGTCTGATGTTAAATGCATTGAGATCAAAGGCACAGGCCCCTGTGGCGCTGGGGTCTGTGCTTCTGCACCGCCCTGTTTTCTGACTTTCTTGTAAGGCAGGTATCTCATCCTGTGGCGGGGTGGCAAATTGACCACGGTCGGGGGCTAGGCTGAGTGGACCAAGCTGCATTGGGACTCTGACCAGTGGAAGTCCTTACTTTCCATCCAGGCCACCCTGTTCCAACTCTCTTTTGTCATGTGGCCACCTTGTCTCAGTATTGCCAGATTGCCTCGTTTTTACCGGAGCCTGGAAATTGGAATTTTAAACACTGATCCCTACAAAACAAGGCTGTGAGCCATGGCGAGACCCCAGTTGCTGATTTGTAATCACGTACTTATTGGCGTGGAGAATAAGATCGAAACTACCAAGGTTTTATTGGTTTGGAGGTGTGAGGTGATTGTCAAAGGGAGGAAGGAAATGAAGATAGAAACATACAATACCTCCATCATAAGCAGCTGTATAATGAAATGTCACATAGCTAATATCCAAAGACCCATGCAAGCAGGTAACACCTGTCTTTAACTAACTCTCAGGGCGTCTGTACAGGAGGACTCAGAATGCCTCCTGTATTGTGTGTGTGTGTGTGTGTGTGTGTGTGTGTGTGTGTGTATAAAAACACTTATACAATATATTACATATTAGTAGTTAGTTTTACAATCAGATCCTCATTTTCCAGAGAAAGGGCATGACTTATTAAAGTCAACCTGTACTTTCAGAGCTTCCTTTTAGCCCTTAGTTTCAGCTTCTGAGCCTAGCCAACTTCTTATTCTCTTTCTCCTTTCTCGTGTTCACTCTCTCAACAGAGTTGCTAATAAGGAGTAAAGCTGACTGGTTTGAATTGAGCCTTGTCTTATATCTCACTTGTCCTCTGGTGGAAGTGTTAAAAAATCAGTGAATGAGGCAAATGTTGGAAAGTAGGAGGGGAACAAAATCAAGGAGACGTAAAACAATACCTACTTGGGCTCATCGGCCCTTGAGCAAAACTGAGTTGACTCTATTTCATAAAGGATATGACCAAAGAGGGAATCACATCTACTTTGGGGGGTATTTTTAGGAATTGAATCAGAATATCCAGTCATGTGTACATAGTTTGCTAGTCTTTTGATCATTGGGTTGCTGAATGATTATTATTAATGCATAAGAAGCTGCTGAAGTGGTATTTAGCATATCTTTTATGGAAATACTCAAAATGGTGTACAATCATAGCTTTCCTAATTTTTCGGCTGTATAAAAATTCTTTAAAACTCTTTAATTGTAAGGGAAAAAAGAAGATGGACAAATATTTAATTCCTATAGTCGGTTTTTACGTTCACCGTCTATATGATGTCTTATTCTACATTTTGTCTTTTTATAACTTTACATTGATCCTTCTATATTGCAGCCTTTGATTTTTCTGGAATTTGTTAGAATCAGAAAAGGCCATGATTTTGGTCATGGGGTGATTTTGTTTTATCTTACAGGTCATAGATAAAGCAATTAAAACCTGTTATTTATCCTCTCCCCTCCCCCACCTATTATTTGTAGCTAAGCTTTAGTGAAACTCAAGTTGTGTGAAAAAGAATTATTTCAGGGAGAACAAAGTGGGATCCATATTTTGCATGTTCTAAAAAAAAGAAATAAGTGAAGAGGTGGTGAAAATGCTTTTGAAAGGAAGCATACAGGGAAAGGATATTAAAAGGCTATGTTATTGATTATTACTTAGCACATTGAAAACTCTACCCTTTCATAAAAAAATCTCTTCTTATCACTAGGACTTAAATGTTTTTTAGTAGCCTGAGTCATCTAATTGTCAACTCTATTTGAAATTTTCAAAAGTTTAATCTTTTTACATATTTTTTCTTATTGATGGTAGTTGAGTCACTTTCCATGTTTATCTAGTTTTGGTTAAGGTAGGCATTATTAGCCAACTTTGGTTGATGATTTTTCCAAATTTTTTAGTTTATTATGAGTCCGATAGAAGGTTTAAAAGCAAGTATGTTTCCACCTTTACCCTCCCCCCATTTATTCACTGTAGTACAAGTTAAATCTGACTTAATAAAATCCAGGACAAATTATTTTTGTTTAAAGTTAGGTAGATTATTTGCCAAGATTCAAGGAACTAGTTTGGATGACTGGAGATTTTCTTCAGCTGTATGATTTGGTCACAGTTTTGGTATTTGAGTGAAGCGGTTTTGTGGTATGTTATTTCTTCTCCTGCATTGAGCCAGGGTATGAAACCATGCGATGGACCCAATAGGCAACTTGGAAAACACTCAGAATTGGTTTCAGTTCAGCATTAGGCAGATCAGAAAGTCGTTATTAGCAGTCAGCAAGCCTGTTAGCATGAGCTGAAGTAGGATAGACCTGGAAGTGGAGAATCCTAGCTTAGCTGGTGTGAAATAGGAGAGACACCCTCTGCTGTTAGACATCGTTTTTATGATGTTTTTTCAACCCCGCCCCCCAAGTTTAATTAAAGACACTTAGTATCTTTACTTTAACAAAGGCTTTAATTGGCATTGGCACATTTAGCCATACTGCATACACAATGCTCATTTATTTTCTTTTTTAACATGTGATTTAATGGTATTAAACTTGTTATTTGCAGAAGACTTTACAATTCCAGTTACTTGCTTAAAGATCTCTGTTGATGATTAAGATGAACTGAAATGGATGTATTATCTAGCTAGACTTCTTTAAATAGAGCAGCTGTTAAATTTTTTCTGAAATTATTTTTATTATTTTGTAGAAGCCATATCGTTCATTTTCATATAGCATTTAATAGTCTCACACACCTCAAAGCTGAGTAGATTTGGCTACATCAGTTGTTGGGAAATAGCAAAATATGAGGTAGGCTGCTAAGTGCTAAGAAGAAGATGAAAAAATCAAAGACTTCCTTTTATTTCGTTCTCAGGTTATCTTTCTGTGTTTTTATTTCCTTAGAAGTGGTAGTAAAGTAACTCTAAAAAAGTTTAGTGTATGTTGTGTTTTTGTTTATACCTGCCTACTCCAAGTTTATGTCCTTCCTATCTCTTTTTAAAATTATATAAATTTCAGGTGTACAGCATTATAATTTGACATCTGTATGCACTACACAGTGATCACCGCCACAGGTCTAGTTATCATCCATCACCATACACTTGACCCCATTTACCCCTTTCATCCACTCCCCAACCCTGTTCCTCTCTGGTAACCACTAATCTGTTCTCTGTATCTATGTGTTTGTTTTATTTTTGTTCATTTGTTTTTTAAGATTTCAGATGTGAGTGAAATCATATGGTATTTGTCTTTCTCTCTCTGACTTACTTCATATAGCAAAATACCTCCAATGTCCATCTATGCTGTCACAAATATCAAGATTTCATTCTTTGTCATGGCTCAGTTGCATACATACATATGCAGTATGTATGGTACATATATATATATATATATATTCATCTTTTGATGGACACTTAAATGGTTTCCATATCTTGACTATTGTAAATAATGCTGCAGTGAAAATTGGGGTGCATGTGTCTTTTCGATTTAATGTTTTTGTGTTCTTTGGATAAATACGCAGAAGAGGAATATCTGGGTCATATGGTAGTTCTCTTCTTAACTCTTTGAGGAACCTCCATACTGTTTTCCCTAGTGGCTGCACCAAGTTACATTTCCAGAAACGGTGTACTAGGGTTCCCTTTTCTCCACATCCTCTCCAGCATTTTTTATTTATTGTCTTTGTTAATAGCCATTCTAACAGGTATGAGGTGATATCTCATTGTGGTTTTGATTTGCATTTTCCTAACAGTGGATGATATTGAACACCTTTTCATGAGTCTTTTGGCCATCTCTATGTGTTCTTTTGGAAAACGTCTGTTCACATCCTCTGACCATTTTTCAGTTGGGTTATTTTATTTATAAATTTTTGCTTTTGTTGTTAAGTTGTGTGAGTTCTTTATATATTCTGATATTTTTAGATATTAATGCCTTATTGGATATGTGATTTGCTAATATCATCTCCCATTCAGTAGGTTGCCTTTTCATTTGGTTGATGGTTTCCTTTGCCATGCAGAAGCTTTTTAGTTTGATGTAGTCTCATTTGTTTATTTTTCCTTTTGTTTCCCTTGCCATTGAAGTCAGATCCACAAAAACATAACCAAGACCAATGTCAGTGATGTTACCACCTCTGTTTTCTTCTAGGAATTTTATGGTTTCAGCTCTTACATTCAAGTGTTTAATCCATTTTGAGTTGATTTTTGTGTGTGGTGTAAGATAGTGGTCTAGTTTCATTCTTTTGCATGTTGCTGTCCAGTTTTCCCAATGCCATTTATTGAAGAGACTGTCATTTCTCCATTGTATGTTATTTGCTCCTTTGTCATAATTTACTTGTCCATGTATGTGAAGGTTTATTTCTGGACTCTCATTCTGTTCTATTGATCTGTGTGTCTGTTTTTGTTCCAGTAACACACTGTTTAGATTACTATAGCTTTCTATAGTAGTATAGTTGGAAGACAAGGAGTGTAATACCTCCAGCTTTGTTGTTCTTTCTCAAGATTGTTTTGGCCATTTGGGATCTTTTGTGGTTCCATACAATTTTTAGAGTTATTTGTTCTGCTTCTGTGGATTATGCCATTGGCATTTTGATAGGGATTTCATTGAATCTGTAGAAAGCATGGATATTTTAGCAATATAAATTCTTCTAATCCATGAGCATGGAATATCTTTCCATATATTTGTGTTTTCTTCAGTTTCTTTCCAGTGCCTTATAATTTTCAGTTTATAGGTCTTTCACCTCCTTGGTTAAATTGATTTCCAGGTATTTCATTCTTTTTGTTGCAATTGTAAATGGGATTGTTTTCTTAGTTTCTGTTTATGGTAGTTTGCTATTAGTGTATATAAATGCCACAGATTTCTGTGTATTGATTTTGTATCCTGCAACTTTAATGAATTCATTTATTCTAACTGTTTTTTTTGGTGGAGGCTTTAGGGTTTTCTCTATATGGTATCATGTCATCTGTGGGTAGTGATAGTTTTACTTCTTCCTTTCTGGTTTGGATGCCTTTTATTTCTTTTTCTTACCTAATTGTTGTGGCTAGGACTTTCAGTACTATGTTGAATAAAAGTAAGGCGAGAGTGGGCCTCCTTGTCTTTTTCCTGATCTTACAGGACAAGCTTTTAGCTTTTCACTGTTAGGATATGGTGTTAGCTGTGGGTTTGTCATATATGACCTCAATTATGTAAAGGTACATGCCCTCTATACCAACTTTGTTGAGAATTTTGAATTTTGTGAAATGCTTTTTTGGCATCTGTTGAGATGATCGTATGGTTTTTATCCTTAATTTTGTTGATGTGATGTATCATGTTGATTGATTTATGGATGTTGAACCAACCTTACATCACTGGAATAAATCCCACTTGATCATGATGTAAGATCCTCTTAATGTGTTTAATGTATCATTGGATTTCGTTTGCTAATATTTTGTTGAGGATTTTTTTCATCGATGTTCATCAAGGATATTGGCTTGTAATCTTCTTTTTTTGTGGTGTTCTTGTTTGGTTTTAGCATGAGGGTAATGCTGGCTTCATAAAATGTGTTTGGAAGATTTCTCTCTTCTTCAGATTTTTTGGAAGAGCTTGGGAAGGGTAGGAATTAAATCTTTGAGTGTTTTGTAGAATTCACCAGTGAAGCCATCTGCCTGGGCTTTTGGTTGTTGGGAGATTTTTGGATTACTGTTTCAACCTCCTTACTAGTAATTGGTCTATTCAGATTTTCTGTTTCTTCATGATTCAGTTTTGAAGATTGTGTGTTTCTAGAAATTGATGCACTTCTTCTAGGTTGTCCAGTTTGTTAGCTTGTAATTGTCTGTAGTAGTTTCTTATGATTCTTTGTATTTCTCTGGTTGTTACTTCCCGTCTTTGATCTCTGATTTTATTTAGTTGAGCACTCTCTTTTTTTCCCTTGGTGAGTCTAGCTAAAGGCTTGTCAATTTTGTGTACCTTTATTGATCT
Source organism: Kogia breviceps (assembly GCF_026419965.1). Classification (NCBI taxonomy): domain Eukaryota; kingdom Metazoa; phylum Chordata; class Mammalia; order Artiodactyla; family Physeteridae; genus Kogia; species Kogia breviceps. Next base: position 27,702,740 of record NC_081315.1, read on the forward strand.
TTTCTATTGTTTTTAAAAATCTCTTTCATTTATTTCCACTCTTGATTATTTCCTTCCCTCTACTAATTTTGGATGACTTTGTTCTTCTTTTTTCAGTTCCTTTAGGTGTGAAGTTACTTGGAGGTTTTTTTTGTTTCTTGAGATAGGCCTGTATTGCTATGAACTTTCTTTGCTACGTCTTGTTGATTTTGGCATGTTGTATTTCTGTTTTTATTTATCTCTTGGTATTTTTTAATTTCTCCTTTGATTTCTTCAGTGAGCCATTGGTTGCTCAGTAGCATGTTGGCTTATCTCCATGTTTTTGTGGTTTTTCCTTTTGTTTCTTGTGATCGATTTCTAGTTTCATACCATTGTGGTTGGAGAAAATGCTTGATATGATTTCAGTCTTCTTGAGACTTGTCTAGTGACCTAACATGTAATCTGTCTTGGAAAATGTTCCATATGCACTTGAAAAGAGTGTATATTCTGCTTTTGGATGGAATATTCTGTATTTGTATATATCTATTAAGTCCATTTGGTCTGATGTGTTGTTTAAATTCAGTGTTTCCATATTGATTTTCTGTCTGGAAGATCTATCCACTGATATAAGTGAGGCGTTAAAGTCCCCCACTATTATTGTATTGCCTTTAATATCTCTTTATGTCCATTAATATTTGCTTTCCTATATCTTGGTGCTCCACTGCTGGGTGCATATACATTTATAAATCTCATATCTTCTTGCTGGATTGACCCCTTTATCATTATGTAATGCCCTTCTTTGTCTTTTATTACAGTCTTTGTTTTAAAATCCATTTTGTCTGATATGAGTGTAGTTTCTCGAGCTTTCTTTCATTTCCATTTGCATGGAATGTTTTTTTAAGTCCCTTCACTTTGAGTCTCTGTGTACCCTTTCTTCTGAAGTGAGTCTCTCTCGTTTCAGCTGTTCTACCTTTGATGGGCAAATTTAATCTATTTACATTTAAAGTAATTATTAACAGGTATGTACTTATTGCCATTATGTTAATTGTTTCCTGGCTGTTTTTGTAGTTCTTCTCTGTTCCTTTCTTCTCTTTCTTGCTTCCTTTGTGTCTTGGTGGGTTTTTGCGCGTGCACGCGCACATGTGTATGTATGTTACGCTTACATTCCTTCGTCATTTTCTTTTGTGTGTTTACTGTAGGGTTTTTTCCTTGTGGTTTCAATGAAGTTTACATATAACATCCTATGTAAATAGTAGCCTATTTTAAATTGGTAACCTCTTAAAGCTTTGGAATGTGTCCAAATTTACCTTTTTACTCCCCCCATCACATTTTATACCTTTGATGACACATTTTACATCTCATTTTGTGCATCTTTTAACTAATTATTTTAATTTTAGTTAAGTTTACTACTTTTGTCTTTTAACCTTCTTGTTTGAATTTTAAGTGGTTTCACTACCTGTATTATATATTTACCTTTTCCAGTGATGTTTTTACTTTTATGTGTTTTCTCATTATTAATTAGTGCCATTCCTTTTCAGCTTAAAGAAGTCACTTTAGCATTTCTTGTAGGGATGGTTTAGTGGTGATAAACTCCTTTAGCTTTAGATTATCTGGGAAACTCTTAATCTCTCCTTCAGTTCTGAATGATAACTTTGTGGGTACAGAATTCTTGGTTGGAAGTTTTTTCTTTCAGCACTTTGAATATGTTGTGTCACCACTCCCTTCTGGACTGTAAAGTTTCTGTTGAAAAATTTGCTGATAGCCTTATGGGGTTTTTCTTGTATGTAACAAGTTGTTTTTCTTTTGCTGCTTTTAGGATTATCTCTTTATCCTTAACTTTTACCATTTTAATTATAATATGTCTTGGTGTGTGTCTTTTTGGTTTCATCTTGCTTGGAACTCTTTGGGCTTCCTGGACCTGGATGTCTCTTTCCTTCCACAGATTAGGGAAGTTTACAGCCACTGTTTCTTCAAATAAGTTTTCTGGCCCTTTCTCTCCCTCTTCTCCTTCTGGGACCCTTGTAATATAAATATTATTCTTCTTGATGTTGTCTTAAAGGTCCCTTAAGGTATCTTCACTTAATTTTTGTTTTCTTTTTGCTGTTCTGTCTGGGTGAGTCCTGTTGTTTTCTCTTCCAGCTTGCTCATTCATCCTCCTGCCTCATTTAGTCTGCTGGTGAACCCCTGTAATGTATTTTTCAGTTCAGTTATAACTTCTGTTTAGTACTTGCTTATATTTTCTGTCTCTTTGTTGAAGTTCTCATTGCGTTCATCTATTCTTCTCCCAAGTTCAGTGAGTACCTTTATGACTATTAATTTCAACTCTGTGACAGGTAGATTGCTTATCTTTGTTTCCTTTTGTTCTTTTTCTGAGGCTTTGTCTTTTTCTTTTGTTGGAACATATTCCCTTGTCTCCTCATTTTGCCTCATTTTGTTTGTTTCTATGTATTAGGTAAATCAGCTATCTCTCCCAGAATTGAAGGAATGGCCTTATTTAGGAGATGCCTTGTGGGGCTCAGAAGTGCATCCTGACTGCCCACCAGAGCCAGGCATTCAGGGAGTATCCCCTGTGTGGGCTGCATGTGCCCTCTTGTGGTGGGAACGTGGCTGCCGGTGCAGTGTCTGGTGGACGGGGCTGGGTCCCGGACCCTTAGTACCTTTTTATATGAAGAGAGACTGTTGTGTTTGCCCCATATACAAGGGAAGTTCATGAGGCTGTATGAGGTATATTCTTTGCTATTTTCTCTTCAAGGCAGAAGAAATATTTTAAAAGAAGATTTCGTGAGTGAGAAGAAGATTATCATCTGAATTTTGACTAAGCTCTCCCATTCTTCCTTTATGCTAGCTCTAATTTTAAACACAACTAGACATTCACAGGACTAGTTTTATTTGTATCTTCTTTGGTAATTAGGTATTCTTTGCCTGTCTTCTTTTGTACATGGTATAGCAGTTTGTTTATTTAGACAACAGAAAAGATATGACTTATAGAGTTGAAAACAAAATCATCTTGCAAGCCAATTGGCAGGATTTAATATTATTTTAGGGTAGTTCTTACTTGGGTATCGTTAGGTTGGCACCTTCCCACTTGGATCCCGGACGTGCTAACTGGAGCACATTTTGTTGAACATGTATTATTGTAGTCCTACAGTGTGGTAGAGAACATGACAAGGATGCAGAGCTTTATAAGCAAAAAAGTGAAGATACAACTGTCGAAGGGGAGATGGGTTAACAATAAAGCAGGACCATTTTCCTCTTTTCTTAAAGGAAGAACCTATCCTGGTATGCATCGGTCTGTAAAATCAGGGTGGGACAAATCTGTCTTGTAGGAGTCAAGAAGGCCATGGTAAAAGGCTGGTTTAAGTAATTTAAGCTTAGGTTGATGTGGGCTTGAGTCAGCACTAGGAGTTGAAAATAAAATGGATATCTGATAGAAATGTTAAAGCAAGTTGTTGGGACTTCTCCACTGACCAGGTGTGGAGGATGAAGGCAGCTAATCAACACAGATGTCATCAGCCACATTGTAGGCTCATAGGTAAATCTTTTCCTTGTGTTTATGTCTTAGTTTTGTCCTGAGGCTTTTTAAAAATAGATATCTTTAGACCATCTTTCCATCAAAAGGAAGAAATCATCTCATCTTGTTAGTGTCTTCAATGCATATTGTTATAAGTAACTTGTTTAGAAAATAGGTTTGGTATAAATACTGTATGTGGAAAGCCAGTGGACAGAGAAATGTTAAGTAATGACAAATGTTATGTCTTCTTAGAGGAAGATTAGTCTCATAATTATGAACAATGTAGAGCTCAGTTTTCTCATCCTTTACCTCGCAGACTTATATCCATTCAGTCACAGGCTTATGTAAAGGATGGGCGGCCCCCACCATACTCAAAGATGTTTATTTCTGTAGAAGTCAAGGATGGAGAGCTGACAGTCACGGCAACAATCACTCTCTAATCTCAGTTCCCAAGAGAGTGTCTTTAGAGGGGTAGGTTGGGCATTTGGGATTGACATGTACACACTGCTGTATTTAAAATAGATAACCAACAAGGACCTACTGTATACCACAGACAACTCTACTCAATATTCTTTAATAACCTAAATGGGAAAATAATTTGAAAAAGAATAGATACATGTATATGTGTAACTGAATCACTTTGCTGTACACCTGAAACTAACAACATTGTTAATCAACTGTGCTCCAATTAAAAAAAAAAAGAAAGAAAGAAAGAAATGACCTTCATGAAAGCATGCTTTTGTAAGTGAATTGTTACTACCCCATCCTCCCTCAAATTGTATCAGGACACTTATGTGAGAGAAGAATCACTGTAAAACCATTGTTGATGTGGATTTTCAGAGACCTTCTACAGCTATTGACATTTCCTTATAGACATATCTGATCAGCTTGCAGAGATTAATAATCAACCCAAGTAACCGGCCGCAAGCAGATCTTTGTCTTACGCTTGGTAAACTTCTCTCTATTCTTACCATTTTTTTGCATGATGCTTCATGGGTAGATTCTGGATAATAACTTTCCAAAGGCTGAGCCATCTTACCACCTCCTCTGAGCAAAGTCATGATTCCTTGGCATGGAATTACTGTGTTGTGAAGTTAAATCTAAGACCGGGCTTGAATCCAGTGACAGGATCTGTCAACAGATTATTTCTCACTTTTGATGAGATCAATGGGTTGGAAAAGGCAGCCAGAAATGTCAGGGCTGTGATTGAGTTGTGACCTGCCCATAGATCATGCCCGCTGCTTCCCCTGCACTGGCGTCTCCCCAGACGCTTCCTCGAAGCTCAGCCCCCCTAATGTTAGTGACAAAGCACGAGGCACCTTCTTATATGACTTCCTCTATAATCTTAACTATGCTCCTGTGTGGGATGAACATTTCCCCCTCTCTCTGGAGGGGGAAGAAAAAAGGTCTTATTTAACGCCTTAAAAAAGTTCATGGCAGGTAACTAGAATTTATAGAAGAGAGAAAAATTCTTTAAAGCTTGTCTCCCTGTGGTGTGGGTTTTTTCTTCACTTCTAATAGCTTTTATTTTAATTTCTAGTTCTGAATTCAAGCAGCTGTCACTCTCTTTATAGCCCTCTTTGAAACACTTACAACGTAGGAGGTAGCTGGGCTGTCTAAGAAAACATCTTTTCAAACCAACTGAAGTATTGTTTATCCTGAATGAAATAGAATTTTTAAGGCTGTCAGGAGTGACTGATTTGAAACATTTCCTTTGGTAGCTAGGAAGATGAGGAGAAATCTTGAAGGGGAAGGTATTATCTCAGTGTGGCCAATTCCAAGCAATTGTTATTACTCAGAAAACTCTTATGGACCATGATAAAAATTACCAGGAGATAAGAGTGCTGTCTACAATTAATATAACCAAACAAACCTGTGGCCAGTTTATTTGTGCTTACTGAATCCTTCCCAGCTGTCGAGGAAAAAGAAATGATGTGAGATTGAGTCAACTGTGGAGGCTACTCCTGTAACTAGCTGTCTCTCCTTGCCTTTTATGAACTCTGGGTTGCAACTTTGCAGCCTGGCTCCTTCTAAATGCTCATTCTGCTTGGCATGGCATTCTTGTGTGTCTTCTAGGCAGTATTTAGAAGGAGTCCAATGTCAGCCTTGGATGGAAAAAGAAATCTTCAAGCCTATTACAGTGAATTATATGGCTGACATTTTGCATGTACTAATATTTGTTCTCTGAACTCAGCAACATGAGTCTTTGAGCTTGAATTGTGAAGTTGGCTGTGGTTTTATTTTTCTCTTTGGGTCAGAATAGAAATAGTGACTCTTTACCTCTCTGGTTATTATCTTAGTTATTTTAAAGGTGGGCTCTTTTTCTTAAAAATTTTAATAGTTAATGTGAGAACAGGATACAAAATTTGGAGGGTAATAATAGCTCACAGTTACAGATACCATACTATATGCCAGCTACTGTTGTTAGCAATATTTGTTAAACTTAGGTAATCCTCATAACAATCCTATCAGTAGTAGTATTATCCGTATTTTATAATTGGGGAAACTGAGGCTCAGAGAAGGTCAGTAGCTCACCTGAGTCTCCCGGCTAGTGAGTGACAAAGCCAGGATTAACCAGTCCCATTCCAGAGTCTGGGCTCCTTACCACTCTGCTCAAGTGCAAACCCAAGTGCCTCAACAAATGGTCTTCTCTTCTCTGGAGTTTTCCATGGCCAGTCTTTTCAGAGATGTCATGTGCCTTTCAAACAATACATTGATTTATTCTGTTTTAATTTTAAGAGTGATTCTTAGTTTTTCCCTTAAAAACAGTGGCTAGTTTTGTTGTAAAGGAATCAGAGTGATGGTTTTGATGAAGGAGACGAAGGAGAAGAAAGGGCCAGAGATGAGGATGGATTTAAACCTGGGTCACAATACACTGTAACACAAACGGATCCTCTAAGAGAAAGGAGTCGCTCATTTTTATGGGCAAGGAGAGGGAAAAGCAATCATTTTATTTCAGTATTATATTTATTTTATCATGATGTATATACCCATTTACCTAAATGAACAAATATCTGGTCTTACGTTAGTTGCAGTAAGGTGAAAAGTCTCCATTCAATCTCATCAACTCAGTCCCTGCAAACCAAATCTGTAACCACTGCTATTAATAGATTGAGCCACGTCAGAGGGCCAGCTCTCAGTTCCAAAGTTATCTAATATTGGCAATTTCAAATGTTTTTTCATTTACATGTCCTTTCAACCTATAGTTTCTTAAATCCTTTCAAAGTTAAAATTCC